>NC_065446.1:240789447-241428241 GCF_917563875.1 Diabrotica virgifera virgifera | reverse complement strand
ACATCTTATGGAAAATATAATGTCACTCAAATTCAATAAAATTTATACGAATAGATTCGTTTTAAATTAACGGTCAAATCTTATCATTGCGCCAACTCTTAATTATGATTAATTACGGCGCAAATTGCAATTAAAGTTTATCGAAATCACATTTTTTGAGTCAGTAAAAGTGTCACTATTGCTCTGGGTGCTATTCAAAAGGAGCTTAAACCCCGCTGGGCCTAGCGGATTAGTGAAACTAATCCGCTGATTTATGGAGTACCGACAATTTGGGTATTTTAAAATATCTTTTCTCTCTCTAACTTATGTACGTACCCATTTGATTTCAGATTTATTTATATCAATTTCTGCTCTTATTATTGAAAATATAGAGTTGGCGCAATGATAAGATTTGACCGTTAATTTAAAACGTATCTATTCGTATAAATTTTATTGAATTTGAGTGACATTATATTTTCCATAAGATGTGTGCGATGTCCTTTCATAGCATCTGTATTTTAATTTAAAGTCTGAATAATTCTAATTGAACACACTGAGAAGATTCGGTTAACCATTATTATTTTACTAGAAAATTAATTTTCGATAATTATTCATCGATCTACTTATGTGTTACAAAACAAAAATAACAATATAAAATAATCACCAAAAATTCAAACTGGATCTCACCCGTCTCTAGGCTCGCGTATCTGCCGTGGTGCCGTGATCGATGCGATGCGTGCGTAGTCGGCCGTCACGTGTCAGCGCAGGCCCCTCGGGATTGGTCGCAGCGCGGTGGGAGGAGCCTGCGTCAGCTGACGACACGCCCCAAGAGAATTGATGACGAGCGGCGCGCATAGAGGGGGAGCAGGGCGGGATTGATCGATAGGGCGTCGGGGTTATTAGCTGAGGCGATGTGCGGTGTATTTTAAGGGGTTGAAAAGTTAGGGAAAGGATTTAGCTTGAGGTTACGAAAAGTTTCAGAGGTGTTATTATGGTTTTCGGGTTTTAGAAGTAGTTGAAACATGAATGGCTGTTTCATTTTTAATAAAGCAAGTTTTATTGTTTGGTTTAGGAGATTTTCAATTTGCTTAATAATAAATGACTCGACAAATGTTCTGTTGTCAAATTATTAACTGACGAAGTTGTAAAACATCTCATGAATTGTGGAAAATTTTACGTGCCTTCCTTGGAAGTGTCATAACAGAAAGTGGAGGTTTAGAGGTACAGAAGACGATATTCGTATATGAGAATACGAGAAGCTCAAAAAGCTTTCAGCATGCTCAACATGTTTGGAGGTCTGGCCAGTACACTACCAAGACAAACATCCGAATATTCCCATAGGCGTAAACCAGGATGATCCTAAGGGGGGGTTACAACTACTGGAAGGTCTCTGAGGGGTATGGTGTTAAGCGTAGATATAAAGCTCAAAGTACATCCCAATGGGGGTTTATAACCCCCTGGTTACGCCTATGAATATTCCAGTCAAATGTCAGGTCTGTTCTACTCTACGGATGTAAAATCTGGAAAGTGACAAAAACCTTTACAGACAAACTGTTCGTATTTTCTGCCTAACATCATCAGAAACGAAGATCTGCTACACATGATCGAAAAAGAGAGGGTAGAAATTAGAAAATGAAATAAAGTACAAAAGGTGGGAGGTGGGGGTGGGATTGGATCGCGTCACATACTCCGAAAAAATAACTTCAGTGTTGCAATTGCAAAGACTGTTGTAGAGCGGAATCGCCAAGGAAAAAGAAAGGGAAGTCGCCCAGCACTTATCTCCTAATTTCAAAGTCTAGATACCCTATGCCGATGTGCGCTTTTATCTTGGGGGGTGGTTCCCACCCCTTCTCGGAGGTGGAAAATTTTTTGGTCAGAATAACCACGGAAGTACGGAAGTGGGTAGAGAACAGAGAACCCAATTCTAAGTTAAAACTATTCTATATTTTTTTTTAAACTCAGTTGCTCGTGATTGAAAATTGGGCATTTTCGTTGAAACCTAATATCTTTTCGAACGGTTTTTTGCGAATACCTTAAAAACTATGCATCTAACTAAAAAAACTATATAAAACATTTTTGTAGCTTATAAAAAAACAAAGAGATTCGTTCCTTCATAAATCTTCTAGTTAGGTATAGGTAAGACAAAAAAACATATGGTAGGTGAAAAGAGTTTGTTTTTTTGGTGCATGCTCAAATCGGTATATTCAATTGAAATAACAGAGAAACGGTCGATTTTAAGTGTATAGTGCTACCAATATTTTTTGTAGTGCTTTAAAAGTCCTTTAAAATTAGCAATATTAAATGTCGACTACATTTAAAATAAGTGAGATATGCTGCAAAAAAATTGATGACTAGGTAGGTAATGTAAGTATTTTAAGAAAAAATGAGAAGTATATTTATTTAACGCCTCATCCATCACAATTTAAATGCAACGTTTTCCTTCTACAATACTTTTTATTATACTTAGTGTTATTTGTTATTTCTATGCTCAAAAAGTTGGACGGGATTAAAATGAATGGTTTTTGAAAAAATAAGATCAAATTATAGAGCGCATTTTTAAATTTTCTTAAAAATCTTCCTTTTTGTGCATGTACCTAACTTGAAAATGGTAAAAGATACAGTAATGAAAAAAAGAATGTGTGTGTACTTTGTACGCACGTAAGAAGATATTCTTCTATTATATAGGTAATTTAAACGAAGTAAATATACTTAACAGGTTATTTGTATTTTATTTAAAAATTAAACTAACTTTCTTATCTTCCACTTTCAAAAAATTTTTATTAAAATAACGAAAAATAAAAAAAAGTATGACGTCCAAGGATTAGAACCCGCGACCTTCCGTGTGCTTCCGTTCTCTGTCCCACCGCTCTGCCAACTACGCCATCGAGCCACTTGAATTGACACGTAAGTTTCGAATATAATTACACAACACGGCGACAAACTGTAAAAATGTTATGCCTACATATTTTATTATTTTACTATACAGGGAAACACAAATCCAAAAACACAAGAATTATAATAAATAATACATTTCCTAAAACCACTAATATATTCTTTTAATGACTTATTTGCACGGTTACAGATACATACATTGTCATACATACCTATATTGAAAGATTAGCAATGAACTACATAGTACTGTCAGAACTACATACTGTCAGTGTGCGCAGGCGCGTGGTTGATGTACAATTTTACCCTCAATCGATTCGTCGCTAAAGAAGAATATCTTCAAAAAAATTATCTAAAACACCCTACATTTCTGTACGGTATCTTTTTTTCGTATCTCTATCATTTTCGAGTTACATGGACAACAAGGAAGATTTTTAAGAAAATTTAAAAATACTTACCTACTCTCTATAATGTGATCCTATTTTTTTGAAAAATCATTTATTTTAAATCTGTCCAACTTTCTTAACATAGAAATAACACTATAATAAAAAGTATTAACGATGCATTTCAATTGTGGTGGATGAGGGGTTAATATACTTCTCATTTTTTTTCTTAAAATACATTAGTCATCAATATTTCTTGCAGCATATCTCGCTTATTTTAAATGTAATCGACATTTAATATTGCTCATTTTAAAGGACTTTACAAAGCCCTACAGAAAATATTGGTGGCACTATACACCTAAAATGGACCGTTTCTCTGTTATTTCAAGTTGAATAGATACACCGATTTGAGCATGCACCAAAAAAACAAACTACCATACTTATCTCTTTTTGTATTATAACTAGAAGATTTATGAAGGAACGACTCTCTTTGTTTTTTATAGGCTACAAAAATGTTTTTTATAGTTTTTTATTTAGATGCATAGTTTTTAAGGTATTCGCAAGAAATCGTCCGAAAATGTGTCTTTTTTCAATAAAAACGTCCAATTTTCAACCACGAATAACTGAAAAAGTATTGAACTTTCGAAAAAAAATTATAGAACAGTTTTTGCTTATAATTAGGCTCTCTAGCCACTTCCGTGGTTATTTTGACGAAAAAATTTCCAACCCCGCAAAGGGGTGGGAACCACCCCCAAGATAAAAGCGCACATCGGCATAGGGTAGACTTTGAATTAGGAGATAAGTAGAGGATCTCCGAAGTCCATGCAGTAGGATGGAATTCGAAGCCAAATAACCTCATTGACTGCCCTACTTACGAAGTTGTAAAACATCTCATAAATTGTGGAAAATGTGGAAAATTTTACGTACCTATCCTGGAAGTGCCATAACAGAAAGCGTAGGTACAGGCACAGAAAACGATATTAAGTAGATAGTAAATACATATGCATATGAGGAGACGTACGAAAAGCTCAACCCTGCTTGGAAGTCTAGTCAGTGTAGGAGGTACCTACTCAAAAGACAAAGATTTGAATATTCCAGTTAAATGACATGGCTGTTCTACTCTACTGATGTGTAACCTGGAAAGTGACAAAAACCCTTACAGTCAGACAAACTAGGTACATATAGGTCTTTGTTAATAAATTCCTACGAAGAATTTTTCGTATTGCCTGGCCTAACATCATCGGAAACGAAGAACAGCTACACCTGACTAAAAAAAGAGGGTAAAATTTAAAATAAGGTCCATAAAGTGAGGTTGGATCGGTCACACCAGTGGCGGATCCAAGGGTGGTGTCACGAGGGTCATGATAACCCCCCCCCCCCCCCCAGACGAAAATAAATATTAATTCAATAGTCCTAAAAAAACCGAGAGCGGTCAAACAAAAAAAAATTAGGCCCATCCAAAAAATAATAGGGAACTTGCATAAAAATTATATTCCAGAAATATTACTGATAGGTAAACGTTATTTAATGCTGTTAAAAGAACCCCAGTTTAGGTATAGGCTATTGATTATGTATTTTAGAAAAGCTACATACAATGTTAACAGGGTTTTATTGTTTCATATAGTCAATGGACCACTATATTTGAAAAAACCACGGAGTGTTACCATTTAAATGGGTGCGGTTTGAGAAAGGGGTGAATTAGTCCCTAGACACAGGTCAAATTAGAGTGAGTTCTATGCACATTTAGTGCGAACACGTCTATAGCAAAATTGTTCTTGGTTAAATTTACTATCTAAATATCACATTTTAAAGTCAAAAACATGTTTTTTTACAAAAATATATCCAAAAGAAAAGCAAGAAAAAAACATGAAAGATAGCAATTTTGTTTTTTGCCCCATAACTTTTTTCCACGGGGATATAGGTATAGGCATTGCTTCACAGAAAAAAAACTTCCATCCTTCCTCTTTAAACTGGCGTTTGGTAGAAGTCCCTGTGATTTATAATTTCCAATATATGATTTTTCAAATTTCGCCACTCACAGCGATTTTGGAATATTTTCCTTGTTATTTCGCAAACATTGTTCTGTAACTTTTTTCTACGCATCTCTAGCTATACGCAGTGGTACATTTCGTACAAATTTGCTGTCGTAGAGAGTAGAAGGCCGTATGGCTATATTTAAGCAAGATATTATGGTTAATGATTTTTGATATATTTTATGATTATTTTTAAATTTCTCATTATAACTTTTTTTTATTGTATATTTGGGTATATACATTGTGTAATAAAAAGGAAAGCTCATTTTCTTTACTTTAAAATGGTGTACTGTAAAAAATTCTAGGACTATTTTTAAACAAGATATGCTGTTTCAAAGTGTGACATAATATACCTACACATGCAATAGTTGGAACCATATGGAAAACTTTTTTAGTATTAATTTTATGAAAAAAAGTTATTCTTTATAAAATGCTCTCCCTAGTCTAAAACCTAAAATGCAATCATCAAATATAAAATTTTATTAATAGTGTACGAGGTATGTTAAAAAATATGAATTTGCTCAGGAGTAAAGTACCTTTATATTTCACAATATCGAAAAGTGAAATATATTCTTCTACCTAATCGAAAAAAAAAAGAATGTGTGTGTAGGTACTTTGTACGCACGTAAGAAGTTATACTTCTATTATATGATTTAAACGAAATTAATATACTTTTTATTTATATTTTGTTTAAATATTAAACTAATTTATACTTACTACTTCTCAAACATTTTTATTAGAACAGTGCCAAAAATTAAAATAATAAAAGAATAAAACACACACAAACACATTAAACAAGCCACAAATGATGTCTGAACATTAATTGTCGAAAATTTTTTTAACTAAATATGTATTTTCTGAAAATACAATTATATAATAAATATACTTACAATCATAAAATGTATTAAAAAAAACAAAAAAGAAAGTTTCTATTGGGACTCGAACCAGCGCTGATAAGAGTGGTTGGTATATTGGAATTCATTCGCCTTCTCCGCTTAGCCACGGTCACTATGTGTCATTATTTACGAAGATCGGCTAATTAAACGGATTAAACTTGTGATATTTTGATATTTTGAAAATTGATCAAATTATTTTAATTTTGAATTGAAATGATTTAGAATTGAAAAAATACAACAAAACATAGAGTAAAAAAACAATATATTAGGTGAATATTGATAGAAATTTTGATGGTAATCAAATTATATAAATAAAAGTATACCCTATTCCACGAACATACGCCTGTTTTGGATTACTTTGACAACGAATATTTTACTGTGCAAAATAAGAAGAACTAAAGTAAATTGCAAATTACATTGTTGTTTATTGGAATAATTATTAGGGCCATTTACTTTCGTACTTCTTACGTTGCACAGTAAAATATTCGTTGTCGAAGTAATCCAAAACAGGCGTATGTTCGTGGAATGGCCCATATTACATACTATGTATTTTGGCAGATCAAATAGGTAGGTTTATACCCATGATACATTAACAATTATTACGTACCTGTTGCTTTTAAAAACTATTTAAAAGTCACTACAATATTATAAACTTTTTTGTTTCTGTCCTCACAACAATAAAACTAATATATTATACATTTGTTTACCTTTACCTTTACCTCCAAACCACAGCTGCCATATCGGATAATTTTTGACATGTCATTTGAACATCCAATCAGAACAAAGTTATAATGCGCATGCGCCGGGCTGATAGGTTTTAACATATAAAAAAATCACCCTCTATCGCCGGTAAAGAAGTATAACTTCAAAAAAAATTTTAAATTTTTTCAAATTACGGATACTCTTGGATATCCTACGGATATCTTGTTTAAAAATAGTTCTAGATTTTTTTGGAATACATCATTTTAAAGTAAAGAAAATATGTTGTTTTCTATTATACAATGTATATCCCTAAATGTACAAGAAAAAAGTCATAATGAGAAATTTAAAAAATAATCATAAAAAATATAAAAAATCATTAAAAGTATAAAAGCTTGAAAAAGCAGAACTTGCTTCAAAATAGTCAAGCAACCTTATACAATAATAGTTATTTATGATATAAGTGTTAAAAGTACACGTTTAAGGCACGCATGTGAAAGTTTGCAGAATGAGCGACAGCGAGTTCTGCAATTCACACGCATATCATACAATATTTTTTCTACAAACGTAATTACAGGACAATATCTACAAAAACTTTTACTTGAACTTGACTGACATTCCATTTTTATATTTTTTTGACATTACATCAAAATTGCCTATACGGTCAATACGCAGTGGCGGCTCGTACCACTTTAAGAAGGTAGTGCCACAACTCGGGCAGCCGCCAAAATTTTTAGTGACGGATTCACGATATTGTCAAAAAAAGGTATACTGACAACAAAAACTAAAAAAAATATGCGCGGATACTTTTATCTTATGTACATATCTTAAGTTTATTGATCTGAGGTGCCAAGCAATTGTCCAACATTGATCAAAACAGTTCCGTAAATTAATTAATAATAAAAACCTCTTAACCTACCACCAGCATTTACTGCTGATAGTGCTTGAAAATTGTTATTACGATTTAGTCTCTATTTACCAATTTATAAAAATAATACTATTTCATTATTCACACACATGCACAAATTTTTGTAATGTCACTTTTAAAGTTTACGATATATGAAGTTCATTCTTCTATTTTTTGGTTGCAAAGTTTTCAATGACTTTATAATTAAAATTATCAATACAATTTACAAAATGCTTTTCTGCAGATAGCATACCTAAAGCACTAGGTTTCGATGTAAACATCGAAAAACAGCGTTCTGCTTCAGATGTTGATATAGGAATGGTAACTAAAATACTTAAAAGTTTAATAGTTTCTTCAAATGTGCTTTTTGAACCTTCCCTCTACAATAAAACCGATAGCGAAACAGCCCCAGAGGTAGTACTTAATTCGTATCGCTAATACAGTACCTACTTCTAATTCAGTTTTAAACCGAGTTTTGCTTAAAAATTAAAATTGTCTCCATGGTTCATTAAGAAATGATTCGGAGAACTGATGCTTATAAGCAGAAAACTTCTCCGACATAAATAAATTAGAAGCAACTAAATGTCCGGAGAAGGTAGACCTTTGAAAGATCTGGTACTTTGAATAATATAAACCTTTAAGTCGTTGTCTAATTCGGCGCTAAAATTGACCAGCTCCTTAAATATGCCTCTATTTTCTGAATTTTCTTTTTCGTCGTGACCTCTTAAAGCTAACTCGAAAGCTCCACAACACCTTATAACATTTGTAGTTTACCAAAAAAATTTTTAAAATACTAATCTTTATTGTCAATTAATAAATTAAACTTAAGAAATAATCAAAATATTATCAAAATACCCACGAACATGATGCACCAAAAGTTTAATTATAAATACAAAAACTTTTTAACAGAAAATATACATAATAAAAGCGACAAACCAGCACGTAAAGAAACTCAAAATAAATAGACCTGGGGCCTGATTCTAATTCATTTCGACAGTCGCAATTTCATTTCGACACCGCCATGACAGCCGCAGAATATAGCGATTCTTATTCATTTCGATATTAGTTACAACTGGGGATATTAACCTTATCATGTTGAGACTGCTCAGAATTTGGGTTGGCGCTCCCGTTTATTGGAACTTGTTGATAGTCTGGGAAAATTATCGAAAAAAATGCAATTTTTGGGAAAAATTATTTACCAGCTATTTTATTGCTAAAATCGAATCTTAAGATTGCATATACAGTGCGTCCATAAAGTAACGCATAAATTCATTATTTCGTAAACCAGCGACATTAATGAAAAATCCTGAAACGGGTCGATTTTTATTTTTAGATTCAGATTTTTTGGCATATATATTATACTAGTGACGTCATCCATCTGGGCGCGATGACGTAATCGATGATTTTTTTAAATGAGAATGGTCATGTGATAGGTCATTTGAAAGGGTATTCAATTCTCTATTCACTAATATAAACATTTACCTAATTATTTATACAAGGTGTTCAAAAAACATTTTTTTAATTAAAATAATTGAAACAAAAAGAAGAATGTACGTAATTTATTTAATTCAAAATACATTTTACTGTTGTCAGAAAACAGGAAAAAAATGTTTATTTGAGAAATAAATATTGTTTTTTGCTTAAATTCAATGTTAAAGCTGCCACCCACCTGTTGCTTGGCAGTTTGAACATTTCGTTTAAGCGAAAATCAATGTTTATTTGTCAAATAAAATTTTTTTCTGTTTACTGACAGTAGTAAAATGTATTTTGAATTAAATAATTACATTATATTCTTCTTTTTGTCTCACTTATTTTAATTAAAAAATGTTTTTTGAACACACTGTATAAATAATTATGTTAATGTTTATATTCTTGGATAGAGAATTGAATACCCTTTTAAATGAGCTATCATATGACCCCTATTCTCATTTAAAAAAATCATCGATTACGTCATCACGCCCAGATGGATGACTTCACTAGTATGATATATATGCCAAAAAACCGTAATTTAAAAATAAAAATCGACGTGTTTCGGGAATTTTCCTAAAGTAACCAGTTTACGAAATAACGGATTTATGCGTTACTTTATTAGTAATATGGGGTATGACAAGTCCGCAGAAAGTGTGTTATTTTATTTATAAACAAATTAGCCCTTCTAAATCTTCTTTATTTTTCAATTAGTGGTCTGTAACTCCTAAAATTTTTCCTTTGAGCCAAAAACACTCAAATAAAAATTCACCGTAATTTAGTTCTGCACAAAGTTATTTTTTTTTCCGATTTCCTTCAACAAAAATTTTACTCAGAAAATCCGAGTTTTCCCAAAAAATCTGCAATTTTCAATTAAAATTTTAGGGAAGTACCTAATTATTTATCAATAATTAAATAATTGATGACATGAAAGATTTATTATAATAGATTATACAGAGGGGCTAAATTATGGAATAAATTCATTTCTTTAAAACGGGCGATTTTGGAGCAAAATTCCGAAAGAGGTCGATTTTTATTTTTAAATTAGAATTTTTTGGCATATATTTCTTACTAGTGACGTCATCCATCTGAGCGTGATGGCGTAATCGATAATTTTGTTAATGGGAATAGGGGTCGTGTGGTAGGTCATTTGAAAGGGCGTTCAATTCTCTATTCAGTAATATAAACATTATTCTCATTAGGTATTTATACAGGGTTGCCAAAAAACATTTTTGAATTAAATTAATTGGCGCAAAAAGAAGAATGTATGTAATTTATTTAACTCAAAATACATTGTACTGCTGTCAGAAAATAGAAGAAAAGGTTTATTTCACAAATAAGCATTTCTTTTCGCTTAAATTAAATCACAAACAGCCTCCCTCCTACGTACTTATTAATCAATGCTCCTACCTATTGGCAGTTTGAACATTTAATTTAAGCTAAAAGCAATGTTTATTTGCAAAATAAACATTTTTTTCTATTTTCTGACAGCAATAGAATATATTTTGAGTTAAATAAATTACATGCATTCTTCTTCTTGCGTCAATTAATTTAATTTAAAAATTTTTTTGGCCTCCCTGTATAAATAATGATATTAATGTTTATAATACTGAATAGAGAATTGAACGCCTTTGTAAATGAGCTACAACACGAACCCCTATTCCTATTTAAAAAAATAATCGATTACGTCATCACGCTCGGATGGATGACGTCACTAGTTTGAAATATATGCCAAGAAATTTAATTTAAAAATAAAAATCGACCTGTTTCGGGATTTTTCTCTAAAATCGTCCATTTTAGAGAAAATGAATTTATTCCATAATTTAGCCCCTCTCTGTATATCAGGAAACAGGCGACAATCTAACCAATAGTTTAGCAATAATTAAAATGTTAATTAAAAAATTTCGGTCGAAATAATAACCAGAAAGATTATGATACACCAGAATAACTATGATTTTCGTATAAAAAAGCACTATACCTATTCAACGTACCTTACAGGATTGAAATTGGACCATTTGAGCGGTCTCAGGAATGTTATAAAGAAACAATTTTTTGGCTTATAAACAAATAGAACCCCTCAGAAAATATTAGATTTAATTAAATTAAGTTAACGCTGTTGAAAAGGGCACGGCTTCTGTGTCCTTTTCGAAGAAAAACAAATTGAATTGCGAGGAGTGATTCCAGGTATAACCGGTCAAATTTGACCGGCATTTGCGACAGAGTTATAAACAACAGGATTTTAATCTTTGAACCATTAGATACCTTTTAATTCCGGTCTTCTTTGTACATACAAATTTTCATATCTTCAAGACACTTATAACAAAAAAGATTTATGTCACTGTTACCAAATTATTTAATTATTGATAAATAATTACTTTCCTCAAATTTTAGTTGAAAATTAAAGATTTTGTTTGGAAAACCCGAATTTTCCGAGGAAAATTTCCGTCGAAGGAAATTGGAATAAATTATCAATGTGCAGAATTAAATTACTGTCAATTTTTATGTGAGTGTTTTGGTTTAAAGTTAAAATTTTCGGAGTTATAGAGCAATAATAAAAAAAAGATTTCGGAGCGCTAATTTGTTTATAAACAAAATAGCACACTTTCTGTGGACTTTGCACAGCTATATTACTAATATAGGAAATCTTAAGATTTGATTTCAGCATGTCCAGCAATAAAATAGCTGGTAATTAATTTTTCTTGTTTTTTACTAATTTTCCCAGATTATTACCTTACATCTTTCATTGAGTTGATGATTCATGTTGTGGACATTCTCAATTATTATATTTCTAATTTAATACTATTCTATCTAATTCCTCAAAACAAGCAAATTTCAATTCAACCCAGCTATATTAAATATAATACCTTTTGCTTTAGTTTTCCTTGCAAGAAATAAACAAAACACATCTAAACTAAACCTAACCTCGCTTTTGGCCATTCATTCATCTCCGTGTCAAATAATTTCGACAGTCGAAATTATAATATCAACACCCTTTTTAAAGTCGCTATTAATTTCGATAGTCGCTATTTCATGACGTCACTTCGTTAGTTCAACTAAAATCCACAAGGCTCGCACAATCGCATTTCAACCGTCGCCATATTGAAAGCGACTTGTTTAGTGTCGAAATTTGATTTAGAATCAGGGCCCTGGCTTCATACCCTCGTGCCTGGCACAGAGATTCTAATGTTAAGGTATACTAATAGTCCAATATAGCTCTTTCTCTGTCACTTACATATAATGCTCGTAAAATCTTTCTCTCTTTACTCGTGCCAGTACTGACTTCGGCGCGAAGGAGATTCTCCTGTCGAATACTCTCCGCTGTCGGCAGGGATTGTATTGCGCCCATAGTTGCCATATTTTATATAATTTATGAAGATCAAAAGAAATACACACAAAAAAATTAATAGGAATTAAAAAGTTTTGAAGATAAAAAATATGTTTATGGATAGTTAGCAAGGTAGTGCCATGGCTCTATGGCACTACCTCACGGGCCGCCACTGTCAATACGAACTGCAGTGCCTTAAAAATATTTTAAAGCACTAGTGCCTTAAAGTAGCATTTTTAACGCTCGTATGCGTATGGAGTGCTAAAAATTGCATTTTTAACACGGTCGTAGAAAAATAATTTTAAAGGTAATTGACTCCTCTTTCTAATAAATGTACCATTGCATATACCTAGAAATGCGTAGAAAAAAGTTACAGAACAATGTTTGCGAAATAATGGAGAAAATGGCCCAAAAATGCTGTAAGCGGCGAATTTTGAAAAATCCTATTTCGGAAAATATAAATCCTAGAGACTGCTATTAAAAGTCATTTTAAAGAGAAAGAATGTTAAGTTAATTTTTGGTGAAGCAATGTCTGTACTTATATTCCCGTCGAAAAAAGTTATGGGGCAAAAAACAAAATTGCTTTCTTTCGTGTTGTTCTTTTGCTTTTCTTTTGAATATATTTTTGTAAATAAAAATATTTTTGACTTTAAAATGTAATATTTCGATATTAAATTTGACCTGAAACAATTTTCCTGTAGACGTCTTTGTACCAAAAGTGCATAGCACTCACCCTAATTCCCCCTGTGCCTAGGGATTAATTCTGCACCCATTTCTCAAAAACGCACCCATTTAAATGGTAGCACTCCGCGGTTTTTTTAAATATAGTGGTCCATTGACTATATGAAACAATAAAACCCTATTAACGTTGTAGTTCCTTTTAGCTCTCTTATTTTGAACATAATCAATAGCCTATTACAAAAAAACTCATATTTTGTTATTATGAAATAAAAATAGCAATTAAAAACAGCAGAATTTAAATTATTCTTTCAACGGGCGGAATCGGTTGTGACGTCAGACAGTTTGTTGGTCGTCCCCACGGTTATTAGACTTTATTACGGTTGTCTTGTCCGACGGTGGTGGGGAGACTTATATTTTTGACTTTACGTCACAAGAGTTTACACTCCCATATTTTTAAATGATTTTCGATCATTGAATGTGTGTTATTGTGTATATATGTGTATTATTTGTGTTATTATGAAATAATTAGACAAATAGTACACATTTTATCTTATACCGGGTGGTGAATCGTAAAAAGGGCCATAGGAAACTCAATGTAAAATTCTGAATTGTTGAATTCCTGCTTCCCTAATTATTTTACATCAAAAGTCATGAGAGAATACTTGTAGAGAATTAAAATCTGTATTAAAACCAAAAGTTGAAATTTTTCTACGATTTAAATGCATTCCAAAATTTTGAAAAATATGATACATTTGCCACAATAGGTATGCGTGTAAAAGTAAGGCCACACGATACTATTTAACTGACAGTGCTCACACCATTGACTGAATAAAATAATCTTTATTATTAATCCTTTCTCCGCAACTGAGGGTATCTTATCAACTGTATTGTTTTTAAACAATAGATGATAAAATAAAAATATTGACAGTTACAGTTCAAAAATGTGAACATTATTGCATTGTGTGTGGCCTAAGTTTGGGCTGAAAACTAAAATGTATTACATTTTACAAAATTTTGGAATATGTTTAATTACGTAGACCAATTTTAACAGTTATTTCCAATACAGATTTCAATCCTGTACAAATAGTTTCTAATGTCTTTTGATGTACAATAATTATTAGGGAAGCTGGAATTCAACAGTTCAGAATTTTACATTGAGTTAATGCAAAATTTTGACGCATGTCAAAATTCTCAATGTGTTTTAATAGGGCTTTTCATTCACAGTCATTTGTTTCGAGCTTCTGTCATATGTTGTATAATCCGTGTATATTAATATTATACACGGATTATAGGACATTTGACTGAAGCTCGAAACAAATGGCAATCGATGAAAAGCCCTATTGTATTCATTTTTTTTCGAATCCTGAGAAAACTAATAAATATTTTTGAAAAATTTAAACTCAGAATGAAAGACTACATTATTACCGAGGGCTGAAAGTCCCTGAAAACTTCTATAATGTTTATTTTAATAAGTTACAGGGCTGAAAATAAAAGAGAAGTGTGATATTTAATTTCAAATATTTCATTCAATAGAATCTGCTTGTTTATTCTAAGGGGCTTTCCGCCCTCGGTAATAATGTAATCATGCATCATACGTTTAAATTTTTCTAAAATACTTGGTTTTCTCAGGATTCGAAAAAAATCAACTTACGATTCAAATGACAGTAAACTCTCGTGACGTAATCTCACCCTTAATGTTCATTGGTTAGTCGATTTAGGCAACCGTAGTAATGTCTAAGAACCGTGGGTCGTCCCTATAAACGGGCGAAAGCGATAAGTATTGCAACGCTGCAACGGTACATTATGTGATAAAATCATAAGAAATCATAAAATCGTAAAGAATTAAAAGAATTAGTATTAAAAACATAAGGTTTTATTGCATAAAATTGCGTAAATTGCGTAAATACCTATTATATTGTATATTGCATTAATATATTATGTATCTATATTATTATATAATTGCATTATATTATTATTTCATTGTGTAGCAAAGAAGTGAACATAAAATAAGTACTTGTAATAATATTATTATTCTCCATGTCCCAACAAACTTGACTAGGGATCTAGGTATCCCTAGTCAAGTTTGTTGGGACATGCCTACACGTGATCTTGTAAAATACCTACCAAAAGCAGGAAGATATCGATCCAAATTTTATGTTTTTATTATCTATATCTAATTACTCTAGTCTCTCATTAATGTCCTACTCATACTCGTAATAAAATTTTTACTCTGATCGACTTGAATGTTGTCAAATAAACCTAACCTAACTTAGTATTATTCACAGGATGGCCGTAAGATGGGTTACGGGGCGATGCAGGGTATTCCGATGGTGGCGTCTTCTCCAGTTCGACACGACTCCCCCATCGGAGTCCATCCTTTGGAGGTGCAGGCGTACCAACCTCCTTGGAAAGCGCTTTCCGACTTCGCCCTTCACGCGGATCTCGAACAACCCCACCAGCCGGCCTTCCAACAGCTAGTCAACCAGGTGAGTTATATTTTTACATTTTACGTGATTTAAGAAGTCTACATGTACCTACATACTTTGTTTCACGTTAAGAATGGAACATTGCGCCTATGGAGATCAGTGTTGCCAAACCTCTTGGGCACGGGTGGCTAGTCGCCTGCCGATATACGATTCATTGGCATATCTAAGCAACGTTCTATTGTTTGCATTGTATGTTGCTCCACGTTGGGCGCCAGTGATACGAAATGGGCGATAGACTACCCCAGCTAACTGAAATAATATTCGAAAATAATACTCCAATCATCCAAGATAGCTATCGTTCACCGCAGCATAGCTCAGTCTCTCAGAGTGTGTGTTCGTCTTGTCCTAATCTTAGATATGAACCCTGAAAATTTAGAATGAAACAAAACAGTATTTTTAACCAATCATGTTTATTGTTCAATAAAGATATAATAAAAATGTGATTTATTAAGTGCATTAACAAATATATTCAAATTCTTGCCAAAAACTAACAGTTCTGGATTATACTTATGGCTTTTGGTATCTGGTTCGATGGTAACTTCTTGATGTCGAATGGTACTGCTGTAGACTTCTTATAGACCTGGGCAGATGTTCGGCCTCAGATCCCTGCAACTGAAGATGTTGGATGCTGTAGTCTAGATGACATGGTCAATGGTCTTCATTCTTGTTGGCCTTAGTTCCATCACCGGTGTGGATGGCTTGATGCTGGAGGCTCCCGGAGGGAGAACGGTTGATTCTATTCCCAAAAACCCAAGAGAATATAAAATTCTGGAACTAAAATGAAGATGTGATGGTCTCATCTCTTTAAATAGATTAATTTTGCCCCTCCATTACTAATTGTCACTCTCATGACAGCGCAAAGTATGAGTAGATGGGCAACCATGTTCCGTATTGAAAGACATATATCTACAGAGTAAGAGTATATGAAGTACGTTCCGTATGATGATTTAGATTTTAGATGAATATAGAGATAGGAAATAGAGGATAATAAAAGAGGGTGCCAACGAGTTTTTAACGGAAAACAGGTAAAACAAATAGAAGAAAATTATTAATGAAATATTAAAGAAAATGGAGGAAAATAATTATTTAAAAATAAAATACCAAAGATGTGACGTTTGTAACGTTACAATGTGTTTTCTAAGCGGTAGGTGTAATTTTGGATCCTGCCGAGTTTTGTAGTTTGTTAATAATTAAAGGCAGGACAAAATAAGCAATCACAAAATAAAAGGATATAAGAACTATCTTCTTCTTAAGGTGCCTTCTCCATTACTGAAGGTTGGCTATAACTACAGCAAGTTTCCCTCTATCTTGAGGTGTTTTTAGTATCGAATGTCTGTCCATGCCTGTCCAGTCTCTTACATTCTTTAGCCAGTAGCATTTTCTTCTTCCTCGACCTCTTCTTCCTTCCCTTCCACTTTCCCTTTCATTATGAGGCGTAAAATGTTGTATCTTTCTTCTCTGTAAATATATCCTAGATAACCCGTTTTGTTTTTTACAATGTTTAGGAGTTCTCTCTCAGACCCCATTCTTCTCAAGCACCTCGTTGTTGGTCACATGCTCTGTCCAAGAGATCTTCAGCATCCTTCGAAAAATCCACATTGCAAAGGCTTTTATACGCCTCATACTTGTAATTACGAGAGTTTATGTTTCGTTCGATTGAACCTAACTTAGGTTCCGCAGATGCATGATGCCATCCGCTATGCAGATGTCACGGTATTAATGACTGATTCGGACCATAGCCTGCAGATACTGTTAGATAGGGTTACTGAGAGTTGTGAAAAAATGGAGATGAAGATCAATACTGTGAAAACCTGAGTTATGAAAATATCAAGGAACAAAAATTTACCCCTTCCAATATTATGTGAAACACCAAGAGCTTGAATGCGTAGACCAATAAAAATATCTTCGTTGCTGGTTCGACAATAAACTTGACTATAAACAAGAAGTAAGAGCGAGAATAGAGGTAGCCGACAAGGATTTATCAAAATGAAAAGCTTATTTTGTAACAGTAGCATTAATATCAGCCTTAGATGTCGTTTTCTGCATTGCTATGTGTGGTTAATACTTTTGTATGGAACGGAGGCCTGGACACTCAACACAACACTGGTGAACAAGTTAGAAGCCTTTGAACTCTGGCTTTATAGAAGAATCTTGAAAATACCTTGGACAACCCACACCACCAACGAAAATGTTCTGAGGGGAATAGGTACAGATAGGGAACTGCTAAAAATCATTAGAGTCAGAAAAGTTAGCTACCTGTGACACATGATAAACGAAAAGTACCGCCTCCCGCAACTGATCATCCAGCATCCAGGGTAAGATTGAAGAAAAACAAAGTCCCGGTAGGCGCCAGATTTCATGACTTAGAATCATCAGAGACTGGACCGACCTTGATTCAACATCTTTGTTTAGAGCCGCATTGGACAGAGACAGATTTGTCAGTGTAGTCGCTATAACCTCCATTAAAGGAGAAAGCACCACAAGAAGAAGAACCTAACTTACCTTAGAGGCGAGCGGCACGTACCCCTTAAAATGACATGGTATACTGACCACGGTATGGTAAATGCCCGTAAATGTCTACTTTTGGTTTTTGATGGTGCTGAAAACGAAAATTAGGTTTATTTTGAATTTTAAGTGGGTGAACATTGTCAAAATCGCCATTTTATCCTAAAAATAAAAAAAAACAATAAAATCACTTTTTTTTTTCTTATAATCGCTACCTACAACCTACAACTATTGTTCAGTTTTATTATTTCTTTGAGACAATGGGACCTCTTGCAAACTTTCTGTCCTATTCTAATAAAAGTTCTGAGTTTTTTTAAGTAAAAAGTCCAGATTCGTGAATTGCAAAGTTAAATCGCAAAAGTTGAGTGACAAAATTTGAAATTTAGCTTTTTAATCACGTTTATGTTAAAATCTAGAATACAAAGAAGTTTTTTGAGAGTTTTAGTTTTAGATCCAATTTTCTTATAGAAAAAAAAATACTCTTCAGAAATAATTGAATCATACTTCATACTTGTTTGATTATATCCTTTTCCTCTTTGTTGTTTCTTGTTTCATTTTTCCAGTTTATTTTTTTTTGTATTTTAGAAAAACATACAATCCACATCAACCACGCAGGTTTATTAGTGGATTTCCAGTTTATTATATACTTAAAGGTTTTCTATATCTTTTTTCATTTGATTATGTCTACAATTTTTCAATTTCCTCCAATTTCCCCAACTAGGAAATCTCGTCTCTGACATACTTTGGATATGCGCCAAATATCTTTGTTATTTAACTCCTAAAATAGATACCCAAAATTCTCTATATTGCTTCTCCAACTACCTGTGTTTACTCTTTTTGTCCATGCTGCACACCATAGTCTACTTCCAAATATTTTACCAGGGACCTTTCTTTCCCGAACTTCAAAAGTAAGTAAGTAACTTTGCTATTCAAAAAGTAAGGGGTAAGGGTCAGCGTACTTCCCTGAAATTAGGGGCTTGGTCTATCCCTGGTAAAAGTATACGGATAGAACTAATCTTTTGAGTAATAAATATTTAATGACTAATTTCGTGAGAATTTTTCAAACAACTATCTTTATTTATATTATCGGTTTACAACGTTCTCCGTCTTCCGATACCCGTTCGCCATTCCTCTCTGTCCGCACATTGATCTACTTGCAGACCTCTTTCATCCGTGGCTTTGTTTATTCCTGCCTGCCAACTTTTCCTCGGTCTACCTCTTCTTCTTCTACCTTGCGGTTTCCAGTTTTGTACTTGTTTTGGGATTCTGTCTTCGTGCATTGTTTGTACGTGACCAAACCATCGTAGTTGTATTTCGTTGATTTCGTCATTTATTGCATGTGTGACCTTCATTATTTCTCGTATTCGTTCATTGGTGACCAGTGGTGTCATGGCAAAATTAGCAGTGCCGGAACGCACTGCTAATTTTTGTTTACAAAACCTAAATTCACCATCAAACACCACTGTTGGTGACATGTTCTCTTCTTGATCTTCCTGCAGCTCTTCTCCAGAAATCCATTTCGGTGACCTCTAACATTCGTTTTGATTTTTCCTTCATAGGCCATACTTCGCAACTGTATGTTATAATGCTTTTCACAACGGCGTTATAGATATTTTTCTTGTTTTGGTTGTTTATCTGCTTGTCCCAGAGTAGGTACTGAGTTTAGGAGCGTAATTGTTTTCCTGTCCTGAGTATTTCGTTCTTTAATGGTTCCGTCCAGTGTTCCATCATTCGTGATTTTCATACCCAGGTATTTATATTCGTTACATTTATTGACTGTTTCTCCTCCTTCTAGTAAAGTATCAAGTCCTGCTGCTTTCCACCGATAATCCTATATTTGGTTTTTCCTATGTTGATCTCTAGTCCCCATTTCCTGTATTCCTCTATTAGCTGTCTTGTCATGTAGCAGATATCATCGTAGTCTTGTGCTATTATAGTATTTGGTCGTCTGCGAAACAAAGAGTATAATATAGTGTATGGTGGAAGTCTCATGTTCTTGCATTTCTGTTTCCAATTTTTAAGAGCTTGTTACAAATAAGTATATTTTAAAAAGTATTGCAGAGAGGCAGCATCCTTGTTTCAGCCCTTTATTTGTCAGAAATCCTTCGGTGAGTTTGTTTCCTTCTTTAATTTTCGTGGTCTATAAAAATGTTTAATTATTTTTATGATTTCTATGTTTATATTTGTATTTTCCACTGCCTCCCATAACTTTACCAAAGGTACACTGTCGTATGCCTATTTCAGATCAATATATATACGAAATTAAACTCTTGGTTAACCCCTGTTTTCTTTTCCATGACGTGTGATTGCAAAAGGGTGATCAATTATAGATCTGCCGGCTCTAAATCCTGCTTGTTCTTCTGCCTCCATTTCCTTGTATTCGTCTTCTATTCGGTTTTTTAATATCCTTTCGTATATTTTGCTGATTGTTGGTGTAACGGAGATACCCCTGTAGTTATCACATTGTTTTCGATCTCCTTTTTTTTTGAATATTGCTAACATAATATATACGATAATTTCCATTCTTATGTGCTCATACAGTGTTGTGAGTTCCGTTTTCTATCAACTCGGCTGGAATCCCCCACGTCCTGGTGCTTTACCGTTTTTTAGTTCGGTACATACTTTTTTTATTGCATTGGTGGATAGCCTTATTGGAGATCCTGTTAGTCGTACTGTGTCTTGGGATGGTTCTGATGTTCGAATTTTTTTCTTTTTTTTTGTCAGTAGGTCGCTGAAATACTCCTTCCACTCATTCGGTGATATTGCAGTTATAAGTTCTTTTCCTGTATCTTTGCGTAGATTTCTAAGAATTCTCCAGCTCTCAGTGGATTTCCTACCTCCGATGTATGTATTGATTCGTGTACACTGCTTCCCATTTTTCGTTCTTGCTCTGCCTAATCATTCTGCGTACGTTTTTTTGTGCTTCTAAACAACTATCTTTACAAATTTTAATATATTTTTTTTTGTTTTAGATGCACGGTTACGATCTACCACCGCCTTCGTTAGGTCCCTCGCCAGGGGGCGGCCCGCCCCACCCGCTGATGGGTCCGGGCGGCGGGGGTCCTGGGGCACCCTCGTCGGACGCCATGACCCACCCGGACAGCACCGACAGCTACGTGACGTATCTGGATAGCGACGAAAGCCTCCCCGCTAGCCCCTAACATCCCGGCAACGTGATGATCAACTAGCGGTTTGCCCCCTTGGCAGCTTGTTGGGGGGCGCTGCTGGTCAGACATTTGGCCGCCTACATGCCTTCTTCATAGGGGTTAGAGTTCAAATATTTTTCCGAGAGTCATGCCGAAGATTTTTCGTTTGTGTCAGAATTGGTAATAAGTACTTACACTTTTTCTCAGAGGCTTCTTTCAGTGCGTCGCAGTTTTTCGATTTCTTTGTAACCCATTAAGTTGGAAGTGACAGAAAAAAGGTACGTCCGTGATTATACTCATTTATAACATTTATTCTAGTTGTTGATAGATGGCGCTATAATAAAAAAAATAATTTACGTATTAAGGATCTATACGACTATAATCTGTACAATTTATACGAATACCTACAAATCAAAGGACATACCTTTTTATAAACGCGATTGATTTGTTTTTATACCAAATTGCAAATAAAAGGGTTATACTGCAATACCCTTTTCATATTTGGCTGGTTACGATTCTGGCACCTGTCGGATTTAACTAAAATGTCATGCTATGATTCTCTACATTCTTAAAATCATATATGACGTCAAAATTAATGATTAATGACACGCTGAAGAACTTTAGATTTTAGTAGTATCGTTGATTGATATATTATCCAAATATATCAGTCAACAGTAGTATAGATAATAGGTAAATATTTTTTTCCGATTATAGCGCCATCTATCAACAACTAGCATAAATGTTATAAATGTGTATAATCACGGACGTACCTACCTTTTTTTCTGTTACTTGTGCTTGTGACTGTTGTGACGCACTGTAAAAAGCCTCTGAGAATCACCATAGGTACCTACCTGTAGCCCCAGAAACTAGTAATTTTTTCTTTGCTCGTTGAATGTGGTAAACAAACTAGTGATCTTACTGTTAATATCAATTGTTTATGTGTTTCGTTGCTACATTTTGTTCAAGTGATGATAAGGTGATAAGTATATAACTGTATAAAAGCAAAAACAATAACCAGATGCATGGTTTAGTAGATAATTTATAGGTACCTATATGAAATTTATATTTTCAATGAATAAATCAGATCTACCATATTTAAACCAAAAATAGCCACCATGGTAGCGCAGTGGAAAATGATGAGCCGAAAGTGATAAGTGATAACCGAGCAAATACTTTCTATTAAATAAAAAGAAGGCTTCTAGTTCAGTATCATTGATTTATAAGACAAACCCTTGAGATTTTGTAGACCTAGTGTAGGCAAGGCAAATCCTAATATCTAATAGTCTTACAAAAGGTTCTTAAAAAAGACTAAATCGACTAAACTACGGTAAGAATAAGAGGAGATTAAAAGGAAAACTAAAAAGCAGCTAAGTCTGATCGGAAGGTCCTACCAAAAAAAAACACAATGTTTTAAAGCAATGAATATGCTCATTAGCTAATTTTTCACACCAATTTCCTGGAAACCTGGTATCCTTATCTGCCCTATCTGGCGTTGTAAGCCAAACTAAATAGCTTAAAGACTCCTACTTCCAGAGGATGCAACTTGCTCGTTGAATGCGGAGGAAAAGTTACAATCGTAACTCCATTTTCTTTAGCCAGATTCAAGACCTCTGTTCCTCTGAAAAGCTCCCTTTGTCTGATTTCCTAGGAGGATTTCGCGGCATTTTTTTCACAAAAAAACCTAAAAAAAAAGTTAAAAATGAAGATAAAAAATCATTTACAAACGACCTTTCCGACAAAAAAAATTAATTTTCACCTAACCTTAAATCGAATCAATTGGAAAATATCTCTATTCATCAAATAATAAGGCCCTGCATATTATCCACTCGCCAAAAAAATGAAAAAAACGTGGTTTTTGTTAAAAATGAAAAAATACGTACCTTCAAAAAAAAAACAATTGGTCAAATATCAACACTCACTGCCGATCGGAATCAAACTAAACACGTGGCTTGCGTGCAAACAGGAACCTCGTGGTCCTTACATAAAAGCTAAAGCGCGCATGCCAAAATATTGACGAAAAAGTCGTACAGGCAGCCAGAAATACAGGTGTCTCGTTGTTCCCCGTGTCTCATTGTTACCCATGTACCCCTACCTATCTTTTTCTCAAATATTAATAGTCTGTTTTCTTCTTTCTCCATACCATTTTATTTTTATTTTTGTATAAGGACTTCCAATCTAATGTGTTTGATAAGATGATAAGTCAGATTTCCAAGTTCCAGAAAATTCACGAAAAAACTTTGTAAAGGTTTTTCACGGGTGATAAAAACGATTCTGTGGGCCATACCTTTATCAAAAATAACTATCTAAAGTCTAGAGTCTAGAGGATTCCTAATTATCACCTCCTCACTCCAGATGGTGGAAAAGATTGTTGAGCAACATGAAAATTCGATAAAAACCTTTGTAAAGGGCTTCTGTGGTCAGTTAAAAAATCCTGTCAATCATAACAGTATCTTCTTCTTCTTCTTCTTATGCAATCCACTAATGGATGTCCGCGATCACGTGTGACCAGTTTTCTCTATCCCTTGCAGTATGTATTAGGTCTCCTATGTTTCTTAGCCCTGTCCATTTTTTGACATTACGGAGCCATGACATTTTCTTCCTGCCCACTCCTCTTATTCCTTTGATCTTTCCTTCAATTAAGGTTTGCAGAAACTGGTATCTTTCATTTCTAATTAGGTGCCCCAGGTATGCCGTTTTTCTCTGTTTAATTGTGCATAGCAGTTGTCGTTCTGTATCAATTCTTCTAGTATCACAATTACCATTTGAAGCCTTCCCCTTTATCTCCTCTTCACTTCCACCCTTGGAATGGTGGGTGAATAGCTATATTCGCTCAAAGATCTTTTTCGTGGGTGGTGAAAACGATATTATGGACCATAACCTTATCAAAATTTATTGTGTAGAGGGTTCTTGATTATCGCCTCTCTCCAGGAATTGGAAAAGATGGGTGAGTGGCTAAAAACCCAAAAAGTTCACAACGGTATTTTAGAGAATTTTCTAGTCTTTAGTCATTCACTCCTCTTTTCCAACCCTGGAGTGAGGAGATGATAATGACACCCTGCCTGCCCAATGAAAAATACAGTTATACGTCCAGGAAGAAAGAAGAACATCTTTCCTAAAAGAAAAAGATTGAGCTTTCTATAAAGTCTCATGCGTAAGTATTCAAACCTCACTCGAAGTGATTATCTAGATCTTTTTTCATAAGTACCTAGCTGAACTGAAACCAAAACTTTACATATTTCTCCCCACAAATTTTACTACACCATGTTATCCGGTTATTTCTTAAGACACCAACATATACGCATTCAGTTATTTAGTAATGTGTTTTTCAGTTTATTTACAAAAAATGTAGCTCTATCCCCTTAAGTTGTTGTATATTACCTCATTTAAAAATAACTCAAACAGAAAGTTGATATTTTGTTAACGCTGTATCTAAAAGTTGTATAATTGTGTTCAAAATAAGTTTAAATTGTAGATAGATACACAATTGTTGCAGAAAAGATTCTAAATATATTTTCATGGAATTCAAATTCATAATCTACATACTTACAGGGTAAACAAACAGAACATGGTAAAAGCTGCCCAGGAAATGAAGATGTTATATAGGAAACAACATCAATTCACGAAATTGTCATAACGATTCTAAGAAAATACATACTTTGAAAACTTCTAATCTAATTATTTTTGCGTTTCTCTCTGTGCGTGATCAGTTTTTCTTCGCCTCTAGCAGTTGCATTGTTAGAAGAAAAAAGAAATTCATACGTAGCCACACCAAAACAACAATGAAACGTATGAAACGACGTTGATTACAGTTGAGTCCACGAGTCTTTACCCGTGCGTCATTAATACCTGGCGAGATAAAACACATATTTGATAGTTCAAATTTTAACCCAACAATTTTTAAATTTAATAAATATTGAAGAAGCAGAGGTAACGGAAGCATTAAGGAAATTAAAAAATAGAAAATCACCAGGAGAGGACAGAATATCGAATGAACTCCTAAATTATGGAGGACAAGACCTGACCAATTATTAAAACTAATCCAAAAAATAATAGAACAAAACAGAATACCACAAGAATGGAGATCAAGCATCCTAATACCTCTCTTCAAAACAAGGGCGGATCCAGGACCGATTTTCGGGAGGGGCCATGAAGTTTTTTTGGAGAGAGGTACCGGAGGTACGGGGGTAATTTTTAAAAATTAAGATTACAATGGTGAGTTTTAAGGCACTTTTCACACACTTTTACCGTTTATGAGAAGTGCCTTAAAATTCAGCATTCCTGCCGTAGTACCGATTCCTACACATTTCTTCGGATCCAAGTGCACTTCTTTCAACAAGTTTAATACTATTTTCCCCAATGCTTCTCCTGTCAGGCGTTGTTCTTTACCTCTTTTTCTTGATTTTCAAATTTAGAGAAAGCTGTTCCACGTGGGATACGTTGGTAGTTTCGTCAAATATGACGGACAGTACTTTAATATAATAATTTGATATTTGAACCTGATTCATTATTTGTTCAATTATTTCTTCACCACAACATGTTATTAATTGATTTTGATTGGTGCTACTAATGTATGTTGCTCAGGAAGATGCTGTGGATATGTGTTATTTAAGAGTCTTATCTCCTAGTGCGATTTTAAACCTTAACAAATCCCCTTATTGCTAGGTCCAGCATCTTCGTCCAGAAGCAGAAGGCCATCATCACGATGGTTTCTTAGAGGAATATTTAGGACCCTACTATTGGTCGTAGTCTTTCTTTATTTTTTTGTATCTGTTTAGACCTCTGAGAGTCTATCTGGTTAATTAATGACTTTTGAGGGTTGCGATAACTTTGTAGAAAATCCAGCTCAACCTGAACGCACTCCTTGTGGTATGATGTTTTTTCATGGGTTTATATGGCTCCGTCCTTGCTCATGAGTTTGGTGAAAGAAAAGGTTTCGTGACAAGGCTTTGGGCTGTCATCCCTTTATTGTGACCATATTTTTCATTAGAAAAATAAAACGCAATACTTGTAAAATAATTCCTTTTGACTGTGCGAAAATACTAACCAACTCCTTTGTTCTAATGCTAGTGACCCAAGTAATGCTTCATTTCTTTTTTATTCTTTGTGTGTATAGAATATGGAAGTTGATACGATTTTGATGGCTGTCAAAGTCAAGGTCGTTCTAACAATTGGCACTTTGTAAAATTATCAACATTTTGATTTAAAAAACATCCTATATCATTCTTAAAGTTTCAATTCTAGTCCAGAAAACATATTTATCCCCTGCTTTGTACATATATATGTGTTTGAAATTAAAAACATTTGAACTACAAATATTTCAATTTATATCTTTTTAAATTCTCGGAGGGGGCCATGGCCCCCATGGCCCCCTCCCTGGATCCGCTCTTGCTTCAAAAAGGGAGAAAAATCGGACCCGGAGAATTACAGAGGAATTAATTTATTAAACACAACACTAAAATTAACGACCAAAGTGATAACAAACAAACTGAATAAAATTATAACATTAGCAGAAGAACAACAAGGTTTTAGGTCGGGAAGATCATGCACCGACGCTATATTTATAATGAGGCAGATTCAGGAAAAATCGTTACAATACAACAAACCGGCATACAAATTAAAGGACGTTATCCATTTATTGTACGCAAGAGAGGTACCTCTAGGAATAATTAAAACGATCGAAAATATCTACCAGAACAACACAATAAAAGTAAAAGTAGATGAAGAACTAACTGACCCAATTGAAGCTGGCAATGGGATAAGACAGGGAGATTCCCTGAGTCCTCTGTTATTCAACCTGATCATGGACGAAATAATAAAAAAAGTAAGAACAAAAAAAGGATACCAAATGGGAGAAAAACAACTTAAAATAATCTGCTATGCAGACGACGCAATACTAATCTCTCAAAGTGAAGATGATTTACAACGTATGATGCACGAATTTAATATAACCGCTAGAAAATTTAACATGTTAATTTCCCCAAAAAAGACTAAATGCATGGTTATAACAGCAGATCTAATAAGGTGTAAATTAAAGCTGGAGGGTCAAATAATAGAAGAAGTCATGGAGTTTAAATATCTAGGCATCACACTATGCAGCTACGGAAAGTTCGAAACAGAAGTGGAAGAACAGGTGAATAAAGCAAACAGAGTCAGGTTGCCTGAATGAAACAATATGGAGAAATAAAAACATCGGAAAAGAAGTGAAAGGCAGAATTTACAAAACAGTCATCAGACCAATAATTACATACGCGGCAGAAACACGACCTGATACAGAAAGGACAAAAAGAATGCTAGAAAAGAATGCATTGCGAAAAATCGATGGTAAGACGCTGTGGGATAGAGCTAGAAGTGCAGATATATGAAGGAGATGCAAGGTGGACATCATTACTAACTGGGTGAAAAGCAGAAGAGTAGAATGGAACGACCACATAAGCCGAATGACAACAAATAGAGTAGTAAGGACGGCGAGAGACGGTTCCCCAATAAGAAGACGATCAGTGGGAAGACCACGAAAAAGATGGAATGACAACTTACTGGAGGCACATTGAAAAACAGACAGAGTAATGTCTACAGCGTGTCTACTTAAGTTGGAAACATATGGGAAACCTTTTTGTTATTCATTTTACGAAAAAAAGTTATTCTTTATAAAAAGTTCTGCATGCTCTAAAACCTAAGATTCAATAATCAGATATCAAATTTTGTCAATATTATACGTGGTATGTCAAAAAATATGAACTTCGTTCAAGAGTAAAGTACCTTTATTTCTCTCAATATCGAAAATTCTTATTATGAAAAGTTGTTTGGAAATAAAAACTAAGATCAAATATGCAATTACATGCTTCTAATTGGAAAAACATATTTTCCAAATTTTTCTCAAATTTATTGATACTAACTTCGTTTTTATTTATTACACATAGGATAACTCTCTTATTATTACTTTTACGAAAAAAGGTATTTTTATAAAAAGCCTGTATGTCCTAAGACCGAAGATGCAACCATCAGATATCACATTTTATTAATTTTATACGAGGTATGTCAAAAAATATGAATTTCACTCAAGAGTAAAATACCTTTATTTTTCACAATATTGAAAACGGTTATTAAAAAAGTTGTTTAGAATTAAAAACTATGTTTCAATATGCAATTACATCCTTCTAATTGAAATATTGTGAAATATAAAGGTACTATAATCTTGAGCGAATTTCATATTTTTTGACACACCTCGTATAAAATTAATAAAAGTTGATATATCATGGTTGTGTCTTAGATTTTAGACCATGCAAAGCTTTTTATGAAGAATAACTTTCTTTCGTAAAATGAATAATAAACGAGTTATCATATTTGTAATAATTAAAAACGATGTTGGGTATCCATAAATTTGAGAAAAAAAATTTTTTTTTTTCAATTAGAAGCATGTAATTGCATATCTGATCTTAGTTTTTAATTCCAAATAACTTTTTATCATAAGAATTTTCGATATTGAGAGAAATAAAGGTACTTTACCCTTGACCGAAATTCATATTTTTTGACATACCTCGTATAATATTGAGAAAATTTGATATCTGATGATTGAATATTAGGTTTTGGGGCATGAAGAACTTTTTATAAAGAATAACTTTTTTTCGTAAAATTAATAATAAAAAAGTTTCCCATATGTTTCCAACTTAAGTAGACACGCTGTATATAAAAAGAAGAAGAAGAAGAAGAAGAAATTTTAACCCGTAATAGGAGCAGTAGCTACTTACTATAACTTGCTGTTGCGTTTAGTAAATTTCAATTTTCGACTTATCATCGACTTATTTCGTATGCTTTAATTTAAATGATGACGCACGGGTAGAGACTCGTGGACTCAACTGTATACTGAGTTTCAAGCTTAGGAATAAACCAAACAAAGCAAACGTATACAAATATAAATGAAACAATGAATCCACTGATAGCTATTGAAAACGATTATTATCCTATTACTGACTTTACAAAGTATGAGAGCATTGATATAAATTGCTTCGAAAATTTTAAAGACTCAGAATGCAATAATCATATAAAATCTACTCGATCGCAGGAATAGCTATAAGATCAAAAGAACTGTAGCAGTAGAACGCTAAAAAGACAAACAAATCAAAGACCACCGTTACCCCCTGCATATTCAGGTTGCAGACTGGAGACCTCACCAAACGAACGGAAGAGAGAACAACCTCTACAAGGAGGGACTATCTGCTGGGGCAAACTTATCTGTCTCCATGTGAAAACCTCTAAACTGCAGAGTGAAGTCGTCTACTACAAGTACAATTTGAAAAAGAGGGGCTACGCTGAAGTTTTTTCTGGAAACTTTCCCGGAAGAAGACCAAGAGGAGGGTCACCAACCTGGTGGTCCAATCAAATTCAGAATTCAGCAGGCCACTCATTCTGAGAAATTCTTAGAGCAGCAAAGATAGAGACCAATGAAGAAAATTTGTTAGGAGTATTGGAGGAAATTACGATCCTCTCTGATATTGATGTCACATGTGACTGTGGTGCTGTACAAACCAATCAACATATCCTGGTGTGCTACAATAAACCTGTACCCAAGAAGACCTAAAGCAAGCCAACGAAAGAGCCCTGGATATCAAAAAGCACTGGAAGCTCACAATGTGATTGTAACTGAAGGGAACTTTAATCACGAGACGTAGGTACAACAAAGAACTAAAATACGAGTCTACAACACCATAATCCCACAGATCATAACAAACATCAGACCACCAGGAAACTCCTGCAATCTCTAGCAATCAAAGTCACAAATTCGACTTCAACGATCGGACCAGAGCATCTCTAAGCCTTAATACAAGAAGAAGGAAAAGTTCTAATCTGCTACAAATGTCATATCTCTATGTACTTTAATTCGGTTCAATGATATCTCGTAACGCGACAGTTCGTAACACCAATTACGAATTATACCTATACCGTTATGAATAGATAGTTATAGATACGAACTGTCGATGTTACAAATAATTGTCGCCGTTACGAATTTCGGCGTTACGATTTGTGGGGTTACGAACTAACGCGTTACGTTGAAATCACCTTCTTTTGACAGTTATCATCTACTTATCTAATTTCAAAAATACCTTTAAGACAATTTTAGATACAGCCTAGTTATTGTTATTTAAGCGAATTGTTTTGTTTAAACCTCAATCATAAAAATCAGTAGACGAAACTAACACTAACGCATTGTAACATATTGTAATTTATAATGTAATTTGTAATAAAATATGTCATCTGTACAATTTGTTGATGCTCATGTCTCTTAATTTATTATACTGGGTGATTTGAATGTAAAGTTTTCAAAATACAACTCGGAAATACAAGAAATTATATAACGGGTATGCCAAATGAGCGGAATGGTTAAATATTTCGCGAAATTTACGTTGGATTGAAAAACTAAATACCACGTGTTCAATATTTTTCAAAAAGCTGTCGATTGATACCAAATACGACCCTCCATCCACACCCCCCGCGGCGATGGGGCGACGGCAACCCCATCGGATATTCATTACTGTACCATACAAGCTCAACCATCATTATTCAGCCTCAAAAGTCCACTGCTGAACATGGGCCTTCCTCCTGTTTCCAACCCCGTCTATCTTACGCCGCTCTCATTCAGTTTTTATTCAGCCTTCGTAAATCATCAGTTCATCTTGTAGGTGGTCGATCGACTCTTCTCTTCCCCTGGTCTCCATTCCAATAACCTCTTTGTCCATCGGCCATCTGTCATTCTGGCTATGTGTACTGCCCATCTGCATTTTAGTCTTTCTGCTCCGTATGTCAAGACTGTAAGGATCCAATGATCAAATACCTTTCTCTTTAGGCATGTGGGCAGTTCACTTTTAAAAGTTTCTCTGAGTTTTCCATATGCTGCCTATCCAAGACTGATTCTTCTCTTCAGTTCATGAGTCCGATTATCCCTGCTAATTATAACTTCATGTCCCAGGTATTTACATCTATCTGCGAGTTCTATTTCCTTCCCACCAATACTGATGTCCTGGTTGGGTACTAAATTTGTCATTATTTTTGTTTTCGAGATGTTTGTACAGGGTTGCGAGAAAGTCAGGCAACACGGTAATTTCTCGGAAACCGCTTGAACGATTTTTATGGATTTTGGTGGGTGAGGCTCTTTTAATACGGCCGATATTAGGTATAGTGATGGTGGTAATTACATCGTTGTGAAATCTTTCGTTTTTCTGGAAATCTAATGAACTTTTTTATTTCAAATGGAACAACCTCTATATTTTTTGCGTTTTGGAATTCCTACGGGATGCTAATTATTTTTCATATAATATTCCCAATACCTAAATGCCATAATTTCGGAGTTATTGCTACATTCATTAAAAAAGAATTAAACAAATTAAAAAAATCAATTTTTTCGGCCCGGGTAGACATTATTTTATTTTCTTTAGATCATTGGGAACAACAAAGGTCTTTTGTAATTTTCCTCTAAAGTTAATCGTTTACGAGTCATAAACAATTTAAAACTGAAAAAAATCGAAAAATGACGATTTTCTAGCTTCAAAAACACAAGTAAAAAATATTATTTTTGAAACTACGAAGTGCCTAAATTCAAGTTTAAGCTTTATTTTATCAGTTACCGATAAGCAATTTGGTCTTGTTTCATTTTAAAATATTATTTTTTAGTTGTTAATGCCCGTTCTCTCATATGCGCTTCATTAATAATTAAAAAACAATATTTTAGAATAAAACTTGCCAAAAATTCTTATAGGTATCTGATAGAAGGTTTGATCTTGAATTTAAGTAGTTTGTAATTTCAAAAATTATTTTTTTTACTTGTGTTTTTGAACCTTGAAAATCGTCATTTTTCGTTTTTTTCAGTTTTAAATTGTATATAACTCGAAAACGATTAATTTTAGAGAAAAATTACAAAAGACTTTTTTGGTTCCCAATGATCTAAAGAACCTAAAATAATGTCTACCCAGGCCGAAAAAATTTATTTTTATAAATTGTTTAAAATTTTTTTTTAATAAATTTAGCAATAACTCCGAAATTATGGCATTTAGGTATAGGGAAAATCATATGAAAAATAATCAGTATCCCTTAAGGATTCCAGAACATAAAAAATATACAGCGTGTTCCATTTGAAATAAGAAAGTTTAGTAGATTTCTAGAAAAACGAACGATTTGACAACAATGTAATTACCACTATGATATCCGCCGCATTAAGAAACCCTTACCCACCAAAATCTATAAACATCGTTCTAGCGGTTTCCGAGAAAATAACGTGTTGCCAGACTTTTTTGCAACCCTGTATTTAAACCTACATTTTCTGTAGCCACAACGAGTTCCTGTACCATCTCTCTTGCCATACTATAAGCTCATCCATACGTCTTCACATAATAAAAGTTGAATTTTGAAAAGCTTTACATTCATTTCGCACTGTACATGGATGTTGTTGATATTTTTTGGAAATTTGTTGTCCTTACTTAATGCGGAAAAAAGCTGCTGTAGAAGATATTTTTACAGACGATTCAGATCACAAAATCATACGCAATGCATTTGTAAAAAACTCGTATTTATAAAGATAATAATTCTATCTGTATGTAAATAATATTATTATGACATGATTTGTAAATAAATAAATCGATTAGAATGATTTTCGTCTTGTTTTTTAAATACATTCTCAGTTTTTACCCCTAGAGAAGATTTACATCCAACATAAAACCAAAAATTTTGTTAAAAACTTTATACCATAACCAAAAAAACTATAACCCCCTTAGGGTTAAAGGGGTAAACTTAGTTGAAGGGGTAAACTTTTGCTCTTTGATATTTTCATAACTTTGGTTTTCGCAGTATTAATCTTTATTTCCACTTTTTCACAACTCTCAGTGACCCTGTTTAACAGTATATGGAGACTATGATCCGAATCGGTCATTAAAACAGTGTCATCTGCACAGCGGATGTTATTTACTCTTTGTCCGTTTTTCTTCATACCTCCCGAAGAGTGCGATAAAGCGTTGGCAAATATTACCTCTGAGTAGATGTTAAACAGTATCGGTGAGAGAATACAACCCTATCTGACACCTCGTTGTATTTCAATTAGCCTTGACCTGTTACTGATGATTCACGTTTGATTCCCATAAACAGCTCCAATAATTTGAGAACTTTTTTTGTCGATTCCGATGTCGTTAAGTCTTTCTATCAAGGTTCCGTGCTGTACCCTGTACCCGATCAAATGAGACAGAAAACCCCTTCAAGGTTATTAGATTGGTATTATATTACATTGTTGCTGATAATTTTATAGAATATTAAAATTTTCTGGCCTGGAGACAACGTGTCGATATGGACCTTAGGTAGCAACAGTTGCATAGAGACGCATTATATCCCATTTGATATTTAACAGCTGTGGTTCTAATTCGACAAAATGTTCTTGGGTCCTCATAGTACTCATATTGTAAGTGACCATCCAAAAAAAGAATGTGTGTGTACTTTGTACGCACGTAAGAAGTTATACTTCTACTACATATTATGTGATTTTAAGACAATACCAAAAATTTTAAAAAATAAAAGAATAAAACGCACACAAACACATTGAAAAATGCCACAAAGAAAAAATGATTTCTGAACGATAATAATTGTTGGCAAAAATTTTAAATACGCATTTTCTGAAAAAAAAATTATATAACAAATATACTTACAATCATAAAATGCATAAAAAAATAAAAAAATAAAAACTTGCATCGGGAATCGAACCCGTGAATTTCGGGACGCTTTGATTCGTAATCGAAGCCTAGACTCACTCGTCCAATTCCACATTATTTGTCATGTGGAAAAATAGGGTAACTGAACGTTTTACTGTTTGACAGTTGTTTTGAATATAATTAAATTATGTAGTTTAAATTTTGTGGAAGAAAATATTAAAATATAACAAAACAGTAAGAAAACAATATATTAGATGAAGATTGGTGGAACTTTTGTTGGTAATCAAATTAAGTATGTAAATCAAAGCATTACATACCTACTAGATAAATAAATCTACGCCAAAAAATCATAATTTAAAAATAAAAATCGGACCTAATTTGGGATTTCTCTCTAAAATCCCCATTCTTGAGAAAATAAATGTACAGTAGAGCGTCGATTATCCGAACGTCGATCAACCGAACGACCGCTTATTCGAACTATCGACTCCCGCGTCCCGCACTCGAATACCGAGCAAGCGTTAGTAATTGACGCTTAAAATATCTTAAATTTTCTTCAGTATTGTATCCAAAAATAATTATGTTGTTGCAAAGACTGCACTTTTTTGTTTAGTTGCTAGTTGTCATTATCAAGATATAAATAAATATGTAGGTATATAAATATGGCTTTTATTCACTTGTGGATAAATATGTATGACTATAAATATGTATCAATATATTGTAGTTCGATTATCCGAACAAATCGGTTTTCCGAACACCTATGTCCCCCAATTAGTTCGGATAATCGACGCTCTACTGTATTTCAACCTAATCCAAATGTATAATTACAATATGATTATAATAAAAGCTACTTGCCAAATTAGAATGAGTTTTACTTGTCCAAAAGTCCAAAAATATAGGTATATGAAAATTATTTAAAAAGGCAGTATAACTATTAACTAACTTTTGTATGTTGTTTCTTTTCACACAAATTTTAAAACGCAAAAACCATAAATAATCAAACTACAGCTGTACCACAGCCGCCATATTGAATAATTTTTGACATGTCATTTGAACATCCAATCAGAACAAAGTTATAATGCGCATGCGCCGAGATCATAGGTTTTAACATATAAAAATTCACCCTCATATCGCCGGTAAAGAAGTACAACTTCAAAAATATGGGAAGTTCTTATTAGATTCAATCGATTGGTTGCCACCCACCGAATTCATGAGGCCGACTCATTACTCGGTGTGAGATTCTGAGTATCTAACTCTACTCACCTGGGGTAATTTCGTATTAATACTCGACATCTTCAACTGAGAGGTTTCAGTATATATAAAACGTCACACTTGCCAAACAGGTTGGCGAGTGGTCAAAGATGTAGGTGGGGATAATTTGGGAAAAGACATGAAACATTATAAGGACCTGACTCCCTCATAACAGGAAGGACAAAAAGGGACATCAGCGGCTATTATAAGGAAGGGTCACAAAGCTCTGTAGCAGTATATCCTCTAGCGGGATCATAGATCCCGAATTTTCTGGAATGATCACCAAGCTCTCTAGCAGCCTATCCTCTACCGGGATCGTAGATCCTGAATTTTCTGGAATGATACGCCTATCTCTAGTACTGCGTTACTGTTCGTCGGCGAAACTCTCTACAGTTGGAACCGTTATTCAGGGTGGGTCCGAAATAACCTTTTTCGTTACACTTCGGGAATGATCCGCCCATCTCTAGTAGTGCTTTACCTGGGGCCTGATTCTAATTCATTTCGACAGTCGCAATTTCATTTCGACACCGCGCGATTCTTGGGGATATTAACCTTATTATGTTGAGACTGCTCAGAATTTGGGTTGGCGCTTCGGTTTCTTGGATTTTGTTGATAGTCTGGGAAAATTATCGAAAAAATACCATTTTTGGGAAAAATTATTTACCAGCTATTTTATTGCTAAAATCGAATCTTAAGATTGCATATATTAGTAATATGGGGTATGACAAGTCCGCAGAAAGTGTGTTATTTTATTTATAAACAAATTAGCACTCCTAAATCTTCTTTTTTTTTTTCAATTAGTGGTCTGTAACTCCTATATTTTTTCCTTTGAGCCAAAAACACTCAAATAAAAATTCACCGTAATTTAGTTCTGCACAAAGTTATTTTTTTTCCGATTTCCTTCAACAAAAATTTTACTCAGAAAATCCGAGTTTTCCCAAAAAATCTGCCATTTTCAATTAAAATTTTAGGGAAGTACCTAATTATTTATCAATAATTAAATAATTGAAGACATGAAAGATTTATTATAGTAGATTATACAGAGGGGCTAAATTATGGAATAAATTCATTTCTTTAAAACGGACGATTTTGGAGCAAAATCCCGAAAGAGGTCGATTTTTATTTTTAAATTACAATTTTTTGGCATATATTTCATACTAGTGACGTCATCCATCTGAGCGTGATGACGTAATCGATAATTTTGTTAATGGGAATAGGGGTCGTGTGGTAGGTCATTTGAAAGGGCGTTTAATTCTCTATTCAGTAATATAAACATTAATATCATTAGGTATTTATACATGGTTGCCAAAAAAAAATTTTGAATTAAATTAATTGGCGCAAAAAGAAGAATGTATGTAATTTATTTAACTCAAAATACATTGTACTGCTGTCAGAAAATAGAAAAAAAGGTTTATTTCACAAATAAACATTTCTTTTCGCTTAAATTAAATCACAAACAGACTCCCTCCTACCTATTGGCAGTTTGAACTTTTAATTTAAGCTAAAAGCAATGTTTATTTGCAAAATAAACATTTTTTTCTATTTTCTGACAGCAATACAATGTATTTTGAGTTAAATAAATTACATGCATTCTTCTTCTTGCGTCAATTAATTTAATTCAAAATTTTTCTTGGCCTCCCTGTATAAATAATGAAACTAATGTTTATAATACTGAATAGAGAATTGAACGCCTTTGTAAATGAGCTACAACACGAACCCATATTCCTATTTAAAAAAATAATTACGTCATCACGCTCGGATGGATGACGTCACTAGTTTGAAATATATGCCAAGAAATTTAATTTAAAAATAAAAATCGACCTGTTTCGGGATTTTTCTCTAAAATCGTCCATTTTAGAGAAAATGAATTTATTCCATAATTTAGCCCCTCTCTGTATATCAGGAGACCGGCGACAATCTAACCAATAGTTTAGCAATAATTAAAATGTTAATTAAAAAATTTCGGTCGAAATAATAACCAGAAAGATTATGATACACCAGAATAACTATGATTTTCATATAAAAAAGCACTATACCTATTCAACGTACCTTACAGGATTGAAATTGGACCATTTGAGCGGTCTCGGGAATGTTATAAAGAAACAATTTTTTGGCTTATAAACAAATAGAACCCCTCAGAAAATATTAGATTAAATTAAATTAAGTTAACGCTGTTGAAAAGAGCACGGCTTCTGTGTCCTTTTCGAAGAAAAACAAATTGAATTGCGAGGAGTGATTCCAGGTATAACCGGTCAAATTTGACCGGCATTTGCGACAGAGTTATAAACAACAGGATTTTAATCTTTGAACCATTAGATACCTTTTAATTCCGGTCTTCTTTGTACATACAAATTTTCATATCTTCAAGACACTCATAACAAAAAAGATTTATGTCACTGTCACCAAATTATTTAATTATTGATAAATAATTACTTCCCTCAAATTTTAGTTGAAAATTAAAGATTTTGTTTGGAAAACCCGAATTTTCCGAAGAAAATTTCCGTCGAAGGAAATTGGAATAAATTATTAATGTGCAGAATTAAATTACTGTCAATTTTTATGTGAGTGTTTTGGTTTAAAGTTAAAATTTTCGGAGTTTTAGAGCAATAATAAAAAAAAAGATTTCGGAGCGCTAATTTGTTTATAAACAAAATAGCACACTTTCTGTGGACTTTGCACAGCTATATTACTAATATAGGAAATCTTGAAGATTTTATTTCAGCATGTCCAGCAATAAAATAGCTGGTAATTAATTTTCCTTGTTTTTTACTAATTTTCCCAGATTATTACCTCACATCTTTCATTGAGTTGATGATTCATGTTGTGGACATTCTCAATTATTATATTTCTAATTTAATACTATTCTATCTAATTCCTCAAAACAAGCAAATTTCAATTAAACCCAGCTATATTATAATACCTTTTGATTTAGTTTTCCTTGCAAGAAATAAACAAAACACATCTAAACTAAACCTAACCTCGCTTTTGGCCATTCATTCATCTCCGTGTCAAATAATTTCGACAGTCGCCATCGCCATATTGAAAGCGACTTGTTTAGTGTCGAAATTTGATTTAGAATCAGGGCCCTGGCCGCTTCTCGTCATAGAGGTATATATTAACATAGAGTGAGCCTACCCTCCTCGCTTCCTGGCGACAAGATCTCATGGACTGGTTTGCGGCATCTCTTTCTAACATATTGTATCGAGAAACTAAGATGACATTAAGTGTGAGCATAGGCACGGAAGGGGAGGACAACTGTCGCAGCTTTACTATGCGTAAGAGTGAAACAGCACTAAGCCAAATAAAAAAGATGGTGTCGTCACTTCGCTCTGAATGACACTCTGTCTACGATAATATACAGGGTGTCCCCGAAAATAGTGCGTTCCTTTAAGGTATGGATATAATACACAATTTAGAACAAAAAAGTCTTATAACATTTTTGTCTAAAGTTAACCGTTTCCAAGAAAAAAATTACATTGTTTTTGAATGACATGGCAATGTAGCCTAGAAGAACTTGCTGTAACTGTGGAAATTTAACCGAATAACCTCTTGTTTATTTACTTTGAGGTGTGATTTTTGGGGTTGTTGACATCGTAGGTTCCTACCTGCAAAATAATAGATATGGGTTTGGTTGATATTTACATTATTTTACCGACCAGATGCAACTGACCTACAAACCTACTTTTTTAATGTTTAGATTTTTGAGTTGCGCGTTGTTGCCAGACTTCAATTTGAATATCAAAATGTATTTTCGTTTTTTGGTCAAACGGATCAATTTAGAAAAAAATGTAAGACTTTTTTGCTCTACATTGTGCCTTCTACGTATACCTTTTAAGGAACGCACTATTTTCGGAGACACCCTGTATATAAGTCTATGCTTCTCGTACGTCAGCTGTCCATCGGCGGAACTCCCATGCCGAGTTGGCACGGTTATTCGGGGTAGGTCCGAAATAACCTATTTCGTTACAATACATACCTTATGAAATTAATAAAACAACAGAGTCATTTGTCACATATATATTTAAAATTTATACATACACAAAACCGACTCGAACGGATCAGTAATATAAAACATTACATTCTAAATATTGTACCATTTGATATTTTTTTCTCTTGTTTTCGACTTCTGTCGCTACACAATAATGCAGCACCTCTTATTTACGTATTATATTTCACATCTCGAAAATAGTCAAAGAGAGCCAATAACAAAAATTCGAAAAACTATTTGAGTACTGTAATTGAGCATATAATCATTATTAACAACCATATAGCTGCCCGATTTTTTAGTGAAAAGTAATTCGTACAAATTGTACAGAACGTCCAAATTATCTGTATGCTTTCTTAATCAGAGTAAATTGTGTCACATGTCATGTGTCAAAGTCATATCGTTGACATATGTCAATTATTATTTCAAGGCCTGCGAATAAGGTAATGTTGCGATGTAAAATGTATTAGTGTATCTGTATACTTAATATACCTTACAATTAATTAATTAATTCGAAAAAAACTAAATTTATGGAAATCGCGAAATCAAAGAACATCAGAGCTAATCTTGTAATAGACAATACAATAATTGAGCGTGTGTCCTGTTATAAATATCTAGGTGCTTGGATCACAGACGATACTGATCAAACAAAAGAGATTAAATGCAGAATAGAAATTGCTAGATCAGTCTTTTATAGAATGCGCAAACTCTTTTGCAATCGTGATATCAACATAAAGTTACGAATACGAATGCTGCGGTGTTATGTCTTTTCCACCACGTATGTCTTTTTCGTTATATGGAGTTGAGCTTGGACACTAAAACAGTTGACCATAAAAAACATCGAAGCATTCGAGATGTGGTGGCCTCGAAATCTACGTGAATGGTTCATTTTGTTCTTTCTAAAATTGGTTTAATATTTAAATACAATACAAAAAAACTGTTTAAAGGAGATAGGTATATGGATTTCGTTGAAATCATAATATGAAGTTAGGTTATATTATAATAGAGGTATAACTTCTTGCGTGCGTACAAAGTACACACACATTTGTATAGTCTTATAAATTGTACAGATTATATTCGTAGATATATTATATAATTCGCAAATAATTTTTTTTCGATTATAGCGCCATCTATCGACAACTAGAATAAATGTTATAAATGATTTTAATCACGGACGTGCCTTTTTTTCTGTCACATACAATTTAATGCGTTCGAAAGAAATCGAAAAACTGTGACGCACTGAAAGATGCCTATGAGAAAAAGAATACCAAATTAGAAAAAGTGGATTCAGAACAGGACTTTGAACGAGGGAAGTACTTTTCAGTTTGCAAGTTCTAATACAGACAGCCAAGGATGTTAACTGCGATGTGTATGCATGCTTAATTGATTTCAAGAAGGCATTTGACAAAGTAGCACATGGGAAACTAATCGATATCCTAAAAACATCAGTACTCGATGGTAAGGATATAAGATTGATCTCAAACTTCTATCTCCAACAAAAAGCAACAGTGCGATTCAAAAATGAACTGTCAGAGATCTTTATAGTCGGAAAAGGAGTTAGACAGGATTGCATACTGTCACCAGCATTATTTAACATATAGGTACTCTGAAAACATCTTAAGAGAACCCTTGGGTGAATTAGAAGATGGTATTGCCAGTCATGCATATGGTGTGGTCGTTGTTCTCTGGTATTGCAGTAAATGGCCAACTTATAAATAATATTAGATATGCAGACGATACAGTATTGCTAGCAGATAATGCGCAGGGGCTCTAAAGAATGATGGATAATGTTGTAGAAACATGTAACAAATAAGGCCTAAAACTAAATTGCAAGAAGACAAAAATAATGATCATTAGTAAAAACACCAACATAAACGCTCAAATTACAACAAGCAATACACCTTTAGAAAGAGTGGAGAAAATATGCTATTTGGGCTGCAATATTAAGGACACTTGGGACCATAGCTTCGAAATAAAAACTCATATTGAAAAAGTCAGAAGCTTTTTTACCTTATCTTTAAGTATCAATATACGCAGAAGAATTCTTAGATGTTACATCTTTAGTGTACTCCTTTGTAACGGTCCGAAAGTCATTATTATTTTTTCTTCACCCTGTATACTTAAAATCATGTTTGTGTTTCAGTGTATTACGTAATTCGTTTCTCACAATGTTAAATTGATCTTGTGTTCTCATGGATATTCATATCTCTTTTATCTGAGGGACCTCAATATGTTTCGTACCGCCAAAAAATCGGGACACGTAAATATTTTACTAATGTATTTTTGGCGACTGTGAAACTGGAAAATGTTTATCTTATAGAGATTAAGTGACTCTGTGTTGTTTATATAATATATTTGTTGGTATCTAGTGGGCCAACTGTGCGAAAAGCTAAATCAGAGAAAAACAGAAAAACAGCGAAAACTAAATCAGAAGGTATTTAGCTGAGATATGGTTATCAGGATTTCGTTTGGTTTAGTCCTATTTGCGAGAGAAAGAGTTACTGCCTTTGAAGGCGTGGTTGAAATTTGCTTAAATCTTTTCTATTCGTTTTGAAATGAAGAGTGGAAATTGACTAATTTTTTGATTGGTAAAACCGGACATGGTTGAGTAGGATAGAAAAATGGGGAGATGTAATGAGTTTTGGGGTTGTGAGAGAGTTCTAAGATATTCGAGATCAGTTCTGGTAGTTTAGAGTAAAAAGCTGGTGCTTTTCCGTCAGCAGGCTCTTTGCCTTGCTGATGGAGAAAATTGTTGATAATAGTTCAATGGAGATAGTTGTTTGTATTTAGTTCAGTTCAGTTTTTGTTCCAGAGCCGAAGTAGGCTTAAGTGGCTGCTGTCGTCGTAGAGTGTAAATTCTCGGCCGTATTTTGTGTTTCTAGTGACGGATTAAACAGATCCATTGGTTTTCTTTTGTCGAAAAGTTCTTCGTTTCTTTGAATTAAGTTTAATTAATAACAATAATAATAATAGTATCCAAGTGTTGCATACAATAAACGAACAATGGAATTTCATCTCTAATATAATAATATTAATAGCTGTACTTTATCTGTCAAAATGAGTGTCGTTATGTGCCGTGACAACAAATGTGCCGCAATCAGCAAAAGATGCCATGAAACGATTAGAGGCATTTGAAATGTGATGTTACCGACGTATGTTAAGGGTCTCATATATACACCACACAACTAACATAACTATTCTTCAGAGGCGAAGAAAAAACAAAGAAATTATTAACACCGTAAAGAACAGAAAATTGGCAATTCGGCCACATTACGCGTAATAGTAAATACCGACTTAGACAGTTGATTCTACAAGGCAAGATTGAGGGCAAGAGAGGCCAGGGACGTAGACGTATATCTTGGTTGGCCAATCGTAGGAAGTGGATATAATAGGTCTGTTCCAAGTAACAGTCAAACTAGTCAGAATTCGTCAGCAAATAGTTGGTCAGTGAGAGAACATTAATAAAATCATCAGTGTTATCCCCTCGTTTCCTCTACTCGGCTGGTCGACTATTCGCTGATAGTTTCCGACTGGTTTGGCTGCTTGTTGGAACAAACCCAATAAGACGGGTCAATGTGATGAAGCTGCTGTGAATAGAATACGATGTGTCAACGTGGTCGCCTTTCATACGCAGATATTTGGACGTTCTGTATATAAAAACGAGGCAAACGCCTCTGAAAAGCATTTCAGCTTCTCACTAACACTAATAGGTACGGTAGATTACGAAATATTTTTCACTTAACCTTAAAATTACAACATATACATACACAACCATCATAATACAAAAAACTTATTTTGCAAAGATTAGTAAAAAATATAATCGATTTAATATCAGTCACTTTATTTACAAGGACGTATGAGTTTTGTTAGTTCGAACAAACGAAAAATCAGCAAAAACATACATAAAGAATCAACAGACAAGATTTATACTAATCTTCTTCTTCTTAAAGTTCCCTCTCCTATCGGAGGTTGGATATCATAATGGCTATGGTCACTTTGTTGGCTGCTGCTCTGAATAGTTGTAATGAACTACAGTTAAACCATTCTCTAAGGTTCCTCAGCCAGGAGATGCGTCTTCTTCCTATGCCTCTTCTTCCTTGGATCCTTCCTTGCATAATAATTCTCAGCAACTCATATTTTTCTCCTCTGGTAATGTGACCCAAATATTCCAGTTTTCTAGTTTTTATACTTTTCATAATTTCTAACTCCTTAATTACTAATCATTGATTTGTATAATTGAATTGTATGCAACCACTGATCACTGAAATTAAACAAGCCATTGAGCAAAGACTATTTAACGAAAGTCCACAAATGACAGTTGGCAAATGACAGTTGACAAATGACAGTTGACACTTGGAAAATCTCCATGCGTGATTCTTTCGGCGTTTGATTTTTGCTGATTTTTCGATTGTTTTCGGGTTAAAAAAAGATTCAAATTATGTTGGGCAACAATAATAATATGGAAATTAAATGACCTTAATACGACGATTGCCCAAAAATGGCACAAGTCACAGCAATTAATTTATAACAATAGTAAAAGCTTTCTTCCGGTGTGCACGTCAAAAAGTAGAAATAGTGTAATGAAATTATTAATAATTATTGCCAATATAACAGTTCCAAATAACAGTATTGATATGAATTTCGTTCATATTACTTTGGCTTTATTTGTTCTTGGCACATTTTTTGAGCTTGCTTAGATTTTATTGAGCAAAAATAAACCTCAACAATTTAATGCAAAATTGAATGCTTAATATGAAACTACCTCGTTTTGCACACCACTCCATAAATAACGTACATAAATAACATGTGCTGTATAACATGTAACATAAAGAAGGTGCGCCGTGCTATATCTCACTTCATCTTTATTGAAAAATTAATAATTTGGTTTCCTAACGAAGTATGATAATCATTGTGACCTTGAATGTGGGAGCAAATCATAGATATGATTGAGTTTTTGCTTTTCGGACGAATTAATCATGTAATATCTCATTGATAAACCCGACTTTGTGAAAGAACACCAAGAGAAAAATATAAAAACGAATAAAAATATGTATATTTGAGCCTGCTGCAAACAAAAACAGTTCCTCGTGTGCAAAATATACATTTGTGAATGAATCCACGCCTTGCCTCAACGTAATGGTCAGAAGTTCCGGTATTTTTTCGAGGGTGGATTTCGATCCAAGTAGTCATAAAATTGTTATAAACAATTTAATTGTTTATAACACTCTGGCTCATAAACTGAAAGAGATAAAAAAATGTTTCAAATAAAATTTGTTCCTTAATAAAAAACGAAGAAAAAACGTTTACTAAACTTAAATCCAACAATTAGAACTCAAGATATTGTAAGATTAGTGCACAATGCAAATGGCAAATTGGAAAATAAATATTTTTCGAAACTTTATCGATCATAACTCGGCTTCTACGCATGCAAATGAGCCTTAGAAGGTCTCATTTTAAAGATTAATTACTAGGCTTTCAAACAAAGTTCGTTAAATTACTGTATCTTCATTTATTTTAAAGTTATACCCGTTTGAAGTTATAATTTTCTTAAAAAAATTGTACATTAATTTGTTTTTAAGGGTTTCAAGCTAATTTGAGCTATAAACATTTATACTTTAATTAACAATAATACTCTTGCGCCTCACAGCGCGCCATTAAAATATCGATATCTTGGCCAAAACTAAACTTACGAACATTTTCGTAAGCTCAAAATGTTCCTGAGTTCTTCTATCATTATTGTTAATTAAAGTATAAATGTTTATAGCTCAAATTTGCTTGAAATCCTTATAAACAAATTAATGTACAATTTTTTAAAGAAAATAATAACAAGAAAATAATAACTTCAAACGTTTATAACTTTAAAAGAAATGAAGATAAAGTAATTTAACAAACTTTGTTTGGAAGCCTATTCATTAAGCTTTAAAATGAGACCTTCTAAGGTTCATTTGCATGCATAGAAGCCGAGTTATGATCGATAAAACTTCGAAAAATACTTATTTTGCAATTTGCATTGTGCACTAATTTTACAATATCGTGAGTTCTAATTGTTGGATTTAAGTTTAGTAAACGTTTTTTTCTTCGTTTTTTATTAAGGAACAAATTTTATTTGAAAATTTTTTCTATCTCTTTTAGTTTATGAGGCAGTGCCTTATAAAGAATTAAATTGTTTATAACAATTTTTTGACCACTTGGATCGAAATCCACCCTCGAAATTCGTAATCAGCAGCAAAAAATCCATAAGAAACCGTTGAGTTTGTCCATCAGATTTGAAAAGGACACGCGCCTAGACTAATACTGTAAAGAAGAAATTGTACACCAGATTCGCTGTGATGAAATAACCTATATATGAAGTCAGTACCAAAGGATTTAATATTTTTTAGATAGTATGATCGAAAAATGTTGGAAAGTAAGCTTTTAAATTGATTCTCTATTATGCGTTGCAGCTTAATGGGTCGTTTAGGGACTGTCATTTGGATCGCATTAGTATTCCAATTAGGATGAAAAAATCCGCCGCCCTTGAATTCAAATATAACGAACCGCCACTGACGGTGACTGAAATTGATCACTCTAAACACAAAAAAATAATTTTGTGACGATACTATTCTCTTATCTCTTACCCCTGACAGTATCAAAGGCCAAACATAAATCCATTAAGGGTCATTCTACTAAGAGGACTCACAGGAAAGAAAAGTAAATTAAGGTTAAAAACGAAGATAAGGTTAATAAACAGCATCATATTACCGGTACTAACATACGCATCTCTCGCATGGGGACACGTATGCAACACAACCAAAAAGAAGATACAGGCGGCCCACAACAACAGCCTAAGAGAAGCAGTTAAAGTCCCGAAATACATCGCTGAACGAATCCTATTCAGAGAGCTACAGCAGGTCAGAGTCATGGAGATAATGACAGACGAGGCAAGAGAAAAATTCGCGGAGCTGGAGCATCCAACTTCGCATTCGCTTTCCACCGATGGAAGCCCAAACGTCCTAAACAACAAATAGTGGAATAAAGTAAAAAAGACAAAGAAATAAAGAGATATAAAGAAAACAAAGTGGAATAAATAAAGAGGGACCAAGTGAAAAGTGAAATAAATAAGAAAATAAAGTGGACAAAGAAGATAAACTAAAGTAAATAGAGATAAAAGAAGAATAAATAAGTAAAGATAAAACAAGTAGATAGTTCGTAGCTCGAATCACCAAGTGCCGAAGAAACATGCATCCCATGTGTAGGTCCAATACCACGATCTTAAATAAGGACAGCCTACCAACAAATATAAAAAAATATAAAAAAAAAACGGCGAAAGCCAACCAAAAAAATAAAAAATCGGCGAAAACCACCCAAAAAAAATATATAAAAAACAAAAAAATCCGGGCAAGTAGGGCCCAAAAAACTTGAGCACCAAGTCACTGGGCCGAGCCTCGTTTGGCTCGGTACAGTGACTTGGTGCCCAAGCAAGCAATTTTTAATTCGCGGACAAGTCATTAGAGGATAAAGGCATAGAGGGCTTCACGCTGGCCTAAGTTTTGAAAACCGATTATGGCACCACATTGGAATCTTATTACCCAGGATTCCCATGTGAAGAGCATTTGGCTGATAGTTTTGCCCTATCGCGCATCAGCGTGCTATATGGAGGAAAGGGATGGTCTGGAGCATTGGAGCGAGGTGGAGTGACTCCTGTTTTTAGTCAGGTTAATACACCTCGCTCTAATGAATTGTTACACCCGAATGTGCTTTTCGATAGGGTGGACATTTCTCACAGTCCGGGTTAAATCAAATTTCTTACTTACTTGCATTAAGGGTCATTTTCGGTGCGTTTAACGGATAATGCCTATCTACACATCGGAACAGGTGAGCTGAACGTGTTCTGAAGCTCGTAGATTTAGTGAGTTGAACGAAATCGATAGATTCCTATCCTACCCAACTACTACGTGTGTTGAACGTGGTTATTATCTTTCTGAACTTCTGACGTGTTGAGTTAGACACCCCCATGTCTCGAAAGTCGTATATGCAGTTACGCATGTACGCGTTTAGCGTTATTTAAATAACGAAATAATTTTCCATTTTGTTTTGTTTGTTTAGGTTAACATAAATGTCGTAACAAAAACGAACTCTTTCTCCGATTGTTATTTACTACCCGATACTACCTATCACAATCTTATTTTATTGTTTCTTTTAGAAACGCCCTTGACTCTATTCTGATTACTATTCTGATGATAAATACAGATGATCAATGATCTTATGTCACTACATTTGCATTTCACCTTTTTTGACGTGCACTACGCATAATTGACAGAGCTGACCGACTTACTTTTTACACATTGATATGTTGAACTCGATATAATTTTCCTACAGTTCTTCCGTTGGCGGCCTCGTCGATTCATCTCCGGTGTGTTCTAGGAGGATGGCCTTTTCGTCTCTAACGCTACTACTCGTACCTCCGTTGTACACTGATTCGTATACTGGATTGGCAAAGTTACCAGCCTGAAAAACACAACGTCAGAGATTGAGTCATGATTGAAATTATTTCTTTACTTAATTTGTTAGTCTTTATTTTTAATTTATTTATGCGCACTTTACTAAAAATATAATTTATAAATATTTCTTTTAAGTTTCCCCGACAAAAATTAAACGAACCGTTCACCTATTCGAAGTAAACAATTAATAAAAATGTAAATTAGTGTGTATTTATATCATTTGGAGCTGGTTCTGGAATTTTCGTTTGAAGACTACAAAGACGTTGTGGACTTCGATATCCACAACGTGTTTGTAGACTTCAAACAGGCATACGACTCAGTCAAACGGAACAAACTCTACAATATATTGGCTGAATTGGCAATACCACACAAGCTAATTAGACTCATTAAAGCCACTATGGATGGAACTCAGGCATGTGTACGAATACAAAACCACCGGACAGACTTTTTCAGAATTTCGCAGGGACTAAAGCAGGGAGATGAGCTGGCCCCAACTTTGTTTAACCTGGCACTGGAGTATCCGATTAGGCAAATGCAAACTGGACGAGGAAACCTACTGACCAACCGAACGGTTTAACTGGCCGCTTATGCCGATGATATTAATATTATGAGTAGAACATCAACAGGAGCACAGGAAACATACGCAGAGTTAAAAACGCAAACAAAAAGGCTAGGTCTGGAAATTAACAAACAAAAAACAAAAATAATGATACAGACGAGAAGAAATATAGTCCCACAAAACATTATACATGAAGATGACATTGAAACGGTTGGAAAGTTTACATACCTGGGAGTAGAACTATATGCCGACGGATCAGAAAATAGAGAAATACGAAAGAGAATAACGCAGGCAAACAGAGTTTATTTTTCCCTCCCATATATTTCGGTCTAAAAATGTCCACCGAAATACAAAGATGAGAATCTACATCATTTTTGGTGGCGAATTTAGATTTCTCGTCCCAAAAAAACCCCGCTTACCAAATTTCGTGTTATTGTCCCATGCCTGTTAGGAAATATTCAAGAATAAATAAAATAAAAGTTTAACTTTGATACCCTCTATTTCGGTTATTATCAACTTTCGTATTAAGGTAAGATAGCTTAAATCGACCTATTTTAAACTCAGGAATCTAAGGTTAAGCTATGGCCCATTATTTACCAAAAACCCTGTATACTCAGTTTGAAAATTACACCGTAAAGCAAACAGACATAATCCGTCACATGCCAAAATAACAAACGAAATATGTTTAACTATCTACTTACTTTGTCAGCTTCTAACGTAAAAGGTTCTGCATCTCTCTCTGGAAAGATGGGATTACTGAAATCGTTCTCTTGCAGCCTTTCGTGAGAGAAAATCGTCCGCTTCTTAACGTAAAATTCAAAGACCAGGAAACCCGCTACTAATACTGCGATTATCACCGCTAGAGCTGCCAAGATCGGTATTGCAATACTTCCGTGTCCTTTGACTTGAGGTACCTTTCCGTAACTGTCCAGTTCACACCTAGAACAGAAACGAATGAATAAATAAAAGACTCGTTTTGTTATACTATAAAAGAAACTTTCTCCCCCTCCCCCTTCCGCTTAACGGTATTCTTCTCCGTCCCACTATTCTCTATCGTACTCGCATAACCATTTCTACTAGACTTACACTTTTGTTATATACCTTGTAGCATTTTTATCTTCCACTCTGTACAAGGATTTAATTTGCGTCCTACAAATCTTTAAAAGACAAACACGAATTAAATCTCAAAAACTTCGAACGAAAATAAACAAAATCCTATTGTTTATTTACACAGCAAGCAATTGCGTTGCACAGACAAACGTTTGTCTTTCATTTTAATTCGTTTAAACTAATGAGTTAGTAGTTATGAAATGTAATTATTTTGTACAGAACTTTATAAAAATTGTACTTTGATTTTGCCAGTGGGTAAAATCTTTCTTTTCCTTAGTCAATGTAATTACTTTTGTTTATTGTTGACACTCAACAGATTGCAAAATAAATTTAAATAAAAAAAAAATTTAATTCGTGTTCTCTGAATATCATAATTTCCTATTGTTTTAATAACTGTTGCATAGTGAACGTCTGCAAACCTCTAATTCTTCGTCTAACTTAAATTCAAAGACAAAACCTCCCCTTGGGTTAATTTTTTCATTGCCCAAAATAATACTCAACAACTTCTGGACATCCTTCTTTACCTCCCATTCTCACGATTAATTTACGTTACAAACTCTACTAAGTTTTCATTATCCCCCCCCCCCGTCCAGTCCCCCCAACTTCCCCACTTCCTCTCGCGACTCACAGCTTTCTATTTCTCTCACACTCATACAAAGATAATTACTCTCTCGATCTCTCTTCATCACCCGCTCCATAGTTTTTTATTGGGCTATCGATATGCTTTCTTTAATTATGTATTAGCTAAATTTAATAACTTTTTAATAATGACAAATCTGGATGATTACTTACTTTACTCCCGAGAAGCCAGTGGGACAGCTGCAGTAGGGTATTCCGTCGCTAACTGAGCAGGTTCCGAAATTTTCACAAAATTGTTCACAAGCTGCCGGTCTATCACAATCGGGTCCTGTCCAATTCTTGGTACAATGGCAGACGGGAGGTTGATCTGTATTGGTAATGACACAGATTCCACCGTTCAAACATCGGTTCACGCAAGGATTGGGTCCCACTAAATATTTCTAAAAAAATTAGGAAATATAAATTTATCCATTTATGTTCTGAGAAGCTAGCCAGACGTATGGCTCAGAAACATGGACATTAACAAAGGCCAACATAAACAAAATTGAAATAACTCAGAGAAAAATGGAAAGATCCATGTTGGAAGTAAAACTACAAGACAGAAAAACAAACAAATGGATAAGAGAGGAAACAAAAGTAAAAAATGTAACTGAACATATGACAGGGTTAAAATGGAGATTTGCGGGCCACAATGCGAGACAGGAAGATAAAAGATTAAATGCTAAAATACAAAACTGGAGACCGTAGACAGGAAGAAGAGGAAGACCTCAGATGCGATGGAAGGACGATATTGTAAAAGCTGCAGGAACTAACTGGAAAAGCGCAGCCAAGGACAGACGGAAATGGAAAGATTTGGGGAAGGCCTATGTCCAAAGTTGGATAGAAATGGGCTAAAAGAAGAAAGAAGATGTTCTGAGAAGCTAATAAAAGTGAAAGGAAAAGTTACAGAGAATAAAATCAGGATGTACAGAGACATGGTAAAATCGATAAAAAGCAGCCACTAAAGCCTTATGCTGGCCACTCACTTACGGATATCGAAGAGGCCGGGCGACTGACAGGCGGTTAATTGAAGCCAAAATCACCACATACACGCAGTTTTCGTAAAGGCGTTGGCACGCTCGATCACAAAACTGCATGTGTGTGGCGTCTCAACAGCAGTTCATTAACTTAACTACTCAAATAACGGCCTTCAGTCCTGGCCTGCATGCCATGGCCTCTTCGATATCCGTAAGTGAGTGGCCAGCATTAGATAAGGAAGAACCAACAAGAAACATCCGAAGGGTGGAATGGTAAACTTGAGGAGTAAAACAAAATGGCTTAGCACCCAAGAAGAAAATGGCAAACATAAATGTCGTCAAGAACATCCAAAATTCAGAAATATGATAACCGCTAACAAAAACGGAAACAGGGAACGGAGAAGCAGAGAAGTAGAATCTCATCTAGAAAGAAGTAGATCGTCAGAAGCATATATAATTATCAGAAACATAAAACTGATAAAAACAAAACGAATGTGAGGATCAGAGAAATTATGGATAGAAAAGTGACAATTATTGAAGAGATCCAACAAATACATCTTTGATGGTATGGCCACATACAAAGAATAAGAGATCATCGATTACCAAAAATAATTTTTTAATGAAATGGCAACCTCTTAAAAGAATGAAGAGGAAAAGACCTACAACTGGACGTGGGCGTTTGGAATCCAAAAGGCCATGTCACAGACAGATTTAGGTCCAGATGATTGTGACGACAGAAGGCAATGGCAACTCGGCAATTGGGAACTAGAAGGGCAGGACGCTATAATTCAGTACTGATACACATAAAATCAGAATAAGGTGTAAGCATCTTCAAAACCTAAATATGGAGACTATGAATTTAGTGAATCTGCTTACAAGAGGAATAATCGCAGTACTTACATCGCAATTATATCCATAGAAGCTTTCGGGACACTGGCAAACCACTTCATCAATATCCTCATTGGGTTTGACGCAGACTCCTCCGTTCTTACAGCTGCACTGTTCAGAGCAACCTTTTGGCGGATACCGCCCCAAGCACAATTCCAACTCGCACCTTCTTCCTCCATAGAACTTGTTGCAGATGCACTCGGGTTGTTTGACTCCTTGGCGGCAAGTGCCACCGTTCAAACAGTGATTTTCGCAGACATTTCGATCGCAAGCATCACCCGTATAGCCTGGTGCGCAGATGCATTTGGATCCGTCGCCCGTAGGGCGGCCGTGTTTGCCGCAGACGGATATTTCACAGGAACGACCTGTTGAGTATTGGAAAAATATATTAATTTAAGAAAAATGTCACTTAATTCCTACTTCACTCTGCTGTTTTTAAATTATGTTAAGTTACACTCAGTTATGTACCCTCTGCTGTTTTTAGGTTATGTTCGGTTAAGTATCCGCGTCAAACAGAAGAGGCGACACGGTGTGGCAAAAATATGAATTAGAAAATGTACGGAAACAAAACATTTTGGCATGTAGTTAAATAGTTATAAATATTATAAATAATTATAGCTAAGGCATAAGCATTCGAAATGTGGTGTTATTCGCTGTGAGTTTCGTCGGTAGCGCTCTCTCGCGGTTTGAAACTTTACTTTTCTTCCAAATTATTGTATGTAAAATATTACAAAACGAGAAAAATATATATTTATTTAAAAAACACAAATTATGAACTGAAATATATTATTTTAAACTGATTACTGAACGAATACACAGAATTAATAATAAAACTAATTATGATTTTTTATTTTATTCATTATAATTCTAATATTTAATATATAAGTTCATGCAACTGGATGACTGCTTATGCAAGAGGCCATTGAGAAAAAGAAGAAGTTTATGTGAATTATTTAAAGGTTACCTCGGTTACCTCTGTTTTTATTGTTTTTATTCGCTGTGAGTTTCGCCGGTAGCGCTCTCTCGCGGTTTGAAACTTGTACTTTTCTTGTAAAATTGTTCAAGTTAAATGCACAAAACTGATACTAACGGCGCTGGCGAAAACTACTTAATCCCCTCTACTCATCGGCTCACAGCGAATAGGCGCATCTTACGTATATCATGGGTTGACCGAATTACTAATGTGGAAGTCCTGCGTAAAATGAGGAAAGAGTGTGAAATTCTCATGGCCATCAAAACTAAAAAATTAGAATATCTAGGATATGTAATGAGAAATAAAGAACGTTACGGCCTTCTCAAACTGATTTTCCAAGGGAAGGTAAATGGTAAAAGAGGACCGGGAAGAAAACGTATTTTCTGGCTTCAAAATTTACGAAAGTGGTATAACACGACTACCACTGAACTGATCCGCGCTGCGGTAAGCAAGTCAAGATAGCAATGATGATCGCCAACATCGGGAACGGATAGGCACATTAAGAAGAAGAAGAAGGCATACCATAATGTTCATCCAACAATGTTCTTTTTATCATCTTCTAACAATCCTTCACTTCTAATATGATAGTTCTACAAACACGGTTCATTTTGAATACAATCAGAAGAGAAGAATGAACACCATTATGTACATAAACATCTGCATAAGCATAACATCCCACAAACACGAGTTAGGATAGTTTTCAAAACCATTTACCTCTATATTCAATGGGGCATACGCAAATTTCTTTACTGTTTTCCATCCTACAGACACCGCCATTATGACAATTCAGTTTTTCACAGTTCTGGCAGCGATTTCCAGAAAATCCAGGCGGACAAGTGCAGTGAGGTATACCAGTCTCTAATATGAGGCACATTCCGTTATTATGGCATCTTCCTAAAACACGGAATAAACAAAATTTGTATTAAGAAATAAAGTCAAAGTAAAAAAAAACTATGTCATTATCAAAACAGTCTTAGAGTCCAGTTAAAACACCACATGTTGTACAAGAATTCATCTGTACTCAGTAGATATATCTTAAAAACACCCTGTAATTATCTACGATAATTACTTTCAGTTATTTATGTCATCATAACAATATTACAACCTTCATTCGATTATGCAAATATTGTTATCCTAGATCACGATTCACTAATAATTGCAGAGTCAATTATAAACACTTTTCATGGTCGATGCTGAATAGGCATTTCTAAATATATAAACAGCAAAACTATAACAAGGGAATTTTTATTATTATATTAGACATTCGTCATTCTATTTTGTGATCAGACGTAATATTTCCACATTAAAGATAGTGTCTCTTTTTCTTCACGAGACGTTCTTTGGGTGCGGTGCTACCAGCTTATGCTCATGCGAGTGTAAATAAAACAACTCAACAAGTAAAAGCGTATCAATTACGCATTGACTTTAGGCATCTTAGGCCAACAAGACTTTATAGTCAAAGTTGGCCTAAGATGGTTGATTGAGTTTTTGGTAGGGTTTCACTATGTTCCCGTAGGTTATATCCTGTAACATCGGCGTTTAGCCTGTTTAATATTATTTTTAAATAATGTAAATCGAATTTTAAATTCAACCATTGTTTGGTTCTGGGGCTATTTAGCAAGTATGCACATTCACTGATGATAGACCGATAGGTCTGAAAACGTTCTGAATTGGACATATTTTACTCAATCCATTGGGATTTTTTAAGTTTTAATAAATATACCAATTTACATAGAAGTAGTTTTACTTCATGTTAGAGTTTTTTAAATAATTAGCAATACTCAGTTCGGATGTAAGAGTAGCTAGGGGTATGAGAGAAGCTCGTTCAGTATTCAAGTACTGAGAGAGATAAAGAGATATAAATCAAAGACAAAGTTCGACATAACACAATGCGTTGCATTGGAATAACAAAGTTCTATATGCCTCAGGTGCCATTTTTAGTTACGACTGTTTAAAGTTTCTATGTTATGTATTTATTTTACTATTATCGCCGCCTGTATGTGATAACAATTTAAATTAAAAAAAAATAATATATTTTTATTAACCCTAAAAGGTTACTTCAATAGTTAATACAGCGGAGTTCTGATTTAAGAAATGATTTAAACTTATTTAATAAAGGTTTATCTTCCACATATACACTTGTTTAAAATGTATTATATAATAAAACTGTAACATTTTTTTATATAATAGGATTAGTAAATAATTAATATACCTGTTGGATTAAATTTTAAGCCCACTAGCACTCATTACGGGTACGCCTATGGCCATTTCAGTAAATAACTACCCTTGGCTAAATTTATTATCATAACGGTACTGGCACATTTTGTTGTCGGTATGACAAACGCAAATAGCTTATAGAGACCCTAATAAACTAGTATTGTTAGAATTTTTTTGCATAAAGACAAATTTAAACTACGAGTATTCGCATCATAAAACTAGTCCCGTTTTTATAACGTTAGAGTAATAAAAGCTCTTTACCGATATAGTGTCAAAAACCTTTTACCAGTCTACTAAGATCCCGTTAGGTTCCTTGCCTTCCCTTGCGGCCTGTTTGAAGCGCTACCCTATTTCAAAGGATCTATATTTTTTGAACACTTTACAACTAAAATACCGTTACTTTATCTAAAAACGAAATAGATCGGTACTTTTTAAGTGTTGCCAGGTTTTTTTTAGAAGGGACATACCCCCACTTTTTTTAGAGGAAAAGCATCGCAAAGATTGCGATTAGGAAAGGAATTCGTGGCTGAGTATCTTGTACCTAATATCTAATACCTTATCTACAATTTATCTTATCTGAGTGGTATTCACTCGCTTATCGTATCTGTATTTGGATCTAACATCCGATTAGATTCAAATTACTATATAAGTAACTTCAGTGCTTGATTACTAGTTAAAGTAAAAGTAGATTCAGTGGAATTTAAGAAGCAACATCTTCAGAGTTACTGTAAGTGTCTTAATTAAACATACATCCAATTATCTCCTAAGTAGAGCTAATCTAAGGGCTATCTACCTCAAACCTTCCTTCATCTGTGGTTAAGGCTAATCACCGATGTGATCTAGTTCACTTACGGACAGCGATTTCATTAATAGAACTTTTTATTCATTAAATAAGAACTTTTCATTCTTCTTCTTAAGGTACCGAGACCGCTTGTCAATCGTTGGCTTTTCATGGAACTTTTGGAACTTTTCATTATCAAACATTAATTACAAACATTAACTATTTAATTAAAAGCTGTGCGATTGGCTATTTTATATAAAACCGAGTACGGGGGGGGGGGGGGGTTTGAATTTTGAACTATAAACTTTCGTTAACTTTGTATGCTTTGCATTTAATTTTATTATATATTTGTTCTTTATATTTTCTATCCATCATAAAATTTACCATATCAGTTATCTCGAGATAAGCCCTAAAACAGTAAAGAGAGATTTTTCATGATAGATGCTTGATTTGATTTTTTTAATTAATAACCAGGCTCTCTTTACTGTGTTTTTAATTGTGCATGATTTTACCATATGATACTTGTACTTCTTTTATCATATTTATTGTTTATTTCTACCTGTACCCAACCACATATTAATAGTTGGTGCAGTTTTTATTTGTGTATATAGTTTCCTCTTTATTTCTTGTTGTTTTTTTGGGATTCACCCTTCTGGTGAACCAATTGTTCAATATATTGTTTTTTGTTTATTTTACGATTTTTATTTTTCTACCCCTAATAAGTTTCCTGATAATAGACTACCTCTGAATATTTGCTAAGTAACATACCTATCACTATATGATCTTCGACCAGGAGAAAGATCTCGCAGAGTAAGTTTTATAGGTAAGTAGGTGGACGACTGTCACCGAATATATTTATTATTTCTTTATGTAGTGTGTTGACAACATTTATTTCTTTTACCAATTAACTGGTCATATCTTTTCTTTTATTTGGTCTCAGAACCTAATTATCTTTCCTTACCTGTTTCCGTTTCTAAGGTTTCTTAATTTTCCCCTTGTAACCCCAAAAAGTAAGTGGCGCCCTCTTACTATCTTCCCTTATCTTTGGTATTTTTACCTATTTATCTGTTTCTCTCTCTTCTCTAATCTACCTTCTCTTGTCTTATCTTTACCTATTTCTTCTATTGGCCCCATTCCACGTTCCAAAAGCTAGTTTCGAACCCACGACTCGCTTTCCAACAACCATCTGGCTGCCGTTCGCAGTGTCTCCATTGGTGACCTTTCTAGCACCATCCAAAAAAGGTTTCCGAGGTTACAAAACAACTTCAAGTTATTTGATATAGTTTTCTTGTTAACTTATAAACACTTTTAGTTCTTGCAGATAGGACCTTGTGTACTTAGTTGACTGTTTTTTTATTTTAGTTAGAACCTTGTTAACCTATCAACATTTAAAATTCTCTCAGATAGAACCTTGAACTTACGTATTTCAGCCACCTGTTAATAGATGTCGGTGCTAGTATCATATTAAGGTGATGAACATAAAATAGAACCAAGTTACATAAAAATCTCAGTTTAGACAAAAATTGCAGATAGAACCTTGTTATTCTGACGCAACGAATGCTAAAAATATTGAAAACGATTTATGATAAAGATTTATGAATAATTACAAATGTATACTAGCATCAAGTGGCAAGACTAAAAGTGAAACAAGAACTGTCGAATGAAATATATATATAAAAAAAGAAGTGAGACATGGTTGTATACTTCCGCTATTAATCTTTAACTTGTATTCAACAGAAATATTTAAAGAAGCTAATTGCACTGAAGATCTTCAAAATCTAATGAACGAAATAATCCACACCTAGTTAGCAAACACAATTACATACAGGATGATGGTATAAAAGTAGGAAATATCGCACTAGACAAAGTAGAGAAATTCGGTAGTAATATCTATGGAGAGCTTGGTTCCAACCGTAGAAATTAAAAACCAAACAGAATAAGCTGAGCTACATTTGTAAAAATTAGAAACGGACTTTACAGTTACGATCTTAGTATTGATCTTCGCGTTCGAATAACACATTGCTATATTTTTCCAGTGCTACTATATGGAGTGGAAGCGTGGACTCTAAGTGAGGCCATGCTTAAACGCTTGGAACCTTTGAAAGATGAGGATCCAACCTGGTAAAGACTAGCTGGATCGACAGAATTACGATAAGAAGGTCCTTAAAGATATACATTTTTGCATCTCATCATTCAGGGAAAGATCCAATGTAAAAAATCTAAGACAATGGTACGGAAAACTGAGTACATCATTATTTAGAGCTGCTGAAACTAGAAGAAGAGATGCTGGAAAATAAAGTAATCTTCAGTCAGACAAAACTTATTCAGACTTACATACCATCACAAAGATCCACGGCCGTTTCACATCGTTCACCGGTCCATTGGGGCGGACAATTGCACCTCAGAGGTGATTTGGAATCGGGGTTTTTAAGAGCAAGTACGTCCACGTAGCATACTCCGTGGTTTTTGCAGTACTGTGAACATTTGTAGTGCTCGCATCTCGCTCCTGTATACTGGGGTGGACAAATGCACATGGGACCTTGATCTGGAATGATTCTGCACGTGCCAGTGTGGCAGTTGAGGGAACAGTCGTTTGGTTTGGAAGTTGCTGCTTTACACGTCTGAAAAATATAAGAACATAAAAATAACATCGCATTTTGACAACAACTTCTGATTAGTACATATAAATTGTAATAAAAGGTTTGTTTTCCCGATTTATATAGTATTGTTTTTATTAGATAAAGGTATGCAAAGAAACCGCTAGTATGGTATGGACACGTAAGACGAGTGGAGGAAAGAAGAATCCCAAAAAAAGTGTTAGAATGGACCCCCGCAGAAAAACGAAAAATGGATAAAGGGCATCCCCAAGGCGATGTCGGAAAGAAATCTAAGAGAGGAAGACTACCGCAATAGAAAAGAGTGGCGATTAGGAACGGAAAGACGTAGAGCACTATAAAAACGGTTTAATATATGCAAAAAACCGGTATCAGGTACTATGGTAGCGGTAACAACAAATAAACAGGACATTCTGAAAATATCTAGAAAGTTTTATATAGTTAAAAAAAAACAATAAATCCTGTATAAAAGGTATATTTAAAAAATTGAATTGGAAACGACTGCAAGACTTGTACACACTTCTAAATAGGTCAAAACGGCAAACAGGCTTAAGGTAGCATTTTATACCTATGTTTCCTTGACGGACTACTTTCACTGGGCTTTGACCCACATATTTTTGTATAATACCATCTTGGTGACTAGCATGTACATTGCACGTAAGCACTGATGATGACTGGTAAACCAGTCGAAAACTAGTTATGTGAATTTGATGTGGCTCTTTTGAGGGTTTTTTAAATATACCTTTTATACAGGATTTATTGTTTTTTGTATCACATGGTATACAGCCAACTACAGGAAAACTTTTTCCTTGCGGATTTTTATATAGTTCTCTATACCAGCCAAAAATCACAAGACAATTTCCCAATACGAGTAAGGACTTTCATAAATCAGCGATCTGAAGTACTTTTAGCCTTTACAGTGTCAGTAGTAACAGCAGCTTTAAAGGAAATAAAGAACCATCGATCGGTAAAGAATCGTAAGACGCAATAAAAGCAGGAGAAGAACACCTAGTAAAATCAGTAGGTAACTATTTAATAAATGCTTACATGAAGGTACGATTCCAAAAGAGTGGAACGATGCAGTGATAGTCTTGTGCCACAAAAAGTGATATTACTAAATTAGAAAATTATAGAAAACCGGTTTATATCAGCCCAAAAAACAGGCAGGCTTCAGGGCAAGATATGGCACAAATGACCATTTTCATATCGTAAAGATATTACTTGAAAAATGCATCGAGTACGACATAGAACTAGTCCATGGATTTGTGAATTACGAGAAGGTTTTTGATTCTGTAGAGTATGAAACAGTACTGGATATATAACTGGAGATGTAACTTAATTAACCTATGAAATTCCAATAGTGTCAAAATTTTATAAATGTCATTAGTGTCAAAATTTGATAACAGTGGAGTAAACTTGCCTGAGGTTGGATCAATACAAACAAACTTTACGGCGCGGGAAATTTGAATTACTCCTCTTGGTTTAAAAACAAACTATATAAATTACTTACCAAATTATCTTTGACATAACCGTCAGGACAAATGCAAGTTGCATCTCTCGGTCTTAACAAGCAGAATTCACTATCAGGACAGTAGTCATTGCAAGTATTCTTCATCTTCATGTGCTTATGTTCGTGCAAAATGAGAATGTCGGAGATTCTGGTTAAACCTTGAACTAAATAAGTGATATTTCCTTTTCCGAACTTATTCATCCTGAAAATATCGTGTTTGTTTTGGGTGGAAACGAAAACGTTTTCTTCGAAGATTTCTATCTTGAATGGGCGAATATCTAAAAATTAGAAGATAGTCAGTAAATTATATTATAAAAGTATTACAATAATTGTAAGTCGGTCTAGACGGTCGAGTTAGCTAAGGCGCAGTCGGTCGATAAGTTTAGTGGATTTGCGATTTGCGATCGCTGGTTCGAGCCTCAGCTAGGTCATGAAATTAATAAAAGGCCAACGCCGTAGTATAAAACTCAATAGAGTCTACGGCTTAGTCTGGAATAAACTAGCGTCTGATCGGCCTATGGAGGAGAGGTACGGCAAGGGATAAGGGCTTGCGGCTTGGTGATACTCCTCCCTAGATCCCTACCGAAGGGCGGTTGACGCCTAAGAACGGTGTATATATATTACAATTGTACAGAAATATCTGAAACCTCGAAGATCACCCAGGCAGCAAATCAATGAGAGGAAACTTCAGTTAAACGTGTTAGTGCAATGAGTAACCATCCACTTAAAATGCATTGTGCACGAGATCAGTGGTTTTGCGACATTGTCAGATAGCATTATCGAATACAGTAGAGCGTCGACAATCCGAACCCTGGTAATCCGAACGTTCGCTAATCCGAACGCAAAAAAATATAAAATTAAAAAATATGATCGCGGACCGAATTTTTGGATTTAATATGACAATATAAGCAAAATATGACCGCGGATTTTTGTTTTGTTTATGCAGAAATACATACAATATATTTGTTTATTATGCAGGTGTTTTATTCCTTGTAACTCAAACGTATGTACATATGTATTATGTTTATGAGCTTTGTATGTATTTTGAACATATGTTCGATAATCCGAACTACCCCTGTACCAATTAGTTCGGATTATCGACGCTCTACTGTAGTTGTTTATTTAGAATATGTACCGCGTGTCCCAATATGAATGGCTCTCGGCCATATCTCAGGAACAGTTTATAGTACAGCTTTGGGAAAAAAAATTATAACAAAAGTTGCCTCGGGAAAAGCCTGAAAATTATTTTCATAATTGTAAGTCCACCGCTAGAGGGCGTAATTGAATATCAAAAGTTAAAACATCAAAATTTGCCTAATGAAAGGGCACTGGAAATCCGAACATCGTATTCTTCATAAAATTCTGCGCTTATTTGATTGCGCAAGTTTAAGTCTACCTTTGCAAATAAGAGGTGAGGGTGAGTGGGAACCTTGTTATGAAAAAATGGCTGTAAGTCCGGTTCTGCTAAATCGAATTTTGCAAACTTGGTCTAGTTTAAAACAGCTCTTTTTCGTCAATGTAAGAGTTATAATTTCGAACCAGCTTTTTAAGTAATATGCCAGCTAGGAGACGTTATTTAATTTTTTTCAGAAATATAGTTTTTTTTGAAAATTAATAAATACAAGTATGCATTTTTAATCATATATTACAAAATTAGACCAAATTAGCAACAGAATACCGAAAACCGCACGTCGATACCTTTTTTCTATCTCGAGATATCTTACGAAACGTGCGTAAATTTAAAAACATAACTGTTACTGTCGCCGGTAAACGAAGTTAAAGAAAAGTAGTGTGTTATGGAAAAAACAAAGAAACACTTTCCAGATGTCAACGTATGTAATAGGGCATTTCAACGCTTCTCATTTGTTTCGAACCTCTGTCATATGTCGTATATTAATATTATACACGAATTATACGACATATGACAGAGGCTCAAAACAAATGATAAGCGTTGAAATAGCCCTATTAATTAACACGTTCGCTACCAAGCGACTCATATATGAGCCACTTAGATTTTTCCCATAGACTAGTATCTCACCAGTGAGCTAGTGATTACATTTCACATAATGGCAATTTAAATAGCTCTGTTCTGTGAGGACGAAACTGAAATACCCCTTGGTAGCAAACAGGTTAAAACAACAATAAGCCAAACAACACTATAAAATATAACAAAGAAATAAAAACAACTATTTAGTGACGACCTAAAGATTCAAATTGTTGCCCATCATTTTCGATGCATTTACTATTTCAAGAGTAGATTAAACAGCAGTCTCAATTTCTGTTCTCGAAATGTTTTGAATGGCGTTTCGTATTCTCTGGATCATGTTTTCTCGAGTAGTGTAGTAGTAGTGTAGTAAATGATGGGCAACAAATTGAACATTTAGGTCGTCACTAAATAGTTGTTTTTATTTCTTTATTATATTTTATAGTGTTGTGTGTCTTATTGTTGTTTTAATTAATTATATTTATATATGTTGACATCTGGAAAATGTTTCTTTGTTTTTTCCATAGCACACTACTTTTCCTTAACTTAATGCATACTTGTATTTAATATTTTCCGAAGAAAACTAGATTTCTGAAAAAAATTAAATAACGCCTCCTAGCTGGCATATTTACTTATTAAGCTGGTTCGAAATTATAACTCTTACATTGACGAAGATCTGTTTTCAATAAGATCAAGTTTGCAACATTCGATTTAGCAGAACCGGACTTACAGCCATTTTTTCATAACAAGGTTCCCACTCACCCCCACCTCTTATTTACAAAGGTAGACTTAAACTTGCGAAATCAAATACGCGCAGAATTTTATGAAGAATACGATGATCAGATTTCCAGTGCCCTTTCATTAGGCAAATTTTGTAAAATTTTGATTTTTTAATTTTTGATATCCAATTACGCCCTCTAGCGGTGGACTTACAATTATGAAAATAATTTCCAGTCTTTTCCCGAGGCAACTTTTGTTATAAAATTTTTTTTCGCGAAGCTGTACTATAAACGGTACCTGAGATGTGGCCGAGAGCCATTCTTATTGGGACACCCGGACATTTAATATTTTTTAATAAACATGAATATTACAAGTGCAGTGAAAAATAGAATACTAAGTGCAAAATCCTGTGAAATTATACACAATATTTTAGAATTTACACAGGAGAAAGCAGAAGGAAATTTTACTGTGAAACAGGAAACAAATAAAAAACCGAAAAACCTTTGAAACCTGATTGATCTGACAACGTCGCGTAACCAAAGTTTTCGATCGATCTAACCTTGGCGGTTTTAGATATTTTTGTCGACTTGTAGTTACCTTTGTCAAAACGTCTGATGACGTGCCTATCAGTTCCATCAAACAAAACGCTTTCAATAGTCATCGTTTTTGGATCGGCCCAATATAACCTTTCGGTGCCGTGGTCAATAGCCAAGCCAGTAGGCCACGAGATGTCGTTACTCACTAGGATTCTTCTGTTCAGACCATCCATGTCGGCCCTTTCGATTCTGGCTGCTGGACCCCAATCCGCCCAAAACATTAAGCCGTGATCAGAAGCAACAACAATGTCCCTAAAACGCCAAAAAATTTATTAAACTGTTTAAAACATTATTTAATTTAATTACGCAATCACCCCATTATTACAAAAGGAGAACCATAAATTAATGTAAAATGTTAGGTAGGAATTAGGAGAAGTAAAAATCGACATAGAGAGCATTGCAGAAACTTGGAAAAACTACTGCTCAGAATTATACAAATAGGGCAGTCAATGAGAGCAAGAACAGGTTATTACCTCAGAATTCTATCCTACTGCATGGATTTTAATGAAATTTTAGGAATAGCCTGAAAATATCGTCTTATTCAAAGTCTTACCCTATGTCGATGTGTGCTTTTGTCTTAGGGGCAGTTCCTACCCCTTCTCGGGGGTGGAATATTTTTTGGTTAAACAACTACGGAAGTTGCTAGAGAACCTAATTCTAAGCCAAAACTGTTCTATAATTTTTTTTCGAAAACTCAATACTTTTTGAGTTATTCGTGGTTGAAAATTGGCCATTTTCATTGAAATATAACACCTTTTCAAACGGTTTTTTGCGAATACCTTAAAAACAGTGCATCTAACTAAAAAAATTATATAAAACATTTTTGTAGCTCATAAAAAATCAAAGAGATTTGTTGCTTCTTCAATCTTCTAGTTATAACACAAAAAGAGATATGGTAGGTAAAAAAGTTTGTTTTTTTGGTGCATGCTCAAATCAGTGTATTCAACTTGAAATAATAGAGAAACGATCGATTTTAGGTGTATAATGCTACCAATACCTTTTATTGTGCTTGAAAAGTCCTTTCAAATATGCAATATTAAATGTCGATTACATTCATACTAAGCTCATGCTGCAAAAAATTGATGACTAACGAATTTAAAAAAAAAATGAGAAGTATATTTAACCCCTCATCCACAAGAATTTAAATGCATCGTTTTCCTTCTACAATACATTTTACTACAGTGTTATTTTTATGTTCAAAAAGTTGAGTGGGTTTAAAATGAATGGTTTTTGAAAAAAATAAGATCAAATTATAGAGCGCATATTTAAATTTTCTTAAAAATCTTCCTTTTTCTCCATGTAACTGGAAAATGATAAGAGATACTGTTATAAAAAATAAAATCAAAATGTTTATCTAGAAGAAACTTACACTTTTGTATGGCATCTTTTTTTTGCATCTCTTATCATTTTCAAGTTACATGGAGAAATAGGAAGATTTTTAATAAAATTTAAAAATGCGCTCAATAATTTGATCTTATTTTTTTCAAAAACCATTTATTTTAAACCCACCCAACTTTTTGAACATAAAAAGAACACTATAGTAAAATGTATTGTAGAAGGAAAACAATGCATTTAAATTCTTGTGGATGAGGGGTTAAATATACTTCTCATTTTTTTCTTAAAATACCTACGTTACTCATAAATTTTTTTACAGTTTATCTCGCATGGTTTGAATGTAATCGACATTTAATATTGCTTAATTTATAGGTCTTTTCAAGCACGACAAAAGTTATTGGTAGCATTATACACCTAAAATCGACCGTTTCTCTGTTATTTCAAGTTAAATACACTGATTTGAGCATGCGCCAAGAAAACAAGTTTTTTTCACTTACCATATCTCTTTTTGTGTTATAACTAGAAGATTCATAAAGGAAAGAATCTCTTTGTTATTTTATAAGCTACAAAAAGGTTTTATATAGTTGTTTTAGTTAGATGCATAGTTTTTAAGGTATTCGCAAAAAACCGTTTGAAAAGGTGTTATGTTTCAATAAAAATGGGCAATTTTCAACCAGGAATAACTCAAAAGTGTTGAGTTTTCGAAAAAAAAAATATAGAACAGTTTTTGCTTAGTATTAGGTTCTCTAGCAACTTCCGTAGTTATTTAAGCAAACAATTTTCCACCCCCGAGAAGGGGTGGGAACCGCCCCCAAGAAAAAAGCACACATCGGCATAGGGTAGACTTTGTTTCTTGGGCTATTCGCTACTTACTGTGAAAATATCACGTAAATCGATATAATAGGATGGATTTCGGAGCCACATACCCTCACTGACTGCCCTAAAAGATACTTCAAAAAATGCATCAATGTCAAAACACAATAAACGTGCAATCAGAGGCAGAACCAATCATTTTACAAGAAAAAGTAGAGGGATATATTGAAACAGGTATAGATCCGATTAAAATTTCATATTTAACATACAAGAAAATAAATATGGTTAGTTAATATAATGTGTTCTTGTTAGATAAAATGAATTTCCATTAAGTAACGGTCGAATCCGTTAATGTTTTATTTGTCCCATCCTCATTTTTCACTTCCCAATCAAGATAAGACGTATCTACACCTCAGAGACAGAGCTAGACGAACGCAGCATAATTGGCTCCCAACGGTAGTTGGAGTTTTATTGTTACAAATTGGCGCTCAACGTGGGGCAGAAAGTGTAAAAATAAAACTCCAACGTTAGTGAAGTTAGTAAACCGAGCATAGCTAACTTACTTCGGCTATATGGCCAGAAAAGAAGAATAACGAACACCAAGAGAAAGATCTCCAACAAGATGGACAAATCAAATGAAGAATCTGACTGAAAGATCCCTACATGAAGACGTCCATCTTTCACAAGATAGCAGTCAATGGAAACGCAAAGCTAATAATATTTAGAGTGTAACTACGCTCTATTAAGGGCTCAAGGAATGAGGTGGAGGAGGTGAAGCAGATTGAGTTGGTACAAGTGTTGGTAATTTTACACCATTTTTCAACTACAACTGTGCCTTATTCCCATTAAATATAACAGATAATGAAGAAACGCAACAAGAAAACAGTTCATAACGATATTTAAGCTTGTCACGCACGAGGAGCTAAACTATAATATAGGGTGTTAGTAAATAAGTATGAAACATTTTAAGGGCTAATTCTACATGAAAAAATAATGCCGGTTTGCTCTATAAACATATGTCCGCAAATGCTTCGTTTACGAGATACGGGGTGTTGAAATTTTTATTTCAAACTGCCAATTTATTTATTGCTCTAAGATCAGTTGAGCTATGGAAATAAAATTTGGTGAGTTTTAGGAGGTAGTTATTGCGCATTTTTTGACGTACAATTAAGAATTTTGTATTTATCATTGGCGCGCATACGGGTAATAGTCTGAATTTTTTTAAAGAAAAAATAGTACGCCACTGAGATATGTCAAATTAAAAATTATTTTTAAATTCCACGTTTAATTTTTGATAAAAAACCTTTCTTTCCTTTTTTCCATATGATACACCGTTTTTCTGCAGAAAAATAAAACATCTTGGCGCGTATTTTTCATTTCTTAATACATCATCAAGAACTATCCAATATAATAATACTAAACTAGAACAAAAACAAAAAAATATTACTAATAAGATTTCAACTAGGTACAAAGCTGCAAAAAATGTTTTAAATGATCTCCTTTACAGGTAACAGAATTTTATATTCATCATTGGCGCGCGTACGGGTAATGGGCTGAATTTTTTGAAGAAAAAAAATAGTATGCCACTGAGATATGTCCAACTAAAAATCATTTTCGAATTTCTCGTTCAATTTACGACAAAAAATCGTTCTTACATTTTTTTCATACGAGGCGCCGTTTTTATACAAAAAAATAAAACATCTTCACGCTTACAAAGTATTTGAGGTAGTTTCCATAATGCATAGAAACTTAGTTGAAATAGTTTGTAAACGTTAAGATGTTTTATTTTTTTACATAAAAACGGCGCCGCATATGAAAAAAGACAACAAAGATTTTTTGTCGCAAATTGAACCAGTAATTCAAAAATAATTTTTAATTTGACATATCTCAGTGGCGTACTATTTTTCTCTTTAAAAATTCAGCCCATTACCCGTACGCGCGCCAATGATGAATATAAAATTCTTCTATAACCTCTAAAGGAAGTCATTTTTAACTTTTGTTGTAGCTGTGCACCTAGTTAAAATCATATTAGTAATATTTTCTGTTATTGTTCCAGTTTAGTATTATTATATTGGATATTTCTTGAAAATGTATTAAAAAACTGAAAAATACGCGCCAAGATGTTTTATTTTTCTGCATAAAAACGGTGTATCATATGGAAAAAAGGAAAGATAGGTTTTTTATCAAAAATTAAACGTGGAATTTAAAAATAATTTTTAATTTGACATATCTCAGTGGCGTACTATTTTTTTCTTTAAAAATATTCAGACTATTACCCGTATGCGCGCCAATGATGAATAAAAAATTCTTAATTGTACGTCAAAAAATGCGCAATAACTACCTCCTAAAACTCACCAAATTTTATTTCCATAGCTCAACTGATCTTCGAGCAATAAATAGATTGGCAGTTTGAAATAAAAATTTCAACACCCCGTATCTCGTAAACGAAGCATTTTCGGACATATGTTTATAGAGCAAACCGGCATTATTTTTTCATGTAGAATTAGCCCTTAAAATTTTTCATAGTTATTTACTAACACCCTGTATATTAAAGATTTATTCTAGCAACATGCCCCAAACGTATCCTGGGTAAGTTCGGGATACGTTCGGGGCATACTGCGCGAATAAATCTATAATATATATTATAGTTTAGCTCCCCGTGCGTGAGAAGCTCAATGCTCACGATAAATTCAATTTCAATAATAAATATTTTGTTTTCGCTTCCCTATCTCTAAACTTAAGATATAGTTACAAAACGGAACAATTATAATGAGATTTAGAACTAGACTTTAGATCTAGAATTTATATCACTCTTTAGAACTAGCACTCAAATATACTACGGGTATGTTTAAGTAAAAAAAAAAGAAATTCTATACGAACAAAATGTAAGATGTACCTACTAACCTGGGAGTATCGGCCTTTAGTAAAGTATAATACGAATTACCGTCCAAGCTGGACGCCAGCAACCTATTTCCGTCGGTGATGTACAATCTTTTCGCAATCCAATCGATACTAATACCTCTAGGATCGCGTAAATTGGATAGAATCGTCTTTGCCACGTCCGCATCTCTGTTGGATCTTCCGTCTTTGTCTATGTGAATAACTATGGACTGCACTCGTTTGGACTGATGGTTCGTCCAGTAGGCTATGGCTTGTCGCCCACTTGAAAGGATGTCTACAGCGTCTACCTTGTAACCTGGAGCTGTAGCTAAAGTTTTCCTAGAATAAAAAACTAATTGTGTAACGAGTATGATTTCGTAGCAACATTTGTAAAACTTTAAAATAGAAGAACTTTGGAGAATATTTTAAGTCATTGCCATACCTTTGCTTATTGTCATCATCTCCACTCTTATACGGCGACATCAATCTCAATTCAGCCTCCGCGGCCAGCACCAACTCTGCTAGCCCACCCATCGCCTGGCACTGACCAGCGTCCGTGTGCCTGTACCCAGGCAAACATTTGCAAACAGTCTGATTGTGCCTGACCTCGACGCACACCTGGGAGCAGCTGTTCCATTTGCAAGCGGGCGTTTCGCACTCCAGCTCGTCTGAGCCGTCTTCGCAGTCTTCAGACCCGTCGCAGCGCAAGGAGGCGTCGATACAGCGATGGCCTTCTTTGCACGAGAACTGGGTGGGAGGGCATAGGCCGTACCTATAAATAAAAAAATGAAATATTTATATATCACGAGCACTGCGTCGGAGGGCATAGGCCGTATCTATAACAAATATTGATAACATATTGTAGGGTTTAATTTTTCTCAGTGTAGAGTATTACGTTATTCGTTATTCAGGGAACAAAAATATGTGGGATGGAAATAAGCCTAAATAAAACAACTGGAAATATACGAAGATAAACAAATCAGAGGAACAGACAATTACAATTACCTATTTGGGTTTTCTTAATATCAAACAAAGGAACAACTGAAGTGGATATAAAAATTGGACTAGGACAAACAAGAGACTGCATACGAAAATTGAACCCTGTGGGATAAGAACATCAGTAAAAAAAAACAAAATGAAGAATATAAACTTACGTGCATAGAAATCGGCCCATTTAAAAATTTGGTCATATTTGATGTCTCATATTTCCTAAACCTGTTTGCCAATTTAAGTGATTTTTTGAACATGTTATAGCCTGACTCTTTAACAATCCTATTGTAATAATATTGTTTCTAAACAGGTTAATTTTCATTGTATACCGGGTGTACCAATCAAACTATGTTTTTTTCTCAAAGTTCGCATCACCCTGTGGAATATTCTAGCATTTATAAAATACTGAAATTAAAACCCAACTATAGCCTCAGGTTTCTTAATATTCTGTTTTTTTATTCATTCGTTTATGTTGGATAATAAAAAAGTTAGGTACTTTAACAACTAGATATGTTTTTCATCAATACACGGTGTTTCTAAATAAGTGCGACAAACTTTAAGGGATAATTCTGCATGAAAAATAAAGACAGTTGGCTTTATAAACGTGTGTCCGCAAATGTTTCGTTTTCGAGATACGGGATGTTGAATTTTTTCTTACAAACTGACGATTTATTTTATTGCTTTAAAATCGGTTGAGGTATGCCAATGAAATTTGGTGGCTTTTAAGACGTAGTTATTGCACATTTTTTGACATACAACTAAGAATTTAATATTTATCATTAGCGCGCATACGTGTAATATGACCGATCATATTACCCATATACACGCTAATGGTGAATATAAAATTCTTAATTTTATGTCAAAAAATCCGCAATAACTATCTCTTAAAACCTACCAAATGTCATTTGCATATTTCAACTGGTTTTAAAGCAATAAATAAATCGTCAGTTTGTAAGAAAAAATTCAGCATCCCGTATCTCGGCAATGAAACATTTGCGAACATACGTTTATAAAGTCAACTGTCATTATTTTTTCATGCAAAATTACCCGTTAAAGTTTGTCGCACTTATTTAAATACACCGTGTATTGATGAAGAACATGTCTAGTTGTTAAAGTACCTAACTTTTTTATTATCCAACATAAACGAATGAATCAAAAAACATAATGTTAAGAAATCCTGAGGCTATAGTTGGGTTTTAATTTCAGTATTTTATAAATGCTAGAATATTCCACAGGGTGATGCGAACTTTGGAGAAAAAACACAGTTTGATTGGTACACCCAGTATACAATGAAAATTTAGATGTTTAGCAACAATATTATTACAGTGGTATTGTTAAAGAATCAGGCTATAACATGTTCAAAAAATCACTTAAATCGGCCAACAGGTTTAGGAAATATAAGACATCAAAAATGACTAAATTTTTAAGTGGGCCGATTTTTATGCACGCAAGTTTATTTTCCAGTTCTAGACTTTTTTAGATAAACTTACTACAAGTGTACCTTTTAACGTTAAAAATACAAATATTCTTATTTGAAAGCTGTATAATTATTTAAACAATCTTTATTTAAACAAATTAAAATTTTTTGTTATAATAAATAAATTTATTATAACAAAACAAAAGCAACTTTGACATTTAATAATGCATTAGTTAGATGGCTCTACTCGAGTTACTTGGGAACAAAAAAAGAATGAAGAAAATTGCTCCATGGGAAGCCGAGAAAATGCATTTTTTTAACGTATACCGATTTTGAACTTTGTTGAGATTACATTTTCTCCAACCTAATTTTTGATTGGAATTTTGCTATTTTTGGCTATTTTCACTCGTCGTGATATCGATAGTTTTTATTATAATAATATATGTTCCGATATATACGTACTTTAAAGATATGAAAATTGATGCGGAGAAAGAAGACCGAAATAAAAAGGTAATGGTTCGAAAATTATGATCCTATTGTTTATATCTTTGCCGTAAATGCCGGTCAACTTTGACCGGTTGTATCTCAGGAACCACTCATCACAATTAAACGTTTTTTCTTTTAAAAGAAGCGTCCTGTCGCTTTTTTTCCAATACAGTTTTCATGATTTAATTTAAGAGGATCGGTACGTATTTTTGGCTGCAATGCTATTCAAATGGGGATTCATTTTTTTCGAATCCTGAGAAAACTAGTATTTTTGAAAAATTTAAACGCAGAATGAAAGATCACGTTATTAGCGAGGGCCGAAAGTCCCTGAGAACTTCTAATGTTTATTTTAATAAGTTACAGGGGTGAAAAACTAAGAGAAAATTTAGTGTGATTTTTAATTTCAAATATATTATTCAAAATAAACTTTTTATTTATTCTAAGGGACTTTCGGCCCTCGGTAATAATTTAGTCTTTCATTCTGCGTTTAAATTTTTCAAAAATATTTATTGGTTTTTTCAGGATTCGAAAAAAATAAACACAATGCCGTGGTAATATTTTCCAAATCTATCTTTGTCTTACAACGCACTCAGCCGAATATAATATTGTCAGCATATATTGTCAGTCAGACACTGACAATCAGTGACAATTTTAAATATTTGACATTGCATCGGGAATATGTTGAGTTATTGATTAACTATTATTGAAATATAGTGTATTTGATAAATAATTGATTTAAGACGTGAACTTAATAAAAAGTTATTTATTGTGTATTATTTGTGGAAGATCCAAGCAGAGAATACATCAGGATAATATATTCTGTGATCCAAGTATTTTGTTGTTAAAGATGTTCAAAATTGTAAGCGTTCCATAACAATATATTGTTAAAAAATCACTTTAACACTTTTCATCTTTTCTCGATTGAGTATTAGTCTTTGTTGTACAAATAAATTATTACAATCACTGAATACATAATTAGTGAAAAAATTATCACATTTATTAACTGAATTAATAATTTCCAATTATAAAAATAACAGTTATCCAAGAACATTCAAAACCCATCTCTTTAAATTAATGATGACATTTTCAAGTAGAATGACATTCTAGTAATGTTTACATATCAATACCAGTGTGAATTTTACTACTCGTAATTTGCCGTGTAAAGACAGAAAAAGTAGGGATACACGTAAAATATTTGCGAATTATGTACCCATAGCCTTAATTTAATATTTTCCGAGTTATTCTATTTGTTTAAAGCCAAAAAATTGTTTATAATTTTAAAATATTCATGAGGCCGTTTAAATAGTCCAATTTCAATTCTGTAAAGTACATTAGATAGGTATAGTGTCTTTTTATACAAAAATTGTAGTTATTCTTATGTATCATAATAATTGTGGTTTTTATAGCGACCGTAAATTTTTAATTAACAAATCAATTCTTGCTAAACTGTTAATTCTGTTCATCAAAGATGACTGACATCGAGAGGATAGCCAGACTAAAATGGAGATGGACAGGACACATAGCTAGAATGGCAGATGAGCGATAGACAAAGAGGTTATTGGAATGGAGATCAAGAGAAGACAACAGAAGCGTAGGTTGACCACCTATACGATGAATTGGCGATTTAAGAAGGCTAAATAAAAACTGGATGAGAATGGCACAAGATAGACCGTTCTGGAAACACGAGGAAGAGGAATTTGTTCAGCAGTAGACTTTTGAGGCTGGTTGATGGATATGTGTCAATCGAATAGCTCAGCGGGACGAGCGGTGGGCCGCAGATCACTTCACCATGATGAATGCGAGTTCAATCCCCAACCCGGTGAACCTAAAATAAAGAGGCTAACGCAGTAGTTTAAAATTCATAAGAGTCTGAGGCTTGGAATGGAATTTGCAGGCGTCTGATCGGCCTATGGGGGAGCAGTACCACAAGAGATAAGAGCTTGCGGCTTAGTGATACTCCCCCATAGATATCTACCAGAAGGGCGTTGACGCCTAAATATCGGTGTGTATATGTATAATATGATGAGTATGTTATACACCATATACAGAGTGAGTCTGTAATTTAGAATAAATTCAATATATCAAATGCTAATCTTCTTCTTCTTTTACGGCACTACAGCCCAAATTGAGCCTTGGCCTCCTTTATTTTTTGCCTCCACCCTTGCTTGTCTGTGGCTGCTCTTCTCCATACACGGACTCCTAAAAGGGCTTGTGCGTCGCTGTTTACTATGTCTTTCCAGCGCTTTCTTGACTTTCCAACCGATCTCTTTCCCTGCATTCTAGCATTCAGTGCTCTTTTTGGTAGCCTATCCTCTCCCATTCTTATCACATGTCCGGCCCATTGGAATCTTTGTATTCTAAGGAAGTCTGACAGGGGTGCTTCCTTATAAAGTTGATAAAGTTTGTTGTTGTATCGACTTCTGAAGATTCCGTTTTCTCTCACAAGTCCTAGTATTCTCCTCAGTACTTTTCTTTCGAATGTGTCGAGTTTGTTTTTGGATGTTTCTTTCAGGATCCAGGCTTCACTGCCATAGGATGTTATTGGTGTTTGTTTATACCAACAACAAATACTAATCGTTTTTTTTAAATGCTCACACCCGTCGATTAGTATTACAAATTGTCCTTTTCGACATACAATAATAATGTATACAGGGTGTCCCAATTTACAGATATGACGTCATCGTTGATTTTATTAAATGGCAACACTGTCATTTTGATAGCTATTTTGATAGGGTGTGTAAAGTTATACATAACTGCAAAATATCAAATTTTTATTCTCTATCATTTACAAGATAATAAAAAATAACAAAGATATGTCTGTAATTTGGAATAAATTCAATAATTCAAATACTAATTGTTTTGTTGAAAAATGCTCAGGCCCGTCGATTAATATTTCAAATTTTCATTTTTGACATACAATAATAATGTATACAGGGTCTCCCAATTTAGAGATATGACGTCATCGTTGATTTTCTTAAATGGCAACACTATCATTTTGATAGCTATTTTGATAGCGTGTGTAAAGTTATACACATCTGAAAAATTTCAAAATTTTATTCCCTACCATTTACAAGATAATAAAAAATAACAAAGTTATGAAGAACAAGAAGTAATCAAATAATAATTGAATTTATTTATTTCAATTAAGCAAATGCTCATAACGTTGCCCATTGACAATTTGACAATAATTGAGGGCAACATTATGAGTTTTTGCTTAATTTATTGAAATAATAAATTCAATTATTAGTTGATTACTTCTTTTTCATAACTTTGTTATTTTCTATTATCATCTAAATGGTAGAGAACTGTTTTTTTGAAAGATGCTCAGACCCGTCGATTAGTATATCAAATTGTCATTTTTGACATATAATAATGTATACAGGGTGTCCCAATTTAGAGATATGACGTCATCGTTGATTTTCTTAAATGGCAACACTGTCATTTTGATAGCTATTTTGATAGGGTGTGTAAAGTTATACATAACTTTAAAATTTAAAATTTTTATTTCCTACCATTTACAAGATAATAAAAAATAACAAAGTTATGAAAAACAAGTAATCAAATAATAATTGAATTTAATTATTTCAATTAAGCAAATGCTCATAATGTTACCCATTGACTATTTGACTGTAATTGAGGGCAACATTATGAGCATTTGCTTAATTGAAATAATTAAATTCAATTATTATTTGATTACTTGTTTTTCATAACTTTGTTATTTTTTATTATCTTGTAAATGGTAGGGAATGAAAATTTGAAATTTTGCAGTTATGTATAACTTTACACACCCTATCAAAATAACTATCAAAATGACAGTGTTGCCATTTAAGAACATCAACAATGACGTCATATCTCTAAATTGGGACACCCTGTACACATTATTATTTTATGTCAAAAAGGAAAATTTGAAATACTAATCGACGGGTCTGAGTATTTTTCAAAAAAACGAGTAGTAATTGAGATATTGAATTTATTCCAAATTACAGACTCACTCTGTATATGTAAGTAAATAAATTATTCCTTACCTTCTGCAAATATGCTTATCCTCGTCGCTTCCATCACCACACTGGTTCTTACCATCACACAATGTATTGATCGGAACACACCTGTGGTTCTTGCATCTAAACCTGCCGGCAGGACAGACGTTCGAGAAACAGTTTTGTTCGTCTGATCCGTCGCCACAATCATCTTGTCCGTCGCATCGCCATAGCTCGTTGATGCAAAACCCGTTCTTACATCTGAAGTTGTAGGGACAAGTGTCGGAGCAATTCGCTTCGTCCGAACCGTCTGGACAGTCGACTTCGCCGTCGCATTTCCAGGATCTACGAAAATAAAAAAATGTAGAAAAGTAAATACCGTAACAAATCGGGCTACTATTTCAGTTTGTTCAGAGCTAGTCATATATGCCCTTTCTGATGAGAACCTAACAAAGTTCGAAACCTGTTAGAGTGATTATGACGCTCTCTGAACGAACTGAAATATAAGACGGATCTTGTTTCGTTTTACAACGAAATTATTATTTATTTCTATTATGTAGTTCTACTCCCTATCTGAGTATACGGGATCATTTTTCGTTGGAATTTTACCGGGCTGAACAGGCGAGAAGTGAAATGCAACTTTTAGATCTCCCTCAGCCTTCTTTGCTCCAGCATTCGTTGGTGTTCAAATTTTAGAAACCACGAAGGTGTTACCAGAAAACTTGGCCCCAATAAAGTTTTACAGTACAACCTGCCATATCCGGACCTGTCATATCCGGACCTCCCCATATCCGGACGGTTCTGCGCCGTCCGGATCTACCGAAATCTACCGAGAAAGGCAGTCCTGCTGTTGGACAACGCACTAAAAGAAGAACTAAAAGATGGCGAAATAAAGTATTATAGAATCTATAAAACGTGTCTATCGACGAAAGTTATTGACGGCGTTGATTATTGGAATGTATGAAGGAAAAAACGTTTCAGAGACTGTAAAAGAAGTAATGGTCTTGATATCCGGATTTTTTCATATCCGGATCGGTCTGTCGCCACATTGATCCGGATATGGCAGGTTTTACTGTATTTTTAAATTTTAGCCATCTCCCTCTAAGGGGAAACTTGACTCATCAAAAGGATTGAGCTCTGGTGGGACTCTTTCCGTGTTATCGAGCCCTAGGTGAATTGATATGCAGGTGTATCTCCCAAAAATTTTCGTAGACATCTGGCCGTTGCGAGTAGTACAGCTTTCTGCATGGTCTTGTAAAGATGTTCATTTAGGCTTTTTTATGCTTTCGAGGAGGTTCTTCGGAATGACTCCAGTAGTAGACATAATAATAGGTATCGTCTGGGTACTTTGCATTCTCCATTGTGTTCATATTTGAATTTCCAGATCTCTGTACTTGACGATCTTTCAGTACGTAGATTATTGTTGTTAGGTATCGCCACATCAATTAGTGTATTTAGTGTTATTTTGAATATTATTTTAATTTTATTAAAGTAAAACTTTAGCTTGTAAAAAACAATACTTACAAAAATATACAAACGCTGGGATTAGAACACTGAAATTCGTTATTTTTACATTGGACGTGACAGTCAGCTTCATCAGACTTATCTTCGCACTGGTATTCACCGTCACATTTCATATCCCCTCGTATACATTTCATATTGTTGCATCTGAATTCCGATTCGGAGCAATTCCGGGGAACACAACCTACAAGCCCAAAAAACATAGTTAAGACACCGCATATAAAACGCAACAGCAGTGACACACTAGAAGGCGGGAAAAGTTCGCGCACTATTACTGCGCAGATCGTCGGCCATTATTCGCGTAGTACCAGACAGTGTAGAAAATCGACAGTGTTGCCGATTTGTACATAATTATCAGATTTACTTAACTTTTATGACATTCTAATAATAAATATTTTTTAACATAATTTTATACGTATGACTGTGGGAATTATGTCAATAATTGTCAGATTGTATTGTTAATCTTTTGCAGAAATTCCAGAAAATATTTAAAAAGAATCTCTTACGGGTAATAAAGTTATTGCAATAACTGATACTGCAGCAATGCAGAAATAAAAAAATTACATTTTCTTAGATATCGTTGTCTGTCGACGTTTAAATGCGATCTGTGAGCAAATATTAACTTAGTGTTAGCAAAAGTGAAGGAGTAAAAGAATGTTACTCCTTTCAAACAGACAAAAAATGTTAAATTATTTTAATCACATAAAGTCCTCATTTTCACAAGATGAGGATGAGGAAATTTTATTTGAAAGCGTTCCAGATGTAGTTTTATTATAGTATAATATATGATATTACATATAATTTTGTTACAAGTATTTTTGAATTAACAAGTTAAGTTAAATAAAATAACTTTTTTCTTAATGTATTTTTATTACCCTTAGAAACTACCAAGATCAAAAATTTTAACATAATTTTTGGCAAAATCTGATCATTTGAGATCGGCAACACTGATGAACGAACACATCACATCACCACTGAGATGTACTACTCGATCAATGTCGGCTCCGTACTTTTTAACTTCAAAGGCGGCATCGTAGTGTGTCCTTGCTGGTTTCGTTTATTATGCTGTGGTTAAGATATTATGATTCTAAAGAGAAACTATACGAAAAGTTTTACTTAACAGGCTACACTAGCGCGTCATCAAAACGGAGAACGCGTTCCAAGATTGCAGCTTTAATTTTGAAAATTTTGTCGAGATATTTGGCACACATATACATATTCGTAATATAGTAAAGAATGGCGGTACAGAGCCGAATTTAAAAAATATGTTAGTATGTGGAAATTACTCTATAATTAAATACAATATTAAAAAACGAAAAACGCCATTAAACATTAAACAAAAAAATACACTTTCTTCAAATAAACTTTTTTTATCCCATGCCTAGATTTTGTGTCACATTGCAACTACTAAAATTTTTTATTTCTAGCAAGAAATCGAACATATTATAACTAATAACTAATTAGGCAACATAGAGAAATTGTCATTTTGACAAACCTGCGTCAGATTTTTAAGTGTAATAGCACGATTCTCATCTCTTCTGTCTATCGATATCTGTTCAGTGCAGTAGTGTATTATTTTAAGAATTCGTTAGTGTTGATTCATAAGGAAGTAGTGTTTATTTAATAATCTATTATACTGAGTTGAGATAAAGTATGGAACCAAGCAAATATCTTTGAAACGAAAAGAACAATATTTATGAAACTTTGCATGCAACTACACTGACGCAAAAGGCATCTGATGCCATATTTTTTGTTACTACTCCACTTCCGGTTTCACCGGAAATACCCTTAACTTATTTACTTTAAATGGGAAACCCTGTATATTTTTGCAGATTTTAAAAGAACTTGTTATTTTTAATTCATACATACCAAGTTTGGAAGAAAAACCTATAACAAGAAATAAATTTCTTTACAGTTAAAAAATAGGTTAATTTATTTACATTAGACCAATGATAATAAAAATAAAACAAAATCATTTCAAATATTGAAAATGCTCGCCGTTCACCTCCCGACAAAGTGCAAGCCTATAAATAAATTCATGAGTCACTCTTTGTAAGATTTCTCCATGTATTAGTTCACATTCATCAATTATTCTTTGTCTCAAATCCTGCAAGCATGTTGGTCGCCTAACGTAAACACGGGATTTTAGATGACCCCAAAGAAAAAAATCTAACGGGTTGAGGGTCTGAGAACGAGCGGGCCAATCCATCGATTTGGAAAATTCACCTCCAAAAAATACCTAACCCGTCGATCATAGTGGGGAAGCGCTCCATCTTGTTGAAACCAAAAATTTTGTGGTAACTGGCCATTATGTTGAAGTGCAGGAATAATTTGGTTATTTAGTAAATTTAAATTATTGTCACCATTCAAATTTCCGCCTATGAAAAATGGGCTTATTAGTCTATTTTGAAATAACAATTCCCATCCAAACATTCAAGTTTTGTAGATGCTGGGTATGTGCTTCAATAGTCCAATGAGGATTCTCATTTGACCAATACCTACAGTTATGGCGGTTAACTGTTCCATTTAAGCAAAAAGTTGAATCATCGGAAAACACTACATTACTTGCAAAATGTTACAAATGTCCATCATTCGTTCGCAAAACTTCAGCCGTCGCGCGTCGGTCAAAATCATCACATGACAATTATTCTTGAACCAATTGTATCTTATATGGATGATATTTTTCCATTTTCAATATTTTCCTTACAGAATGTTGACTTATTCCAGGGTTTAGTGCCAAATTTGTTGTGGAAGTTTGAGATGATTCCTCTAAATCAAATGCAATATTTTGTTTAATAACTTCGCTCGTTGCAGTCCGTGGTCTTCCAGTTTTTAGCAAATTGACCATCCCAGTTGCATTAAAACGTTACAATGTTTTAGTAACCGTTGAACGTGATGTAGGATTTCTTTCAGGATGCAAATCATTAAAAATATTACACACCTCTTCATGATTTCTAACACGATCATCATAACTGATTATCATTAATATTTCAATAGGATATTTTTCACTTAAATGAACCATTTTTAATACAACTTACAGTCGGAAAAATGAAAGAATACCCATGAACGATCACATCAATCACTTATTTTGTATTTGCTAACAAACGTTTGTTATAGGGCTTTTCATCGATTGTCATTTGTTTCGAGCTTCTGTCATATGTTGTATAATCTGTGTATAATATTAATATACACGGATTATACGACATATGACAGAAGCTCGAAACAAATGACTGTGAATGAAAAGCCCTATTTATACGCTGTGAGCTCGTACGTAGAGGGGATATTTACAAATTCGCGAACGCCAGTAGTGACAAGTCTGTAAACCTTTACCGGAAATTTGACATAAATGTCAAAGAGATTAATTTAAAATTAAAATTAAAAACATTAATTATAAAAAATATTAGTTGGTCAAAGCTGTGGTATATATTTTTACCTTAAATATGCTTACGTTTTAAATACTGAAATTAAGTTTTTTTAATGTTCTATTAATCTATTAATCCATTAATCTTAGCGCCATCTACACGATAATTGTGAAAGTATCCAAAGTAAGAAATTCATATTTTGTCAATAGAACGTCAAAATGATTAGCAAAATCTTAAAAAAATCCATTACAATTTAATTACTTTTTTGCGTTGTAAATATTAAGCGATAACAATTAAATAATAAATTTAAAAATTACCGGTGAAAGTTGAATAGTAGTCCGCTAGGAGCGACACCAGCGAAGCTCACAGCGTATAGAAAAAGACAGCAAATACAAAATAAGTGATTAATGTGATCGTTCATGGGTATTCTTTCATTTTTCCGACTGTATTTCTATCAAATAGTTCAGGAACAGTTACCTACTCTACTAAATTCAAATAAGTCATGCAGTGCATGTAAACAACAATTTTAAATGGTACCTACTCGTTTATTTCCTACTAGGTACGTTGTATTAATACAAAAAATTATCTAGACACTTTTTAACAAATTTTTTCTTCCAAATTTGGTATGTATTGTAGCGTGATTAGTGTAATTACTTCTAATTACAATAAAACTAGCGGTTCGTAATTTATATACGACTTTATTATTTATTTATACAAGTTTACTTTACAAACTTTAGCTTAAGACTAAACTCTAATAACAGCGCGCTCCGCTTAAATAGCCAATAGGTCCCGTTCTCGAAATGTCTACATATCCCTCGGCCTAATGAATATTCTGGAGATCTTCACTCACAGCGCCGTCGCTTCTGTGACGTCACGGCTACTGTTATTCCGACGGTTGGAATTCTCCCAAGCCGGGGACTGTTTATTGCGCCGATTCGAAACTCTTTCGTTACACTGCTCCCCTCTTAAGATCTGAGCGTCCCGATCAGCAACTCTAGATGAAGGCCCAGGATGGCGGAATCTACACGACTCTCCAGCTTTGCATACACCTTTCAAGAAGAAATAACAGTCTACTGTCTTTGAAGGATCCGACATCTTCGGGTTCATGCAACACACAGTAATTCGTACGCCAGTTTCTCTGAAGACCACCTCAAGCATGCTTCTCACAATCTTCCAATCCAGATTTTCTACTGCATGGCCTATTTTTGGTAAAGCCAAATCTTTGATGTCATAATTACACACGATTTTCTTCAAATTAGTTAGAGCACGCCATATGTTCTCGTAGCTTGGCGTGTCCGTATAAGACTTCCTGGTCACCATATACAGCAAAGATCGAGGACCATCTTCCAATCTCAGTACTCTTCCAATTTTAGGTTGTTGATTTCTTAACTCGTCCAGGCGGCCGAACTTTCTATTGAATACGGACGAGATTCCTTTAGTCATCTCGAGGTCTTGGGCAACACAGTGGGCTAGAGAGACGTTTTCTGGAACACCAAACAGATCTTGCTGAACTTCTGTGGTCACGCCGAATCTAGCACTCTTTCTCGCTGCGTAATTTGACATAAATTGATTAAAACTTGGCTGTGCGGCGTCTTTCATCTCCTGTTGGAGGACTCGGGCTTCTTCTGTTTCATTTGAGCCAGCATATGGTGCAAGACGATTTATGTGAATAACTTTTGGTTTACCGTTTGGCAACTTCTTAATTCTGTATATTACGTCATTTATTTTCTTCTTAACTTCATACGGACCTTCCCATTGTCTTTGCAGTTTAGGACACAAGCCGCGACGACGTTGTGGATTATAAAGCCAGACAAGATCACCTACTTCGAAGCTTTCATTCTTGCATCGAGAATCATATTGATCTTTCATTCTGTCACTGGCTATCTGGATGTGTTGTCGGGCAAGTTCATGAATGTTGTTCATTCGTAACTTCAGGCGGTCGACGTATTCTTCGCCTGCAACATGTTCCTCAGAAGGTCTGCGGCCAAACTCTAGGTCGCAGGGCAAACGAACTTCACGACCCAACATCAGGCAGGTTGGTGTTTGACCTGTAGTTTCATTCACGGCCGAGCGGTAGGCCATCAGGAATAAATGAATGTGTTGGTCCCAATCTCGCTGATGTTCAGATACAACTTTGGACAAGTGTTTACCCATCGTTCGGTTCATCCTCTCGACCATTCCATCTGATTGAGGATGCAGGGGTGTTGTTCTGGTCTTATTGGCACCAATCAATTTACAAACGTTTTGGAAAAGAGCTGACTCAAAGTTTCGCCCTTGGTCGGAGTGGATCTCCAAGGGAACACCAAATCGGCTGAAGAATTCTTTAACAAGTACCTCTGCAACGGTAGCAGCTTCTTGATTTGGTAATGCATAGGCCTCGGTCCATTTCGTAAAATAATCCATGGCTACCAGGATGTATTTATTTCCAGCATCAGTTTCTGGAAATGGACCTGCAATGTCGATTGCTACTCTTTCCATAGGACTGCCAACATTGTACTGTCTCATGGGTGCTCTCTTTTTACCAACTGGACCATTACCGGATGCACACAGTTCACATTTCTGCCACCATCTTCTTACATCATCTTTACAGTTCACCCAATAGAACCGTTCTCGAACCTTTTGCAGAGTCTTCGTAATACCAAAGTGTCCACCTGATGTACCGTCATGCAACTGACGCAATACTTCTGACACTTTACTTTTAGGTACAATCAACTGAAGCTTAGATTCTGTACCATCATCGTTCTCAAAGGTTCTGTACAGAAGATCATCTTTTAGTATCAGGCAATTCCATTGGCTCCAGTAGGCCTTGACTTCCGGACTACATGCACTAATGTTTTGCCAACTAGGTCTCTCACCTCGACGCATCCAATCCAATACTCTTTTTATACATGGATCGTCTTCTTGGGCTTCTTGTAACTGTATTGTGGCTGCCATTGCTCATTAACGACGGTAGTTCGTCTCACAGGGCAAAGCTGTTCATCTACTTTAAGCCGGTGATTACAACTTTCACTGCATGGCCGTATCGAGGAAGCATCTGTATTTGAACCAACTCTTCCAGCCCTCTTCATGCGTCTCTTCGGCATCGTGTCACGAATCACCCTCCGTACCATTTCCACCAAACGTTCATCTTTTCTCTTATCGCCTTTTTCCACGGTTATTACTCGATTGTTTCGTGAAGCTTGGCTAGCTGCTTCGTGTTCCAAGGCAATAGCAAGTGCTTCATCTAAAACTTTCGGCCTTGCTAGTCGTAAAGCTTTCTGTAGTTCATTATCTTTCAGCCCATTGCCGAAGGTATCTACTGCAATTTCTTCTAAAACGCTGTCTGGCACCTCTGGATAAGCCAACCGCACCACACGAGCCACATCTGCTTCAAATTCTTGCAGATTCTCACTTGCTCGTTGACTTCTACTTCGCAGTTGTGCTTTGTATACTTGTTGTAGATGGGCATCTCCATAGCGTTTTTCTAGACGAGTGAACAAGGTCTGGTAACAATTTTCTTGACCCTTAGGAATTGATCTTAATATATCTGCAGCATCACCTCGCAAAGCAGCAGTCAAGGAAACAGCCTTTTCCTGTTCGGTCCAATGATTGGCGGTCGCAATAGCTTCAAATTGTCTAAGATATATGGACCAAGAGGACTTTCCATCGAATGGTGGTAATTTGAATCTCATATTATGCGACGTTTCGTCTCTCGGTAGTTCATCTTTCACTAAAGGATCTAACGTTGCTGCATTAACTGATGGTTGTACTTTTGTATCGGTTATCCTGCTCTCTAGCTGTTTGATCTTTTCTTCTACGGTCTCTACACTTTTCTGCATCTTATCGAATGTTCTAGAAACTTCTTCAAATTTCTCATTGTTCTGTTTACAAACTTCTTCTAGTTTTTCGTTGTTTTGCCTACAGACCTCTTTAATTATTTGAGAAGTCTCATTGAATCTTTTAGCAACATTTTCGAATTTCTCGTCGCTTTTTCTACTAACTTCTTCAAGTTTCTCGTCGCTTTTTCTAGAAGTTTCATCGATCTTTTGAGAAACACTTTCAAATTTCTCGTTGTTCTGTCTAGAAGTTTCATCGATCTTTTGAGAAACACTTTCAAATTTCTCGTTGCTTATCTTAGAAGTATCATCAATCGTTTCAGAAACAGTTTTTAATTTCGATAAGATTGCTTGTTCTGCTGACTGGAAGTGGAACGTCTCTGGATCATCTCCGTTCTTCGTTAGGACTTCCTCGAGTCGTGCTTGTAGAACTATCTTGAGCCCACTGCTGTCCAGATCCCGTTCCTCGAGCTGTTCACGGAGCTGTTTTACTGTAAGTTCTCGTAGCAACATCTTTGGTCGGCACACACGTACTTTCCAAAATGTCTTTTAAAAGTCTTTCCGAATACCGAACAATCAACGCACTTTAACTATTCCCGACGAATAAAGTCCAAAAGTCTTCTAAAGTCTCTCTGTAATTCACTTATTTATATCGCACTAAGTTAACCGAACACCGACACCAACTGTAGCGTGATTAGTGTAATTACTTCTAATTACAATAAAACTAGCGGTTCGTAATTTATATACGACTTTATTATTTATTTATACAAGTTTACTTTACAAACTTTAGCTTAAAACTAAAAACTAATAACAGCGCGCTCCGCTTAAATAGCCAATAGGTCCCGTTCTCGAAATGTCTACATATCCCTCGGCCTAATGAATATTCTGGAGATCTTCACTCACAGCGCCGTCGCTTCTGTGACGTCACGGCTACTGTTATTCCGACGGTTGGAATTCTCCCAAGCCGGGGACTGTTTATTGCGCCGATTCGAAACTCTTTCGTTACAGTATGAATTAAAAATAACAAGTTCTTTTAAAATCTGCAAAAATATATAGGGTGTCCCATTTAACAAAAATTATGGCATCAGATGCCTTTTGCGTCAGTGTACTTGCATGCAAAGTTTCATAAACATTGTTCTTTTCGTTTCAAAGATATTTGCTTGGTTCCATAATTTATCCCAACCGAGTATTTTTGTGTAATAGAACTAAGTTGTTGGGCTATTTGAAAAAATAGATTATTATTAATTGTGAATTTTGTAGGTTAATAGATTTTACGTAAAAATATTTCGAATTAGGTATAATGCGAGGAGGATTTTTTATTATAGAATCAGTAGTTTAAAATTTAAAATTTTCTTACGCTTTTAATAAAATTTTCACTTAGGTTTATTTCTATAAATATTTATTTACTAATAATAAAATTGTTGTCTATTGCTTCCGCTATTGCTGTATGTTGTCTATTGCTATCACCTATGTATGGCGCGCGTATATTGTCACAATTATTGATCTTAGATAATGTCAAATATTGCCATTGTTGCCAAAGTTTCGCAGAACTTTCGAAAAAGGGTATGATACTATCTCCCGAAGTTATATTGATGACGCGCTACTGTTGCCTCTTAAGATTCTCTTACCTTCTTCATCAGAGCCATCTCCACAATCTCCTTCATAGTCGCACCTCCAACGTCCAGGAATACACTTATTATTGTTACACTTGAAGTAGGAAGGTTCACACGTATGGTAATCTGGATGGCTACAAGTCTTTGGTTCGTCTTCAGCTTCGGAACAATCTGGATCTCCGTCGCACAACCAAGAATGAGGAATACATCTAAAATACATTTATATTTTTGTAACCAGATCTATACAATTTATGGTAGGGGAGCCCAAGCGGGGATTGTTGCAGTTACTCGAGCGAATCAGATTATTATATGGGGAGAAACCTCGTACCCTGTAAATGTACCCCTACCATATATGTAGGGCTGGCAGACTAAAGCACATAAGTCAAAAAATCCGATTTTTATTTTTGTACATGCACATGTCTATATATTTTTTCTCCACCGACTGACTCAAGCACATACGTCATACACGTATATTTCACATTGATTTTAATTATCGTACTTTTTCAACCTTTCCATTCCTATAAATCTTTAGACGTTATAAAGAATATAAGTTGCCTTATGTGAAAAAGTACAACTAATATATTCAGCTTTGCTGATTTATAAGCATGACTTAAGTTGTTAGGTACCTCAAGTATATGACGTTATGGTCTTACTTGTTTAAGAATATACAGATATTTAACTTTAGTTACCTACTTTAACTTTAGTTTTAAGTAGGTATCTACTTAAAACATGGCTAAGAGAGAAGCAATATTCAATGGATATTGGCTAATGGGTACATACAAAAAAAGGTCTACTTATGTACATGTCATCATCAATAGAGATTGAAGAAAAAGCTTTTCAAAGACAACGCGAAATACACCCTGAAAAACAGAAAATTCGTATGAAGACATATAAATATTTTGTTGTAATAGATGGACTGCGTTAAGCTATTTCTAGGGGGCGGAAATGAAGAAACAGTCTTCAGTAGGTGGTACAAAAATTAATGATATGCGTGGAACAATACCTTAAAATAAAATATCCGATGACAAAAGGAAATCATATTGTGTCTCTTCCGTCGTAAGCAAGTCACTACACCAAAAAGAGTATATCAAAGAAGTATTTGCCTTCCCTCCTAACAATCGCCAAAATATATCAACTATTTGTCTATCAAACCTCCTTCAATAAAAACTTACAGCCAAGAATTTAACAAATTAGGATAGTGTTTCAAAAACCCCGCGTTGATACATGCTACACTTGTGATAAGTTTAAAATACAAATTCAACTTTGTCAAGATGAACAAACCAAAACTGAAATAACTTCTCAACATGATAATCATAAACGACACACAGATTTCTCAAAATGATAGCACCGTACAAGTGTATACCTACATGTGATTTACAACAGTGTTTACCGACTCCATCATTGACTTATTATGAGGCTTTTTATAAACGTCAGTTGTGGACGTTCAATTTGACCATACATGAAAATAAGACCGGAAGAGCTGTATGATATGTATCTTATGAATCTACTCCTGCTCGAGGAGCGAATCAGATTGCATCTTGTCTCTTTAAACAAATCTTCAAACAAATCTACTAATAACACAAGAAGTGTTTTATTTTACTCTGATACCTGTGGAGGTCAGAATAGAAATTATCACGTGGGTTCTATGTTTACGTGGGCTGTACATAACTTACAGTTAGAGAGAATCGACCATCAATTTATGCTTCCCGGACACAGCCATTTAGAAGTTGAACGACTGGAGTCAACTTATTAGGCCAGCAGTAACAAATTTCAAGTTTTGGAAATACTGACTTTTTGGACTTTTGACTTTGGTATTAAGAGGATCGGAACGTATTTTCGGCTGCAATGCAATTCAAATGGGGATTCATTTTTTTCGAATCCTGAGAAAACTAATAAGTATTTTTGAAAAATTTAAACGCAGAATGAAAGATCACGTTATTAGCGAGGGCCGAAAGTCCCTGAGAACTTCTATAATGTTTATTTTAATAAGTTACAGGGGTGAAAATCTAAGAGAAAATTTAGTGTGATTTTTAATTTCAAATATATCATTCAAAATAAAATTTATATTTATTTTAAGGGACTTTCGGCCCTCGGTAATAATTTAGTCTTTCATTCTGCGTTTAAAATTTTCAAAAATATTTATTGGCTTTTTCAGGATTTGAAAAAAATAAACACAATGCCGTGGTAAAATTTTCCAAATCTATCTTTGTCTTACAACGCACTCAGCCGAATATAATATTGTCAGCATATATTGTCAGTCAGACACTGACAATCAGTGACAATTTTAAATATTTGACATTGCATCGGGAATATGTTGAGTTATTGCTTAAATATTATTGAAATATAGTGTATTTGATAAATAATTGATTTAAGACGTGAACTTAATAAAAAGTTATTTATTGTGTACTATTTGTGGGAGATCCAAGCAGAGAATACATCAGGATAATATATTCTGTGATACAAGTATTTTGTTGTTAAAGATGTTCAAAATTGTAAGCTTTCCATAACAATATATTATTAAAAAATCACTTTAACACTTTTCCTCTTTTCTCGATTGAGTATTAGTCTTTGTTGTACAAATAAATTATTACAATCACTGAATACATAGTTAGTGAAAAAATTATCACATTTATAAACTGAATTAATAATTTCCAATTATAAAAATAACAGTTATCCAAGAACATTCAAAACCCATCTCTTGAAATTAATAATGACATTTTCAAGTAGAATGACATTCTAGTAATGTTTACATATCCATACCAGTGTGAAGTTTACTACGCGTAATTTGCCGTGTAAAGACAGAAAAAGTAGGGATACACGAAAAATATTTGCGAATTATGTACCCATAGCCTTAAGAAATAAAGATATAGATGGAAAGCAGTTTAAATGGTTGGACAAAAGGTGGCTCCGCTATGATACGGCATTTGGAATGGTATCCTACAAAGACACTTTACAAATGGAATCAGAATTTCACAAAATACATTTAAGACGGAGGGCATCCTTTATGGGTCGCCCCCTAAACGGTCATCAACGGTCATGAACACGCCTAACTTCACGCGCTACTTTGATACATCATTGATTGAATATCTATAATATTCTAAATATTTATTTTTCTTAATATTATGTATCCGAGTTGCTGTAGGTCGTATCCAACTTGGTGCCTATGCTTTTTGGATATATCAAAGTTGCGAGTGTTAGGTTAGGTTATCAAAGTTAGGCGTGTTGATGACAGTTGATCTTTTGGGCCGCACCCATCCTTTATACCTTTCAACATTCCAGGTGTATCACTATTGTCTTTACCTATATCAAAAGAAAAAAAGATGACTGCGTTTCTCTACTAACCAAATTAATGTTTTCCATAAATTTTATATAGATTTGTCTAGTAAGGAAAATGTAGCTAATATGGATTGATGGAAGAAAATATTGTATTGTAACAAACTAAAATACCTAGTTGTGCTGTTAGACATAAGTCATTATATGATTGTGTTCTTTTTAACATAAGTCAGGAAAAACAATTTTCCATACTTTTTTATAGAGTCATACTTAGCTACTAGTAAATATGTTATGCACACTCTCATAAAATGCAATAAATGTTTTTAAGCAATATTTAATTATTTTTTTTACAGTTTTATTCGATTTCTGAAAATCTATATTTTTTGACTTATGTGCTTTAGTCTACCGACCCTACATATTAGATCTTAATACAGGGTAGTTCGTTAAGGGGGGCCCGAAAAAAAGTCTATCCTTAGAAAAACTCGAAATCGTCAGATAAAGATAAGGTAAGTTAAGTACATGCAGAACAGTGTATATTTAAAAAATCTGACGGTTTGAGAGGGGCGTAAGGAAATGGGTGAGTCACAAAGTTTCACAAGAAAAAAGCGAATATTTCGAGAAATAAACGTCAGATCGAAAAACTAAAAAATACGTGTTCAATATTTTTCAAAAATCTAATGATACCAAACACGACCCCCACGGAGAGGGGAGGGGGGTAAATTTAAAATTTTAAATAGGAACCCCGTCATATTTTGCGAAATAAACATCAGATCGAAAAACTGCAATATACACGTACTCAATACCTTTGAAAAATCTATCGAATGACATCAAACACGATTCCTCACGGAGGTGAGGTGGGGATTCCAATATAATCTTAAATAGGAGCCCCCATTTTTATTGCAGATTTGAATTCATTACGTAAAAATAAGTAAGTTTTATTCGAGACATTTTTTCGAATTATGGATAGATTGCGCTATAATCGGAAAAAACGATTCACTTAAATGGAAAACTTACGTAACTTTTTTTGGTTTTAGGACCTACTCTTTACAACCCAATAGGTCCCCATAACGCTCGAGTAACTGTAAATTTAGCATACTTTCCTTCCCTACTATTAAAACATGATGAAGAATACCTTCCAGAGTTGCATCTAAAATGTTGCGGTCCACAAGTTCTGTCACTACAATCTTGTTCCTCATCAGAGTTATCGACGCAATCGTTGTCTTTGTCGCACACCCATACAGCTGGTATACATTTGTCGTTGGCGCACTTGAACTGGTTTGGAGGACAAGTTACTGGAGGACAGTTGACTTCGTCATCTCCTCCTGGACAGTCGGGATGTTTGTTGCAGCGTTGCTTAGCTGGAATGCATCTTGGAGGTATGGTTGAGTTGCCTTCGCACCTGAAATTGGATACATTACAAGTTACTACAGTGAGTTAAATCCTGGACAATCGACAGCATTGAATACAAAAATTCATGAATAATAATAATAAAAAAATAAAATTATTTACTCTTATTTAATTTCCGGAAAATATCGTCAACTTGAGATGATACATTGTTGCATCAGCTTTCTCGGCAGGGCAATTGTGTACAAAACAATTTTTAATAAACTTTAAAATAATATTTAATATTGTCTTCTGCTGTCGTGGGAAATGTTTTGGAAAAACTGCCGAACTTCTCCATTAGCTGACTGAGAGAAAACTGCCATTTGACTGGGCTTCAGACGTCATTTGACTGGACACATAGGCGCCCATACTCGTAGGTAGGGGGACGTGCCCCCTAGCTTTTCAGGTGCTTTAAACTGTATATTGTCATCCCACGTATACAAAATGTAATATGCAACATCTTCACGTCTGGCCTCCACCTAAAAATTTTTATATGGGCCTCCATGTGGACATCAGACTGCCAGCTTGCCTTCACTACACTCAAGCATAAATTGACAACGGCTCCAATCCTGACATATCCTAAACAACAGGAGCTTTTCGGGTTTGATACGGATACTTCTCAAAATGGCATCTAAGTGGTGGTTTCCCAAGTACAGGAGGGTGAGGAACACGTCATAGGATACTTCAGCGAAACTCTGGGAAAAGCACAAACTACTATGCCACCAGGAAGGAGTTATTGGCGGTCGTCCAAGCAGTAGAACACGACCATTCGTTCCTCTATAACAGGAGATTTCAAAACACCTGAAACCCCGATAGCTCCATGGCTGGAGAAACTACAGACCTATGATTTTTAAATTCGTCACTGAGCGGGAAGAAGTCATGGGAATCCCGACGGTCTCTAGAGAGGACCATTCAAAGAGAGGACTTCCGATTCTGCGAGATTCAAGAAGAATGAGAGGGTCAGATTATACAGGGTAAAACCATAGAAGGTGGAAGTATCGGAGAAGCTCTAACCAAAGAAACCATTCAGGCTGAGCAGAAGAAAGATCCAGAATTAAAAATAGTCCGTGAGTGGCTGAACAACGGAGCTAGGCCACAAGGGCATGAGATTGCCAAATATGGGCAAGCAGTGAAGGACTATTGGCTTCAATGCGACTCTTTGTGTCTGGGAGATGGCGTCATTACTCGTAAATAGAAGATGGCGTCCGTCAGGGATGTATATTATCACCACTGCTGTTCAATATATACTCTGAGGAAATCTTTCAAGAAGCAGTGGATGATGTTGAGAATGTATCAATAACATAAGGTACGCAGACGACACGGTGGTATTCGCTGACAGTTCTGAAGTCCTCCAGGAGTTAATGAATAGAATCGCAGAAATAAGTCAGAGATAAGGACTTTCAGTAAACATTAAGAAAACAAAATTTATGATGATCTCTAAGAAGGAACAACAATTTGGACGAAGTGTGAACGGTCAACAAATAGAAAGAGTAAAAACATACGCCTACCTTGGTACGAACGTCAATGGAAATTGGGACCATTCCCTAGAAATCAAATCCCGAGAAAGCAAGATCTGCTATTGAAATGTCATAATTCATCCTCACCCATAAAAATCAGGTCACTACGATATTATATCTTTCCTATACTGTTGTACGGAGTTGAGTCGTGGACTTTCACAGACGCCACCTGCAAGGAAAATTGAGGCTTTCGAAATGTATCTCTATCGTCGAATCTTGAAGATATCTTATACCGACCACGTGACTAAGGATACAAAAAGAAAAAGAGCTGTTAACCACAATAAAAACAGCCAAAATCGAATACCTCTCTCACATCATAAGGAGAGATATAGGCTGTTGACTCTAATATTAGAGGGAAAAGTAGAAGGACAACGAGGACCAGGAACGCGAAGGATTTCCTGGCTGAAAAATCTACTTAAATGGTTCAACACAACCACAAATCTTTTCAGAGCAGAAGTGTGCCAAGTACAGATTGCCATGATCGTCACCATGTGAAGTTGGGGGTTGCAAGACGAAGACACTACCCCGAACAAACAAACTTAAACTTTTTCCAGAAACTTTATTTTTATATAATTAAATGTACAATTAAATTACGTAGAGCTTGAGACAGGTCGGGGATAACCCATTGCCCCGGTAACTAGATCCCCTGACTACGCGCGTGAGAGTGTAACAACAACCACAACATATATCAGGTACACGACTTTCCTATTTATATCTGTTATAGTTAAAAACAGTGCCAATATGTATTACCATATATGGTGAGATACTATAAGTGTAGTAAGAATGACGTGTGCTTTCTTTGCAGTCTTTCAAATGAGTTCAGTACTTTGAACTTTGCTACTGTCGTAATAAATTAAACAAATTGCAATTATAATATTATGACCTAATTTTTATAGCAAAGGAATTAGGAAAATTCCGTGAGGGTTGTCGTGTACCATCACAACCATTATCCGAAACGGATAGGCACTACAAGAAGAAGTTTTTACAAGTACAAAAACTACTTACCTGAACTGAGTATTAAGACAAGTATAATCCTCACAATCGTTTTCATCTGAACCGTCTCCGCAATCATTTTTGCCGTTACACAAATCGGAAGGATGTATACACTGTCCGTTCTTGCACTGATATTGTCCCGGCATACATTTGAATACAGGACAGTCTGGAGGTTCGTCGCTACCATCACCACAATCATCTTGGGTGTCGCATTTCCACCAGAAGGGTATGCACTTGTAGTTCACTTTACATTCGAAGTGGACTGTCGTACAGTTGGCTACACAAGATCGACCGTCTTTACCTAAAACAGGTCAAATAATTAGTAAGTTAACAACTTTTGCAAGAAAAATACCTAGTCTTAAGCTGCACCTACTACCTACATTGGATCCGTATTTCTCCCGATCCGATGTCCTTTCCATTTCTTCATATTGCTGTTGTTCGTATTTCCTTTTTTTCTCTCTGATTAATTTCCTTGTTTCTCGGCGTGAAGTTGCATAATTTTCTTTACTTTCTGTTGTTTCTTGTTGAAGCATAATGTTTCGCTTTTTCTGTCTGTCTTGTAGTTTTTCTTGGCATTATCTATCAAACCATTTCCTTGTTCTCTTCCTGCCTTTCCCTATTATTAGTTCTGCCGACTCCGTAATTGAATTTTCCATTTGTTGCCACATCCTTTCGACATCATTGCTCTGGTCTACTGTATTTAGATGCTATTTGATTTTTTTTTATTGAATTAACGTGTCTCGATTACAATGATCATTGACACAGGTACAATTATACATTAATAAACAATACATACATACAATAAATACATAGATTCGGGTAATTTACATTACATGAACATCTATATTTTATTGAAAATATTTATATTTCGTAGGTAGCTTATTAGGTCTGAATCCCGCGTATGAAAAAAAAGTTGATTAATAGCAAGCTGAAAATTTGTTAATAGCTTAAGAGTGTCTAGTCGGACAAACTTTGATATATGGGAACCCTGGAACAGGGGAAGTTTTAATTGTGGAACAGGTTAAAAATTTGGAACGGTCAGACCACGAAAACGGCACATGTATTTTGTCCGACAGAACAGACTTAAACTCTCCGAACAGAGATTAAACTCTCATGCAAAAATCAGACTGCTATTTATCACCAAATGGGCGTTTTAATGAGTGGAACATGTAGAATATGTCAAATGACAGGAATTATGACAGGTGATAAATAGCAGTCTGATTTTTGCATGGGAGTTTAATCTCTGTTCGGAGAGTTTAAGTCTGTTCTGTCGGACAAAATAAATGTGCCGTTTTCGTGGTCTGACCGTTCCAAATTTTTAACCTGTTCCACAATTAAAACTGCCCCTGTTCCAGTGTTCCCATATATCAAAGTTTATCCGACTAGACACCCTTAAGCTATTAACAAATTTTCAGCTTGCTATTAATCAACTTTTTTTTCATACGCGGGATCCAGACCTATGATGTCATAGTGGATTTTTGTAAATTTAGTTATAATTTTAAGTGTAAGTACATAACTTTTTATCTGGTGAAATTGAAGAAGTATCAGAAGAAAATCACATTTATTTTTATCTCGTGAAACTTGAGTGTGGTGAGCCAGAAATCAGGTGTAGTATTAACATTGAAGCAACAATGGAAATTCAAGTACGTATTAACCGTACATTATTGTTAAAAGATGAATTCAGTTTGATATTACAAAACAGCTTCAAAACTAAGTCTGGTAACAAATTGAAAATATTTTGTCTCATTATTCTGAAGCCGAAAACACCAATATTAGTTTAGAAACATAATTATCGACTTTATAAATTCGAATAAAAAAAAATAAGCTTCTGGAAAATGATGTGGATAATAAAGTAGAACAGCTTGATTTCTTAACAGAACAATTTTCTCTTTTATTTTCTTTCTTCTTCGTTAAAAGTTTCACCACAACATACATTAGAAAATGAACATTACATTAATGCTTTGGCACAAAGATTATTAATCTGATTTACAAAAATTTATTGTATTACAAATTGATGAAATGTATATAAAACAAATTAAAAAAAAATAGTAATTTAATAGGATTTGTGCGATGTTTTATCTCAGGTAAAAGCAATGTATTGTAATTGTATCAATTGATTTAACCTGTTCAATCAATTCAATCTGAAAATTTTAATAAAACATGAATTTAAAAAAATATGTATATTCTTTTTCTCATGAGCATCTTTCAGTGCGTCACAGTTTTCGATTTCTTTCTAACGCATTAAATTGTATGTGACAGAAAAAAAGGCACGTCGGTGATTATAGACATTTATAACATCTATTCTAGTTGTCGATAGATGGCGCTATAATCGAAAAAAAAAATATTTACGAATTATATAATATATCTACGAATATAATCTGTACAATTTATAAGACTATACAAATCAAAGAAAATACCATTTTATAAATGCAATAAACACAATTGATTTGTTTTTATGCCAAATGGCAAATAAAATGTGACAACTGTCAGATTTAACTAAAATGTCATGTTTGAATAAATGTTATAAATGTGTATTATCACGGACTTACCTTTTTTTCTATCATTTGTGACGCACTCAAAAATGGTCATGGAAAGGACTTTAGTAGTCGAGGAAATGAAGCTGAAAAAATGGCAAAACCTCGCAATTTTTTCGTCCAGCATCGATTTGTACAAAAATTTGGGATTAGGCTCATTACACCCTCTAGTTCATTTTCTATATTGAGCCGTTGTACGCTTTTGGTTTTGTAAGGGTGAAAACTACCCCTAATTGTAAAAAATTATAAAATAACATTTTAAACTTTAATATTGTCAACATTTGGTTCTTATTAGTTACATAATGAATGTTTTATGCTTTAAGATATACTATCATAATATTTCAACCCTTAAAACCACCCTTGTTGGAGCTATATATAAAAAATTTACTTATCCTAAAAGAATAATTTCGGCTTGCATCGATTTACATAATAATTTGGGATTAGGATCATCTCACACTGTACTTCATATTCTATATCATGCTTAAGGGCGTTGATTATTTTTAGGGGTGTAAACTACCCCTTATTGTCAAAAATTATATAAAAACATTGTAAACTTTAATATGGGTAAAATTTGGTTTTGATTGGTTAAATAATGATTGTTTTATACTTTAGGATATAATATCATAATATTTCAACCCTTAAAAACCACCCTTAATAACATTACAGTTTTTATAAGTAGATATTTTAATAGGTCTATACAGAAAAAAAAGTAGAATTAAAGAATTACAAAAACAATTACACATAAATACGACTTTACAAATATGTACAAATAAAAATACAAATAGTTTTTTAGTCATCTTTCAGTATACGAACCGATTCTGTGGTATTATACATACATTGAAAATTATCCATAATAGTCCAGAGAAATAAGGTTTTTCTCGTGACACATCCCCCTCCAGGCCGAAACCAAATTTTTTGAGTAGTATGGACATCTATATTATTAACCTATATGTTTCCTGCAGCCGGTTTTGATGATATACAGAGTTATAAACAAATGAAGATCGAAAAACGGTAAACTATCGTTTTTTCGTCTATTACCAAAAAGTTAAGCACTTTAAACAAATTTGAGAGTAAGAAACTCATAAATCTTATAAAAAACTTCAATATGGCATTCGCTGAATATGTCCAACCTTATTGGTTGCTTAGAAAATTGCAAAATAAATCATAAATATTGAGTTTTTATAAATATTCGTAACTTAGGTAAAAATTAACTTAGAATCTTCTTATTACGCGGAATGCCGAGACTTCTTGTACTTAAATTATATTTTAAATTTCAAAGCAATTGGTCAAATAGTTTAAAAGTTATTTAATTTATTTTTCCCAAATTCATTTTTTTTGCAACACTATAAGTCAGAAAATTATGAGGTTACAATAATACTTCGGACAGTTTATGAAAGAAGAACATTTATACTATTACCGTAATTAAAAATAAATGACAAAAAATAATTTTAAACAGTGTAAAATTATTTTGCAAAAACATGTCCATTTTTTGCTTACTTATAAACAATTAGAATAACTTTTTAACCGTTACCCGTAGAAAAATTATTTTTTCATATTTAGAAAGACTGAATTTTTATACACATTTAGAAAGAAAAACAACTGTTCTAGGACATTTAGGGACAAAGTTAGCCCCCCCCATTTTTTTAATTCACATGTTTTTGCAAAATTATTTTGCAATATCTATAATTATTTTTTGTCATTTTTTTTAAATTAAATTAATACTGTAAATTTTCTTCTTTAATAAACTATCCAAAGTATTACTGTAACTTCATCATTTTCTGACTTACAGTGTTACAAAAAAAATTAATTTTGGATAAACAAATTAAATAACTTTTAAACTATTTGACCAATTGCTTTGGAATTTAGGGCGTAATTTAAGCACCATAAGTCTCAGCATTCCATGTAATAAGAAGGTTCTAAGTTAATTTTTACATAAGTTATGAATATTTATAAAAACTCAAAATTTATGATTTATTTGGCAATTTTCTAAGTAACCAATAAGGATAGACATATTCAGCGAACGCCATATTGAAGTTTTTTATACGGTTTATGAGTTTATTACTCTCAAATTTGTTTAAATTGCCCAATTTTTTAGTAAGAGACGAAAAAAGCGAAAATTTACCGTTTTTTGATCTTCATTTGTTTATAACTATGTATATCATCAAAATCGGCTGCAGGAAACACATAGGTTATTATTATAGATGACCATATTACTCGAAAAATTTGGTTTCAGCCTGGAGGGGGATGTGTCACCAACACGATATTTTTTTCCTTATTTCTCTGAACTATAAGTGGACTATCCGAATTTTTCGAAAAAAAAATTCGTTTTATAAACATAGCTCCTTCATTTTTGGCGGTGAAAAGTTTTTTGAAAAATGACTTTGCAGGATTTTTGAAGAGTTATAAGACTATGTAAACTAAATTCCGTAAGATCCCTCAGTTTTTAATTAGGATGGGTTTAAAGGGCTCGAATAAGCGGGTGTTTGCTCGTAAATAGAGGTTTAAACAGCTATATCTCGCTAACTGTTCACAGTAATGAAAAATCTATGCGCAAGGGAATTTTAGTTATTAAAGAAGCTACAATTTAGTAGTCTATCATTTTTTTCGTATTTCCAGTATTTTCGGAGATATTTTGAAGTAAAAGGTAAAACATGGGAAATTCCAAAAAATTAATTTTTCTTTTAAACTCCAATTTTTCTAAAATTGGGCCTTTTAAATAAGTCAAACTTCTTGGGTGTATTGATAATACAAATATAAAAGGAATTACGGAAATGTGAAGACCAATTTTTAATCAGGAGGGTAGTTAGGGGGTTGTTAGCACTGATTTTTTAATAGAGAAAAGCAGGTACCGACCTTTTTTTGATTATAAGTCGCTTAATTTTCAGACTAGAAACTTTTTATTATTTTTTTTTGAAAGGCCCAACTGTATACTTGAAAAAAGATTATTTAAGTTTTCCTCGAAAAATGCAAATTTTTTCCGTTATTTTACTTTGAATATTTCAAATTAGGCATTTGACGAAAAAAGCTAACTTTTAACATGCCGTATCTCGGTTTGTATTGGTCTTAGCGATATTACAGAAAAATAATTTGGTTTGTGTTACTAAAAGATACAATTTCGATATCCACAGTTTTTTTGATTAAATGCATATTTTTCGAGGTATTCTCAAAAAACCCTCTAAAAAAGTCGATTTTTTCATCGAAAAACTGTTACTTTCAAGCGCGAATAACTCGAAAAATATTAGTTTTACGAAGAAAATGTAAAAAACATTTTTTTCTTATAATTACTTTTTACATCGATTTACATAGTTAAAATGTAATAAAAAATTCCCGCCCCCGAGTTGGGGTGGCAACCACCCCCAAGGTTTTAGCGTACAGCGGCATGATATAGAAAATTAACCTTGGACTATTCCCTACCTTCTGTAAAAATTTCAAGTAAATCCATGCTGGACGAAAAAATTGCGAGGCAAAATGCTTCATTTCCTCGACTATAGTAACAGAAACATTAGACTTCAAAACGTCTTTTCAAAATTAACAGAAAAATTCAACCAACACACATATTTTAATTTAAGGGGTAGGAGCAAAATCTTGGTCCAATGCTATTTAAATGCATTCATTTTTTTCGAATCCTGAGACAACTAATAAGTATTTTTGAACAATTCAAATGCATAATGAAACATTGCATTATTACAGAGGGCCGAAAGTCCCTGAAAATTCTATAATGTTAATTTTAATAAGTTACAGGGGTGAAAAAAAAAGAATGTGTGTGTACTTTGTACGCACGTAAGAAGTTATACTTCTATTATATGATTATATGATTATAAACGAAATTAATATACTTTTTATTTATATTTTATTTAAATATTAAATTAATTTATACTTACTACTTCTCAAACATTTTTATTAAAACAGTGCCAAAAATTAAAATAATAAAAAAATAAAACACACACAAGTACATTAAAAATGCCACAAATGATTTCTGAACATTAATTGTCGGAAAATTTTTTAACTAAATACGTATTTTCTGAAAATAAAATTATATAATAAATATACTTACAATCATAAAATGTATAAAAAAAAATAAAAAAATAAAAGTTTCTATTGGGATTCGAACCAACTTACCAAGCGGCTGGTATTTGCGTTGTATTTTGAGTCACCCGCATTAAAACTTCGCCACAGAGACAGCTTGTCATTATGTGCGAAGATCGTCTAACTAAACAGATTAACCTTTTGACATTTTTAACTTATGTAAATCAAATTATTTTGATTTTGAATTGAAATGATTTAGAATTGAAAAAATACAACAAAACATAGAGTAAGAAAACAATATAGTAGGTGAATATTATTTAAATAAAAGTATTACATACTACTTATATATTTTGGTAGGTTCAAGGTAGGTATCGGAGCCCGTATAACGACTAATAAATTTCGCAATCACTTGCGTCGTGCAAAGTGGCTATGTTCAAATATCATAACAAAATTTGATCAACTATTTATAAAACACTTACCAGTGAAAGATTCTTTAGCTCTGAATAAGCGAGATCTGCGGCACTCATACTAGTCACAGTTTGATGAGCTTTCACATTGGCATGCAACAATCATCTCTTCTATGTAAATAAGTCCAAAAATATAATATGAAAACTATTTAAAAAGGCAGTATAACCATTAACTAACTTTTTGTTTGTTTGTTTCTCTTCCAACAAATTTTAAAACGCAACAAGCATACATTATAACCAAACCACAGTCCCACAGCTGTGCCACAGCTGCCATATTGGATAATTTTTGTCATGTCATTTGAACATCCAATCAGAACAAAGTTATAATGCGCATGCGCCCGGTCGCTAGGTTTTCCCATATAAAATTTCACCGTCATTACGCCCGTAAAGAAGTATAACTTCAAAAAGAGAAAATTTAGTGTAATTTTCAATTTGAAATATTTCATTTAAAAGAAACTTTTTGTTTATTCTAAGGGATTTTCGGCCCTCGGTAATATAATCTTTCATTCTGCGTTTAAATTTTTCACAAATATATTAGTTTTCTCAGGATTCGAAAAAAATGAATGCATTTAAATAGCATTGGACCAAGATTTTGCGCCTACCCCTTAAGTGTGGATTACCCCACATTTTTGTAATGTTCGATACTATGCACTTGGATATGAAAGAAGAAAGAAGAACCCTATGAAAACTTTTATAGTGCCTGATTTTCATTTTCACAATAAAATTACAAAAGCAAATTTTTTAGGTATGTATCAGAAATTTTTATAAACTTGTACCTCATTTATTGCGTTATAAAGTCTTGATCTTATGACGCTGTCATATACCACTTTAAAATTGGCGACAACATGGTACATTAAACTCTTTGACCTATCTTTAACTCATGAAAACCAAAGTAGTTGACAATATTATTCTTTGAGTACTTACCCAATATGAAGTTGGCTGGGCATGCGCAGGTGTAATAAGGTGCAGATGGCGTCAAAAGACATAGAGCTGAACAATTTGCTGTCAAACACGGATTGTTCTTAACAGGAGGCTGCTTGAAGGGATGGACGACACGGATATCCATAGGACGATGAACTGTTGATAAAATAGACTTGCAGTCTTCTCCACTGTACTTGTTACACCTATAAAGTAATGATTTATTCACAAAACGTTTACGGATTTCGATCTAAACACTTACCTTTCGACAGTTTTAGTCTCCCAGTCAGTCCAGTAAATATAATCTTCCCACACATCAATAGCAAATACATGATGAAGCTGCAATTTTTGATTCCTCTCTCTGCTAGCTACAATTTTGACGTTATTGCCGTCCAAATCTGCCACAGCGATATAATCTTCCCTCGCATCAGCCCAGAATATCTCGCTGGTCTCATACGATACGGTTAAAGCGTTGGGCCATCCTAAGTTGTTCTTGACAATGATCCTTGGATTAGAACCATCCATGCCTGCCTTGCCGATGTGCACACGAGATCCCCAATCGGACCAGTATAAATATCCTCTTGTAGGATCTAAGGCTATTGCTCTGGGCTCTTCCAGGCCTTTAGAGTGGAGGACACGACGGAATTTGCCGTCTAGACTGGACACTTCGATGGTATCTAATCCCTATAACAATAAATTATTTAATGAAATAAAAATAAGGGACATCTTATATTTCAATTCGTTCAGTGAGGACCATCAACCGCTTCGGAGAGAGATATATGGTCTGCTGTGAACGAAAAGAGAGATACATTGTGACGGTCGTTAATTTAATAATTTTCACCATCCAAAAAGTGCACACCGTCCCTCAAGAAGTTTTCACTTCAAAAATTTATTTCGCCGAAGCTTCATTCAATTCAATACTTTTTCCACATATAAAAAGTGCACAATGTCCCCAAAATAAGTTCTCACTTTAAAAATTTATTTCGCCGAAGCGATGACGGTCGCTAATTCAATACTTTTTCCCCATCTAAAAAGTGCACAACGACCCTCAAGAAATTTTCACTTCAAAAATTTATTTCTTCGAAGTGATGACGGTCGCGATAACGCACGGTCGCCAATTTAATACTTCTTCCCATCCAAAAAGTGCACAACGTCCCTAAAGAAGTTTTCACTTCAATACATCTACGTACAAAATTTATTTCGCCAAAGAGATGACGGTCGCAAAATAAATCCTTTTTCCCCATCCAAAAATAGTTTTTACACTTATTTTAAATTTAAATACTTCTATACAATTTATGTATAGATACACATAATATATAGCATAAGCGATGACGGTCGCGAATTCAATGCTTTTTTCCCTATCCAAAAATCGCACAACGTCCCTAAAGAAGTTTTCACTTCAAAAATTCGAAGTTTATTTCCCAAGAAATAAACACTTCTATTGGAACCAGATTCTGGTAAATCCTGTATTCGTGCTTTCTAATACTTGCAAAGCAAACGAACGATGAATTAAAGAAGACTAGGGGAAATCTAAAATTGTATTTCACTCATATCTGTACTCAGATAGGAGTAAACTGATATAAAATAAAAATGAGAGACAGCTTATATTTCAAGTCGTTCAGAGATGACCATTAACCTCTTACGTACGTTTATCACCGAATTAAAACAAATAATTCGATACGGACGCTGTAGTGACATCTACTTAAAAAAGTTCGAATCTATATTTAGATGAATAGACAGGTAGTGAAACGCAATTTTAGATTTCTCCTAGACTTCTTTAATTCATCGTTCGTTTGCTTTGCAAACGAGAGAGAACGAGGAGATATTACAATAATAATTATTAAGAAATAATAGTACTTACTTTATCACACCAATACAAGTTTCTTCCAATCCAGTCAACCGCCAGGCCATCAGGATTTTGCAAAGTAGGCGAATGCAATATTTCAACGTCCGTGGAATTTGTCTTGTAGTTACAGAGTCTCTTTATAGAAGATCCCAACTGAGCTACGTCCGACCAGTAAATGCACTGGGTTGCCCAGTCGAAATCTAAAGCCACAGCATTGGTTAGATTGTGGGCCAGGAGACTGCTGTGACCCATAAGGTCAAGCTCTCGAATATAGTACCTAAAAATATGAACATTATGTTAGTACTTCTGAAATTGATTAGAATAAGAAAGTATTACGACAATATAATAGCGAAATACCGGGCCAATTACTGGAATAAAGTAAAATAAAAGGAAATATGGCGCTTTATAAGACGACAAAGAACGGATGTAAAGGAACTAATAGAACCAAAACACATAAAAAAGGATATATGGATTGCGATTGACTATCTAAAACAGCTCTATGCAGAATAAGAACAAATGACGCTAGAACCCGAAACACCAGAAATTATCACAAATGAAGTTAATATATGCAATATATGCATAAATGCGGCAATAAATGCGTTTAAAAAGAGTTCGACCGAAATTTTGCGCCTACGCTCTCAAACAGGATTAAAGTATTATACATTTTTTAAATCAGTATTTTAAGAGCTTTTAGATGAGGTGTCACATGATGTACTTTCCCATTTAAAAAAATCAAAGTTATGGCTGTCACCTGAAGAGGGATCGCTTAAAGTTCGAAACGTTGATGCTATAATATACTATGGTTAGTTTAAAAATCGACCTGTCCGAACGTTTTGCTTATATTCTTAAAATAAACAAGTTAATAGGGGGGGGGGGCGGCAACACTTATTCTACCGCACTGTATAAAAAATATATAATACTATTTATATATATAATATTTTTTTAATACTGTTAATAAATATATTAGTTTTAGGACTACCTATCCTATAAATTTAGTCTATTTAGATCTTATAGTACAAAAATTTCTAGTATAAAAACTTTAACTTCATTTTTCTCAATAACTTGCAAATGTCACATAGACCCTTCATGCACTTGTGTCTTCAATTAACAACATTAATTAACAAAATTATAAAATACCGGAAGAATGGAGAACGAGCAAACTAATTTTACTATTCAGAGATAAAAACAGTCAGAAAACTACAGAGGTATCAATTTGTTAGACACTACTCTAACACTTACAACTAAAATTTTACAAGAACTAATGAATCACCAGAGGATAAGTTTGGCAGATAAACAACAAAGTACTCGTACTGGAAGATCGTGTACAGATGCAATATTCGTCATAAAACAAATTACTGAGAAATGACTAGAGTATAATAGACCAGCATTTCTATATCTAATTGACTTAAGGCAGCGGTTCTCAAACTTTTTGAGTCATGTACCACCTACAGTTCTTTTTATTATTTTTGGTACCACATATACAGGGTGTAACAAAAATACAGGTCATAAATTAAATCACATGTTCTGGAACCAAAAATAGTTCGATTGAACCTAACTTACCCTAGTACAAATATGCACACAAAAAAAGTTACAGCCCTTTGAAGTTACAAAATGAAAATCGATTTTTCCAATATATCGAACTATTGGAGATTTCTTAATGAAAATGGACATGTGGCATGACTATGGCAGGGACATCTTAAAAAGAAATTATAGTGACATTTGTGCACCCCATAACAATTTTATGGGGGTTTTGTTCCCTTAAACCCCCCCCCCCAAACTTTTATGTACGTTCCAATTAAATTATTATTGTGGTACCGTTAGTTAAACACAATGTTTTTGAAACTTTTTTGCCTCTTAGTATTTTTTAGATATACCAGTTTTAATCGAGATGCGGCTTCTTTTTTAATATGTTAATATAACAATTTTATGGAGATTTTGTGCCTTTACACCCCCCAAATGTTTGTGTACGTTCCAATTTAACTATTATTGCGGTACCATTAGTTGAAAACAGTGTCTTTAAAACTTTTTTGCCTCTTAGTATTTTTCCGATAAGGCACCTTTTTATCGAGATGTGGCTTCTTTTTTAATATGGTTCAAAATATACTTATAAAATCTGTAATTTATAAATAAATTTTCATATTAGTATAGGGTCTCTATAATCGTACTTAACAGTATACAAATATGTGGTGGATTTGACAAATATTCAAAATATTTCGATAAAAACTAGTTAGAAAAATTACTAAGGGGCAAAAAAGTTTTAAAAACATTAGTTTAACTAATGGTGCCACAATGATAATTTAATTGGAACGCACACAAAAGTTTGGGGGGTTTAAAGGAACAAAACCCCCATAAAATTTTTATGAGGTGCAGAATTTTTTTTAAGATTTTTCTGTCATAATAATGCCACATGTTCGTTTTCAATCAGAAAACTCAAATAGTTTTCGATATATTGGAAAAAATCGATTTTTATTTTGTAACTTCAAAGGGCTGTAACTTTTTTTGTGTGCATATTTGTGCTAGGGTTAGTTAGGTTCAATCGAACTATTTTTGGTTCCAGAATATGTGATTTAATTTATGACCTGTATTTTTGTTACACCCTGTATTTTTAGAGTGTATTATCAAGACTTATTAAGTACTAGTATTTTAATTTTTTTGTGTTTTATGTACCACCGCAAATAATGAATTGTACCACCAGTGGTACATGTACCACAGATTGAGAATCGCTGACTTAAGGTCATCGGTCCATAATTCGCAAATATTTTACGGCTATCCCTACTTTTTCTGTCTTTACACGGCAAATTACGTGTAGTAAAATTCACACTGGTATTCATATGTAAACATTACTAGAATGTCATTCTACTTGAAAATGCCATCATTAACTTAAAGAGATGCTTTTGAATGTTCTTGGATAACTGTTATTTGTATAATTGCAAATTATTAATTCAGTTAATAAATGTGATAATTTTTTCACTAACTATTTATTCAGTGATTGTAATAATTTATATGTACAACAAAAACTAATACTCAATCAAGAAAAGAGGAAAAGTGTTAAAGTGATGTTTTAATAATATATTGTTAATATGAAATGCTTAAAATTTTGAACATCTTTAACAACAAAATACTTGGATCACAGAATATATTATCCTGATGTATTATCTGCTTGGATCTTCCACAAATAATACAAGTTCACGTCTTAAATCAATTATTTTTATCAAATACACTATATAGGTATCAATATATCCCATGAGATTTTTTTGCATAATTACATTCGTGAGACATCCCAGAATAAGGTTCAAGAAGTCGCCCACGTGAAAAGTGGGCCAAATTTTTTTTAACAATTTTTTCATCAAATTGCATCAAATTGCAAAAATCAATATTTTTGGCCCGGACAATTTTTTTGTAGGTTTTTTGGACCATTCTGGATAAAAAGTCTCTTATAATTTTTCTCTAAAGTTGATCGTTTTCGAGTTATAAGCAATTTAAAATTGAAAAAAACGAAAAATGGAGATATTCAAGGCTTAATAACTCGGTTAAAAGTTATTATTATGAAAGTCAGAAAGTGACTAAATCAAAGTTTAATGCCCCCCCTACAAGATCCTGAAGAAATTTTTGTCATTGTTTTATTACTAAGCTGTTATTTTTAAGTAATAATAATGAGCGCCATGCACGTGGTAGCCGGCCGTAAATGTGAGTGGAAGTAAGATGCACAATTGGACTGCCGGAGTGGCATCTCTCTCGCACTCAGCATTTATGGCCGGCTACCACGTGCATGGCGCTCAATATTATTACTTAAAAATAACAGCTTAGTAATAAAATAATGACAAAAATTTCTTCGGGATCTTGTAGGGGGGGGGGGGGGGCATTAAACTTTGATTTAGTCACTTTCTGACTTTCATAATAATAACTTTTAACCGAGTTATTAAGCCTTGAAAATCGCCATTCGTTTTTTTCAATTTTAAATTGCTTATAACTCGAAAACGATCAACTTTAGAGAAAAATTATAAGAGACCTTTTTTATCCAGAATGGTCCAAAAACACCTACAAAAAAATTGCCCGGGCCAAAAATATTGATTTTTGCAATTTGATTAAAAAAAATTGTTAAAAAAAATTTGGCCCACTTTTCACGTGGGCGACTTCTTGAACCTTATTCTGGGATATCGCACGAATGTGATTATGCAAAAAAATCTCATGGGAATACTTTTCCCAAAGGACCCGCCGTTTTCGCCTTGTCTATATTTAATCAACAACTTAAAATATTCCCGATGCCATGTCAAATATTTAAAATTGTCACTTATTGTCACTGTCTGACTGATAATATTCTATTCGACTGAGTGCGTTGTAAGACAAAGATAGATTTGGAAAATATTACCACGGACATTGTGTTCATTTTTTTCGAATCCTGAAAAAACCAATAACTATTTTTGAAAAATTTAAACGCAGAATGAAAGACTAAATTATTACCTAGGGCCGAAAGTCCCTTAGAATAAATAAAAAGTTTATTTTGAACGAGATATTTGAAATTAAAAATCACACTAAATTTTCTGTTTGTTTTTCACCCCTGTAACTTATTAAATAAACATATAAAGTTCTCAGGGACTTTCGACCCTCGCTAATAACGTAATCTTTCATTCTGCGTTTAAATTTTTCAAAAATACTTATTAGTTTTCTCAGAATTCGAAAAAAATGAATGACATTTGAATAGCATTGGAACAGAAACTACGTACCCATCCCATTAACACTGAGATGAAGTCCAATAGAAGAATAATATAAAGCCAGTGCAAGACCAATAATGACATATAGATCAGAAATAAGACTCAATACAGCCACCACACAAAGACTACTGAAAACAGCAGAGATGAAAATACTGAGAAGAATTATGGGAAATACACTGAGAGATCGAAAAAGGAGTGAAGATATTAGAAGACAATATAACGTACAGTGTACATACGAATGGACACTAAATAAGAAAAAAAAATGGAATAACCAACTGCAGATATTTGTACTAAATGCGGTGTAGCTTTTTAAGTCTGCTGTTTGTGACAGATTATATGATACATTCGCTAAGACGTCTATACAGGGTGCGCCAAACCTCTGGTCTTCTTTGATTACGGCTAAACTATGAGATATACAAAAAAATGTTTATAACAAAACTAATGTGTATCAAAGAGGTCTATAATTTAAAAATTATTTTCAATTATACAGGGTGAGACAGAACGACGGTATGAACCAAAGTTGTATTTTTTTAAATGGAACACCCTGTATATTAAATCATTTTTGAATATATTATTTAAAAATATGAAAAATTTGTATAAGGTCTTATAGGCCTAAAGTTAATAATTTTCGAAATATTTACATTTTTATTGAGAAAAATGGTAATATTTATAGGGTTGTGGATTATGTTTCCAAGGAAATAAAAATTTACGTGATAGGTCAAAGTTTTTAAAATATAGTGTTATTTTTAAATAATTTAATATTTTTTACTTTTAGCCATAAAATATACAGTGTGATCACTATTTGCAAATACAAAATTTTCTCATTCTTTTAAATGGGTCACCCTGTTTATTAGTTTTGCGTTTTGTAGTAAATATTACAACCTTTCTTTTGGTATAAGGTTGTATCTACCTAGCATGTTTCGTTTTGTAGATATTTTAAAAAAACTATAGATTTTACGTGTTTGCGGATTTTTTATTTAAAATTTTTTTTACAAAAAAAATAATTATAATCTGGTTTTAGAGACATACATTAAAATATAAAATATGAAAATAAAAACATAATTAAAGATTAAAATAAATCGTATGCTAGTACAACTCAATTGAATTTAATAACTTTAAATTATTTTACAAAAAATATTTTACCATATTAATGAATGCATAAATTAGTTACTAAATTAAATAAACAACCAAATTTTAAATCAACCGTAGTAATTTTTCTACTACAGCAACTTTCCTGTACCAAATTAATTGTTAGTTAAATTGTATTTAGTTAAACTTTTAATTTACCTTTTAAATTTACTTACATACATCTTGAGAATATAAAAATTATTATAAAGTATGCTTTGAAACAAATGAATGTTAAATGTATCATCCAAATTATCTATATATATAAAATTCTAATTCGCAGGCTTTGTTACCGTACTCCTCCGAAACCGCTTGACCGATTTTCATGAAATTTGGCAGGGATTAATTGCGAAAAAAACGGCGTATAAATCGTCTCTCTAGCTCAATTAGTTTCCGAGATAGCAAAACGAGGCCGTAGGATAACACGAGAGCACTAGAGACAACACTAAGCACACGAAACGAATGAGCGAAAATTGTACTAAAATCCGTGAAAATATAAAGTTTTTAACTTTACGATTACTATTTTTAATGTACAAAAAATATTTTAAAATTTTGCCGAAGGACCAGATCTCTGGTATAACAATCAAATTTTGGCGGAGGCGCAAATCTGGTATAATCGAAATTTTGGCGGATGCTTTTGGTGGAGGTTTGTAGTTGCCAAATTTAGTCGCGTGTTGGCTGCTGTACGATACGTGACGATACGATATCTGAAAGTTATGACGATTTGTCTTTTGTAATAAATGCAAGTTTATTTTATCTTATATTAAAGAAAAAAAGAAACACAGATATTGGATACATCCCATCATAAAGGAACGAAATTATAAGGAATTTTGTTACACATTATATAACGAAATTAATATAATAAAGGCCCAGAAAAGCTTTTTAATTTTACAAGAATGTCTAAAAAATATTTTCAGGAGTTATTAGTAAGTATAAAAGAGCCGTTTTCAAGAAATAACACCATTATGAGGGAAAGCATATCACCTAAGAAAAACTATTTATAACGCTAAGAGGCTGTCCATTCAATGGTACGCCACTGAGCAAATAGAGGTGTTAAATTGATGCCCCTCTATTATACCCAATTTATTGGGAAATAGTGATGTTTCACAAATTATTATTAACAAAAAAATTATTCAAATTAAAGGCACAGTACTTATCGAGAAAGACGAAAACCAGAATATACAAAACCGTAATAAGAGCAACAGTCACCTGCCGGATGTGAGACATGGGTGCTAAATAAAACAGAAGGAGAAATGATAAAGAGTTGAGAACGGAACGTACTGAGAGCTATTTTCAGGGAAAATAATACAGATACGGAAGACGGCTGGCATAGAAGCAGCAATCAAGAATTAAGGATGCATTACAAGGAACCAAGTATAACAAGATAAACAAAGTCATAAAGAATCAGATGGGCAGGTCATTTTGAGGGGATGGATAAGGAAAGAATGCCAAAGATGGTACTGCTAAGAAGACCAGTTGGGACTAGGGACGAGGTAGACTAGGACTGCAAAAAAGTTTCAGGAATATAATAGTATCGATGAAAATTACACACTGGAAAGGAAAGGCGAAAAATAGGATATAGTGGAGAACTAGAGAACTGGAGAACTATTTTACATACCTAGACATCAAATAAAATTATATATAAGTTATTAGTATAAACTGTATTGTGTAAAATTTGAAAAATAATTTATTTTTAGTAGATTACTTTTTTTCCAGATAGAAATATTGTACCTAATTAAGTTGCTCTTTAAGCTATAAGAAAAAAAGTTAAAAATAAAATGAGTCCCATATAAAAATAATTTGATATGGAAGTAAAAAATTCAAGGCAAAATATAGTTCAAGTCTGTAATTTCCATCATTAAACAAGCTTTGGCAACACTCACAACAAAATTCGCTAGAAAACAGCTCAAACGTCTGTGTTATACCACGATACACGCATTTATGATATGCCGTCGAAGTCGTAAAACCGATTGGCGACATTAGGGCGAGATATGGTTTCTAGGATGGGTCGCGGTAACGCCGCTGCAACGAAAATTTTAAGAGCGCCTGGTGTGTTTCACTGCATCAAAGTATAGTAAGGGATGCGTCGCTTTCGACATTTTAGCGGGGGTTCAGTCGACGTACGCCGTTCCGTCTGTGTTAGCGCATACTCCCTACTGAATTCCGAACATAATGGAACTATTTTTTTGTCTCTAGCGCCGTCCGTTTCCGAAATAGCGAACCGTAAGCAGTAGAAAAATTCTGAGCACAGAAGAAGAACGAGCGGGAAATTTTATAAAAGAAAAGTGCAACAGTTTAACTTTTGAACTCAAATTGAACAAAATACGAATTTCACATAATTTGTCCTATTAAATGTACCTTTCCGTCTAATTTTTTTCTAATTTCCGAATATCATATAATTGTCCTATTAAATGTACCTTTTCTTATATACATACCTACAAATTTTGCATTATTGTGAATAAATATTTAGACATAATTTTATTTTTAATTCGAGGAATTTGTATTTTAGTCAATTTTTATGTCGAGCAATTCATTTTCGAGCAGTTGATTTTGAGTAAAATTATGACACATTATCAAATTATGACACACTATCTAAGGTGCAACGAAGTTCACCGGGTCATCTAGTTTATTAATATAAATAGTATTTACTGGTGTCACAAAAACTGGTAATACTTTTGTAGTTGAAATTTTTGTAACAATTTTTTATATTTTAAATTTTAATTTTTTAACCGAAAAATTTTTGGATATGACTTTTGTTTTGGGCGAAACCATTAGAAATTATTACCAGCTTTTGTGACACGAGTAGGTACATAGATACTATTTACTTCTTAATATACTTCCATAACGTTCATTTGTTTCAAAGCATACTTTATACGTTCTCAAGATGTAGGTAAATTAAAAAGTTATTAACTGATCTTACTCGTAAATACAATATAACTAACAATTAATTTGGTACAGGACAGTTGCTGCGGTAGAAGAATTACTACGATTGATTTAAAATTTGGTTGTTTATTTAATTTAGTAACTAATTTATGTATTCATTGATAAGAAGGTAAAATATTTTTTGTAAAATAATTTAAAGTTATTAAATTCAATTGAATTGTATAACTATACTAGTTTACGATTTATTTTAATCTTTAATTACGTTTTTATTTTCATATTTTATATTTTAGTGTATGTTTCTAAAACCAGATTATAATTATTTTTTTTGCAAAAAAATTTTTAAATAAAAAATCCGTAAAAACGTAAAATCTATAGTTTTTTTAAAATACAGGGTGTCCCGGAAAATAGTGCGTTCCTTAAAGGTATAGGTAGAAGGCACCATGTAGAACAAAAAACTCTTATAACATTTTTTTCTAAATGCAACCGTTTGACCAAAAAATTAAAATGTATTTCGGTATTCAAATTTAAATCTGACAACTATGTGCGGTACGCAAATTTAAGCATAGACAGTCCCATGTAAATAGATAAAAGATGATAGTAAACAGATAGTTTTAAAGAATCCTGTTTAGTGTCAATGCCGAAAATGTTTTCGAATAGTGAGTGTATTACCTATTATGTTATTACCTATGAATGGTGTTTGTGAAAGGTTACTTGAAACATCTATTCGGTATATTAATTATTTTCAAGTAAGTACAACTTAGTTATTTCAGTTCACAAGTAAACAAATTACTGAGACATTATCTGGTGTATTTAAGTTCCACTGTAAACTATTAAAACTATGTAATTCAGTTAAAGCCCTCAGCAATACTCAGCATTCAACCCATTTAAACCTTACTAAATACATAATACTAGTTTAGTTAAAAGATGTGTTTTTATGTTAAAGATGTGTAATTCGTTTAAAATTATGCAATAGGTATTTCAATACATTTCAAAAGAAAATAATTTTAGTAAACAAATAGTAAATACGTAAGTATTACCTACTATTAGGTTGGATTATTTTAAATACTGTTAATCACAATCACAAACGAGTTCTTATTTATGTTATTATTCCGTAGTGCGTACGATGTTGCCAGTTTATTAAAATTTCCAAACATTAAAATACAGGTATATGGAAAACAATGTTAACTTTTTTTTGGAAACGGCTAACTTTAGAAAAAAATGGTATAGGACTTTTTTGTTCCAAATTGTGTATTCTCTCCATACCTTAAAGGAACGCACTATTTTCCGGGACACCCTGTATCTACAAAACGAAACATGCTAGGTACATACAACCTTATACCAAAAGAAAGGTTGTAATATTTACTACCAAACGCAAAACTAATATACAGGGTGTCCCATTTAAAAAAAATGAGAAGATTTTGTATTTGCAAATAGTGATCACACTGTATATTTTATGGCTAAAAGTAAAAAATATTAAATTATTTAAAAATAACACTGTATTTTAAAAACTTTGACCTATCACCTAAATTTTTATTTCCTTGGAAACATAATCCACAACCCTATAAATATTACCATTTTTCTCAATAAAGATGTAAATATTATGAAAATTAATAACTTTAGGCCTATAAGACCTTATACAAATTTTTCATATTTTTAAATAATATATTCAAAAATGATTTAATATACAGGCTGTTCCATTTAAAAAATACAACTTTAGTTCATACCGTCGTTCTGACTCACCCTGTATAATTGAAAATAATTTTAAATTATAGACCTCTTTGATACACATTAGTTTTGTTATAAACATGTTTTTGTATATCTCATAGTTTAGCCGTAATCAAAGAAGACCAGAGGTTTGGCGCACCCTGTATAGTACACGCGCGATAAAAATGTAAATTAATATTATGAAAATGATCTTCTCTATAAATATTCAAGCCAATTCTCAACTTGTCTCAAATATATTTTTTCGACATCAAGGCTATACAATTTTACGACTTGAAAAAACAAATATCTTTATCTCAATTTTAAAGTAGGAGGAGCAATTCAAATTATTTACCGCTCTGCAATGCGTGATTGTAATTGGTCCAACCGCAGTCAAGTGTACTTCACTAAATTATGAAACTCTGACACTATTGACATTTATGAAATTTTGACACTATTGATATTTATGAAATTTTGACACTATTGACTTTTAAAATTCATAAGTTAATTAAGTTATATCGGCGAATTTTTGTGCTTTCTGCGTTATTCCTTTTTTCAACGAAAACATTTCGTTTATAAATTCGCAAAAGTGTATGTGTTATTGCGTTGCCGATCCTGCAATACTCAGATCAGATTTATCGATGGATTCCTATGTAGTTTTTTCTTCTGAATCCAAATCTGAAAACGGCATTTCGATATTTCTAACGTCAAATGTGACGTCACAATCGTTTTATTTTCTGCCGACACACTACACGTCCAGCTGAAATCGTTGCTATTAAGTAGGCTAGTTTTTTAATCTCGATTTTTTAAGCAAAGCATAGGTTATTTACATTTGAGTCTGACACTTCGTGAATGTCAAACTAAATTTTAAATTAAGTATTAATAAAACATCAATGACATTTGATAGTGAATTTAATTATTACTTATATAAAATAAATAAGATGTTCAAAAATACAATTTGAGTATATTTTAAAAACAATAATTTATTAACAGCTTTAAAAAGGTTTATACGAGTATACGGCCTCCCCTTTATGATAAATGGACGGTTCCATTCGCTATGAAATTAAAATATAGTCGGTTCGCTAAACTCGACACAGCTGGCTAGTGATTTTAGTAGGTATTTTTTTTGTTTTTTGCAATTATTTAGTAATTATTAACTAATTAGTAATATTTTTTTTTGCCCAATTGGCAAAATTATTGACTAAAATCACTAGCCGGCTGTGTCTAAGTTTAGCGAACCGGCAGTATATGAAATAATATTGTTTGGTATAAAAAATTATGGTCTGATATGTGCAATTACATCCTTCTAATGGAAAAAAATATTTGAAGATTTTTCTTTTGAAGACTGTTCCATTTGTTATGAAATGAAAATTGTTATTATAGTCGGTTCGCTAAACTCAGACACAACTGGCTAGTGATTTTAGTAGGTAATTTTTTAGTTTTTTGCCAGTTTTGCCAAAATTGGCAAAATTATTAATTATTTAGTAATTATTAACTATTTAGTAATTTTTTTTTGCCAAATTGGCAAAATTACTGACTAAAATCACTAGCTAGTTGTGTCTGAGTTTAGCGAACCGACTATATGAAATGTTGTTTGGAATAAAAAATTATGGTCTGATATGTGCATCCTTCTAATGGAAAAAAATATTTGAAAATTTTTCTCAAATTATGGATACCAACAACATTTTCATTTATAACTCTTTTATTTTTAATTTGACGAAGAAAAGTTATTCTTCATAAAAAGCTCTTCATGTTCTAACATTTATGATGCAACCATCATATATAAAATTTTATTAATTTTATACGAGGTATATAAAAAATATGAATTTCGATCAAGAGTAAACTACCTTTATAGTTCATAACATTTAAATTAGAATGATATAATTGCACATTAAAACATAATTATTAATTCTAAATTACTTTTCATAATAGCAATTTTCCATATTATGAATTAAAATACGTAAATAAACAAAGTTTTCGTTATGATAATGCTCGTATTTTCAGCTTGTTTATTTATATATTTACATATTTTTAGATTTTTATTCTGAATTTATATATTAGAACACTTTAGCGACGTATTAGTGTTATTAGTCTTATAAGTTGTCCAATTGGCGATGTTAAGTCACAATGACGACCTCTCTTGGATTTCGGCGGAACTAAAATGAGGGTCTTTTTCGTTTTATTGGCCGGTTTTTAATGTCAAATCGTTGTCAGTATTTTCGAAAATCAATATAGTTAATAAATTTTAATACAAAAGATTTAATTAAAAGCTTACAAACGTGTCTTTTAAAGAACGTGTTCGTTCTAAATATACTCCAAATATTCTGCAACACAACAGACACATAAGAAGACTTTTGATAAAAGGTTTGTAAGCTTTTAATAAAATCTTTTGTATTAAAACTTATTAATTATATTGATTTACGAAAATACTGACAACTATTTTGACAACGATTTGACATTAAAAATCCCTATTATAGCAGGCCAATAAAACGAAAAAGACCCTCATTTTAGTTCCGCCGAAACCCACAAGAGGTCATCATTGTGACTTAACATCGCCAATACTGATTACTGGATTACCGGCCAAGGCCGACATGGTCAACAAAAAAAAATGATTAATCTGGTGATTTTTCTAGTGACATTATTGGGTGTGAATATGTCTTTTGAGTTTACTCCTCCTAGTTTAAACACAGGATATGGCTAAAAATGATTTGTGAACTTACCTATTCGCCAATATAAGGTTGACTTTGACACTGGAATTGGCCCTACAGGAATGCTTGTCAAAACTCAAAACATAATTTTCGTTGCAACTACAATGGTACGAGCCCCTGGTATTCCTGCAGATCTGGCTGCAAGGTTTCTGTTCGCATTCGTCGATATCTTCACAATGATGGGGATCTTTCGGGCTTACTTTAAAGCCTTGCTCACACCGGCATTCGTATCCGACCGGTTTGTCGATACATGTTTGGGCACATGGAGGCGGTGAGGCTGTGCACTCGTTGATTCCTGCGATAAGACAATTGACATAATTAGATACGTATAGTTTGTCAAACCTAGGAACAAGCTTCAAAATCTTAGAGAGCTCTCAGACGAAAGAGACGTCAAGACTGGTTCAATGAAGAATGTAGAAATGCTTTGGCAAGAAGGAACAGGGCAAAAGTACAAAGATATAAGGCCTACCTAAAAAACTAGAGGAAGAGAAGTTAAATTAATTTGCAGAAGGAAGAAAAGAAAACAGTTAGAAAAACAATTGAAAAGCATTGAAAAAGCCGGAGTTTTAAATAGAAGTTTTAGACCGGGCCACAGTGGTCCAAAATCCCGAAAAGCTGGCCAAAAGTAAAAAAAAAAATTCAACGTTTCGAGAATATTATTACATTTTCTAAAAGAGAATTAAATTCCCTATTCAGTATTGGCAACCCTAGAGTTATATCTCCTATATCTGAATTTCCAGTTCAGTTCAAAGTTGACCTTCGTATGGAACAGAAGCGCAGTTAAGAATAACGAATATTTTATACGCACAGTCTTGTACGTGTATCTCGAAAACGAAGTGCGCAAATTCAATTCTGCAAAATGGAGGATATTCGTGGAGCCATCTTTAATAAAAGCCGATAATATTAAAATATTTGTATATGTGTTATATTTAGTAGATTTTAAGTTGAAGTTAAGTAATAAGAAAGTATATATTTTGAAAAAATGAAATTTTCAGATAGCCAAATAGTTATGTATTCCATCGAATCCAAGATGTTACTTCAATCATCTTTTAGCTTATATTTCTCTCTTTAAGATTAAAAAACAATTAGCTGCTACTATCTGCTCCTTTGGTTTTGCGAGGATTTTTTGTACAAGCGCTCTGCGCTATGAGTTTCAATATGAATCGTTAACAACGCAGAATAAACAGTTCATGCCGCAGCATTCAGGTAGTTGTTATGACTGTAGATCTTTAGTTATTTCAGTATCGTAGGGTAAAATCGTAGATAAAAGGATCAGGTACAGTATTGTTGAAAAATAAAGTAAAAATTAGTTTTGACTCTCATATGATTAATAATCGAATTTAACGTTGGAATAAAAAATTGGCGGATTGCATCCGCCATTTTGTTTTTTGAAATTTCTATTTCGGATTCGTAATCAACAACCTCAAAAACCCCCGGATATCAAATTTCGACGGTATTACATATATCTAAAATACATAAACCCGCCATATTACATCCGCCATTTTGTTTTTGCAATTTAGATTTCGGATTCATAATTAGCGACCTCAAAAACCCCTGGATGCCTAATTTCATGCCAATCAAAAAACGCTTTCATATTTTGGCCATCTTTTCGGGTTTTTGGACCACTGGCGCGGACGGGCGCGGGCTCTGGAAGTATTTGAGTATGCAAAACCTGAGAACCGGCAACTATGTTCGGATTCTTTTATACCTGAGACCTTGAATAATGGAAAAGGGAACCTTGCCGGAAGGTGCGATGGTGTCTTGTTACCCCCTCGCACCCCCTATGTTAAGGGCAGATAAAAAGCGATTTTTCGCAAAAAACATTTTTTTGTATTTTTTGGGTCATTCTAAGCAAAAAATGTTCTTTTAAGTTTTTTCGTAAAATGCATAGTTTTCGAGATAAACACGATTAAACTTAAAAAAAAAACGAAAAATTGCAATTTTTGAGCCAGAATAACTTTTGATTCACAAATAAAATAGCAATTCTGCTTGCAGCATTTAAAAGTTTAAGTCAAATTTTACCGGTTTTGATTATTTGCATTGCTAAAAATTAATTTTTTTTACTGGTAAACAAAACTATAAGCAAACAGTGTTTGAGCGTTTTGTCGCGTTTTGAACGGAACCGACCAGGTATAGACGAGCGGATCACCCCCAAAAAAACACTTATTTCACGAGATACTGATCACGGAGAGGTGAATGGCCAATTTTAGTCATACTGTATGTTTTGGATGGTGCTGAAAACGAAAATGAGGTTTATTTTGAATTTCATGTGGGGGAACATGGTCAAAATCGCAATTTTACCTCAAAAATAAAAAGAAATAAAATCACGTTTTTTTGCGTTTACCTCGCTACAACTCTGTTCCATGTTAATATTTTTTTCTCAAGTTTTTACAGTATATAGCTCTAACATTTCTGAAGACAACGGTACCTGTTTCAAGCTTTTACTCTTATCCTAATAAAGATTATGAATTTTTCAAAGGAAAAGGTGCGGATTTGTGCATTGCAAAGTTTAATCGCAAAAGTTGTCTGACGAAGTTTAAAATTTAGCTTCTTAACCACGTTTATGTTAAAACAGAGAGTACAAAGAAGTTTTTTGGTAAGTTTTAGATCCAAATGTTTTATAGAAAAAAAAATAATGCAACTTTTAATGTCGACATTAGAAATCCCCAATATAACGCTTATTTTTCGATATACTGACCATGGGTGGTGAATGGCTAATTTTGATCTTAGATTATGTTTTTGACCGTGATGAAAACGAAAATGAAATTTTAAATTTGAGGTAGAGGAATATTGTCAAAATTGCAATTCTACCCTGAAAATAAAAAAAAATGAAATCACGTTTTCTTGCGTTTAGCTCGCTACAATTCTGGTCCGTTTTAATATTTTTTTCTAAAGTTTGTATAATACACTATATATCGCTCACCTTTTTGAAGACAATGGTTTTTGCTTTAAACTTTTAGTCTTATTCTAGTAAAAGTTATGAATATTTTAAAGTACAAGGTGCAGATTCGTGAATTGCAAAGTTTAATCGCAAAATTTGACTGACAAAATTTGAAATATAGATTTTAAATCAAATTCAAAAATAAAACATGAGTACAAAGAAGTTTTCTGGAAAGTTTTGGATCAAAATGCTTTATAGAAAACAAATGGTGCAACTTTTAACATAAAATACTGAAAGACTACAGTTGTTTTCATTATCTTCACAAAGGTGAAAAATATATTCTGTAGAAATTTTAGAAAAAAATAGTAAAATGAAACAGAGTTGTAGCGAGTTAAACGTAAAAATTCGTGACTTCACTTTTTTTTCATCTTTAGGTTATAATTGCAATTTTGACAATGTTCCCTCACATAAAATTCAAAATAAACCTCTTTTTTACTGTCAGCACCATCTAAAACATAAAATAAGACCAGAATTAGCCATTCACCGCCCATGGTCAGTATCTCGAAAAATAGGCGTTATTTTGGGGGTGTATAACGTCTATATTAAAAGTTGCGCCATTTTTTTTTCTATTAAACATTTGGAACTAAAACTTTCCAGAAAACTTCTTTGTACGCTAGTTTTTAACATAAACGTAATTAATAAGATAAATTTAAAATTTTGCCACTCAACTTTTGCGATTAAACTTTGCAATTCACGAATCTGGACCTTGTACTTTAAAAATTCATAACTTTTACTAGAATAAGACTAAAATCTTAAAACAGATACCGTTGTCTTCAAAAAAGTGAGCAACATATAATGTACAAAACTTAGAAAAAAAATATTAAAATGGACCAGAGTTGTAGCGAGTTAAACGCAAAAAAAAACGTGATTTCACTTTTTTTTATTTTTATGGTAAAATTGGCATTTTGACAATATTCCCCCACCTAAAATTTAAAATAAATTTCATTTTCGTTGTCAGCACCGTCAAAACCATAATTTAAGACCAAAATTAGCCATTCACCACCCATGGTCAGTAATCTCGAAAAATAACCGTTGTATTGGGATTTCTAATGTCGATAATAAAAGTTGCACTATTTTTTTTTCTATAAAACATTTTGATCTAAAATTTTCCAGAAAACTTCTTTGTACTCTCTATTTTAACATAACTGTGATTAAGAGGCTAAATTTTACATTTCGTCACTCAACTTTAGCGATTAAACTTTGCAATGCACAAATCCGCACCTTTTCCTTTGAAAAATTTATAACCTTTATCAAAATAAGAAGTAAAGCTTGAAACACGTACTGCTATCTTCAGAAATGTTGGAGCTATATACGTCAAAAATTTCATAAAAAAAATGTTAAAATTGAACAGAGTTGTAGCGAGGTAAACGCAAAAACATGATTTTTTTTTTATTTTTAGGGTAAAATTGCGATTTTGACAATGTTCCGCCACATGAAATTCAAAATAAATCTCATTTTCGTTTTCAGCACCGTCAAAAATATACAGTCTGTCTAAAATTGGCCATTCACCTCTCCGTGGTCAGTACCTGTTCATTTTGGGGGTGCCTGCCGCTAGCCTAGTAGGACTTCCTTGACGCGGTGCGGGCATGCGACAAAACGCTCAAACACTGTTTTGTTTATAGCTTTGTTTAACAATAAAAAAATTGATTTTTAGCAATGCAAATAATCAAAGCCGGTATAATTTGACTTTAACTTTCAAATGCTGCAAGCGTAATTTGACATGTGCTATTTTATTTTTCAATCAAAAGTTATTCGGATTCAAAAATTGCAATTTTTCCATTTTTTAAAGTTTAACCGCGTTTATCTCGAAAACTATGCATTTTACGAAAAAACTTGTAAGAACATTTTTTGCTTAGAATGGCCCAAACAATACAAAAAAATGTTTTTTTGCGAAAAATCGCTTTTTATCTGCCCATAACATGGGGGGTGGGAGAGGGTAACAAGATTCCGGCAAGATTCAATTTTTCATTGTTCAAAGTCTCAAGTAAAAGAATCCGAACATAGTTGCCGGTCCTCAGGTTTTGCATACTCAAATACTTCCAGGGCCTGCACTATTAAGAAATTCAGAGAAACTAAAAAGAATACTACAAAGAAAGAAGGTTTACTTGTATAAGAAACTACAAAAAAATTAAAAAGATGCGCGGAATACTTCGAAGGTGTGTTAAATACAGACCAACAAGAGGAACTATAGGGAAATGAGAATTGTCAAGAAGATGATGAGGTGTTGTGTGAGGAACCAAATGAAATTGAATGGAGTTAAACCAATTATAAGAAACCTAAAAACAAAAGGACAGGAAAAAGGGCTAACAAAAGAGCAGAAGAAAGAGGTATACCAGCTGAGATCTTTACGGAAAGTGGTGCAAGACTGAAAGAAAGAATATTCCGCTTGACATTAGCAGTTTGGCAAAAGGAGGAAATGCCGGAACAATGGAATAGCGCTCCTATTTATAAACATTATTAGGAAAAGATTAATGAAGAAAATATAGTTATCGGATAATACCAGGGAGGGTTTAGACTAGTAACATTAATTTAAAATAACAGCTACGTATTAAATAAAGAAGCAATAAGAGAACGGCCTTTATCTCCATGTAAAACCCTATAAGAAAACGCTAAAGTTCATTCTGCTCATTTTTTCAAATTCAACAAAAAGTAGAATATGGACCTAGAGAAAAGTGAATGAAGGCAATTTTAATAGAAACATATACTTACTACATTTGTTTTCATCCGAAAAGTCACCACAGTTATTCTCGCTGTTACATAAAAGCGTTTCGTTGATACAAACACCGTTGTCGCAATAGAACCATCCCTTTTCTTTGCAATAATAGTCATCGCTTTTTGGTTCGCACGACGTTTCGTCACTTCCGTCCCCACAATCGTCTTTTCCATCGCATTTGGCGACTTCGGGAATGCACTTGTCGTTCTCGCACCGGAATTCGTCCGACTCACAGGTTTTGAAGCAATCGTGCGGTTCGTCTGAACCATCCGTGCAGTCTCTGTCGCCGTCGCAGTAGTAGATTTTGCCTATGCATTGCCCGTCTGAGCATCGGAATTGGTTGGTGTTGCAACTGACGAATTTGCAATCCTAAAAACCAAAGGTAATTTTCAATAATAATGACCAAGTAAATTGAAATAAACAAATCGACTAACAATCACTTTTAATTTACCCCAGGCGACCGGTTTCGCTTACTAGAATATGCAAAGCATCATCAGGTCTCGGCCCAGTAAACTTAAATGATATTGATAAGTTTACTATGCCGAGTACTCCAGGGAAATAAGCTAGAAATAGGCCATGTTCGGAACACTCAAAGATGTATGCTTTTTCTCACGAGGATCTTTCAGTGCGTCACAGTTTTTTGATTTCTTTCTAACGCATTAAATTGTATGTGACAGAAAAAAACGCACGTCGGTGATTACATTTCGTTGGTGACATTTATAACATTTATTCTAGTTGGCAATAGATGGCGCTATAATCGAAAAAAAAATTATTTACGAATTATATATATCTACGAATATAATCTGTACAATTTATAAGACTATACAAATCAAAGAAAATACCATTTTATAAATGCAGTAAACACAATTGATTTGTTTTTATGCCAAACTGCAAATAAAATTTGACAACTGTCAGATTTAACTAAAATGTCATGTTAGAATAAATGTTACAAAAATGTATATTATCACGGACTTACCTTTTTTTCTATCATTTGTGACGCACTGAAAAATGCTCATGAAAAGCATAGCTGACTACTTTTTTAGTTATTGTAGACCTATAGGAAGAAAACCTACCTGTTTCCTGCCTAGAGTTCGCGTCCGTTTTTTAATTATTAACAATTTAGTGCAAAAATCGCGATTTTTTCGATTTTTTGCACCCCATTCAAAAGCTAAATAGTTGACATAAAATTACAAAATTTAGTTTTTTAGAACATTGAAAAACCTTCCAAATGCCGATTTTTGAAAATTAAAAAGTTAATTTGTTGCTACGCAAACTGCAAAATAAGTGAAAATCGTTATTTGTTAATAACTTTTACTAAACCTTCCTTAACACTTTAGTGTATCACCCAAAGTTGGGTATTGGGGTACTTAACAAACCCACAAAATTTGAGACCGATCCATTAATTAGTTTAAGAGTTATTCTATTTGTTTATCCCAGAGACCTTTATTTTGCAATAACTTTCAATTTAACTTTAACTTAAAACCATAAGTGCCAAAAGTGCCAGTTCTCATATTTATATCATTGCATCGCAAATTCCATTTAAAGAAATTTGCGATACATTTTTGTAAATTTTTCTGGTTTTAAGTTATTTTTCGGGTGTAACTACAATGATATTATGCAAAAAAAGTATGTTGCCTCGCAGACTTAAAATGCGTTTATCTCAAAAACGGTTGAATTTATCGAGATGAATCTAGTATACATTTTTTACGTAAAGATATTAAGAGAATAAAAGTTTTTATTAAAAATGTTTATAGAGTGAGTAATAACAAAATTGAACCTATTAAATGAGCGTTGAAAGGCGTATGTGGCGCCCTCTGGATAGTACATAATTTTTGGTGGCGAATTTAGATTTCTTGTCCCAAAAAACTCCTACTTACCAAATTTCGTGTTATTATCCCATACCTGTCAGGATATATTCAAGAATAAATAAAATAAAAGTTTAACTTTGACACCCTGTATTTCGGTTATTATCAACTTTCGTACTAAGGTAAGTTAGCTTAAATCGACCTATTTTAAGCTCAGCAATCTAAGGTTAAGCTATGGCCCATTCCTTACCAAACACCCTGTATTGATAGTTTTCCATCTTTAGATGTATCGGAGGAGTTTGGCAACTGCCCCTATAACTCCGATATGTCTAAAGGTGGCAAACTATCAATATAATGTAAATTTATAGGTTTCTATTGATAATTTACCACCTCTACCAGTTTCATCTCTTTTTATTCCACAACGTATTATGTTTTCCGTCCTTTCCGTTATTTTGCCGGTTATTAACGCACTCATCACTGTATACTTCAGAATGCAGCCACGTTAATAATAGTTGTGAGCAAAATAGGTAGCTAATAAAAAGAGAGAAAAAAACGAAAGCTTACCTGCAACATGTGTTCATCGGCATTATCAGGACAATCAGCCTCGCCATCGCAAACCCAAGACATTGGAATACACCTGCCGGTAGCATTACATCTGAACTCGTATTTAGCACAAGTTGTCGTTTGACAATGCGTGCTTTCATCGGATTGATCGTTACAGTCTGGATTCCCATCGCATTGCCATGATTTCGGAATACATTCATTGTTAGTGCACTGGAACTGGTCGCTACGGCAATGTTTGTGGCAATTCTCTTCATCGCTCTGATCCAAACAATCAGGAATACCGTTGCAACGCCACGATATAGGTATACAAGTGGAACCGTTCTCGCACATGAACTGATCGTATCGACATTGGTTGTTAGTTCCACAACTTATCTCGTCTAGAGCGATGCCGCTATTGTCGTCGTCTAAACAGTCAGCTACTCCATTACATCTTAATCTCAAGTCGATACAGGCGCCATTAAGGCACTGAAATTGATCTTTGTCGCAATTTGGTCTCGAAACTGTGCAATTGTGCTCGTCAGAATTGTCCCAGCAATCGTCATCGCCGTCACAAAACCAGTCTTTATGAATACAGGTTGTAGTAAACTTGCAATTGACGAAGTCTTTGCCATGCTTTTCCGTACAATTCGGCATTTCACATCCAATTTCATCAGTTTTATCTTGGCAGTCTGGTTCATTATCGCACCTGTGCGCTATATCCAAACATTCCCCATTTTTACATCGGAAATGCGTCTCTTCTGGACAAGAACAATTCTGTTCATCAGTAGAATCCCCGCAATCATCCACTCCGTTGCAAGTCAAGTTTAGCGAAATACACATTTTATTTTGGCACGGAAACCAGCCCAAAGGACAGCTACGGTACCCACAATACCCAGGTTCTTCGTCGGATCTATCAGCACAATGTGGTATCCCATCGCAAGTGAGATGGAAAGGGACACAACCACCATCTGAACATCTGAAAGAGTCACCATCGTTTGTACAGTTGGTCAAAATTTTGGCATGACATCGGCCTTGTTCGGAAAGCACTCGACCCTCTTCACACGAACATTCTACTTGACCAGAGGCTGACAATCCGCATATCTCTTCACAGAATCCGTTTTGGATCAAACACGGATTTGAAAAACAGTCCTCCGTATCGTTAGCTACTGTGACTATACCCATAGGTCTGGCTACGTCTCTTCTGAGCAAAACGATGTACTGTCCCGTGAACTTATCTGCTCTTATGACTGCATGCAGCATCCAGTCGGTCCAGTATATGAAGTCACCATAAACTGCCAAAGCAAAAGGATGTTGTGGTGTAACTTTAGCTAATACAACTCTTTTAGTGCCATCATATTCACATCTTTCAATTTTATCCAATCGTGCATCACCCCAATACAGTTTCTGCGCCTTGTGGTCTAAAGTAATAGCATTGGGCATTCGAATATCGGTTTTAATGATACTTTCTCTTCCGTAGCCTGTCAAAAACGCTCTTTCTATTGTGGGTTGCTGCGGATTCCAATTGGACCAATATACTCTACTGCCACAACTGTCAACAGCGATGCCACGTGGTTTATCTTGAGCCCGCATGCGCACTATCGTTTCTACAGCACTGGCGTTTTTAATTTGGCCTGTCAAGTTCACTCTATTAATGGTAGCGTCGTTATTGCAAGTCCAATATAGAGAATTATAGACCTGTTCGTAAGCTAAGCCTTCTACAGAACCTTGTCGTTCCACTATGATTCTATGATCACTGCCGTTGAAGTATACGGCATTGATGGAACCTTTCTGAATATCAGAATAGAACAATCGTTGATGTTTGTAGCTGAACGACAAGCCAATAGCGTTCTTTAACATAGTGTTATTTTTGATAGTTGGCTGTGGTGAATTCTGAAGATTCTTGTCTCCTATCATTTGTATAGAGTCGATGCTGATTACTCTGGAATACATTACGAAACTTTCAAAAGGTTCACAAGTTTTTCCATCTGCGGTAATTCTACCGTGAGAACAGACGCACACTGGATGAGTACCGTTGAACAAACACAACTGCTCACAATCTCCATTATTTTTAGCACAGGGGTTAGTACCAGATTGTTTCTTTTTAGAAAATATTTGAATGTCTTTCAAGGAATCTCCAAGATCACTTAACAGTACCTTGTAGTCTGACATATTAGAAGCAGAAGCTGTAGATATACTTCCTCTGTCGTACGTAGTGTCCAACCAGTAGACTTTGTTATTATATACAGTTAAAGCTATAGGATTTTCTAACGACTGATTAAGCATTACAGATCTCTTTTGCCCATCATAGCTCACTCTTTCGATGGTGTTTGCCTGTATATCAGTGAAGTAAACAAATTCGTTGTCCGAGTCAAAAGCTACGTCAGAAATAGATTTAGCATCGCCAACTAAGAGTCTTCTGTTCTGTCCATCCATAGTTGCTATCTCTAATTTAGATCCGCCAGCCCGTACTAAATATCCTCTAATCGGATCTACAGCTAACGAATTTGGTTTCCCTATTTCATACGAAAATAAAACATTTTGTTTAGAACCATCCAATCTAGCTACTTCAATGGTACCTCTCTTCGAATCGCACCAATAAATATTTTTGGCGATCCAATCAATCGCTATACCCGTTAGCCAGTCGACGAGTATATTCTCTAGCATTTCTGGTTGCTCTAAAACAAAACTTCTATCAGTACCGTCTCTTTTAACTCTGCTCACAGTTCCGTGATCACTATCAGCCCAAAACACAAAATCATCAGCAGCTACAAAGTCGATTGTTGTAGCACTGGAGATTCTTGAAATCGGACCCAAAACTTGTGTATCATTTTTCCCATCTAGAGATAGCCCCTGAAGTTCCCAGTTTATCGAATAAAACAAGAATTCTTCCATTCCTATACATTTAAACGAATTATTCGGATCTGGGTTGTAGCCTGTGGCACATTTGCAGGTAAATTTTGTGGAAGATGTAGGAATACATAAATGCTGACAGCCTGATCTTTTGTTCTGGCAAGGATGTGCCCCCTGTTGCTCACTGGGGTCGTATATTCTCAAGGATAGTACTCCACCAGTGCTGTTTCGTAGGATCAAATCATTTGTTCCTGTTAATTTATCCACTGAGTGAACAGATTGGTCGTTGTCATCTGCATAGTAAAGTTTGTCGTGGTAAACTGTAATAGCTGATACAGATACTTGTTTCGACAGGTTTAACTTTTGTACTTCACTACCATCTAGGTTACTATAGTAGACTTCCAGGTCACTAACCCAGAACAATTTAGATGATTTAATATCAAGAGTCAGGCTCTTCGAACTGGGCTTAAGATTAGGAACGATGGTTTTTCTTGACGATCCATCCATGGCGCTGGTCTCTACAGATTCTGTATCATTTACCGAAGATATCCAATATAGGTTGCCTCTAGGAGGATCAACACACACAGACAATACGTTGATATTATCTACTATCTTTGTTATAAACTCCCCTTTAAGGTTCGATGCCATGATGCCGACTTTTGATGATACATAGAGCAGATCGGAGATCCAATCGAGTGCCAGACCTGAAGGATTCTGTAGTCCTGTGTCTAACAGTGTTTCTGAAGGCCCATGTGTTAAACTAGTTCTTTTTATTTCGTTGATATGAAAATCTGCAAAGTACAGAGTACGATTTCGGGAAAGGTATTCAATTTGAACAGGACTAACAACTTGTGGAATGCTTATAGTCGGTATAGTATGATAGTAGGGTTGTAAGATGTCTACTCCTCTGATTTCGTTAGTTTTTGCTATCAAAAGAACTTTATCGTTAACGACACAGGTCTTGTTGTCTTCGCTTAGTCGCATGATATGGGGACAGTCACATTTATACGTCTTGTTGAAGTGTATCAAACACAAGTGAGAGCATCCACCGTTGTTGGTTCCACAAGGATTAACGCCATCTGTTGGTTGTCGGCTGGGGTGTAAAATTTTGATGTCGAAAGGTTGAGAAAGGGTTCTTTGTATCACTCTGACGTCGCCTCCTGTGAATTTGTTAGCTCGAAATACGCTGTTCGTACGCCAATCTGAAACAACAAATATCAAAAATGTAGTTAGATGAAAATGTACAGAGTGATCAAGTTTTGTGACGAAGTGACGGTTGTGTTTCCGCAACCACCATGAAATGTGGAAGTATACCACGAATGATGAAAATAGGAAGCACTGGTCGAATGGTCCGGAGAGCAAAACACAATATAACCCAAATCTAGGCTTTGTCTCAAAAGATACCACAATAGAACAGTAACAACTGCGAGAAGTGTCCTTGCAGATAGAATATTAGAAAAGTGAACTGAAGGAAGTTTTCTGAATAACTAGACCACACCTTAAGCTGGATCCCACCAATCAGTAAGAATTACGAGAGATTTGTAAGTGCAGTAATAAACGCTAGAGAATGGTTTCCTTTTTCCATCGTCTAGGGATGGTATAATAATGGCAGAATATGTGCTTGGATGGACTGAAACATATGAACACTTATACGCACAGTTTCTCGAAAGTTTCTTTCGACTGCCGAAAACCTTGACTAAAAAAATCAAGCCGGCAGCCTGTTGCGAAAAATTGGAGGAGCTAACCAACTGGAATCCAGAAAGGACTAACAAGGTTGCCTCCCATATAGAATCTCTATCCAGAGCTATACGAGATCGAACACATACTACCAAGATTCTACCAAAAGTCTCTTCTCAACAGAATTAGTCACAGGATACTCGAACATAAATCACCAATGAACAAACAGGCTTTTGTTCTCATCGAAGCTGTATGTACCAAGTCTTGTCACTAACAACTTTTATAGAAGCTAGTTTTCAAAAGAAGCAAAAAACAACCATGGCATTTATAGCTCTAACAGCAGCATATGATAATTTTTGGAGACAGGGATTAATATATAAACTGGCCCGTATTATCCCCTGCAGAAAGATAATAATTAGACAATAGACTGACAAACAGAACTTTCAGGTAATAATGGGAAATAATGGAATAAGCAGACAGATAAAACTTAATAATGGCCTTCCCCAGGGTTCTGTACTTGCTCCGTTATTTTTCAGCTTCTATATTACTGACATGCTTGCAACCGAATCTCGCAAGTTTGGATATGCTGACGACTGGATCCTTTCAACAAGCCTCCGTTTCTTAGAAACTACAGAAATCACTCTCACAATAATTGATCTATCCATCTTTAGCGAATACTTTAAGAAATTGACATATACTACAAGTACTACAAAAACTGAAGTATCATTTATCATATCAACAAAAAACTGGTAAACAAGGAATTATGAATGTATTTTAATAAAGAACTATTGAAACTACTCGGAAGAGAAAGCAGTCGTCTCTAAAGTCCGAATAGCTACGATGATTGTCAACATCCGTCGAGGAGATGGCACTTGAATATTGAAACACAATGAATACATGAAATACCTTGTGGTTTCTCTAGAGAGAAAACGCTTACATACAGAGAACACCTGATGAAAACAGTAGCAAAACTGACCAACTACTAACAATATAGTACAGAAACTCTAAGAGGCATTACATGGGGTTCCACAGCACCAACCTTAATATCCTCCGCTCTTGGCCCAATATATCCGGTAGCAGCCCACCTCTACAATGTGGCTACCCACCCTTAGTAACATAGCTCCACTAAATATGCATTGTTTAAAGATTACAAAAAAATTATGGATAACTTCTGGTCCACAACGACATTTCCGATATTCTTAGAAACCGTCTCTGATCCATGTTACCTGCCATGCAAATCGTTTAAGTGCTACATCGTTGAACAAAATAATGGGAAAGTAAGACAGATCCGCATTACCATAGTCTACTGGACATCACAGACAAACCTGAAAGATTTGAACGTCCCCGTAAGACTTGGACAATCCTTAATCGAATCGGAACAAACTGCAAAAGATGCACCGACTCCCTCTACATATTGGGTAAACTTTCCTCGTCTTATTGTGTTTGCGACTTTGTAAATGCAACCGAAGAGTCAATAGCATATATAAATAGAAAGAGAATATATAAAAAACTGAACATCTGTTTGTAACGTATTGTATGATGTATAAAGGTAATTTTAATTACCTATTTTGTGATGTAAATTCTGTGACGCTAAATAAATAAAGTGTATTAATAAAAAAAATGTAAAATTCGTCACAGAATTGTGTGTACGTGTTAAATATCTCGCGATAACAAAGATCAAAAATCTTACCTGTCCAATAAACAAAATTCTCAAAGACCGTAATCGCAAAAGGATGGGACAGCACCTCAGGATGTCTCATGATTTCATGAACATCTCCTCCATCATAATTCGATGTATGTATAGAATCCGATCTAGCATCTACCCAATATATCCTCCTAGTGGTGTAGTCCAAAGTGATACCATTCGGCCAGCCGTTGTACTCAATTCTAACGACTACTTTCCGGTCCGAACCAGCCAGGGAACAGCGTTCGATCCTGGGAAGTTGTCTATCCCAGTCCGTCCAGAAGAGATATCCGTCTCGAGGATCCACTGCGATTGCTCTGGGACTTTCCATGTCTCCAGCTACTAAAGTCCGTCTGAAACTGCCGTTTAGTTTAGCCACTTCGATTTGGTCCAGGCTGCTTTCCACCCAATATAGGTTTTCCCCTTAAGGAAAAGAATTGTCAGTTAGTATATACTATTGAGGTTTCCATATTTTTCAAAAATAAAAAAAGAAAATATTAAGACAAAAATCAAATCACCGACCAACAGAAATCGCAACACCCTGTATATTGAATATTAAGCATTAGATGTAAGAAAGTGTTTTTCGGAATTAGTGAATCGTATTCGGTTTAAAGACTTCCCCGAAAATAATAAAACAATATATTGGTTTTTCTACCGTTTAGTTAGATAAACATTTGTAAACATTTGACGTTGAACTTTCTATTGTACAGCATACCACGAAACAAATGAAAAGATTATACAAAAGAGTAGGTTTAGTAAATGGTCGTTTGAGAATAGGTAATTATTCTTTTTTTCCGTAGAAATTGAAAAGGTCAATTATGTGTTTACTAAGAATGACTTACGGATTATTAGATACCTAGTAGAAAGTTGTTTTTTTTTTCTTGAAAAGACAGTAAAATTTGTTTGGATAGATATAGGTCGTGATTGGGTGAAAAGAACGAAGTGGTAGATTGAATGATTTTTGGATGGAGTTCGCCAGGAGAGGAGATGGCATTGTAAATTGAATACTGCGAGAGAGCACTACAGTTTCTGCTGAGACGACGTGGGTAATTTGCCAAGTTTTGAAAAAAGTATAAGTTGTGGAAAGTTGTATTTGTGTGTGGTGGAAGGAGTTCCAAATGTGGTAGCAGACAGAAGAAATAACTGACATGCTGTAAATAATAAACAGAAGTATAGTTTGATACTGGACCAAGTCGATTAGTTGAGATATCCTTGTATCTGGAGATTCATGTAGTCAAGATTTGGAGCAGAGGAATTGGCAGGAGTATTCGGAGAAACTGAAAAGTACGAGCAAAGTGGACAAGACACAATCAAAGGAGAGTGAGAGGAAGTCATCAATTTTGGAGACAAAAGGTTAGTTTCGTCATTTTAGTAAACAGAGACTATCAATCACGACCACCTATTTAAATTAGAGTTATTCGTTTTGTTGGTTTTATTGAGAATTAAAATAAATGATAATTTATTGTGAAGCACTAAAATTAAGAAATCTTTGATTTGGATATAAGTTTAATTAATTTGAATAGATAATTTTGGATGTATGATTTGATGGATGGTTGAAATTTTTATTATTCTTTTCATTGTATATGGTACATTTTTATTCAGATTTTTACTTTTGATATTTGATTGATTTTAAAATATAACTTTTACTTTATAATTTTGCTGTACATTTATTTTCCTATTGTCTATCCCTTTTTCCTCAAAAGCAACTAGCAAACAATACTTTGAAGCCACGTTTTGTTTTAATTAGTAAAAGAGCCCTGAGATATCATATCAATTTCTTCAAAATAAATATTAGAAACATACATTTGAGCAAACCACAACAATACATTAGAACTCTACAACTTTAAATAGCTTATTGAAAACATTAGCAGTAAAGTAATTTTTTGGTCCTTCGAGCCTGTTATCCTTCAAGTTAAAAAAGTAAAATACTACATACTCACCAAGCCAATCAACAGCAAGTCCCTCGGCCGTAGTAAGGCCAGTTTGTACAACCACTTCAATATTTCCTAACGATCCACCAACGATAGTACCTCTATATATCTTATCATCGATCACGTCAGTCCAAAAGATCATGTTAGTGTCATTTTTGTGGTAGAAATCTAAAGTTATGGTGTTTTTCAAACTGGCTATGAAAGATTTTAGACCGAACGTATGGAGATCCACACCTCTAAGCTCGTGTCGATTGCTGAAAATGACGTACGGTCTTGCATTGTCAGTACTTTTACAGGTGAAACCGTCGTCTTGGATGACGTAACCGTCTACGCATGTGCATTTGTAGCGGGAACCTGAAATAAGAATAATCTACAGTTGCGGAAAAAAATTATGGTGAGTCTTACAAAATTAGCCAGAGATTCTAATATAGTCCAGTCGGGTTAGACGAATAACAGGCCTAACCTTGCATTAGGAGCTGCCCCAAATTTTATTTTTCTAATCTTTAGGGAGGGTCAATATTAGTATAAATTTAAAATCTCGACTGAATTCCACCGTTGCGTTAGCCGCCATCTTGATTTTAAACGAGAACCGTTTTTGCTCAATATCTCCGCCATTTTCAATTTTTTTACAAAAAGTGTAGAAACTGAAATTGTTGAAAATGCGATTTTCTATAATTTCATTAATTATAATTTTTTTCGTGCGGTCGATATTTTCCGAGTTATGAGGGGAAAATAGTGAGAGTTGGAGCATAATTATTGAATTATTGAATTATCTCGTTTATTATTAGTTTTACAACAAATATGTACCCATACAAAAATGAAGAGAATTAAATTCTACACAGTTTTGGTCTCTTTCATTTTTTTGCCAAAATTAATATTTAAGGTAGTACGTATGCGGTAATGGCGCGAGCGTAAGACCGGATTGATTTTATAGCAATTGTTTTTGTTCAATATCTACGCCATTTTCAACTAAAATTGTTCAAAATATAATTTCCTACAATTTCTTTTTAACAATTTTTTTCATGCGGTTGATATTTTCCGAGTTACATGGGAAAATAGTAAAAAGTGGTGGGGGGAGCATAATTATTGAATTGAATTTTGTTTCCGAGCTGCCCCAAATTTTATAATTCTATCCTTTATGAGAGATCAATATTAGTGTAAATTTAAAATCTCGACTGAATTCCGCGGTTGCATTAGCCGCCATATTGATTTTAAATCAGAACTGTTGTTGCTTAATATCTCCGCCATTTTCAACTTTTCGACATAAATGGTGGGAAAGAAAATTGTTGGAAATGCAATTTCCTACAATTTCTTTGGCACAATTTTTTTATACGATCAATATTCTCCGAGTTAAGGGGGAAAATAATGGAAGCGGAGGGGAAGCATAATTATTGAATTGTCTCGTTTATTATTAACTTTACGACATAATTGTACATAAACAAAAATAAAGAGAATTATATTTTATACAATTTTTGAAACTTCCAATGAAACATCAACCAAACTAAATATATAAAAGACATAAAGAGACATTATATGCATTAAGTTCACTTAATTTTATTAACTAGCGGGTTTTATTGGTTGAATCTGTCTGTCGATATTTTAAGTTTTATGTCAGCTAATATATCGTGATGTTTCAACAATTTTTTTTTAATTTTGGACCCTGTTGGGGGGAATTTTCCCATTTCCCCCCCCCTTGTAGACCCGCCACTGGTTCTCTCGAAAAATTGTAGTAAATCGTAATTGCAACAATTTCAGTTCTTACACTTTTTGTCGAAAAGTTGAAAATGGCGGAGATATTGAACAAAAACAATTGCTACAAAATCAATCAGGTCTTACGCTCGCACCTTTACCACATACGTACTACCTTAAATATTGATTTTATCAAAAAAATGTACGGCATCAAAATTATACAAAATTTAATTCTCTTCATTTTTGTATAGGTATATATTTCTTGTAAAACTAATAATAAACGAGATAATTCAATAATTCAATAATTATGCTACAACTGTCACTATCTTCCCCTCATAACTCGGAAAATATCGACCGCACGAAAAAAATTATAACATATGAAATTATAGAAAATCGTATTTTCAACAATTTCAGTTTCTACACTTTTTCTAAAAAAATTGAAAATGGCGGAGATATTGAGCAAAAACGGTTCTCGTTTAAAATCAAGATGGCGGCTAACGCAACGGCGTAATTCAGTCGAGATTTTAAATTTATACTAATATTGATCCTCCCTAAAGATTAGAAAAATAAAATTTGGGGCAGCTCCTAATGCAAGGTCAAATGCTATCCCGACTGGGCTAATAGAGATACTAGCATTATGTTTCTACTTATTAGACACGTCAAAATCATATGTGCTCCTAGTCTGCAGATTGAAACCCGAATGTTTCTGATCGAAATTATCACTGTTTAAAATAACATCCTGCGTGCCAGGCGTTCAATTTTTCATATGCAAAAAATAGTCTTATATTTTTTGCTGTATAAGTTTAATAATTTTTCATCCTCAATTTTAAACTTTACCTTAATCCACCCCTTGTCAATATTCTAGCACTTAAGAGCGCAGGCGCAAATATTTTACGGCTATCCCTATTTTTTCTTTCTTTACACGACAAATTAGGTAGGTGTAGCAAAATTCTCATTGGTATGGAGATTAGTTGATAATGACATTATCATCATTAACTTAGAGATGGCTTTTGAATGTTCTTGGATAACCGTTACTTGTTTAATCGCTTAAGTTATTAATTCAGTTAATTAATATGATTATTTTTTCACTATAGTCGGTTCGCTAAACTCAGACGCAACTGGCTAGATATTTTAGTCGATAATTTTTTTGTTTTTTGCCAATTTTGCAAAATTGGCAAAATTACTAACTATTTAGTGATTATTAACTATTTAGTAATTATTTTTTGCCAATTTTACTAAAATTGGCAAAACTACCGACTAAAATATCTAGAAAGTTGCGTCTGAGTTTAGCGAACAGACTATAACTATGTATTCAGTGATTACAATAATTTATGTACTATACAATAAAAATTAATACTCGAGAGAAGAGAAAAAGTTATTTTTTTAATAATACATTGTTACTATGGAACGCTTAGATAAATTTTGAGAACATATTTAACAACAAAATACTTGGATCACAGAATATACTCTGGTGCATTATGTGCTTTGATCTTCCATAAATAATAAACAATAAATAACTTTTTATTAATTTCACGTCTTGAATCAATTATTTTATCAAATACACTCTCAATATTATTTAATAAACAACTCGAAATATTTCTGAAGTCTTGTCAAATATTTAGTATCCTTGTTTGTCACTGTCTTGTCACCATATTCTGTTCAACTGAGTGCATTGTATGACAAAGATAGCGAATGTTCGATTTGGAAAATATCACCACGGACATCGTGTTCATTTTTTTCGAATCCTGAAAAAACTAATGTATATTTTTGAAAAATTTAAACGTAGAATGAAAGACTATATTATTACCGAGGGTAGAAAGTCTTTTAGAATAAACAAAAAGTTTCTTTTGAATGAGATATTTGAAAGTAAAAATCACACTAAATTTTCTCTTCTTTTTCACCCTGTAACTCATTAAAATAAACATTATACTAGGTTGTTCAATAAGTTTTGCGGTTCGATAAGAAAAACGCAATTTTATGGATTGCAATAAAGTTTATTATTCAGTATAGTCTCCCTGAACATCAATACACTTGTTCCAACGAGATTCCAATTTACAAATTCCATCCCTAAAGTGAGAATCTGGAAGGGTTGCAAAATAGGCTTCCACAGCTGCTATGACTTCATCATTTGATGAAAAACGCTTTCCACGCATGAATTTTTCAAAGTATTGAAATAGATGGAAGTCACTAGGGGCCAAATCTGCTGAATAAGGTGGATACTCCAACAATTCGAACTTTAATTCATGGATTTTAGCCATTGTTAAAATGCTCATATGACACGGTGCATTATCCTGATGAAAGAGGATTTTTTTCTTCTGCAAACCAGGTCTTTTTTCACGATTTTTTTCCTTCAGCTGGTCTAAGAGGTTACAATAATATTCAGAATTTATTGTTTTACCAGTTTGCAAGTAATCCACAAACAAAATTCCTCTTGCATCCCAAAAAACTGATGCTAACACCTTCTTAGCCGATTTGTGGACGCGAACTCGTTTTGGAGCCGAAGAACCAGGCTCACACCACTCTTTAGCCTCTTGTTTTGATTCAGGATCATGGTGATAGACCCAAGTCTCATCCATAGTGATGAATCGACGCACAAAATCTACTTTATCCTTTCGAAAACGCTCTAAACGCTGCTGAGAAAGTCGCATTCGAATGGGTTTTTGTTCCGATGTTAGAGAATGCGGCACCCATTGTGAACACAGTTTTCTGAAACCCAATACATCAGTCAAGATATTGCTAATACTGCCCAATGAGATTCCTAGGGCTTCTACTAAATCTCTTTCAGTCACTCGAAGATTTTCCAATACTATATCCTGTATCTTTTCCACGATTTCTGGTGTTGTTACTGTTTTTGGACGTCCTTGACGTGGATCGTCTGTTAGGCTTGTACGACCACGTTTAAATTCAGCAACCCATCTTTGTACTGTACTAATTGAATGGGAAGAGTCCTTATACACTTTCAACATTCGTTCATAAATTTCCTTTGCTTTTAAACCTTCCAAAAATAAAGATTCAATCACTGCACGATACTTGATTGTTTCCATTTTGATAAATAGTGTGACACGTCAATAATAAATGGCTTGTAAACAAATAATTAATTGACAGATTGGCATGCAACTTCTTCACACGTTCATATGAAGAGTCTACCAACATAACCTAAAAAATTAATGCTGGTAGCAAAGCTCACTCTTATCGAACCGCAAAACTTATTAAACAACCTAGTAGAAGATTTCAGGGACTTTCTACCCTTAGTAATAACGTAATCTTTCATTCTCCTTTTAAATTTTTCAAAAATACCTATTAGTTTTTTCAGGATTCGAAAAAAATGAACGGATTTAAATAGCATTGGGGCCGAAATTTTGCACCTATCCCCTTAATTTCATCCCTACCCATACAGACAATGCTGGGAGATCGCAATGCGCGAATCTATCTTAGCCTCTCTTGCTTATCATTCACTTCCTCTACTGAGTGTCACTCTCCGCTGAGGACACATCGATCTCTTTTCTACTGTTGACCCCCAAAGGAAACGGAAGAAAAATACGTGAGCCTTTTTTGGGCTAAATCTCAGTACGAAAACGAACATTGTGACCAGTAATCTCTCTCTTTCCTGTTAGCTTTCGTTTGGCAACACATTTTTGCAAAATAAGACAGTAATTCGATATAAAGTAACCGTTAAGACCATTAAAGTTCGTGCACAGAACAATTTAATCCGCGAGTGAAACGGCATATATGTGTTCGCGAGAATCAAAACGCGATCAATGATCATCGACACAGGATTTTCTTAAGACTTTTTACAAACTTATAATATTGTCTGTTTATCTTAACTCTGTTTCTTGAGTACAGCTTGTATGGAAGTAAAAAAAGAAATGAAATGATTTTGCAGATCCAGTTATGGGCAATACACTTTCCAAAGTATAAGTAGCTATTATTCATTGAGAATATTATGTTGGAATATAAAAAAAATGTTAAAACGTAAAAATTTTAAGACTTACCTCTTGGTATGCACAGTTGTGAACAGGCTCCTAAAGCCTCGCAGGGATGTGTAGCCTTGCAGTTGATCTTGTCGGGTTGAAGCAAAAGATTTTTCGGACAGGTACAAATCAATCCTTCGGGAGCGTTGTGACAGTCGTGGGAGCACATGATGCTATGTTCGCAGAGCATATCGGAACACCTTAGTCCTTCGTCCGAACCGTCCTCGCAGTCTTTGCGCTCGTCACATAACTTCTCTACGTCGACGCACTTCGTGCCGTTGTCACACAGTCTAGAAGGGTATTCGCAAGAGGAGGAGAGCCGGAAACTTGTCATGTTGTGATCTATAAACAAAATAGACTTACTTAATAGGTGTTCGATGTAAATAAATCAGCAAATGAAGAAAGAAAGCAAAAATTCATCATAGTTTGTACAGTCTGTACAAGTAGAGGAAAAAATTATTTTTTGCCGTCCTAAGCAAGCAGGTAGTATCTCCACAAATATAAGTTTTTAAGTATAAGGTACTTACGGCCTTTTAACTAAGGAATGCCTAACAACAAGTTGAGTTACTGCAATTTTAATAGTCTACCAGACCAAGGAATGGACGCTTACTGCTTTCTAACTTTGTTAGGTAGATTAATAAATTGTATAAGAACCCATATAAAAGAGCAAACTCGAAAATTTTAAAATTGGAGATACTGCCTTCTTGCTTAGGACGACAGAATAGATATAACAAGCTCACACATTATTGAAAACGGGATAAAATGAAAGGGAATGAAAATTTTACAAAATCACATTCTTCTTCTTAAAGTTCCATCTCCTATCGGAGGTTGGATATCATAATGGCTATGGTCACTATGTTGGCTTCTGCTCTTAAAAGTCGTAATGAACTACAGTTAAACCATTATCTAAGGTTCTCAGCCAGGAGATGCGTCTTCTTCCTATGCTTCTTCTTCCTTGGATCCTTCCTTGCATAATAATTCTCAGCAACTCATATTTTTCTCCTCTGATTATATGACCCAAATATTCCAGTTTTTTGTTTTTAAACTGTTCATAATTTCTAATTTCTTGTTTAAACGTCGTAGAATTTCAATATTCTAGAATAGAGAATCGTAGAATTTTCAATATTCTTCTGTAACACCACATTTCGAACGCATCTATTTTCTTATGTGTTGTCTCTTCAATGTCCAAGCTTCCATTCCGTATAGTAATATAGAAAATATGTAGCATCTTAGAGCCCTCAATTTGAGAGGCAACCGAAGATCTTTGTTTGTAAACATTGTCTTTATTTTTATAAATGCTTGCCTTACAGTTTCAATTCGGACTTTAATTTCTTTGCTTTGGTCATTTTTGTCATCAACCCAGGTTCCCAGAGATTTGTATGTCTCTACTATTTCTATTTGGGGTCGCTCTATCATTAACCTTTCATTTCTATGTTGTGTTTTGAGACAATCATAAGTTTAGTTTTTATCTTGTTTATTTTTGGTCCATATCTAATGCAATAATCGTTAATTTTATTTACCAATTCTTGTAGCGATTCCAGGGTGTCTGCCATTATGACGGTGTCATCAGCGAATCTTATGTTATTTACTATTCTTCCGTTTATAGAGATTCCATCACTTAGTTCCGCTATCACTTGAATATGGCTTCACATATCTGAAATATGGCTTCACTTTCCACGTTAAACAGTATTGGAGACAGAACACAGCCCTGTCTTACTCCCCTCTTTATATCAATATTCTCGGACTCTTATTCTTCTATCTTTATATTGGCTTTTTGATTCAAATACGGATTGATGATAATTCGTAAATCTCGTCTGTCTATATCCCTGTTTTTTAACAAATTACATTACTACACAGAATCTGCACAGAACGAAACAACAGAATCGCTTGGATTCGGTACACTTTGATTCCATACTGTGTAACCTGCTTTAGACTTATTGGAAGTGTAGAGAGCGCTGATAGTTAACTTCATTGACAGTTGTTCCAATAGATGGCAACAGTTTCGCTTGGCCATCACGAGCCATAAAGACATAAAATATAAAAATGTATAAACATTTTCAATTTCTTTGCAACACGAAAATGCAGCGGCAGCATAATGTTCTGGTTAAATCGGAGAGTGCAGGAAGAGTCTATACCGGTTTCGGAGGTCTTTTCCCCCTCATCAGTAGTTCCATATCCTCTTCTCTCCGATTTCCCCAGGCATCACACTTTGGGCCTTTCCGAATTGCAAACAAAGAAATGTCACGGATGAACTAGAGCCATCTACCGAAAAACAAGGTAAGTTATCAATCGAAGTAGCACAGAAAACGACAATAAATATCGTTCCCATACCACCGGATTGACAACAGGTGGAATACTTCCTTTGGTTACACCTCCTGAGATTTTCAAAATTTATAAGTCATACAGGATGCCGAGGAAATTAATATGAGAGAATTTTAAATAATTCACAACTCATCTGCTCAGCGTGGTAAAAGTTCCAACAAAAAAGATTCCTTAATACTCCTACAAAAGAGTAAATGAATTAAAAATGTATAAACATTTTCAATTTCTTTGCAACACGCAAATGCAGCAGCTGCATAATGCTCTGGTTAAATCGGAGAGTGCAGGAAGAGTCTATACCGGTTTCGGAGGTCTTTTCCCCTCTCATCAGTAGTCCCATATCCTCTTCTATCCGATTTCCCCAGGCATCACACGTTGGGCCTTTCCGAATTGCAAAGAAAGAAATGTCATGGATGAACTAGAGCCTTCTACCGAAAAACAAAGTAAGTTATCAATCGAAGTAGCACAGAAAACGACAATAAATATATGTTTATATTTGTTTTTCGGTAGATGGCTCTAGTTCATCCGTGACATTTCTTTTTTTCCAATTCCGAAAGGCCCAAAGTGTGATGCCTGGGGAAATCGGAGACAAGAGGATATGGGACTACTGATGAGAGGGAAAAGACCTCCGAAACCGGTATAGACTCTTCCTGCACTCTCCGATTTAACCAGAGCATTATGCAGCTGCTGCATTTGCGTGTTGCAAAGAAATTGAAAATGTTTATACATTTTTAATTCATTTACTCTTTTGTTACTTTACTTCTTTACTTCACGTAAAGAAGTAAAGGATCCATATTAGTAGCGGGAGACCTTAATGGGAGAGTAGGGCAGAGAGATCATGAGTACAAGACAGTAATTGGAATACATGGGGAAAAGAAAAGAGAAATAATAATGGCAAGAGACTACTCGACTACTGTCAAATACACAATTTAATCGTCACAAATACCTTCTATGAACACAAAGATATTCATAAGTATACAAGGGAAGAACCTAGCAGAGGTGAAAATCCATAATAGACCATGTGTTGATAGAAAAAGAAAATAGAAGGAAAATCACTGATGTAAGAGTAAGACGCGGTCCAGAGATAGGTAGTGATCATTATTTACTCGTGGCAACAATAAAAGACGAAGTAACAGAGGATCACAACGAAAGAGCAATAACAAAAGAATTTAGAACAATCAAATCATACAGATTAAGACACAAAACTTTAGCGAACAAATATGTAAATGTTTTGAACGAAGAATTAGGAGGGAAAAATTGGGAAAACCTACAAGTGGAACAAATGTGGCAAACATTCAAAGACACAATTATAAAAACAGCAGAGAGAGTTTGTGGAATACACAAAAGCAACAGTAAACAGAAACTAACAGCATGGTGGACAGAGGAAATCAGAAGACACACGCGCAAGAAAAAGGAGATGTGGAGAAAATATCTAGGTAACCGAACAGAAGAAAATTATAAACAATATAGAGAGCAGCGGAAAAGTGTTAAAAATATAGTAGTAGCAGCAAAACAAAAGTCCTGGAAAGATTTTGGAGACAAATTAGAACACGATAGCAGAAGCAATCAGAAATTATTTTATAAGGTTATAAAAGGAATAAGAGGTAATAAACATAAAGAAGTAACATCACTAAAAGATCAGAACGGAGATCTACTGACTGATGAAGTGAGCATTATGAAAAGATGGAAAGAATATTTCCAGAAACTACTACAACACGAACCACACAGCACAAGTGAAGAAGATGAAGAAAGAACTGGCGAACAAGAAGTTGAATTTATACCAAACATTACAATGGATGAACTAACTGACGCGATTAGGAAGCTAAAAAATGGAAAGGCACCAGGTCATGATCAAATTACGGCGGAAATGATCAAAAACATGGGTGATATGGGACTACAAAAGTTATTAGAACTATTTCAAATGATTTGGAGAGACGAATAAATACCTACAGACTGGGAGATTGGTCTGATTGTACCTATACATAAAAAGGGTGACAACAAGAATTGCAATAACTATAGAGGAATAACTCTGTTAAGTACAGTGATGAAAGTTTATGAGCTAATAGTAGAGAGTAGACTGAGAAAAATAATAGAACCAACTTTAGAAGAATCGCAAAGTGGTTTTAGACCTGGTAGATGTACACAAGATCACATTTTTACGTTAAACGATATAATAAATAAAAGATTATCTAGGAAGAAAAAAACGTACCTCAGTTTCCTTGATATGGAAAAAGCATTCGACAAAGTCCCTAGATCAAAAGTATGGAAAAGTCTGAAGAACAGAAACATACCAGGGAAGCTTATACAGGTAACTAAATCAATATACAGAGACACTAGAAACCGTGTGATAAGTAAAAATATGATATCTGACCAGTTCAGAACAACTGAAGGTGTAAGACAAGGGGGAAGCTTGAGCCCGTTACTATTTATTACTTTTATGGACGAAATAATAAAAGAAACAAAAACAAAAGTCAGACCATTACACATAGGGTATAGAAATCTGAAAAGCACGGAGATAGCAGATTGTACATTTGCCGACGATGTAGTAATTTTAGCAGCGACTGAAGACGAGCTACAAAGAAGCGTAAAAACATGGAACACAGTTTTAAAAAAGTATGGTATGACTATGAACAAAGAGAAATCGAAGGTAATGGTAATAGCTAAAGAAAGAGAGGATGTGCATGTCCAGGTAGATGATACAGAGATTAGACAGGTACAATCATTCGAGTACTTGGGAGTAACCATTGAAGAAACAGGCAGACAGGGAGCTGAGATCAACAAAAGAATTGATAAAGTGAATAGACTGTACCACGCAATAGGAAAAGCAATTATTAACAAGAAAGAAGTATCGAAACATACGAAAAGCAAGGTATTTAAGGCTATATACAGACCAGTACTTACATACGGATGTGAATCCTGGGTACTAAATAGACAACAGAAAAGTAAGATACAGGCAGCAGAAATGAGGTATCTACGCAGAGTTCAAGGAGTCACTAGAAGGGATAGGGTAAGAAATAACTACATAAGAGAAGAACTGAAAATCGAGACAATGATGGAGTATGTTGAAAAAAGACAATTAAGTTGGTGGGGTCATCTACAACGACTACAGAAAGAAGTACCAGTTAAAAAAGATATGGGAAACGAAGGTGCAGGGAAAAAGAAGTAGATGAAGACCGAGAGAGACATGGAACGAAGTGATGGCAAGGATTCTGGACAAAAAATGAATAGCATGGAACGAAGCAAAGGCGATGGCACAGGACAGGAAACAATGGAAGAGATTTGTGCACTGTTAACAGAGCACACGTTAATACCTACACCCGAGAGGGTAGAAGGTTTAAAGATTATATATATTGTTATATTTCTATTTGATATGAAAATTAAAATTTGATAATTATAAACAGAATTCAATTTAATATAAAATATTTTCAATTTTCTCAACCACGGGCATATAAATTTAGAACAACCTGTATACAACAAATTGTTATATTTAATTTTAAGAAGTGATTAAATAAGACTCAAGTGAAATCGTTAATAGGTCATTATCGTTGTTCGCGGAAGGATCGATCATTAGCCGATGCTAAATAAGACTAAGTGGAAATAGAGAATAGGTCATTAAAAATTTGTATATAGTAGAAAGTAATTTTAGAATGGGAATTAACTATTTTCTTTGAAATCCATTAAGCATATTTAGAAAGTTTAAAAATTGGTTTTGAGGAATACTGCGAATGAGAGTTGGTGGTGGAAGTTTGATTTGTGAATCTGGAAGGGATATTTAGAAAGTAGGGGAATGAATGACAAATAGAGATCAGAATGTTTTGAGCTGTCGAGAAGTGAAGTCGAGTAGTAGACGGTAGTGTACGGAGAGTGAGAAAGCCGGTGTAGTTCCGTGAGTGTGGATTATCGATCGTAGAACGAGAGGTAGGCCAGGTTGAGAGTAAAAGAACCTCCTTGAGCCAAGAGTTCCCGGTAGCTGATTGCAGTTTCGAAAAAGGTAGAACACAGCATCACGACAGAAGCAGGAAACGAGAGCTATACGAGCTAGTTTCAGAGGAGAACATTACTGGAAGCCAGGACGAGGTTTTGATTGCAGCCAAGGATAGCAGGAAACGGGTCTTGTGTGAAGACATTCTCAGAGCACCAGAAAAAGGTCAGTCTCATTTGTTTGGACATGAATGTATGGGTTTTTCGTATTAAATACCACATTTAAAATTGAAGAAACATAATCAATAATATCAGAAAAGCTTCATCAAACTTAAATAGAATTGTTGCTAATAAATCATAATAGTTAAATGTCAATAAAAACTTTCAATTGGAAACAAAAAGGAAATAAGATTCCCATGTGTAAATGTTATGTTTAAGAATAATAAGATATAGCAAATATTAAGCAGTGATTGCCATTTAAATAAAATAAACAATATTTTGATTACAATTGTAACCCATATGTGTTATTATTTTACTCTTTTCTTTCCTATCCCGATTAGGAACCATTAAGAAATACTTAGAAGCCACGTATGTAAGTACTTAATTTTATAAAAAGCCCTGAGATTGAAAACACATTGATATGTGATCTGGTAAATTAATTAGATTAGTATTAAAGCATTGATTAAATTAAATGACATATAAAAATATTATCTCATATCAATAATCAAGATCACAATAATATATACTCTTTTGTTAGAGTATTAAGGAATCTTTCTTGTTGGAACTTTTACCACGCTGAGCAGATGAGTTGTGAATTATTTAAAATTCTCTCATCTTAATTTCCTCGGCGTCCTGTAAGATTTATAAATTTTGAAAATCTCGGGAGGTTGTAACCAAAGAAAGTATTCTACCTGTTGTCAATTTGGTGGTATGGGAACGATATTTATTGTCGTTTTCTGTGCTACTTCGATTGATGACTTACTTTACATAAAAGATAATTTGGATTTATCAGGAATTTTTTAATTTTAAGGAACTAATGGAAAGATACGAAGAAATTGAAACTCTACAGTCTTAATACGATAGTCACAAGGTACAAGGAAAGCTAAAGAACTCACAGGGGGGCTAAGACGGAGTCTTATTCCAGAGATGCAGAGACGTTGCGATGTCTGGTTGATTACGACAAAGCGTTTGATCAAATACAGCGTGCCAATATGATGCAAATACTAAAAGAAGCAGTAATTAACAACCAAGATCTGAAACTAATTAGAAACCTTTGCTGGAATCAGACCACAAATCTCAGAGTTCAAGGTAAACACACTGAATATGTGAAAATCATACATAGAGTGATGCAAGGCTGTAGTTTTGTCTCCTCTAATCTTCAATCTTTACTCTGAAAGAATATGTATCGAAGCTTTGCACGCAACTGAAAAAGGTATTCTACTAAGCGGGTACCGCCTTAACAACATCAGATAAGCAGATGACCCCATAGTATTTGCGGACAACCTAGAAGACTTACAATTGAACCTTATACAATCCCTGGCCATATTATTATGATCACCTATGAATTTTTACAAAAATTAACTATTCCACTAGGTACATTTTGTTTAAAAATTATTTTTAAATTTAATTTTGTTATATATTGAATGTTATACATTAACTATAATGTATTTAATAATAAACAGCAATAAGACATTTGAAAATATTACATATTTATGTTTTTTTTAATATCTTGTTGAACTATTGACCCTAATCCCCTGGAAAATATTTGGGAGCTTTTAAAACGAGAAATTTCCAATGAAAAGTCACCAACAAAATTGTTTTGATTGAAGAACTAATTTACCATCAAAACCACAATAACAAATTGAAGCAAAGTGAATTTAACAACATTCAAAGTGTGCCAAGATGGGTATTAGCGGTAATCAAAGTTACACAAATATGTAATATTTTCAAATGATTTATTGCTGTTTATTATTAAATGTAGTATATTTAATAATAAACAGCAATAAAAAATTTGAAAATATCACATATTTATTATATTTTTTTAATATTTTGTTGAGCCCCCTTTAACTTTGATTACCGCTTGTATCCGTCTTGGCATACTTTTTGAATGCAGTTAAATTCACTTTGCTTCAATTTGTCATTGAGGTTCCCATGATATATTCGTTCTTCAATCAAAACAATTTTGTTAGTGACCTTTTCATTGGAAATTTCTCGTTTTAAAAGCTCCCAAACATTTTCTATGGGATTAAGGTTAGGAGCTCAACAAAATACTAAAAAAATATATAAATATGTAATATTTTTAAATGTTTTCTTGCTGTTTATTATTAAATATATTACACTTAATGTATAACATTAACATTACATAAAAAAATTAAATTTAAAAATCATATTTTAAACAAAGTGGAATAGTTGATTTTTATAAAAATTCATAGGTGGTCATAATAATATGGCCAGGAACTGTAGACAAAAGACATGTTACAGTCTACCTTCAACAGGATGGGGGCATTCTTCAAGCGCCACAACCTCTCTCTTGGAATCAAAGTGAGAATGTTGCGATGCTCTACGTCTTCTCCGTCCTTTATGGTGTTGAATCGTGGACCTTGAACGAAGATATGTGCAGAAAATTGGAAGCATTTGAGACATGCCTATATCAGAGAATACTTAAGATCCCGAGGACTGGCAGAGGAAAAAATGACGAGGTATGTACTTAAAAGAGTGAAGAAGAACCTAGAGGTACTGACCACCATCAAATCTCTAAAATTACAATACTTCTGACACATCATGCGAAATGAATCCGATATGCCCTCCTACAAGCCATCCTGCAAGGAAAAATATTTGGAATGCGAGGTCCAGGAAGAAGAAGAATATCCTGGTTAAAGAACCTCTAAACCTGGTTCAACATAACATATGTGCAGCTTCTCTGCGCTGCTGTAGATAAGATAAAGATCGCCAACATTCGTCACGGAAAGGCACATTAAGAAGAAAGAACTAATTCTCTTACATAGTGAAGCAATCAGTACAAAACTTACATTGACACATCTTGTCGACTTCGTCAGACCCGTCTGCGCAATCCTGTCTATTGTCGCATAATTTGACAGCCGATATACACTTGGTGTTGTTATCACAGGCCTTGTCGGGCAAATCGCAGACGAAGCTGTGGGTTTTGGCGTTAGTAGCATTCTTCAATCTGCCAGGATCACAGTTCATTTCGTCAGAGCCATCTATGCAGTCAAGATCCGAGTCACAAACGAATTCCTAAAACAATAAAGCATTAACACGTTAGTTGCCAGAGCCAGACATATTTTTTAAGATGTTTTCATTACGCCAAGGCAAACATATATTTTACACTGAGCACTAGTGGCCCGCGATAGAAAAACGTTGGTCCCATCGGGGCAGTGCGGCCCAGTGAGGTAAGTTAGTATTATAATAACGTGTGATCCAAAATTATTGTCACCATAGGTGGCTCTGAACGACAGAGATAGCTATAAAGTGCATGTCTATTCTTAATTCAGATATACTTTCCAGTTTACGTCAACTTTGCAGTGTACGTCAACTTAACAAGAAAAGTTAGGTTATGTAGAGATGTTGGTGGTAGACATATACAGCATATTGTTTGATTTTATTTATTATTGTTACCTATAATTTTGTTGATTCTTTTTATTTTTGATTAAAGTTCTGTGTTAAAGGTTTCGACTGATTTTTTATATTTTATAATGCTAATCAAAATTAATTGATAAACCAATAATATAAATTCAGATTAAAACAAGATATACGTAATTTTTTGCACGGCTAGCTTTGATCCCAATAATTGTGGATCGTTCGTTATGTCAACAATCAGTTTGTGAAGTTGCTTTATGCTGTTCTTGAATTATTTAAAATATAATAATAGTCGTAAGTATTTTACAATAGTTGAATAGATAGATATTCTTTTAATTTTATGTATTCTTAGATGCCTAAACGTAAGACAGCTCTGTCTTAAAGTGAACATCTTAAAGTAGCGACGAAGATGATTGGGATCAATTTGATACTTCTGAGAGCAATAATTATTATGTTTGCCTGCTGAGGCAGCATCAGTGTTGGTCCTATAGGACCAACGTGGCAGTCAACATGATAAAGATGGATTTGTAAGTGTAAGTGTGGTGTGAATATGTGTGTCGTTATCTACATATACCTTTTTATATACAGGGTGTCCCCGAAAATAGTGCGTTCCTTTAAAGTATGGATATATTACACAATTTAGAACAAAAAAGTCCTATAACATTTTTTTCTAAAGTTAAGGGTTTCCAAAAAAAATTACATTGATCCCCATATAGGCAAATTTTCATTTTCAGACAATTGAACAATCTGGCAACACCTACAATTATGAATTAGGAAATTTAACATAATGGAACCCCATGCACAACCACATCTTTATTTACTCTGTTTGGGAGGTTGTTGACATCTGAAATACGGGTTACCGTGTTACCTACTTTCAACATAATTGTTGCGTTAATAATGGTTCATTAGCTATTATCTGAATTAATTGAGGTTTTGGATCAAAATATCGCTTATAATGCATTTTAAATGCATTCATTTTTTCGAATCCTGAGAAAATGAAGAAATATTTTTGAAAAAGGACATCGCACACATCTTATGGAAAATATAATGTCACTCAAATTCAATAAAATTTATACTAATAGATTCGTTTTAAATTAACGGTCAAATCTTATCATTGCGCCAACTCTTAATTATGATTAATTACGGCGCAAATTGCAATTAAAGTTTATGAAATCAAATTTTTTAGTCAGTAAGGCCGATGCCACATTATGCGTTTTGACCGGATGCGGTGAAAACGCATCCGTTTGCCACGCAACCGGACCGACCTGTCACACTATGCGTTTAGTCTGGTGCAGTTTGTAAGCGCGTACCGGTGACTCAAAACGCATCCGTTTCCAACGCAACCGGACCGATCTGTCACACTATGCGTTTTCACCGGATACGGCGAAAACGCATCTGGTCAAAACGCATAATGTGGCATCGGCCTAAAAGTGTCAGTATTGCTCTGGGTGCTATTCAAAAGAGCTTAAACCCCGCTGGGCCTAAGCGGATTAGTGAAACTAATCCGCTGATTTATGGAGTACCGACAATTTGGGTATTATAAAATATTTTTTCTCTCTCTAACTTATGTACGTATCCATTTGATTTCAGATTTATTTATATCAATTTCTGCTCTTATTATTGAAAATATGGAGTTGGCGCAATGATAAGATTTGACCGTTAATTTAAAACAAATCTATTCGTATAAATTTTATTGAATTTGAGTGACATTATATTTTCCATAAGATGTGTGCGATGTCCTTTAAACGCAGAATGAAATATTACGTTTTTAGGGACCGTTCAAGTATTACGTAACGCAGGTTGGGGGGGGGGGGGGTCAAAAATCTTCTTCAAAAATCGCGTTACGTAATACTTGAACGCTCCCTTACCGGGGGCCGAAGGTCCCTGAAAACTTTTATAATGTTTATTTTAATAATCAACTGTTTTCAATGGGAAATATGCCACAATTTTACCAAAAAAAAAATGATTTTATTAACGTTTCGACGCTTAAGTCGGGTGTCGTTGTTAAAATACAAAATAATACTAAATTAAACAAAAATGTTGTTGCTTAGTAAAACATTCTTCTAATAATTCATCTAATCTGACTCATTTATATTGGAAATTAAGACATGTAACTATTGTATTCTATTAAAATGATATTGCCAACACTAATGAGTTGCATTCCTGGGACGACTTTAATAAATGATAGTTCATTCTATTACATGAAATCAACACCAACTCAAGAATATCCGCCACAAAATATTTTAATTGTGGAACAGGTTAAAACTTCCCCTGTTCCAGTGTTCCCATATATCAAAGTTTATCCGACTAGACACCCTTAAGCTATTAACAAATTTTCAGCTTGCTATTAATCAACTTTTTTTTCATACGCGCATCAATTATTTGTAATGTTTTTCTGAAATGTAGTGGAATATGGAATAATTTTAAATAAACTGATAAAATGTTAATTATTGACAATAAGAAACACTTTATCTTTTAACTAAACTACATTGTATTATGTATTTATTAAGCTCTAAAGGTGTTTAAGACTTTACCTGAATTACATAGTTTTCAGTGGAAATTAAATACAACAAGCAACCTTTAATAATTCTTAATTAGTTTTTTACTCTCGGACTATCAGTGATTTGTTTACTTGTGAACTAATATTAAATTAGATGTTTATACTTACTTGACAATCTTTTTTATAATAGATGTTCAAAGTGTGCTCCACCTGCACGAACACATGCATCGATACGACGGATCCAGTTGTTGGTAATGCCATAGTTATCTAAATTATGTCGAATGGTTTCTGCAGCATCAAAAATTCGTTCCCGTAATTCAGCTTCTGATTGGATTTCATCTTGGTTATCATAAACTAACGATTTCAGATGTCCCCAAAAATAAAAATCCATTACATTGAATTCGGGACTTCGGGGAGGCCAAAGAATGGGTCCATTTCTACCAATCCAACGACGAGGATACGTGGTATCCAAAAGATTTTTCACAACTCTGGTAAAATGTGCTGAGGCTCCGTCATGAAGAAACCACATTTCACGGCGTGTTTGCAATGATAGGTCTTCAAGCAGAACCGGCAAAACATTTTGCAAGAAATTATGATAGGCTTCTCCATTTAGAGTTCTGGGTAATTCATATGGTCCTATCAAACGATTGTTGATTATTCCTGCCCATAAATTTATGTTAAATTTTCGTTGAAAATTTGTCCTACGTATTAAACTAGGGTTTTCGTCGCTTTCCATATGTGGCAATTATGAAAATTATACACACCATTTCTCGTGAAACAAGCAAGCCTCATCCGCGCATAACACTTTAGATGGAAATTCAGGTTCTCCGACGAGTTTATCTTGAAACCACCTGCAAAATGTCAATCGTCGAGGAAGATCACCTTGGTGTAAATCTTGTACTCTCTGATAATGATATGGATGTAGAAGTTGTTCCCGAAATGTTCTATGAACAACGTTTTTCGATATGCTAACCATTTTAGCCACATCTCGTGTGCTTACATTTGGATTATTCTCCACAGCATCTAAAATGTCGTCTTCTACATTCAATCGATGGATACTTCTTGTTCTTCCGCTATTTTTTTTCGGCACAACAGAACCCGTTTCTAATAATCTTTGAGAAACATTCACAAAAGTTCGAGGATTAGGAGCTCGCCTTTCGGGATACCGATGCACATAAATTCGGACAGCTAAATTACTGTTGCATTGCGCTTCTCCATAAACAATCAACATATCATGATATCCTCGGATGGAAAACATTTTCACGGTGACACTAAACACAATCGCGTTTACACTAAACACAAAAAATGTTCCAATCTATCTCGTAACGATGAAAAGAGTACCTACCCTTTACAAAGTAATGGAACCGATTCTTCGTTGTTTTGATAATCACTTGTTCCCCGAGAAAGACTGGTTCTTTTGGTACAGAATAAAACTAATAAATTAACCGAAATATCCAGATGTCGGTATAATATCAAGGAAACAAATTCTTCTTTTGTTTGATGTTGAGGCGCCCCGACAGGTTGAAATGTAAACACTTAGGGGTATTCCGAAATGGACAAGGGTTTCATTGCTAAATATCTACATTTTATTACTTTACAGATAACAGTAATAAACAGGAACCAACTATTTTCTCTAATTGTGACCATGTACCTTTAACGTTTTGTATTGCAGCGTTGCCATATTTAAATTGGCATGCCAAAATGTATTTTCGTTTTTTGGCCAAACGGGTGAATTTAGAAAAAAATGTTATAAGACTTTTTTGATCTACATGGTGCCTTCTACCTACACCTTTAAGGAACGCACTATTTTCGGGGACACCCTGTATATTACAGTTGAAGTATATCTCTTTTTAAATAATGAATGTGCTAAATAATTTGGAGATATTATTATTATTATTATTAATGAAAACATTTACCTTTGGAATACATTCAAAATTGGAGCAATTAAATTCTTCCGGTTCGCACTCGATTTTCGGCCCGCAATCCTTCTCGTCCGATCCATCAGGACAGTTGACCTTACCATCGCACACCACTGACTTCGGAAGGCATTCGTCCCTCGGTTTACACGGGACTTCAGTTGCTGGATCGCAAGTGACACAGTTGAACTCGTCGCTACCATCGTCACAGTCTTTAATTGAGTCGCAGTAATATCTGGAGGCTATGCATTGGCCGTTTTTGCATGTAAATTCGTTTATTTCGCATGGAGAAGTTTCTAAAAGATATATAATAGTAATTAAATTAAAGTAAAGTGAAGAAATGCATGCAAATCCCTAAAAAATAGAAAAGCGGCGGGAACTGACGACATAGCACCAGAACTGCTCAAATATGGTAGCAATACCCTGTATGATTACCTAAGAGATATATTTAACAGATGTATGAATGGCGAAGTCACACCAAAAGAATGGTAATTGTCTGTAATCTTTACAATACACAAGAAAGGCAATAAAAATGTATGCGATAACTAAGAATAAGATTATTTTTCCGTAAGAGTTTAGGGAAAAGTTATAAAAATAAAATAGAAGAAGAATCAAAGATTTAGAGGCCGAAGAGCAAGCCGGCTTCCGCGCTGGCAGATCCACCACGGACCACCTATATTGTGTAACACAGTTGACTTGATTTAGTGTACATAGACTTAAAAACAGCATACGTCTCTGTGCAACAACGACAAAGTAAACTTTGGGAAGCCCTCGATAAACTAACATCAGTCTGAACCTCATTAAAGCTGTAAAAAATCTATGCCACTACAATATAGCAAAAGTTAAGCTAGACAAGGAAATCTCGTCAGGATTTGAAGTGAATAAGGGTCTGAAACAGGGCTGCTGTCCAGCGACGACGCTATTTAAAATATATTTGGAGCCAGTTTTGAAATCCTGGAAAAGAAAATGTAAAAATATGGGTATACCGCTAAATGATAAGAAGAGTACCGGAACTGGGGGTTTAGAAGTAAACACCAAAAAAACAACGGAATATATTATGTGCGTCGGAGGTATACAGCAGGATCTAGCGTTGGAAAATGAAATACTGACAGGAATATAAATACTTTGGGCTTAGAATTACACAAGATGGAAGGAAAACTATCGCATTATTGAACACAATCCTATGGGACCAAAATATTCACAAAGAAAATAAACATAATCAGCCGTGTGATGGAAGACCGAAGTTACCTTTAACGTAAAATTATCCTGCAGTTAAGTTATAATCCTCGAGTTGGTGTGATGTATCATATTTAACTTAACTACTTGAGTTATTTCTTGACAGTTCTTGAGTTATCTGATATATCAACTGTCATTTTATAACGCGACGTTAAACCTCAAGTTATGAGATAACTCTGTAGTTATGTCAGGTTAGGTTCATCTTTTGACTTGTTTTTAGACAGAAATCAAGTGAATTTAGAAGCTAATAATTTAATAATTAAGAATAGAAGGGTAATACAATTTTAAAAATTATACAAAAATCAAATCGAGAGATATAAGTCGAAATTTTATTTTAAGTACCTACTGTGCTTTCTATCCAGAGTTGCTAGATGATATTTTATAAATCCACCACTTAGAAACTGAAATTTCCTCAAATTCAAATTCAATTGAAGCTCAAATACCACAAATTTAAATTTTTGCCGCATTTTAATAAATTAGTAGTCAAATTAAGAGAACAGTATTAAACCAAAATTATACTACTTATCAACGAGGGCCCTGGAAATAATTCATAGTTCCTATCGTCTTCTATTATATGGGAGTATAATATACAGTTCTATGTACATTCGCAAATTTAATTTACCATGACCCCTTAAAATCCTCCATAATTTTTCGCCACCAAAAAATCCCACTACAATTTCTGCTTAGAAAAATTTCCCTAGACGCTTTCAAATTACCCCAAAATTGTGGGAAAATACACCAATCTGGCAACCCTGTTTCTATCTACCGTTTGAAACACCACCGAACCCTAGCAGCTGTTTGCTCTAGGGTTTGCATAAGGTTCTCTTTGTTACTTCAGACTTTGTTCCTCAAATGTTATTTCTAATATAACGTTGAAGAAATATCTCATAACTGTGAAGAATACATCACACTGAATTTTACCTAAATAGTTATGGGCATCGTTATACCTGAGAGTAATCTTAACTTTAACTCAAACGTTAAAGATAACTTCGGTCATCCATCACACGGCTGATTATCTATAACGTCATTGTTAAGAGCATTATAACTAGAGAGCGGAATATATGCAAAGTGCATATAGATGCATATATTGCATATTTTCAGACAACAAACACAACATTGCATATTTAAGCTAAACACGATTTATTTTGCATATTTTAAAAATAAATTATATAAAAGTTTAAAATTTTCCTCTCTTAGTTGGAATTTTATAACTTCGATATGAAAGAGCTCGTTATTTATCTATCTATCGCTCATCTGGACTTTCCCATTACTACCTGAATTTAACAATTATGGGTGTTCCCAGAAAAATATTATTTTATTAGCGTAGCAAGTCGTAGGTACCTACCTGCTTTTAAGGGTCTAATAATTATTTTGTCAGTTTCCGGCCAACATTTGTTTAAAGTAAACGTTGTATCGTATTTAGTGTTTTTGAAGTGATTGGTATATATTAAATTTAAATATGTCTACCATTCAAAAAAGTGCTTGGATAAAGTGTTTTCCCGAGTTAAAGCTAAGTGGAGACAAAGTATTTTGCAAGGCCTGTTCCAAAATCGTAAGTTACATTCATTTTCACATTTCATTTTTTAAATGAGGAACTGACAAACAAAAGCATCATGTCCCACAAAAGAAATTTTTCTGGAAAGAGTGTTTTTATTCGACAAATTCGCTTTTACTTCTATAAAGACGGACATAGAGAGAAGCATCAAAATACAAAAATCCATCAAATTGTAGACAACTCCGCTTTTGTTCTTCAGCTTAAGTAACGTACTTTGTTCTTTAAGTAACGTACAAATTGCTAAAGAACTTATGTTCATAAAAGTTAATTTTAGTTTTTTACCAGATCTAATAAAGTCATTAGAACAAAGGAATTTACAATTAAGTGATTCGGTTAATCTTGTTAACACTTTTTCTGCTCATTGTCAAAAAATTCCCGGAAATACAGGGATTACAATTAGAAATAAATTAAAAAATGTTTTAGAAAAAAATGAGGGCTTCGATTGTTTGAGGAAAGTTGTACGTATTTTTGAAGGCAACTTTTCTGAAGATCTTACGACTTAATAGATTGTTTTATTTTTGAGTATTTTTAATATGCATTTGCATATTTAGACAAATTTAGAAAAAATACCTGCATATTTGTAGTAAAAGTAATGCATATATATGCGCATATTTTGGTAATGTTGTGTTGCATATATTCCGCTCTCTAATTATAACATATAACAGCGAAGTTTGGCCACTTAAAGAAAAATCCGAAAATAGGCTCAGAACAACTGAAATGGACTTCTAGAGAAGAGCCGCTGGTATACCAAGAAAAGATAAAATCAGAAATATTGATAGAGATAATAAATGTAAAGCATACTATAATAATTGTAAAAACAAATCAACTAGATGGTTTGGTCACGTAGAACGTCTGAAAGACGAAGGATTACCCAAGCAAGTACTACGGTGGGCACCAAAAGGACTGCGGAAAAGAGGAAGACCTAGGAAAGGGTGGATAGAGGGAATTCATAGGGAAATTAGAGAAAGAGGCTTGAACGAAGATATGTGTTACGATAGAGAACAACGGCGATTGGTAATATGAAGACGGTTATGAACCGTGTAATTTACGTCACGAAAGCTTTTAGAAAAATCTTATGTAAAACGTTTATACTTACCGCAATCAGTTTCATCGCTGTGGTCATCGAATCCACAATCGTGAACGTTGTCACAACGCCAGCTGGCAGGAAGACACCTTCTGGACTTTTTGCATTTGAATTTTGTAGGCGGACATACTTGAGAGCAGATTTCTGGGTTTTCGTCAGTTCCATCCAAGCAGTCTTTTTCTCCATCGCATACCCAAAGTTTTGCGATACAACTGGTCTTGTCACACTAACAATGAACGACATAATATTAGTAGATTATTTTCTCAAAAGCACTCACATACAGATTGTAGGTAAAAAGGGCATTTGAGGCAAAAAAATGTCTCAGTCGGGTCAATCCATGCCAAGTGGTCCAATATAAATTAAGTTGGTTGCTTGACTATTTTTAATATTTTTTATTTTTCTACCTTTTAAACTTCAGTCTATAGAGACTACAAAATTGCATTCATTTTATTTTTAAAAAATTTATTTTGCCGATTAGCCCAGTCGGGATAGCATTTGACCTTGCATTAGGAGCTGCCCCAAATTTTATTTTTCTAATCTTTAGGGAGGGTCAATATTAGTATAAATTTAAAATCTCGACTAAATTCCGCCGTTGCGTCAGCCGCCATCTTGATTTTAAACGAGAACCGTTTTTGCTCAATATCTCCGCCATTTTCAATTTTTTGACAAAAAGTGTACAAACTGAAATTGTTGAAAATGCGATTTTCTATAGTTTCATTTATTATAATTTTTTTCGTGCGGTCGATATTTTCCGAGTTATGAGGGGAAAATAGTGACAGTTGTAGCATAATTATTGAATAATTGAATTATCTCGTTTATTATTAGTTCTACAACAAATATATATCTATACAAAAATGAAGAGAATTAAATTTTGTATAATTTTGGTGCCGTACATTTTTTTGATAAAATCAATATTTAAGGTAGTACGTATGTGGTAAAAGTGCGACCGTAAGACCTGATTGATTTTCTAGCAATTGTTTTTGTTCAATATCCCCGCCATTTTCAACTTTTCGACAAAAAGTGTAAGAACTGAAATTGTTGCAATTACGATTTACGTGCATCACGATATATTAGCTGACATAAAACTTAAAATATCGACAGACAAATTCAACCAATCAAACCCGCTAGTTAATAAAATTAAGTGAACTTAATGCACGTAATGTCTTTTTATGTCTTTTATATACTTAGTTTGGCTGATGTTTCATTAGAAGTTTCAAAAATTGTATAAAATATAATTCTCTTTATTTTTGTTTATGTACAATTATGTCGTAAAGTTAATAATAAATGAGACAATTCAATAATTATGCTTCCCCTCCGCTTCCATTATTTTCCCCCTTAACTCGGAGAATATTGATCGTATAAGAAAATTGTGCCAAAGAAATTGTAGGAAATTGCATTTCCAACAATTTTCTTTCCCACCATTTAGGTTGAAAAGTTGAAAATGGCGGAGATATTAAGCAACAACAGTTCTCATTTAAAATCAATATGGCGGCTAATGCAACCGCGGAATTCAGTCGAGATTTTAAATTTACACTACTATTGATCTCTGCTAAAGGATAGAATTATAAAATTTGGGGCAGCTCGGAAACAAAATTCAATTCAATAATTATGCTTCCCCCACCACTTTTTACTATTTTCCCATGTAACTCGGAAAATATCAACCGCATGAAAAAAATTGGTTAAAAGAAATTGTAGGAGATTTTATTTTGAACAATTTTAGTTGAAAATGGCGTAGATATTGAACAAAAACAATTGCTATAAAATCAATCCGGTCTTGCGCTCGCGCCATTTCCGCATACGTACTACCTTAAATATTAATTTTAGCAAAAAAATGAACGAGATCAAAATTGTGTAGAATTTAATTCTCTTCAATCTTGTATAGGTACATATTTGTTGTAAATCTAATAATAAACGAGATAATTCAATAATTCAATAATTATGCTCCAACTCTCACTATTTTCCCCTCATAACTCGGAAAATATCGACCGCACGAAAAAAATTATAATTAATGAAATTATAAAAAATCGCATTTTCAACAATTTCAGTTTCTACACTTTTTGTCAAAAAATTGAAAATGGCGGAGATATTGAGCAAAAACGGTTCTAGTTTAAAATCAAGATGGCGGCTAACGCAACGGTGGAATTCAGTCGAGATTTTAAATTTATACTAATATTGACCATCTCTAAAGATTAGAAAAATAAAATTTGGGGCAGCTCCTAATGCAAGGTTAGGCCTGTTATTCATCTAACCCGACTGGACTAGATGACGGCCATTTTTGTTAAAGCGTATCGATCATCATTTTCACGGAAAACATGGCTTCGCTCTTTAGCCAATATTTTTACTGAGGTTTGTCCTAGAACAATAAATCAAAAACCAAACTTTTTAGAAAGGTATGCTCTAAAAAAAAACGGTCTGCTATAGCATTATTTAACTTCAAACTCCCCTTAAGGCCTTAAATGAACCTCAAAGTTTGAAAAGGTAAATTGATAAAAGTCCATTTTCGGCATTTTTTTAACAGCATAAGGCAAGACGTTAATGGTTTGTAATTTTTTTCTGGAAAAGACATACGTACATACTTTAAATAAAAAAAGTTTGAGCTTTGAGACAAAAGTAAATTTTTTCAAAAAAAAATCTCAAAAATGTATTTTTTTGACAAATCTCAAAGTTTGACCCCTTATATTTCTGATGGGCACGCATGAAAAAATTTGAAGTTTGGCTGAATGTTAGCCCCTAGCAAGTAGAATGAGGAGTAAAAACTTGGAGTTGTAGACTTACGGCATATAGGAGTTACGGGCTTGAAAAGATGGTCAAAAATCAAAATGGTCACAATTTGAGCGTTTTATTTTCACCAGATTTTACAATAAATACAAATGTATACAGGGTGGGCCAAAGAGAAGAGTTCACCTCGATATTTTTCAAGAGTTACCTATTATATTTTAAGAAAATGCCGAAATATGTCCATTTCTATTTTTATATTGCAATTTTTTGGCATATATTTCATACTACGTGACGTCATCCATCAGAGCGTGGTGACGTAATTGATGATTTTTTTTAAATGGGACTGAACATATTACTGAATATAGAATTGAAGACGCTTTCAAATGAAATACCACAAGGCCCATATTCCCATTTAAAAAAATCATCAATTCCGTCACCAGGCTCTGATGGATGACGTCACGTAGTATAAAATAGATGCCAAAAAATTGCAATATAAAAATAGAAATGGACCTATTTCGGCATTTCCTTAAAATATAATAGGTAACTATTGCCAAATATCGAGGTGGACTCTTTTCTTTGGCCCACCTTGCATAAATTTGTATTCATAGTGAAATAAGTAAGTCTGCAACTCCAAATTTTTACTCCTTATTCTACTTGCTAGGAGCTAACATTCAGCCAAATTTCAAATTTTTTCATGCGTGCCCATCAGAGATATAAGGAGTCACTTTGAGATTTTTCAAAAAATTACATTTTTGAGATTTGTTTTGAAAAAATTTACTCAAGTCTAAAAGCTCAAACTTTTTCTATTTAAAGTATGTACGTATGTCTTTTCCAGAAAAAAATTACAAACTATTATCGGCTTGCCTTATGCTGTTAAAAAATGTTGAAAATGGCATTTTATCAGTTTACCTTTTCAAACTTTGCGGTTCATTTAAGGCCTTAAGAGCATACTTTTCTAAAAAGTTTTGTTTGATTTATTGTTCTAGGACAAACTTCAGTGAAAATATTGGCTAAAGAGCGAAGCTATGTTTTTCGTGAAAATGATCGATACGCTTTAACAAAAATGGCCGTCATCGGCAAAATAAATTAAAAAAAAAATAAAATGAATACAATTTTGTACTCTCTATAAACTGAAGTTTAAAAGGTAGAAAAATAAAAAATATTAAAAATAGTCAAGCAACCACCTTTGGACCACTTGGCTTGGATTGACCCAGTCGCTTAGGGTATGGCATACAATAAGAACAAATATTTAAAAACAATAGAAAACGTTAAATGAACTATTCATAAACGAACATATAATCAATGTAATCTAAACTAAAATATTTTTAGTCGCATTCAGGAACTCATCAATAACTCTAGGAAACGGCCTTCGGGGGCATTCTTCAACAATGTGACGAAGAGTCTGTCGTTGCGCACCACAGTCACACTCAAGAGTAAGGGCCTTTCCCCATTTATGTACGCTGTCAGTAGATCTACTTCTGCTTGTTCTTATTCTGTTCAGCGTTGTCCATGTATTGCGGGGAGGTTCAAAGCCTGGCGGTTTCTGATCGATACATGCCATTTGGTGTACTACCTGTGCCGAGTCTCTCTTCCATTGTCTTCTCCAGGCATTGATGAGGCGGGAATGTTCTTGATGTAAGGAGGTGGTCATTAACAATGGATCTGATCTCTGAAACCCAATCTATTCATTTCCATATCAAGCTTGTCATTGTGGTTGGATAGTTGATGGTGAGCCTGCATTTTTCTATATTCTCTGAGAAGTGAATGACTTGTTTATAGTTTCGGTAGTGGGATGTAACTGAGAATGGGAAGCCAATAGTTCGCTGTTGGTCTAATTGTACTTAAGATTGTTTGGCTTAATTGGGTGTCAACAATATTCGTGTGTTTGCTACTAAGTCATACCGGGGAAGCATATTCAGCTACCGAGTATGCAAGTCTGAGAGCGGATGATCTGAGTACGGAGGTACCCCATGTGGTACCACATTGCTTTTGGATATTATTTCGCGTTTTCAGTTTTACTGCCGTTCTTTGTAGGTATTCTTAAAGTTCTGTCAAGATTTACTCCTAAGATGTCTCATTCGCTGATTGACTTGGAAATCCCTCTATCTCCACAAACTAGTCAGGCACCAAGAGTATAAATGTGAGCGATTGTCTGTGAAAAAACTACTGATTTTTCTTACCTTTAGTTGATTTTCTCCACAGGTCACATTATGGCAGGGACCACCAGGTTCAAGCAACTCATCAGAACCGTCTCCACAATTGTCAACCGTATCGCATAGGTACGCAATAGGAATGCAGTGTCTCTTTTGAGTACATTGAAACATTTCTGGAGGACAGCTAGGGGGCGCTGTGACGTTAGCCGCTTTGATACAGCTGCCATTCGTCCACTGATATCCATCGGAGCATGCGCACGTGGAACCATGATCAGGTAGTGGTAGACATAGTTCGGGACAGGTTGACACAGAACAATCATTATCTCCTAAAATTTACAGAATTTAATAGTACAAATAGAGGATGATATGGTTATCGAACCAAGCTCTGATTATGTATAACTTGGAACGAGAATCCAATAGAGTGGAAGGGCAGAATTCGATATAAAGGAAAAATTATGAAAGGAAAGAAAGTAATAGGAGCTTTGAGCTTATTACTTTGGTCAAAAACTATACCATCAGAAAAGAAAACACAGTTATATAACAGCATCTTTAAAAGCGCGGTACTGTATGGATCTGAAATCTGGCAACTGAATAAGCGAACATAACAGAATTTGTTCTCACTGGAAATGGACTTCTGGTGAAGATCGGCCTGCATCTCTATAGTCTCAACATAACGAGTGAATGAGTATGATACATTATGAATAGGAAAACAAACATAATACAAGAAATCCAGGAAAAACAACACTGTTGATATGGCCATGTCCAAAGAATGGAGGAACATCAAACTCCCAAAGCTGATTATGGAATGGCAACCCCTGAAAAACGAAGGAAAAGCAATATCTGAAAGAGATCTACGACCAGGAGATTGGACAGATCGTTCGCGGCTGGAAAATAGGAACCGGAAAGTGCAGGACGCTGTAAACCGGTTTTATATACAGGGTGTCCCCGAAAATAGTGCGTTCCTTTAAAGTATGGATATAATACATAATTTAGAACAAAAAAGTCCTATAACATTTTTTTCTAAAGTTATCCGTTTCCAAAAAAAGAATTACATTGTTCTCCATATAAGTGAATTTTTATTTTCATAAATTTGAATGACATGGCAACGTAGCCTAGAAGAACTTGCTGTGACTGTGGAAATTTAACCGAATAACCCCTTGTTTATTTACTTTGAGGTGTGATCTTTGGGGTTGTTGACATCGTAGGTACCTACCTGCAAAATAATGGATATGGGTTTGGTTGATATTTACATTATTTTACCTACCAGATGCAATTGACCTACAAACCTACTTTTTTAATCTTTAGATTTTTGAGTTGCGCGTTGTTGCCAGACTTCAATTTGCATATCAAAATGTATTTTCGTTTTTTGGTCAAACGGATCAATTTAGAAAAAAAATGTTATAAGACTTTTTTGCTCTACATTGTGCTTTCTACCTATACCTTTAAGGAACGCACTATTTTCGGAGACACCCTGTATAGGAAACTGTTAAATATATAAATAGATCATTGTACTACTTACCTTTATGCGCTTGTTCATCGAAGAGTTTGATATCAAAAATAGGCATATTTCCAACGTAAACTTTTCTGGCTCCCGTGTCGTTCCTGTAGGCCATTATAGCACCTTTGGCCATCTCAATAAAATACAAATGTTTAGTAGCTCCTGCACCGATAGCCAAGCTAACTGGAGAATCCACTCCACCTATAGTTTCAGTTCTTTGATCTTTTCCGGTAAAGTCGACACTTTGTATAATTTTGAGGTGCTTATCGCCCCAAAATATCCTCTTTGTCTGGTAATCGATGGCCAATCCAGTGGGCCAATGTATTTTTTCGACTAAAAATGCTCTTTTGTTCGTACCATCCATATTAGCCGTATCTATACGACCTTTCTCCGGAGATAAACTGGACCAATCAGCCCAATACATAACACCATTGTAAGGATCTACAGCTATAGAAGTAGGACTGTAATTGCTACTTTCTATGAGTGTTCTCGTAATAGAAGTATTCGCTAATTTAGTAACGCTAATACTTCCTTTCTCCAGGCTTGTCCAGTAAATATTCCTGGAAATCCAGTCGAAAGCAAGGCCATCACAAACTACGTTTTTTAACAGGACTTTTACGTCCGTGGTATTTGTAACAGGTACTTGGTTAACTGTCAAGCTGAGCGCATCGGCGAAAAATATACTTTTGGTTTTTACGTCGAAATCCAGCCCTTTAGGCCTGCCAATGTTCATGATAGGAACTATAGTTTCATTCCCGGTATTCAAATCTATACCTCTTATTGAAAACGGACGGCTTTTAGATACTAGTAAAAAAGTTGAAGGCAATTCTTTCGAGCATCTTCTTTGGTCGGTCAGCGTGTAACCTGTTGCGCAGATGCACTTCTTGATGGCTATGGCACCGTTCCATGTTGGGATGCAGAGGTGATCACAGTCGTTCATGGTTTTGCATGGATGGGCAACTAAAAATTAAAATATATAGTAATTAAAAAAAAGACTAAGGACCGGTTGTTCGAATGCTAATCAAGAAGTTGATTATAATTAAGTCCCCTTAACAACCATCAAATAACAAAATCTGTTGTTCGTACGCCAATCAGTTGATTGTAATCAATTATCATTATGAAAATTAGCATAATTATTAATTGATTAATTAATTATTAGTTATTAATTAACATAATAAGTATTAACATAATTGATTAATTAATGAATTAATCTCATAATTGTAATCAATTATGTCTTCAGCAACCCAATGAGAGTTGACATTGACAGTAATTAAATATTTGATAATGATCAGTTGATTCCATTTTTGATTAACGTTCGAACAACGTTCGAATTAATATTGTTTCGATTTAGGTATAGCTCCTTTGGCACTATATTCTAATCTTTTTAGCCTCTCATCCAGTGTTGTTATGATTTGTTCTTGATTTTTTAGCTTCGCTAATATGAGTTGCAGACTTTGTTCGATATTATTAGTTCGTTCCTCCTTTTTGCCACTTTCCTTTTTGTTGTTTACTGCATTGGCAAATGTTAGATTTTCATTACTCCAATTTTTTTCGTTGTTTTGGTATATTCGAGGTGTTAACAAATCCTCTATTTTATGACTAAATATTTATAATCACAACTTGGCAACAGTGTTGTCATTAAGACTCAATTAGCATTTCTCAGAATTGAGTGTCTACAATTTTGACATTCTACTATAATAACTTATTTTGCTATCTCCTATAATAATAAATATAGCGGACTTTATCACAAAAGTTGATCACCCTGTATAGTAATCATTGTACTGAAATAATAACCTTAAAACATGAAATACTGACTATTAATGATGCATTAATTAATTAAAATATAAAATTATAAACAAATGAAAAAAAGTGTTTACCATCTGGTTGGCGCTGTCTGTGGAAAACGTATACATTAAAAGGTCTACTAATATTAACAACGACGCTCTTTTCTTCTTGCTTAAACTTATGCAGCTCCAGTATACTGTTATTATACCAGGAAGACACAAATATACTATTTTGGAACACGGTAATTCCATATAAATTTTGTACTTTAGTACCTCTTAGTACCGTTCTTCGGTTTCTCCCGTCATAATCGACTCTTTCCACATAATCTAAAAACAAAAACAATGTATTTCGGTAACTTTAACAACGAGACCTCATTCTATATTCACCTGTTACATACAGATCGAACTTACCTAAGTATGTATCCACCCAATAGACTCTCTTGGTAGGAATATCCACTGAAACTCCGTACGGGTAAACAATTGTATGATCTACGATGGATCTTCTGTCGGTACCATCCATGTTAACACGTTCTAGCATAGGAGAAGAATGCCCCCATTTTGTGAAAAACAGGTAGCCGCTTGTTGGATCCAATGTAATTGCTCTTGGTTTGCTCAGGTCGTACTCAACAAGAATATTACACCACCTATAACAAAAAGTACCAATGAAAGCATCTATATAAAAATTTTTATGATCCCCAGTCACTACTTCTTCTTCTTCTTTTGCCCTTTAATTCGTCCAATTTTGAACTTAGGCTTCCCCCAGTTTCCTCCATTCGCTTCTGTTTAGTGCTTTTTGTATCCAGTGCGTTCCTCCTATCTTTTTAATGTCGTCTCTCCATCTCATCTTAGGTCGTCCTATTGCTCTCTTTCCTGTCCATGGTCTCCATTGTTGTATCGTGGTATTCCACCTATTGTCCGTTTGTCTAGCGTTATGACCTCCGAAGCTCCATTTTAGCCTGGCTATAATATGTTGTCCTGCGTTTTTGACTTTTGTTTTATTTCTTACCCAGTTGTTTTGCTTTTTGTCTGTTAATTTTATTCCTAACATTGCTCTCTCCATGGCTCTTTGTGCCTTCATTATTTTATCAATATTTGCTTTGGTCAAGGTCCATGTTTGGCATGCGTATGTGAAAATTGGGAGTATGCACTGGTCAAACACTCTTGTTTTTAAGTATTTACCCTTCTTTTTACCTCCGCTGTTTGGTTTTCCTTATTTATTTTTATTATCTGTCCCAAATATATACATATAATCATTAACCGCTTCTATATTCTAAATCCCAGACACTACACTGTTCACTATTCACTGAACTACTCATGAAGAGTCAATACTACTTAAATAGTGATGAGTGTAGTGTCTGGGGTATCAGGGGACTGAGACCCCAGAGGCCCTGAGGAAGGCACCAGAGAGAATGTCGAAAGCTCGGCACAGTGACAATTGACGCTATTCAACTCAGAAGCCTGGTGAGTATAATATTCATTTTTGTAATAATAATAATCTTAATTTTAGGTTCAACTGCATAGTTCTTATTGCGGACCGAGTAGATCAGTGTTTTTCAATCTGTGGGTCGTCCTTACTCGGGGGGTCGTCGACTGAAAGAAAAAGCAGAGGTTCTTAAAACACAATTTTAGTGGGAAGGATGTGCTTGTTTGTTTTTCAAAAGTTTATCAAATTGTGGTACTATTTTTGGAAGGATATTTCTCTTTTTAGTTTTATTGTCTACCATTGAAGAAAATGTCAGTTCACACAAGTATGAAGTGGCGAATTGCACTAATAATTTAAGAGCTTCTCTTGCCAGCTCTGGGTATTGGTGTTTTATTTTTATCCAAAAGACGTCGACACAATTCCATTTTAAGCATGCCATCAGCAGCTAAATCTAGAAGACATTCTCTAATTTTTTTGTTGACCAGTCAGATCTATTGATGTATCCAACAAAGGGTTTAGAATCCATCTACGTCTATTGTCAGCTTCAGAATGCAACTATGGAAAGTATGTCAAAAGTTGCTCTTGTAAATTATGCAAGCTCTGTATAATGCAAAGAATGTGAGCCGATACTGCAAAACTTTGGTCCGTTGCATTATCTTCATCAATCTTCTGAACAGATGGGAAAGACTCAAACATTGAGAGGTTGACCACAAACGAAGTTTTGTGTGAAATGCTTTTACTTTATCTTTAGCTGTTAAAATATTCTCTTCTCTTCTTTGAAGGTTCTTGTTCAAATTGTTAAGGTGACTAAAAAGATCTGCCAAAATGCTAATTTCAAGAGCCAATAGGGTCAGAAAAACCGTAAGCATATTTAGATTTTGCATCTTGTAAGAACATTGACAATTCAGCTCTCAGTTTCCAGAACCCTTGTCAACACCTTTCTTTTGGATAGCCACCTGACCTCTGTGTGATAAAGGAGATTTTGATGAAGTGAGTCCATATCTTCACAAACGATTCTGAATAGCCGGGTTTGCAAAGCATTACCTTTGATAGAATTTACAATTTTGATACCTCCTTGAGCACGTTATTTATATCAGAAGATACTACCTTAGAGCCTGTCAATGAAGAAAAGAGTATGTCCAGGATATGTTTGGCATTATCGATTTTATTTTGAAATCAGGCCACTATTTTTGCCATTCATAGTTTTAACGCCATCGCTACAAATAGCGATATATTTTTCCCAATCAATATTGTAGTTGCAAGTGCTTTCTAAAAACATATCGTACAAACACTGGTCAGTAGTGTTTGCAGGAAGTACTTTGCAAAATAAGATTTCTTCCAAGATATTGTCATCTGCTTCAAAGCGCACAAATACTGCAAACTGTGCACAGTCGGAATCACCTATGTAGTGCCTAATCACCTATAACATATGTAGTTTTTAATTAAATTCTTTGGCTTTCTATGAGACCAGGGGGTCGCCAGAATATTACAACCTGTAAAGGTCGCAAAATCAAAAAGATTGAAAAACACTGGAGTAGATCATACCTGCCAACTTCTTTCAGACCTTCAGAGATCTTGTGCACCAGTTGGCTTTAAAATTAACTTTTCCAAAACACAATAAATGACCAACCTTGTAATAGCCAAAAACATTTCAACTGATGGCAGGCAAATTGAACAAGTGTATACCTATCCTATAAGTATCTGGGTCACGAGATTAAATTAGGAAAAGACAATCAAACAACAGAGTTAATTGGGAGAATAGGAGTAACATGGACAGCTTACATAAAACTGAGGGAAGCCTTTAGATCAGATATTCCCATGTGCTTGAAAAGGAAGGTCTTTGATCAATGTGTATTCCCAGTTCTAACGTATGGTGCAGAAACATTGACTTTAGAGAAAAGTGATCAATAGAATACAAATAGCATAGAGCTATAAGTTGAACATATCCCTCAGAGATAGAGTTTCAAATTAAATTAAACGTATTTTGCTGTTCATTTTTAAGAGCACAAGTACTAAATATATAATTATTGTATTTATATTTTCGATGCTCCATATATTATGTTACAAAAGTTGCTCTATGAACCAAGAATGAAAATTTTAAATTAATAATGCACATAAGATAGATAACACATAAAAAAACTTACATCAAGTCATGGGTACACACAAGTATGATCTCCCGTTGATCGTCCATAAAGTACCAGTTTTCTGTGATCCAATCCAGTGCCAATTGTTGTACCAAATCTACTTCTAGAAGTGGAGATCCAACGTTCAAAGACCATCTTTGGTTTAAATCGTTTACATTAGCACACATAAACGAAGCCTAAAACACAAATATAACTTTTATAGCACTGAAAGTATATCTCTTGGTGGAGGTATCAAACATTTTTAATACCTTTGCTCCCTGACGTCACAGTTAGCGTGCCAGTCACCATTCGAATATTCTGTGATTATTTTTTGAACAGGTCTTTAACAACTTTGAACAGGTCTGGAACAGGTCTTTAACAGCTTTGTATAGGTCTGGAACAGGTCTTGAACAGGTTATTTTCAACTCTTACCAATTTGATTACTTTTTAGCGTTGACAAGGTTTCAGTGGTTCAAAACCAGTTCCAGACTTGTTCAAGGTCTTGAATGGTACCATCTTCGATTAGTACTATCACTACTGTGACGCCAGGGTTGAGAGGTCAAAGTGCTCTCAATTGTTTTACCTTCTACTAACATTTTATAATTAGTTATCGTTGATAAAGTAATCAACAGTCTTGTTATATGCTTAACTTTAATACTCCTACTACCTATGAGTGTTATTTTTGCGGCTTACCTTCGTTACATTATGATGCACGTAACATACAGTATGGTTCCGGTGGATGAATTCCAGGGCATTGCTATTCAGTAAACGCAACGTTGAATTTCCAGGAAATGGCTTGCCTTCTAGTGTCACTCTTCGAATTTCAGTTTGGGTGGAAAATATTAAAGATGGTGGTTCCGAAGGAGGAACTAAAAATAAATGTTCATTGTAAAATGCTTCTTTCACACATTAAGAATTTGAAACGTGCGAAGGTTAGAACGCACGATGACATTCCAATGGTGGCTCAAGCAATCCCATGGTAAAGTTTGTTTAGCAGTAAATGGTTGACTTCAATTAGTGCGGTCGTAAATATTATTAAATTTATCCGACTTGGTCCATTGTTAAGACCGGTCCGGAGCGATAAGCAAACGAGGTAGACAGATTTGGTCTTTTGACAATTAACACTGACTAGACGGTACTCCTATAATAAAGCAAAGGATCCACAAAATTTACAATAATTACGACAACAAAAATAAAAAAAACGGATGTAAAATATATTGCTTTGCCTTATTTACCCGAAATTATTGTTTTCAAATGAATTTTAAAATAAATTAAATCAATATTAAGAAATGAAAATTGACAAATTTTACCTGAAACCGCGCTTTTTATACTATTATCGGTTAACAAAGCTAGTTAATAAATGGTACTAATGGAAGTCAACCATGTACTGCTAAACAAACTTTAACTTTCACATTACACCGAACGTTTCAACCGCCGTGTAATGAGAAAGGTTCCATATGATTGCTTGAGTCACCATTGGAATTTCATCGTGCGTGAATTCTTAATTTGTGAAATGAGCGTAAGTGTAACTACTGAGTGGGAGGCATCAGTCAAGTTATTATGGTAAACTTTTGTTTTAAAAAGTTGTAATATGGTGAATTAGATCGGTTCTAAAAACGATAAAGAAGTAGGAGGTGGAGAGAAACCAAGGCTAAGTCTTAGAGAAAGCCTAGGTAATCACTCCACTATCTTCCTCGTAGAAGCTATAAGCTTTATTGAGCTCTTGCTCTGTTATTATTCACTTATAAAGAAAGCTTTTCTGTCCTTAATGGCCTACAATTTCAAAACTGTAACTAGTTTTTATCTACCACGTCAAGTTTTTCCTCCACCCCACAATCTAGCATGGATCATAGGAAGCATATTGCTCTCCTATTTACTTACTTTAATTACCATAAATATAATGTATCTTTTGTAGAATGAAAAAAAAAATTTTTTACTACTATTTATAACGTGTGATCCAAAATTATTGTCACCATAGGTGGCTCTGAATGACAGAAATAGCTATACAGTGCATGTCTATTCTTAATTCAGATATACTTTCCAGATTACGTCAACTTTGCAGTGTACGTCAACTTAACAAGAAAAAGGTTATGTAAAGATGTTGGTGGTGGACATATACAGCATATTGTTACTTATCTTGTTTGATTTTATTTATTATTGTTACTTATAATTTTGTTAATTCTTTTTATTTTTGATTTAAGTTCTGTGTTAAAGGTTTTGACTGATTTTTTATGTTTCATAATGTTAATCAAAATTAATTTATAAACCAATGATATAAATTCAGATTAAAACAAGACATACGTAATTTTTTGTACAGCTAGCTTTGATCCCAATAATTGTGGATCGCTCGTTATCAATAATCTTTTTTTTTTTTTGGAAGCCATGCTTCCAATCCTCGGTCACTCCCGGAGTGCCACATCCCGCATTTTTCTTTATATGCACAATAATTGGTATGTATGTCTTTTGTGGGTATCCTGTATCTTAAAAAGTTGACGTGATAGACAAAATCTGCGGTTACTTTTTTAATCAGAGGCCAAAAGTTAGTAGAAAACAAGTCACAGGTTTAAGACAACGAAATTGCTGTTCCGCTATGAATCAACCAATCAAATTCAATTTTAAACAATCAGTCCATATTAAAAAATGAATACACTGTCGGTTAGATACGCCAAAAAATAAATAAATTTGTTTAAATGATTAGTTATATCAAACCAATATAAAAATTGACTACTAAATCGATTATTCATTGTTTGTACTGTTATGCTCTGTATTTCTCTCTTTTATGAGATTGATGAGCAAATTCTTAATTTAATTAATTACTCCATTATTTTAATTACTGCTTATGTAAGACAAAACCAAATTTAAATTAAATTTTCTAATAAACTTTATTCTCAGGGCTATTTTATAGGGCTTTTCATCGATAAGCTCGAAACAAATGACTGTGAATGAAAAGCCCTATTGTTGATGCTTTACCTTTATTTTGTGGCTTCTGGTATCTCTAGTTGCTTACTCCATCCAGGACAAAACAGGGAAATTAAACACACTCAATTTCATATAAATGTTAAAAACTATTATTTATTTATCCAATATACCATAAACATAGGAGTTAAAAAATATGCTAAAATCTAAATTTGTTGCAACTATTTCTCTTCTAATAAATTAAGCTTTAATTCTGATATCTCCTCTGTTTTAACAAAAAAAATTATTTAAATAATTCGTTATTTATTCTTACAAAATTTAATAAATTTTACTTTTCTCCTTTTGAATTGATTACTTATTTCTTCTTTAAAATTTGGAATGACTAATTATATTATAGAACTGTTCAATACAAAAATTAAGCAAATATGGTGTGGATATAAACAAACTCTCTCCGTTTCACAAATGATTTGACTAACCTTTTTGTTTCTTCTCTACTTCTTTTCCCTGATTGCGTCGTCCTTGATTCTCCCCCACGTACTCTTGGATGTTGCGAAAGGTCCCTCTCGTCCAAACTGCTTCACAAACAAACAAACAGGACTCGCTCGAATTCTCGACTCAGTTTTCTTTCTGCTCGATATCTTGTGCAAATAGATACCAATCGGCTACTCGTTCTAGACAGAAACAGGAATCTTCCTCGGTCCCAGGAAAAGTAACTTCTCAACTCGGTCAACGATTTCGTTTTAACTAGATTCTGCTCGCAAAGGCCAATTTCACCACTTTACACTGACTTCTCACTTTTCAAAAACTGGACGGCTGTCTCCAGATATTTTTTACACGACCATTTTTTCTCTCCTCAAAATCAGACTCAACACTCTCATCCCTTTCATCCATCATTTTCCACCAATCACAAAACATCCTTTCTACCCACTACCCCATATTATTATTTCTTAAGAACCAATTTAATTTTGTATCCAACTTTCCAATTTGTTAAATTCTCAGAGATACCAAATTACTTTTGGTTGTCTCAAAATGCTAAACAAAAAGCCTTACATTCTAAACTCAATAAATTTGTTTACCGGCTATACTTCTAAGAAAAACTTATATATCAAATGTCTTATTGTCCATTGCAAAGCGAAACAAAATGTACTTTATAATCTGACCGCACCATTGTTTTAATTCCGTTCAAAACACTGCTTACTAACTAAAATTATCCTAATACAATTTTTGGTCATATACAGGGCGATGAAAATCTATAATTTCGTGGTCTCTGATATAAATTTATTTTCTAAATTTTTCCCAAAAAAAATTATACAACAGTACATTATCGATTGTTCAGCTGGACCGGCTGATAACACCCTGTAAGAGGGAGAAAATGTAAAGGTCATAGAGCAATAAACTGCAATTATTTTTAAAAATTATACACAAGCTTATTTACAAAGATCCTAGCTTAGGTAATATCATCATCAACACGTAGCGCTACAACCCTGGGTGGGTCCTGGCTGACTGTACAACTTTCTTCCAATTTCTAGGGTCCATCAACCTAGGGTCAAATGGAATGTTCATTTTCCGGAGATCTGCTTGGATGTTATCTCTCCATCGCATTCTGGGGCGTCCGAGTAGTCTTTTGCCTGTAAGAATATTCTCCCATACCAGTCTTACAAGTCTCTCGTTATGAAGTCTGTGCACGTGGCCTGTCCATCTTCATCATCATCAACCCGTACGCGTCCACTGCTGGACATAGGTCTCCCTCAGCTCTTTCCATCTTTCTCTGTTTTGTGCGGCTTGCATCCAGTTGCCGACAATACGCTTCAGATCGTCAGCCCATCTGGTTGGTGGTCGTCCTCTGCTCCGTAGTGCTTCTTCTCGTGGCCTCCACTCGACAATACGTTTTGTCCATCGGTTGTCTGACAATCTGGCGACGTGTCCTGCCCAATTCCACTTGAGCGACGCGATTCTTTCGACGGCGTCCGCTGTTTTTGTTCTACGACGTATTTCTTCGTTTGGGATTCGGTCCCTCAGGGAGACACCCAACATCTGGCGCTCCATAGCCCTTTGAGTTATGCGAATCTTGTTCACTACCTTTTTTGTGAGTGTTAATGTTTCCGCTCTATAAGTGAGTACAGGCAATACACACTGGTCAAAGATTTTCCTTTTCAGGCATATGGGTAAGTCCGATTTAAATACATAGCTCAGTTTACCAAACGGTGCCCAGGCTAATCCTATGCGACGTGGGAGCTCGCACGTCTGGATATCTCTTCCCAATCGAATTTCATGTCCCAAGTACTTATAAGATGCAGTCTGCTCAATATTAATTCCATCAAGAACAATATTACGATTTAGCACCAGATTAGTCATTATTTGCGTCTTGATGATGTTAATCTTTAGTCCGACCTCTAAGGAAGCGTGATATAACTTGTTAACATTATTATTGCGACCATACGATCGGCTATAAGGACGATGTCATCTGCGAATCTCAAATGACTGAGCTTCTCTCCATTTATGTTGATACCATATTCGTTCAGATCTGCCTTCTTAAAAGTGTGTTCTAAAAGGGTTGTGAACAGCTTTGGTGAGATGGTGTCTCCTTGCCGTACTCCTCGTTGTATACAGAATTTATTTGTTTGTTGATCAGATAGTCTTAAGCGCTGGTTTCCTCGAAAGCGGTGCCGACAACCTGCGATCGTAACACTGCGATGAATGACATCATAAAAAACTGTACCATGCACAATAATAGCGTTGGTTTCCAAGGATGCGTTGGAAGCCACCGCTTACTGAGCTTGCACATTCCATTGCCGCAGTGAAGAACCTTAAATTTTTCACCGTAATCTGACGTAATTCATCGCAGTGCTACGGTCGCTGTTTGTCGGTGCCGCTTTCGAAGGAAACCAGCGCTTTACGCTAGCCGTTGCGTTGTGGTAGATATATTTTATCATGTTAGTATAGCGATAATCTATTCGGCATTCTGTCAATGCTTTTAACATTTTCTGCTGGTTTATGGTATCGAACGCTTTCTCGTAGTCCACGAATATCAGTGCCAATGGTTTGTTGTATTCCGCAGACTTCTCGATCAAGTTTTTTATTACCAGTAAGTGGTCGTTAGTGCTGTATCCGGATCTGAAGCCAGCTTGTTCTCTAGGCTGACAGAAGTCTAACTTAGCCTCCAGTCTCTTTTTGATAATTTTTGTGAAAAGTTTATATATGTGTGATAGCAGACTGATAGGACGGTAGTTTTTTAGATCTGTTATGTCACCTTTCTTGTGCAATAAAACAATGACTGCATTGTTCCATTGAGAAGGCGTTTTTCCTTGGTAAATGCATTCGGTGAAAAGTTTGGCCAAAACCTGGATAATTTTATTTCCACCTTGTTTGATTGCCTCGATCACTACTCCGTCATCGCCAGGGGATTTATTATTTTTCATTTCTGAAAGTGTCTTTTTAACTTCGTATGGTGTTACTTCTGGCATTAATTCTGATCCCTGGTTTGTGATTTTGGACAGGAGCTGATCTTGCCTTGCGTTGGTGCTCTCATACATTTCGCGATAAAACGATTCGACAACCTTAAGGATTTCGGCTCTATCCGTAGCAATGCTGTTGTCTTTATTTCTTATTCTGTACATATTTTTGTTGCCAATGTTATTCGTATTTCGCCGCAAAACTTTTAAACTTTTGTTTTCTTGAATTATTTGAGTTATTTCTCTTGTATTGTTTTCTCTTATGTCTTTTCGGATTGACCGGTGGATATCTTTATTTAATTTCTTCAGTGTTGTGTAGTTGGAGTCGTATTTTTCCGTCAGTTGTCTTCTTTTACTTATTAACTCTTTGGTATTTTGGCTTAATTTTTCTTGATGGGTCACGACCGTCGGGCAGCACTCCCTTTCGGTTTCTTTAAGTGCCTCCGTTATGAGATTATTTGCTAGTTCGATGTCTTCTATTTCGTTTTCTAAGTCTTGTATACGTCTGGTTAGTATATCTTCATAGAGGTCGTTGTTTTCTGGGAGAATTCTGTCCATCTTAGTCGTTGTGATTTAATTTCTTGGACAATATCGGTGTCATTGCAGAGTGATTTTAATTCGATGTTGGTTCTGATCCTATACTGGTTTGTGTTAATGTCGTGGTGAGGTCCGAAAATGTTTCTAAGTATTTTTCGTTCAAAACGTCTGAGTTTTTCTTCGTTTGATTTGGTCATGGTCCACGTTTCGCATCCATATATTAGTACAGGTCTGACGATGGATTTATAGATTTTGATCTTGGAACTTCTTGTAAGATTTTTTGATTTTATAAACTTATCCAGTGCGAATAGACAGCGATTTGCCGAATGGATTCTGTCTTTTATTTCTTCAGTAACATCGTTCAGCTGTGATTACGGCCCCCAGATACTTAAAACGTTGTACTTTTTCGAAATTGAAGGTGTTGACAGTCACATTTTGTCCTATCCTGTCGTTCTATTTATAGTCGGTTCGCTAAACTCAGACGCAACTGGCTAGATATTTTAGTCGATAATTTTTTTTGTTTTTTGCCAATTTTGCAAAAATTGGCAAAATTACTAACTATTTAGTGATTATTAACTATTTAGTAATTTTTTTTGCCAATTTTACTAAAATTGGCAAAATTACCGACTAAAATATCTAGAAAGTTGCGTCTGAGTTTAGCGAACAGACTATATAAACATATCGCACGTTAATTCCAATAGTGTCACTAAACAACATTTTAGAATTTTAGATTTTACCACTATTTATTAGCAAATTTCGGGCACTACAGCCTAGTAAAATTCGGTAAAGTAATTTACTAACGTGACTCGAGAAAAGGCATCAATGTCACTATGACCTTTAGAGCAAGTTGCCAGAGGCCGCAGTACTAAACTGTCATTAGAACGATAAGTACGCTTTAGTTGTGCTTAATAGTTCAAACGTTAAGTGGAACAACGTCACCATCCGTTTAAGTGCACTTTTCCGTTAAAAGTGTAGGTAAGTTAGTGGTGAATAATTGAATACAATAACGACACTTTAGTTTTAATGTCAGTTTTCCATACACTTTTTTGTTTAAGGTAATTATAGCCTACAACAGTTACATACAAATGTTTAATAACTAACTTGATACAGACCGATCTTTTTCATTTAATGTCACTTTTTCGTTGTTATTATAATGAAAATTAATAAAAATCTTAGTAAGACAAGGTATTTTCGGTATAAAGTCGTTGTACTAATAATTTTTCGAACTAAAGTTTTTGAATTAAAAATACGGTGCTACTATAGTTTGCGGTCTACCGTCGCGTTTCTACTATAGCTTGCGGTCTACCGAGAGATGCTATGTATAAGCTGTAATATATAACAATGCCGACAAAGGAGTCTTTAAAAGTGAATAAAACGCGTAAATTACAAGAATTATTATTTTAATTTAACAAATTAATAGGTACTTTTTATTTATTTAAATTTATGTGTCTCGGCTACAATGACCATTGCCACAAACAATATTGGATATACAATAATTAATTAAAAGGATGACTTATAACTAATTATTATTACAGTTAATTACTAATCCTTAAATACTAGAATGAAATTGTGACAAAAATATTGGATCCTACAATCATTATTATAGAGACTAACTAATTATTAAAACTTTCTAGAAACCATTAATGGAAGATGGCCTGAACACCAATACATATATACTGACGGATCCAAGTTGAATGGAAAAGTAGGCTGTGCCTTTTATGACGCAAACTCTTCCCAATATTACAAGTTCAAGCTACCAGATGAGTGTTCCATATATACCGCCGAAACAATTGCCATAGCAAATGCATTTAGATACGTCCAGTCGAGAAACACACAGAATCATGTTATATTCACTGACAGTAAAAGTGCAGTTGACCGAATAACAAACTTGAAATCATCGAAAAACCTTACTAACATAGAGGCAGAAATGTTAAAACTGAACTTTGAAGCAACAAAACAAAGGAAAACAATATCTGTAGTGTGGATTAAAGGGCACTCAGGAATAAAAGGTAATGATGCAGTGGATACACTAGCCAAATCAGCCACTGACACAGGCTACCATCTAACCACCAATATTGTTCCATATACAGATCTTACCTCCAAGTTTACTTCACATTTAAAACAATTGTGGCAGCAAGAATATAATTCATCAGTCACAGGGCTTAACTATGTCGGCCACCAAAATAACATACCATTGAAAAGCTGGTTTCATGAATTAACCAAACGAAACTTCATTGTTACAATAAATAGATTAAGATCTAATCATGCTATGACTCCTTTGTACAAATATAAAATAGGACTGGATGAAAACCCATATTGTCCATGCGGAGAAGTTGGTGATATGAACCATGTAATCCTAGAATGTTCAAGAAATAAGAAGAGCATTGAATCATTTTTCGAAGAAATGGTAAATCTCAAATTCTGTTTGCCAACCAGTCTAAATTGTATAATTTTTAGTAATAATATTAACTTATATCAATGTTTGTATAATCATTTAATTCGTTGCAAAATGAAATTGTAAAAAACTAACACCATTGTAAGCAATTCTGCGATACAAAATATTATTGTAAGTGTGTTCACGAAAAAATTAACATAAAAAAATAATTAAAAAAAAAAGTTAAAAAAAAAAGTAAAATAATGATAAACAAATAAAAAAAAACAATGAAAAAAAAGGAAATAAAACTAAACAAAAGACTACATAAATAAAGCATTAAAAAAACAAAAATATAATTAAAAAAATAAAAAAAATATACATATAAAAAATGCACTAAACAGAAACACACACATTTTACTAACAAAATAACATTTATCCTAGGGTGTGAGAATTTGAAAAATCAATTTATTTATATTGGATAAAAAAAAATGCTCCCTTTATATTTCATAAATAAAAAATAAGTCTGGCTAATTGGTTCATGCCAAAGCCAATTATAAAAAAAAACTAATTATTACAATTAATCACTGAGTTCTAAATAACAGATAGAGATTAAAAAGACAAAAGATCATATTCTGTTTAATAATTTAATGCCTTTCAAGGAACTAATAGGTACTTAATAATAATAATTTAATTTTTCAAATGAATTTCCTATTTTAAGTTTAGAAAAAGCCAATTTTGTTTAGTATTCACAACTAAAATACTAAATTATTATTATGACAAGGTATTAACTTGTAAAATTCTTCTTACTTGTGGGTTTAATTCTCTCTGTAAAGATTATTTTTTTCGATGTATACGTGTTATATCAGCATGTCGGTTTATTACCATAATCTTTTCTCAGAAGGGTTTGAACACAATGATGAAAGGCACTTTTGTAGGAGAAATAATGTTTATTGCTAAGTACCAATAAATATTACAATATACAATAAATTTTATGCAAATTTAATTTCTTTACTAATATTCAAATAACACCGTAATCCTCTCCCAGGGTATGCGAAACCTTTCAGGTAAATCGCACCCTCGAGGTAGACCGCATACTATAGTTGCACCAAAAATACATTGATGACTTAATTATACAACTAATAGAATGTGGTTTCTGTTATATCGAATATGTCGAGAAGCCGTAAAATATTAGGACCTACTGTAATTTTACTTTTAGTCACTTTTACTTTTTAGTTTATTAGTCGATTTTTTGTTTCTGTTACCAGACAATACAGGTTTTGTTTATAATTTAATAAAAATTTACATCTACATTTTATTTTTGAGAGTTTATGTAAAGAATTTAGCTGTATTTACTACAAAAGTTTGCTACCCCTTTTTTAACAAATAACGAGTTAAACAAAAGTCCCTATAATATTAATAGGAAAAACGACACTATAGTACTAAAACCAAAAAATTCATAATAATGAAATCACCTCCATGCTTTTTGTATACAGCATAAAATCATAATTTCTTATAATAATTAATATCTGTTAAAGCAACAAGAATGCTTTAGTTATTTTTCAAATATTGTTATTTCTATAACAACCTAAATCTAATTTTGCTTCTCCTGTAAAATACACGTTTTTGTTTAATGACAGTGTAGAAATTAGCGTGCGATATATTTCCAAGCTTAAGTAACATACAGTTCGGACTGGCAATGTTCGGTGCAATGGACTGGCAACTATTCTGTTTGAATGCCTGCTTTATAGATTATGAAAATGCGTTTGTCGGAGTACGGCACGACCAACTCATAACGATTTTTAAACAAAATTAAATAGTCAAGTGAGATATAAGAATATTAGAAAATTAATATTTAAACCAGATAGCCCACATAAAAAACACATAATCTAAGAACATCAAAATTAAAAGAGGGTTACGGCAAGGTTGCATGCTCTCTCCATTACTATTTAAGTTGTATACGGAAGTTATTATGCAAGACGTACTGAATAACGAAACAGATGGCGTTGTGGTAAACGGAATCCCTAGTAATAAGTTGAGGTATGCTGAAGATACCATGTTAATGACAGAGAATATTTAGATTTACAGATAATGGTCCAAAAAGTTTATACGGTAAGTATAAGCAATATTATTTAGATATTATTTTTTATATCAATATCTATAATTTATTTTCAAATAAGTCAATTTGCAATGGTTTATACAAAAGTAATTAAAAAAGAAGATTCGCTTCAAAAATGTTGTTTTCAAAATTAAGAGGAAACAGTAGCGATCAACAGGTAGCGAAAACGCGTTCCAAGATTGCGGCTGTAATTTTGAATATTTTTTCGAGATATTTGGCACACGTATTCGTAATATAATAAAGAATGGTGGTACAGAGCCCAATTTGAAAAATATATTAATGTGTGGAAATTACTCTGTAATTAAATACAATATTAAAAAAACGAGCCTGTACCGCCATTAAGAAGAACAAAAAAATACACTTTCTTCAAATAAACTTTTTTATCCGATGCCTAGATTTTGTGTCATTTTGGAACTACTAAATTTTTTTATTTCATTATTAGTTCCAAAATGACACAAAATCTAGGCAACGGATAAAAAATTTTATTTGAAGAAAGTGTATTTTTTTGTTCTTCTTAATGGCGGTACAGGCTCGTTTTTTAATATTGTATTTAATTACAGAGTAATTTCCACATATTAATAAATTTTTCAAATTGGGCTCTGTACCGCCATTCTTTATTATATTACGAATACGTGTGCCAAATATCTCGAAAAAATATTCAAAATTACAGCCGCAATCTTGGAACGCGTTTTGGCTACCTGTTGATCGCTACTGTATCACCTTAAAAATTATTTTCCAATTACAGATTGGACTAAACACAACTGAGGCTATTTCTGTCTCAACCTAAAAATACTAAACATACTCACAGTTGATAGCGGTACAATCGGTCCCGTTAAGTTTATACCCAGGCACGCATGAACACAAGTACGATCCTATCGTGTTGGTGCACGATTGCGAACAGGAATCATCAAGCTCACATTCGTCCGCATCGACACATTTGTTATCCAAAGGCTTCTTTCCAAGAGGACAGTAGCACTGAGGGCCTTTCGGAGTGGGCTTGCAACCGAAAGAACACTGTAATCTGAAAAAGAAGAATGGAACATTATGCGGCTTTTAAAAACTCCTATGAAAGAGCCTCGACCTTCCCAAGTCTATTACGGCAGTCAGTTCTATCCATTGCCAACCGTTGCCAGTGTGCTGCGCCTATTTTTCTCCAATCCTCATCTACACCATCCTTCCATCTGAGTTTTGGCCTACCCCCATTTCTACTTCCCACAGGTTGTGACATAAGAATTTTTCTAGAAGGATTGTTCTGCTGTGATCTTGCTAGATGTCCTGCCCATCCTATAGTATTCCTATTGTTATAAGATATACTACGTCTTTATCACCAAATATATGTTTATATCTGTGGTATACCTCGTAGTTGTACCTCCTCATCCAAACACCATTTTCACAGATGCCACCGAATATTCCTCTCAGGATCCTTCGTTCAAATATAAGCAGATGGTTTTCATCTGCCTTGGAGATGGTCCATGTCTCCGATCCATATGTAACACTGGTTGTATAAGGGTTTTGTATAATATGGTTATTTTTGTTTTTTCGTTTAAGTCCCTGCTTTTCATATGTCTACTCAGTCCAAAATAGTATTTCTTTGCTAGGATTATCCTTCGCTTGATTTCTTCCGTCATGACGATCTCCTTTGTGATCAGGGAGCCTAAGTATGTGAATTTGTCCACCACTTCAAAGGTAGAGTTATCAACCGTGAATTGGTGACCGATGTTTCTGGCTCTATTGTTGGGTGTTGACGCCATCATTTTAGTTTTCTCCTCGTTTACTTGCAGGCCCATATATTTTGAGGCATTTGAGAGGGTGGTATACATTTCTTCTAGCTTGCGTGTTGTACGGGCAACTAGGTCGACATCATCTAAAATTTGGGATGATTTATTAAAAATATTTCCTCTGTTGTCTAATGTCTATTCGGGCATCTCTGACCGCATTTTCCAGAGCTATGTTAGGAGACACGCCAGCGCATCTCCCTGTCGCAGCCCAACATGCGTTTCAAACGCCTGTGATTGTTCACCCTGTATTTCGACATTGCAAACAACTTTACGCATTGTAGCCTTAACCCAACTTATCAGTTTATCGCAGATGTGGAATTCATCCATTCAGTATCCATTCATCCAGAATGGCAGTTGCCATTTAGTAACTCAATAATGCTCCCCAAAGGAGATAAAAAAGTAAATATTACAAAAACTCATTTCATCTCTTCAATAATTTCTTCCTCTTTTCCGTTGATACTTCTGACGTTCCATATATCTCCACAAGAGGAAAAGCATACGAAATACGACGGTAAAAGCAAATTTGTAACATTTTTTTATTTTATTTTATTTTCTCCAACATACGGCGCGACTGAGTATCCATGTCGCTTTGCAATTTTTTAAACCGCTCTTTGATAACTTTTAAAAATGCAACACTTTCTGTCGCATGTTAAGAACTATCGAAATTGTATTCCCTAAACCACGGGAAATAAGTTGACGACACCCGCTTATACTCAGATACATTCTCCCATAAATTTTAGTGCTTTTTTTAATTAATTTGTTTCGAGGGGGTTATCTGCATAGAAAAGATTCACTTCTGGTTGGGTCGTTTGGGGAACAAGACGTGTTTTCTCTGGCGATATTTTGAATATATTTCGGATATAAATTAATAAACGAACATATTTTTTGTATATACAATATATTTAGGAGATGAAATTTACCTGTTGCAAGCCTCAGTATAGTTTTGGCAGAAATCCCATTCATGCGTTTCAAACGCCTGTGATTGTTCACCCTGTATTTCGACATTGCAAACAACTTTACGCATTGTAGCCTTAACCCATTTTATCAGTTTATCGCAGATGTGGAATTCATCCATTCAGTATCCATTCATCCAGAATGGCAACTGCCATTCAGTAACTCAATAATGCTCCCCAAAAGAGATAAAATGTAAATATTATAAAAACTCATTTCATCTCTTCAATAATTTCTTCCTCTTTTCCGTTGACACTTCTGACGTTCCATATATCTCCACAAGAAGAAAAGCATACGAAATACGACGGTAATAGCAAATTTGTAACATTTTTTTATTTTATTTTATTTTCTCCAATATACGGCCCGGCGCCACTGAGGGTCCATGTCGCTTTGCAATTTTTTAAACCGCTCTTTGATAACTTTTAAAAGTGCAACATGCTTTCTGTCGCATGTTAAGAACTATCGAAATTGTATTCCCTAAACCACGGGAGATAACTTGAAGACACCCATATACTTTCTCCCATAAATTTTAGTGCCTTTTTTTAATTAATTTGTTTCGAGGGGGTTATCTGCATAGAAAAGATTCACTTCTGGTTGTGTCGTTCTCTGGCGATATTTTGAATATATTTCGGATATAAATTAATAAACGAACATATTTTTTGTATATACAATATATTTAGGATATGGAATTTACCTGTTGCAAGCCTCAGTATAGTTTTGGCAGAAATCCCATTCATCGCTATTTCCCGAACAGTCGCCATGTCCATCACAGAACTTTACGATCGGTATACATTCTGTTCCTTCCCCACATAGAGCTTCGTTCCATTTACATTTCGCTTCCTTTGTGCAACGTTTCGGATCTTCGTCGGATGTATCGGGACCAAGTTCAGGTGATACTCCACAGTCTTTTTCTTCGTCGCATACCCAACCTATAATAAGAGAAACGTAAAAATCATAAATAAGAAGCAATAAGACATCTTTTAATGAAATGTATTAACAGAATCGACTATACACTGTGTCCGTAAAGTATGGAACAAATTCCTTTTTAGCTAAACAGACCATTTTAAGAAATAATCCTAAAACACGTTGATTTTTGATTTTAATTTACCGTATTTTAAAATAATATTCTAATATACAGGGTGAATTACTTTCGAGTAATGACGTCACCGTCATTTTTTTTAAATGGAACACCCCCATTTTGTCTCAATTTTCGGATTACTCTAGCTGAGCTGATTCCAAAAATATATCACATGTTGATTCAAATTGGTACAGGGTGGACAAAAATACAATAGTTTTGTGTGTGCTCATTAAGTAACGCGTTAGTAAAATTAACAATATCAGGTCCCAGATTTCAATCCTTTGGATTATTATATATGGGGCCATCTGAAGAATGTTGTGTATCAAACGAAACCAGCAAACATTCAAAAATTAAAACAGAGAATTCGGATAGAATAAACAATATTTCTCAAGACACAATAAACAAGGTTCAACAATAATTTGTACAACGTTTGGGTTACTGTCAAATACAGCAAGGGCTGCAGTTCAAACATTTATAAAGTCATGTATTTCATCATATTCTGTCCGCTAGACAATAAGTATTTTTGATAATATTGTTAATTTAACTAACGCGTTACTTTGTGGACACACACAAAACTATTGTATTTTTGTCCACCCTGTACCAATTTGAATCAACATGTGATATATTTTTGGAATCAGCTCAGCTAGAGTGATCCGAAAATTGAAACAAAATGGGGGTGTTCCATTTAAAAAAAATGACGGTCACGTCATTACTCGAAAGTAATTCACCCTGTATATCAGAATATTATTTTAAAATACGGTAAACTAAAATCAAAAATCGACGTGTTTCAGGATTATTTCTTAAAATGCTCTGTTTAGCTAAAAAATAATTTGTTCCATACTTTACGGACACAGTGTATAACTTCAAAGGTATACTAAATATTTCACATTCCTGTGGCCAATCCGGACAATAAAAGCACAAACTCGATAATAAACCAGATTGAGTACGTATTAAGAAGAAGTTAGAAACGTCGAGTTAGAAACGAAATGTTAAAACCAACTTAAAATGTTTTGCACCTGTACTTTATGACACACACAGTTTTATGTAGATCAGGGGTGGGCAAATACTTTTAAGCGCGGGCCAAAATGAAATTTTCAAAATGTCTACCGGGTCGGAGGACTATACCCAGTATGTACGCTAATGTTTTTGGTGGAGGTTTTTCTCTGCCCAAGAAATTTTTTTGACAAAAATACTATAAGTATCATTTTAAAGCATTTGGAGAAAGACATTTGACTGTTAATAATAATAAATTGTCTTTCTGGTGTGTACAGGCGAATAATTTGTTCCCAGTAAAATTACGAAATTTTTAATATGGTCCATTATATTAAGCCATAACAAGGATCCAGATAAAAAATGAACTTCAGAAATTCGATCAAGAATAGAGTAATCAAGAGCAGCCTTTTTGAAGATGGTGAAATTTTTGAGTAACCAAAGATTCAATCTGAAAATCTGATATCGGATGGTAACATGTTATGTCAAGTCAACCATTATAGACGAAATTCAAAGGAAGCAACAGATCTGGTATGGTCATGTACGACGTCAATGGACGACCACAGGCTGCCAAAACAAATTTTAAAATGGACGCCAAGAAAAAGAAAGGAACGCCAAAACAATCCTGGCTAGGCGGTACTCAGAAGGCAATGTCGGAAAGGAACCTTCACCCTGACGAATGCAATGACGGACGAAGCTGGAAACTGAAAACCGGAAGGCGGAGAACGCTATAAATAACAGGGATAATAATAAAAATGTTATGTCCATTCTATTCTTCTTTATTGGATTGTTAATGCTGACTTAATGAAAAAGCTGCAAGCTTTTGAGATGTGGCTTTTTAGGGGAATTGTGAAAATACCATGGACCCAGTGGCGTAACAAACTCCGTCGGGGCCCCCCCGCAGAATTTGAAATGGGGCCCCTTTTAACCCGGGAGCAGTCGCGCCGTTAGAAAAAATCCAACTTTTTATCATTTTCCGTGATAACTTAATGAAAAATTTTGCAACATAACTTTCCACTTGTACGTGCCTCGAAGAAGATTGTAGTAATGCGTAGGATTTTTTTTTAATTTTTAATTTAATTTTTCTTTTTTCTTTTTGTGGAATTTATGGCTTTGGTGGGAACCAATTAGTTTTAAAATTGTTAGAAATAGATATTTTTAACATAACAAGCAAACAAACATATTATAGAATTGAACTTTGTTTTAAATTCGTATTGTTAGATTTTGTTCTACGCGCGACTGCTTACGTGACAGAAGTGAGCGCGACTGCTCCCGCGTTAAACAATTACTAAATACGACTTATTTAACAAAAACTTTTTTGTGTTAGCGTTATCGTTCACTGTTCATAACAACTTACATTTCTCATCTTTATTGGTATACAGACCCATTCTAAATAAACAACTTCTTTTGTTGTTTTCTGTACAACTTACCTACAATGCATTTAATAACCAGCTTTAAAAATAGTAAATGTTAAAACAATGCTTTCTTGATTTCTTATACAGTGTGTTTGCGTAGCTTGGAACCTATGGGAAACTTTTTTATTACATATCTATATTACGAAACAAAAGTTATTCTTCATAAAATGCTCTGCATGGTATAAAACTTAAGTTGCAATAATCAGATATTCAATTTTATTGATTTTATACGAGGTATATCAAAAAATATTAATTTCGCTCAATAGTACCTATACCACCTTTATAATTTATAATATTGAAAAATTTTATTATAAAAAGTTGTTCGCAATTAAAAACTACGTTTAAATATGCAATTATGTATATCATTCCAGTTGAAATATTGTGAACTATAAAGGTACTTAACTCTTAGAGAGAAATTCATATTTTTCGACATACCTCGTATAAAGTTGGTAAAATGTGATATATTACGATTGAATCTTCGTTTTGAGATAATGCAGAGCTTTTTATAAAGAATCTGATAAGAATTTTATAAAGAATTTTTTCGTAAAATTAAAAAATTAATAATAAAATAGGTATTATAATTGTAATAAAATGATGTTGGTTATCGGTAATTTGAGAAATATTTGGAAAAATTAATTTTTTATTTACAAGGATGTAATTACATATTAAAATTAAAATCGTATATTGTTAAATATAAAAGTACTTTATCCTTGAGTTAAATTCCTATTTTTTGACTTACCTCATATAAAATTGATAAGCTTTGATATCTGATGGTTTATCTGGCTTATTTTGTATCTCAGATTTAAGACCATTCAGAGCATTTCATGAAGAATAACTTTTTTCGTAAAATTGATAATAAAAATGTTTCCCATATGGTTCGAAGCCACGCAGACATACTGTATAAGTGCTCAAAAAATTTATTTTGAATTTTCAAATTTTAATGTCTGACAGGGCCGTAACTACCATTGGGGCAACCGGGGCAGTGCCTCGGGGCCTCAGGTAATGGCGTTATACTGCCTATAGACAATATAACGCGATTAAAAACCTACATTATAGCCGAAGAATGTAAGTAACATTATGTGTAGTATATTTTTTATGAAAACAGAAAAGATGTTATATTGATGGTAAATATTTAGCTTAAAATAATGTGATTTCAAATTTGTTTTGTGTTGGTCAACTAAAATAGCAATATGTAGGTAGGTACAGGAAACTTCAGTCATGGAGTACATTAAAATGCGTTTTCAAGTGGTTAAATATCAATTTTCCCGGACTCCTTCTGCTGGAGGGGGCCCCCAGATCACGTTTGCCCCGGGACCCCCAACATCGTACTTATGGCCCTGATTTAATGACATATTCGAATTCAGCATAATCAAAAAGCAAATAGAAACATTTTTGAACAATGTAAAATGATGAATTCACTGATATCTTTTAAAATTATTTAATATAAAACAGTTTTATTGTTTAAAGAATTAATAAACAATTAGAGGCATCTGTGAGTAGAACTTTTCACTTTAAGATAAGATATATAAACTAACAAAAAATGTTTTAGAAAAATATAAGCTTATTTGATTTTTTCTGAAACCGAGACAATGCAAGTTTTTCTACATTGACTTCCCTAAAGCGTAAGTGTTATAATTTCCTTATCTTACCATTTATCTGTTGAGAGATTGTCCAATGATTACATAAGAAAAGTCGTCAATAATTGTTAAATAAATGCGTACCAAACTGATGCAACTATAACCGTAAAACAACACAAACATAAATAACATTAAATGCAAACAACCAATACGAAATTACTGGCGATAATATTGTATTGAAATACTAAAAGTAGGTAAAGTACAGAGAGAAAGAAAACCCATTTTTAGATTTAAAAATATTGTTCTTAAATTCGGCAAATTGCAATTCTAATATCTTTCAATAGTCAAGTACAAAGCATTATATAGTTTATTGTCTCTGCCATAAAATTTCGGTAGGCCGGAAGGGATTAAGTTTCTAGATATTATGAGATGATTCACTTGGCAAATACGTCTAGTTATATAGAAATTTTTACGTTTTTAAATTTAAACAGACAACGTAAAAATAATATAACAATAACAGATTTTTACATAATATCAGATGACAAGATGGGGCCCTTAAGCGATTGGGGCCCCCCGCAAGCTTCACGCTGCGGGGCCCTCTGTTACGCCCCTGCATGGACCGATCATATTACGAACGAAATGGTGTTGCACAGAATGGAAAAGGAACAGAGAACTTTTGACCATCATTAAAAGGAGAAAGACAGCAAGGAGAAAGGGAACATACTTAGAAATGATAACGTAAGTTATCTTTTTTTTCACCCCTGTGATAAACATTATAGAAGTTTTTAGGGACTTTCGGTCCTCAGTAATAATGTACCTAATATTTCATTCTGCGTTTAAATTTTTCAAAAATACTTATTAGTTTTCTCAGCAATCGAAAAATATGAATGCATTTAAAAAACATTGCGCCTACGCTCTTAAAAAAATTGCTTGCATGGGTCGGATAAAGTAAGCAAAAGGGCCGGATCCAGCCGGCAGGCCGGCTTTTGCCCACCCCCCATTGTAGATAAACCGCCAAGTGTAAGAGGCAAGACGACGAGATTCCACAGCCCAGCGCGCTGGAGAGAAACAAGAAATAGACATCACCAAGGTAGCGTCTCCAACTGATTCTCCAAGGGAAGGTAAATAGTAAAAGTGGACCGGGAAGAAGACGCATTTCCTGGCTTTAAAATTTACGAAAGTGGTATAACACGATTAGCACTGAACTGTTCCGCGCTGCGGTAAACAAAGTCAAGATAGTCATGATGATCGTCAACATCCGAAACGGATAGGCACTTTAAGAAGAAGAAGAAGGTAGCGTAACATTTAAATTTACGTACACACACTATTCAAATAATTGATAAATAAAGAGATGTAAACTCTCTTATAGTTACTTAATACAACTTCATATATGAAAAACGTACCTGTAGGTAAACACTTCTTGGTTAAAGAACATTGAAACTGATCCGATCGACAATTGTGGTTCTTCTGGCAGTCTTCTGGTTCGTCACTCCCATCATCGCAATCCCGGCTGGAGTCACAGTGCCAACTTATCGGTATACATTTGCCATCTTTGCATTTGAATTGATTGCTCGCGCAAGAAGGTTCTGGAATTTAAAATACCTACATTAATGGTAACATTGTTATTAACATTAAATAACATTGTTATATGAATGTATTAAATATTATATGCATATTAGTACAATAGTCTGCATTAGCAACGCTCATATGGTATTCATTGATCTTGAGAAAGCATATGATAGAGTTCCTCGAGAGATTCTGTGGTGGGCACTCAATAAGAAAGGAGTCCCTAGCGAATATGTAAAGATTGTGAGAGATATGTATGAGGGAGTAACGACTAGTGTTAGGACAGGTGTGGGAGAGACTGATAAATTTCAGGTGAAAGTAGGATTGCACCAAGGCTCGGTGCTTAGTCCTTATTTATTCTCATTAGTTTTGGACCAGATAACAGCGAAACTACAGGGTAGCATTCCATGGTGCCTAATGTATGCTGATGATGTAGTGTTAATAGGAAATAGTGAAAGAGACTTAGAACAAAAACTGGAACAGTGGAGACAAGCTCTGGAGGAAAAAGCTTTAAAACTTAGTAGGACAAAAACAGAGTATTTGGAATGTTCATTTAAAGATGGAGTTACTACAAATAAAATGGTATCTTTGGATGGTGAAATGATTGTGAAAAGCAACAGTTTTAAGTACCTTGGATCGGTATTACAGAGTAATGGAGAAATAGATGGAGATGCATGCAGTAGAATTAGGGCTGGATGGATGAAGTGGAAAGAAGCGAGTGGTGTGTTGTGTAACAGAAAAATTCCAATGAAATGATGTCCCTTCCCTTGAAAGGAAAATTCTATAAAGCAGCCATAAGACCGGCTATGATGTACGGAACTGAATGTTGGGCAGTGAAAAAGAAAGAGGAACAACGAATGCATGTGGCGGAAATGAGAATGCTTAGATGGATGAGTGGAGTGACAAAGAAGGATAAAATTAGAAATAAGTATATTAGGGGAAGTCTAGATGTGGCACCAATTGATGCCAAAATGAGAGAGAATAGGTTGAGATGGTTTGGTCACCCAATACGAAGAATAGATGAAGTGCAGATTCCTGGATGGAGTAGGAGAGGAAGACCAAAGAAGACCTGGGGCGGGGGAGACGATAAGGCAGGACATGTTGGTAAAGGGGATTAACATTGATATGACCCAAGATAGAATTGTGAGTAGAAATGCAATTAGGGAAGCCGACCCCGCATAGGGATAAGGCAAAGAAATTGATGAGTCTGCATTAGCAAGAAGGTCCTGAAATGTTGTGTGGTCTATCCTATTGTATGGTTGTGAGACATGGACGTTAAAAACCACAATACTAAACAACTTAGAATCATTCGAATTGTGGTGCTATCAATGGATCTTAAAGATATTGTGGGTTTGGTACACTTCCAATGAATATGTTCTTAAAATGATTAATTCAGAACGTCTGTTCATAAATAGCATAAAGAGAAGAAAAGCAGAATACTTCGGCCATATAATTAGAAGACCTAAATATCATCTATTTCGCCTTACAATACAGGGAAAAGTGGAGAGAAAGAGATGGATTGGTCGAAAGAACTTTCATTGCTGCCTATATTTAAACAACGGTGTGGTAGAAGAGTTATTTCGCGCTGCAGCCGATAGGAAAAAGTGTCAGGAAATTGTAAACATGATGACGGCCAACGTCTGAATACAGACATGGTACCTAAAGAAGAATAAGTCTAACAGTGACTGCTTCAGCACAAATACCAATGGAATTGAAACATTGAAATTTAACAATAAAACCAGCGTTCAAATTCAAGCCTATGCTCCTATATCCACGCACTCGGACGAGGAATTGGAAACCTTTGGAATTGGGCCATGTGAACAAGTCATATCCACAGCTCAGATGTTACCTGGGGCAGATTAGCCAAATATTTTAAACATCCTAGCTTAATGTAACATTTTAAACCAATGTTTCATTGACGGACAACTTTTACTGGGCTTTGACCCACATATATTTGTCAAACAAATCTTGGTGGTTAGCATGTGAAGAGTACAGGGGAAAAACAAGGAAGGTCACGTTTTATACATATTGAGATAAACACCAATAAAGGTTTAATTCTTATGATACCTAAAAACTACTTAGGAGATTCTTAACAGAATTCTAGCAATTATTATTCTATAATCTTAATATAATATTAATCTATATTAACTTATTAATTTAATAATGCACCAAAAAACTGCTAACATTTCTTAATTTTGTTCAGGGGCGTGAGGGCAATATTGGTCCTTCGAATTGATAAAAATTCTTAGAAAATTTATATAGACTGATCTTTATGTTTATTGTCTTGAATCGATAGCCTAGTCGATAGTAATCAGTCTTTGCTACCACATTGCGAGAAAAGGCGAAATTAATGAAAATGTGACATTCCTTGTTTTTCCACTGTACTCTTCATGTATATTGCACGTAAGCACTGATGATGACTGGTAAACCAGTCGAAAACTAGTTATGTTGTGATTTTGATGTGGCCCTTTTGAGGGATTTTAAATATACCTTTTATACAGGATTTTACTGGTTTTTGTATTATATGGTATACAGCCAACTACAGGAAAACTTTTTCCTTGTGGATTTTTAAATATTTTTTCATCCACTTCAGTGCCCTTTACCAACAACCGTTTTTCTTTAGCTTGTCTTATTATTTTTTATTCGAATAAAATAATTTGGTTGAATATATTTTTTTGGAAAGGATGTTTTATATATTTATATCATTATTTTTAAAGATCAGATCCATTTCGTCTGTCATTCATGTCTCTTTAAGGGGATAGGCGCAAAATCTTGGTCCAATACTATGTAAATGCATTCATTTTTTTCCGAGCCCTGAAAAAACTAATAAGTATTTTTGAAAAATTTAAACGCAGAAAGAAAGATTACATTATTACCAAGGGCCGAAAGTCCCTGAAAACTTCTATGTTTATTTTAATAAGTTATATTTAAATTATATTTAATAAGGCGAAAAAAAGAGAAAATTTAGTGTTATTTTTAATTTTAAACTTTTTGTTTATTCTAAGAGACTTTCGGCACTCGGTAATAATGTAATCTTTTATTCTGCGTTTAAATGTTTCAAAAATATTTATAAGTTTTCATAAGATTCGAAAAAAAAAAATGTTTAAATAGCAATGAACCAAGATTTTGCGCCTATCCCCTTAACGCTGAAATAAAAAAATATGCACTCAAGGATTCTGTAGGAATTTCTCACATCTACATGATGTATCTACATATTCCCAAAATAGTTTATGTGATATCGGCTGCAGTCAATTTTCACCTAACTAAAATGATTCAAAATTGCCAGTAAACAATTTTTTGATAGTAGATATAAAAAGTTTCACTAAAATCAAGGTAAACTGCTATGCCAGATCATAGTCCAATCGACTAAACATTATAATTATTATTGCTTTACTTTTAGTAAAATTGTAATATTTAAATGCAGTTATGTACATTAATGTTATTTAGTAATAATATGACTTAAAAACTACATTTCGCGATCGTGGGTCTAAAGTTTGTCATTAAAGTTGACATATCACGTATCGTATTGCAGTTTGCAGTTAGCTTGTTAGAAATAGTCCTCTAAGTGCATACTTTTTATACCTTTCATATTTTATATCTAGTGGAGTCAATGAAGTTTTTACTTAGGAAAAAAATCAAACAAGATAGAACTTTTTATAATTTCATTAAGAAACGTATAACAAACAACATATCAAAAGTTCTACTCCAAAAGTGGGTGCTTAATTTTTTATTAAACAAATGAACTGTGAAATTAGTTGTTTTTTTAAATATCTACGAAAATATAAATCTTAGAAAAAAACTGACTTGACCTAGTTAATTGAGTTAATAGTTAAGTTAATTTAACATAATGTTTTAATTAATTGATCAACTTAAATTTTACAAATTGAAAATGAAAGAACATAAAACTATCATATACTTAGTTATAATACAAAGAAAAAAAGGTATGTGCATAAGTACAGTGTGGGCGGAAAGTGGGACTTAATACATGAATTTTGTTCAAAAATTATTTAAAAATGTGTGACTAATACAATTTTACCTATAAAGCTCTCTTTGCACAACTTACTTTTGAAACTTCGTACTAAACGATGTTTCATTCAAAAAAATTTCAAAAATTTAATTCAAATGATACGGCGTCTCAAAAATGTAATTTTTGAAAACTTCGTAGTTTTACAGAAATTCTACCACTTTAAGAGGGTATTACTCAAGTTTAAACGAATATATTATAATATTATAGGTGTTTTTTAAAGCTGAAGAGGTAGTTTTTAAAATGCACTAACTTATTTTATTTTAAAAATGAACTACACATCTTTTTTAGAAAATTAAAAAAGATAAAATATGCAATAAAAAAACCGAAAAATATCAGTTAAAAAAATATTTATACAAAGTCATCAAAACCTTTTTCTGTACAACTTACCTAAAATACATTTAATATCTAAAAAACTTAAAAAATAATAAATATGTAAGGGTGGGGCATTAGTGTGACAAAGTCCAATTACTCGTTTGTCGTAAGAGATACGAAAAAAAGTTATTTAGGTAAAGGTTGGGGCACACATAGTACCATGATTTAAAAATATTTTCAAATATACAGGGTCGTCCGTATTTACAGGGTGACACAAACTTATGTTTTTTTTAATGGAACACCCTGTATATTTTTACAGTTTTGAATTCTCCTCGATGTTTCCTTTCTTAAACTATATGGTTTTGTAATATTATACGAGGGAGTTTAAAAGTTAATTACGTTCTTTTGTTAATTTCGTAGCAAAATCTACACCCTGTAGAATTTTAGTGATTTGACATCAAATTTTTATTTTATGTTCAAACGATTTTTAATATAGTCTACTACTGTTAATCATTAATAGTATAGCGAAATGTTTAATTTTAGTATACAGGGTGGGTCGAAACTCGGAATGAGTATTTTCTGAGTTTTCTTAAATGGAACACCCTGTATTTTAGTATTGTAGTGAAATTATATTTAATGGTACTTTTTTATTTCTTAAGCATTCCCTATACCTAAGTGCTTTAATTTGTAAGTTATTCGTCATTCTTTAAGCAAACATTAATTGCAACAAAAAATTACGTAAAATTTCATTAGGTAGCCGTGAAAATATCCAATCAAAAGTAATTTTTCGAAAAAAAATACATAATAATCTAACCTGATCCTTAGTTTATTAATATTGGATGAGATATCCAAATACATTCTTAGTTAAGATTGTTGGTGCTTAAAATATGAATCAAACATACAAAATTCTGCCCAGTTGGCTATGACACAAAATTTGCTTAAATATTTGACATTATACTATTTCAGTTGATTTGATACCATTACTAATATTAATTTTTCTAATGAGGAACGGATTAAAATGGCTTTGTGCTAGGAGAGTATAACAAAAATTAGCTACTAGCAATAAAAATTTATCATCAGCAGTTCCCTGATAGACGACAACCAAAAAGAGAAACTTTTGAAAGTATACTAAAACGGTTTCAACAGACTAGATACTTAGATTTTAAGAACGATTATATTAATATGCAGATCCTCAGTGACACTAAGGATTACATATAATTGCTGTTTTCTTCACTTGCAATAGTTTTTATTCGAGCAGATTTATCATAATATAAGTGATCAGTCCATTGAAACCGTTCTAGTATATTTTTAAACGTTTCTCTTCTTAGTTGTCGTCTCTCAGGGAATTTCTAATGCAAAATTCTTATTGCTAGTAGCCCATTTTTGTTATATTCCACTAGCACCAAAACCTTATTAGTCAGTTTCTCATAAGAAAAATACATATTAGTAATGGTAACAAAGCAACTGGATCTGTAAAAATAGTATAATGTCAAATTTTAAAAGAAATTTAGTGTCATAGCCGACGAGGTAGAATATTGTATGTTTTTATTAATATTTTGCGCACCAACAAACTTAACCACGAATTTATTTGGATATTTCATCCATTAGTAATAAATTAAGGATCAGACTAGATTATGATGTATTTTCTTTTCCAAAAATTATTTCTGATCAAATATTTTCACAGCCACCTAATAAAATTTCACGTAATTTTTCTTACAATTAATGTTTGGCTTAAAGAATCACGAATAACTTACAAATTAAAGCACTTAGGTATAGGGAATGCTTAAGAAATAAAAAAGTACCATAAAATATCATTTCATTACAATACTTAAATACAGGGTGTTCCATTTAAGAAAACTCAGAAAATACTCATTCCGAGTTTCGACCCACCCTGTATACTAAAATTAAACATTTCGCTATACTGTTAATGTTTAACAATAGTATACTATATTAGAAATCGTTTGAACATAAAATAAACATTTGATGTCAAATCACTAAAATTCTACAGGGTGTAGATTTTGCTAGGAAATTAACAAAAAAACGTAATTAACTTTTAAACTACCTCGTATAATATTACAAAACTATATATTTTAAGAAAGGAAACATCGAGGAGAATCCAAAAATGTAAAAATATACAGGGTGTTCCATTAATAAAAACATAAGTTTGTGTCACCCTGTCAATACGGACGACCCTGTATATTTGAAAATATTTTTAAAATATGATACTATGTCTGCCCCAACTTTTACCTAAATAACTTTTTTTCGTATCTCTTACGACAAACGAGTAATTGGACTTTGTCACACTAATGCCCCACCCTGTATGTATATAAAAAAAGTTTCTTTTTTGAGCTCTTATGCTTACACAGTATGTCTGCGCAACTTGGAACCTATTGGAAATTTTTTTATTATCAATTTTACGAAAAAAGTTATTCTTCATAAAATGCTCTGCATGGTCTAAAATGTTAGACGCAACCATCAAATATCATATTTTATCAATTTTATACGAGGTACGTCAAAAAATCTGAGTTTCGCTGAAGAGTACCTTTATATGTATTTCACAATACCTATCGCAAATTGTTATAAAAAATTATTCTAAATTAAAAACTATGTTTGAATATGCAATTACATAAATCCTTCTAATTGAAATATTGTAAAGTATAAATGTACTTTACTCTTGAGCGAAATTCATATTTTTTAACATACCTTGAATAACCAGATTGACATCCCCCAACTTTAAATCAAAAGATATTGTAGTTACTAAGGTTATTAGCTACATGTCAATGACCCACTAGAAAATTCTATTAATGGGACTACAAGTAAACAACACTCGCCTACCTGCGAGAGGCACAAAGGTTCTCAAGCCAACCTCGATGTCTCCCCCATCCTAGCAGCAAATCGACCAGTCTTTTCTACAAAGACTATTCCAAACAAAAAGTAGGAAACTGCGTGACGTAACGAAAGGGTCTCACAATTCTCGTAAATTCAAGAAAAGACCAGCTAACGGAAAATAAAACAGAAGGGAATGAATTAGATTTTAGAACCAGTCGTAATAATAAACTGGTATTAATTGTTTGCTTTTAAGTCGGAAGTTTTTAAATTGTATCGAAAAGTCTGAAAGCCACTGCGCATCCGCTAGGAAAAATATTCCGATTCGTATTTTTTTGCAAAATCTTACCCAAAAAGACCCCTTTTAACAAATTTGCATGTTGCCAGGATCAAAAGTGGGTCAAAAATCTTTTAAATGTTTTTTTTTAGGTTTTCTTGGATCATTCCAAACAGAAAAGGTCTTTAGTGACATTTCTCTAAAGTTCATAGTTTTTGACAAATAAGCGATTAAAAATTGAAAAATTGCGAAATCGGCCATTTTTAACCCTCAAAAACTATGTGAAAAACTGAAAATTTGAATGTTGCCAAGGTAGGTTGTAGATATTCTTTAAACATCGATTGATGAAATCCCGAAGAGTTTTTTGCAATACAATATTCAAAACTCCTTTGTTTTTTAATTGCTAATCAAGCGTGCGCGACAGTAAGGTGCAAATGAAAGGAATAAATTCGTTATTTCGTAAACCGGCGACGTTAAGAAAAAAACCCGAAACAGGTCGATTTTTATTTTCAAGTTATGATATTCTGGCATATATGGTATACTAGTGACGTGACGTCATCCACCTGGGCGTGATGACATAGGTAATCGATGATTTTTTTAAATGAGAATAGGGATCGGGTGCTAGCTCATTTGAAAGGTTCTTCAATTCTCTATTCAGTAATATAAACATCTATATAATTATTTATACAGGGTGTCCTTCTACTTCTTTTTTTGTCAAATAATTTAATTTAATAAAAAATTTTTGGACACCCTGTATAAATAATTATGTAAATGTTTACATTACTGAATAGAGAATTGAAGAACCTTTCAAATGAGCTAGCACACGACCCCTATTCTCATTTAAAAAAATCATCGATTACGTCATCACGCTCAGACGGATGGCGTCACTAGCATACCATATATGCCACAATATCATAACTTAAAAATAAAAATCGACCTGTTTCGGATTTTTTCGTTAAGTCGCCGGTTTACGAAATAACGAATATATTCCTTTCATTTGCACCATACTGTATACACATGCAACGGTGGAAAATAGTGTCGCGCACACGTGATTAGAAATTAAAAAACAAAGGAGTTTTGAATACTGTATTCCAAAAAACTCGGGATTTCATCAATAGATGTTTAAAGAATATCTACCTACCTTGGCAACATTCAAATTTTAAATTTTTCACATAGTTTTTGAAGGTTAAAAATGGCCGATACAGCAATTTTTCAATTTTTAATCGCTTATATGTCAAAAACTATCAACTTTAGAGAAAAGTCACTACAGACCTTTTCTGTTTGGAATGATCCAAAAACCCTAAAAAAACTTTGTTCCATGCAAAAAAAAATAATTTTAGAAAAAAAAACACAAAAAAAAACGTTTCAAAAATTTTTGACCCACTTTTGGTCCTGGCAACTTGCAAATTTGTTAAAAGGGATCCTTTTTGAGTAAAATTGTGCAAAAAATACGAATCGGAATATTTTTCCTAGCGGATGCGCAGTGGCTTTCTGGACTATATAAATAAATTAAAATAAGATATAGAATTAAAATAAAAACTAAATAAAGTAAGTGTTAATTGATTAATAAATTAAAATGACTACAAAATCAAAATGATGATAATGGTATTAAAATGAAATATGTATGTAATTAAAATTGTAATTTCTTAGTTATAGAATTTAATTTTAACAATTTGTTTTATAAATTTTATTTATTTATAAAAAAATATGAATAATTTATCTATTGCAATGTAACAAATATGTATATATTAAATCTAAATTAATTGTTTATCTATTGATAAGAATTTTTTAAAAATTCCTAATATTCGGCGTTAGCTCGTCACAAAAAGCAATCAATGTTTTTATTACTTGTGTGTCTGCGGCTGATAAAACGCAGTACGATATTTTATTCAATTAGAAGTGATTGATTTGTTTAATATTTTCGTCCTGCATCATTACGGTCAATAAAAACTTGACCTTTTAAGGTCGAATCGGCCAATCTCAGACCAGTTAATATAAGAAGACTGAATGATCTTGGACGGGATTTGAAATTGAAACAAAACCCGTGGCGGTTGATTTTACATTCCATACTAGCCGACTTCTAGTCCACGATGTAAGGTCGCTCCCGTATGAAAAAAATTCTGATTCTCTTTCTTTACGGACTCGCGTTAAAAAATCAGACATGGGGTGAGACAGGGATGCGTGTTGTCGCCAATTCTTTTTAATGCCTACTCGGAAGAGATCTTGAAAAAAGCTATTGAGGATGAAACAGCTGGAATAAAGGTGAATGGAGTTTCCATTGCGATGTTTCACATTATAAAAATTTTGAACGTACGAGAGTTTTCTCGTGCGGTAGTTTTGACGCACTTGTCCTTTTCACACAATAAGAATTGAGTCGCACGAAGATATTTTACTGTGTTGTTTGGTATATTAGTTTTATTTACACTTTGTGGCTGAGGTCGGTACATGATACGATGTCTGATTACAAATGGTTATTTTTTGTCCATACTTTTGTCCTAATGTACTGTAATGCGTATTTAATTCATTTGCAATTTCTATTTTGTCAGTTATTATTTCTTATGTTTTTAATTAAAAGTCTTAATTTGTTTTTATAATCGTTGTTCTACTAAGTTATTTGTGGGATCTTGGATTAGCTCATACAATATATGTAATAAATTATTCTAAATGGGAAATAAGTCACAATTTAACTAAAAAAAATATTTTATTAACGTTTCAACATCAGATTTGGGCGTCGAAACGTTAATAAAATCATTTTTTAGTTAAATTGTGGCTTATTTCCCATTTAAAATATCTAGTTTATTACAAAAATGCCACAAGGAAATAGCTTCAGAACAACATTACAATCTATGTTTTTCATTTACAGAATTTAAAATACCCTCCGTCATCCACCCGTTTTAAATATTGTTTTTAGATAATTTCACACAAGACGCGACGGTTGCCCTACTCCAGTCTTCCGAGTCGTTTACCCTATAAAACTAAATATAATTTCGTAGAATAAAAGGTATAGTCATATTATATGGAGCGAAATCAAATTATAGCGTTGTGGTTACTTTATTGTCGAAGAAAGAGAAATAAGAGGAACCGAATTCATTCGGTCCATCCTATGAACGCAAAAAGATACGATTTATAGATTTTTATATTCACACATATTGATGGAAGACCCTTTATACTCAACGTTATTGCAACTATGTAAAATAAAGTTTATTATAATATACTTAGGAGTTTTAATTACTGTTGTTATCAGTAACATATAATTAATTTTGCTGTGCTTACCAAATATGTTTTTTTATCATCTAATTCGTCAAATTCACTGTTAAGTGCACGGTATACACCATTCCAAGCATTTGTCGTCAAGTTTGTATCTTTATATATTTCTATATAATAATAATATAGTGTAAATAAAAAAAAATACCAAACAACACAGCAAAATATCTTCGTGCGACTTAATTCTTACTGTGTGAAAAGGACAAGTGCGTCAAAACTATCGCACGAGAAAACCCTCGCACGTTCAAAATTCTTATAATGTGAAACAGCACATTGGGTGCGTTCGGACGACCACAGCGGCTGGATAGCTGAGTAAGCGGTAGCTTTCGGGCGACACCGCTGGAAGTCAGCCGCTGAGAGATTTACTAAGCTTTCCCTATCCTATCAGCGCTGCCTGGATACAACTACTCAGCCGATTTGTGCTGACAGTCAGCCGCTGTGGTCGTCCGAACGCACCCATTAACAACATTAGATATGCAGATGACTCTGTCATCTTAGCCGAAAATTGTGAGGATCTTCAGAGGCTGATGACCAGAATAGCGGAGTTTGGACAAGAATACGCGCCGGACTCCAGTTGCGACTTGTAGTCGCGCGATTGTTTTGTCGCGAAGATTGAACACATTGTTTCAAATACAAGTCAATCCATGATTATTTAGTTGCAAATGGATTGACTTGTATTATTTGAAACAATGTGTTCAATGTTCTCTACAAAACAATCGCGCGTCTACAAATCGCAAGTGGAGTCCGGCGCTACGGTCTAGCAAATAAACGCCAAGAAGACAAAATTTATAAGAATATCGAAAACTCAAAGAAATAACGAGAATATCTTCGTAAACGTAACCAATGTCGAACGAGCAGATTTAACTCCACAGGTGATTACTTCTTCTAGGAAATTAAAATCAGAATAGAAAAGGCTAGAGCATATTTTAACAAGATGAGAAAAGCAGAAAAGTGCTCTGCACAAGAGATTTGATGTTAGCGCTAAGAGTTAGGTTGGCTAGGTGCTACGTTTTCTCGACTCTGTTTTATGCAATGGAAGCTTGGACCTTGAATGCGGCATCAATGAAAAACTAGAATAATTCGCGCTGTGCGTGTACAGAAGAGTTCTAAAAATATCGTGGACAGAACACGTCACAAACAAAGAGGTTCTGGGAAAGATGAATAAAGAAATGGAAATCTTAAATACCATCAAAACAAGAAAATTAGAATATCTTGGACATATTACACGTGGAGAGAGATACAACTTGCTCCAACTATTGATTATGCAGGGAACGATTCAAGGAAAAAGAAGCATAGGGAGACGCAGACTATCGTGGCTGCGCAACCTGAGAGAATGGTACGGATGTACATACATCAAATTGACTTTTCAGAGCAGCCGTCTCTAAAGTCCGAAAAGCTATGATGATTGCCAACCTCCGTCGCGGAGATTCCATCGGAATAAGATAAATTTTTGGACAGCAATTGTTTGAACAATTTTTTTTTTTAAACAAATTCAGATCACCTTTTTTTACCACGGAAAATATATTTTTAGGTTTTTTGGGTCATTTTAAACCAAAAAGGTATGTTTTGATTAGTGGATAGTTTTCGAGTTAAAAGCGATTTAAAATCTGAAAGAGACAAGAGACCTTTTTTGTTTAAAATGGCCCAGAAAACCTAAAAAATATTTTCATGAGCAAAAGAAGTGACCATTTGAATTTAATTAAAAAAATTGGTTAAACAATTTCTGCCCAAAAATTTCGCCCGGCACCCTTCTGATTTGTTTAACCCTTAACCACTGACATGCGGTATGCCATACCGTGCCGAAAATATTTTGTTGGAAGACTTGTTTTATAAAATATTCCTAGAACACAATCTGTGTACCTTCAAGTGGTGTGTAATTGTACGTGCTCCCAACTGCTGCAGTTTTAGTATGGTTTAGTCTTTGAGCTACGTTGACGTAGGTAAAGTTTTATTGCAGTATCATGTACCGCATGTCAGTGTTTATGTTTCTATAGTTAAAAACAGTCCATTCAGTATTCTTTCGCTATTAGTATGGCAAGTTCATCTAGTTGTTCTACTTTCAAGTGCTTTCAACATTATTTTACTATTTTTTAGTTACCAATACTGTTTTTTTTGTAATCCAGTTTATAAATAATTTTGTAAGAACCTCCACCATTTTTTTAAATAAGGCGGATTCACGTCAATAAAAACTTGTGTGTGTGTTATATTTTAAAATACAGACAAAATATTTGCGGCACAAATTTAAATCTGGTCAAGTATTTTTACGACGTAAGACGTAAATATTTATTTTGTGTGTTGTACCGCCGAATCCACTTAGCGACAAGTGGATAATCAAGTCCACACTAACATCGTTGTGCGGTGAAAATTTCTTTGAAGTCGACTGAAAAACCGACAGCAAGACCGATACCGTGTGTTGTTCGTCACGAAAATATTTTTGCATAAATCCTTGCGACGCACAGCCCACGCCAACAAAAATTTCAACGCACACGAGCAAATTTGTGTCAAATACAACGTACAACTACAACATAAATTTTTATTGATGTGGATCCCGCTTTATGCATGCGTTCGTAGTTTTCTTGAAAAAATAAAGTTTACTTTGTTTAGAGCAGCAGTATTTTATTCTACAGCAGTGTTAAGAACCATTCCATAGTTGATATAAAAAAAAACAAATGTTACATAAGCCAAACTCATATTGAAAACATAGGAGAAAGCAGCGGTATGACATACCGCATGTCAGAGTCTACGTCCTGAAACATTCACGTCGGTAGTTAAGAGTAAGGCCTTGTTTAGATAGGGCGGTTTGCCAACGTAAACATCGCTATTAACCTGTTTAAAAGCTGGTAAATCGCGTAAAACTCGCGGTTGCATATGTACGATGATGAGCGGTTGAATTTGTTTCTATGTTAACTTGAACCGCGGCAGGCGATTGGGTTTTTCAGGTAAACCGCGACGTCTACGTTGGCAAAGCGCCTGCATATAACCACTTGTTCATATGCATGCGGTTTGCCAACGTCGACGCCGCGATTTACCTGTTTTCTCCCTGTTTTACTTGATCTCACCCTAATGCCGCCTTTGAAGTCACCAAGAAAAACACGGGGAAAACAGGTAAACCGCGGCGTCGACGTTGACAAACCGCCCTATATGAACAAGGCCTAAACAAGCCCGTAGGGCTTGTTTATATGCAGGCGGTTGAAACAGTCTCGAAATCACCGTCTAAATATTAGCAAGTCCGACCCTGTCTTGATGGTTAAAATGACGACGAGATTTGCACCCAAAAATATGTTTCAAATAGGTCTCACGCGAAGTGAATATTCTTCGAAATTTAAATACCTAGAACAGGCCACAGGCGTTGTTGTAAGTTGCAAGATAAAGGATTTTTATGGCATTTTCAGACAGAGTTCTGAAAGGTTGTTTATTTTGGGACAGGAAGTGCCACATAAATAAGGGCAAGAGGTATTGCTAAATCTCTCAAATATTGAATTCTCGAAACTAACCAGAAATTGCAACGCAGCAGATTTCGTGGAAACCCTTAAATGTGTTACTATGAGGACAGCGAGTTTGACTGGTCGAAGAAGAAGAACCATGACATTTATAGGATGTCCTGAGTAGAACTTTCTAGCTACCGGATTGGTAGGGAAATGTTTGGTATGATCACTATTGGACAAAGTAGGTGACGACTGTCAGAATAGGAGGTAACTTCTTTTTTTTGAAAGAGGGAACCCAAGTTTGAGGAGATCGAGTAAGTTAGTTCCGTGGAAGCCATCAAGCAGTTCAGTTCTGTCATCAAGGAAGTTTAGTTTTGAATTCCAGTCAGTGTTTCAAAATGTAGTTATTACCAGTTTCCCGGCCGGCTGAGTTGACCCAGCCCGGCGTATAAGCGTGAGCTCCGGCAATTTTCTCGCTGTTTTTAAGCGAATCGCCGATATGATTTCATACCACTTTTGGTATTAAATAATTTTTTTTATGCAGTCAGATCCGGAAGTACGAGTTAGAAGCTTCATTTTGCATTACTAAGTTTAACATTACAGTTAAATCATGAAGTATGCTTATATATTTCATTTTGATCCCGTTTAATGAACTTTAAAATATTTTTGTTCGAGTAGAAAGCTGAATTTTTCTATGATAACTTTTGTAATGAACTATGAATAACCTTATGTACTGTTGCTGTAGCTATTAACAATGTGAAGTGATTTTCGCGTAGTGAAATAGCGTCTTCGACTTACAAACCAACCAACAACCAGAAGAAACCAGGACAATGATTGTAAAGGTATCATTTTTATGTTTGTAGAACTTTTCGTTTCATTTTTTTTTTGATTTGGTGATCTGGTCTCAATCTGTAACACCGAGAGATCAGAGATTCATTTTTTTGTTTTTTAATAAATAATGTTTGATTTACAAAATATAAATTTATTATTTCTTTCCTTCTCTCTTGAATCGTAAGAACAATAAAGAATTGGCTGAGTATAGCATATTGAGTATAGAGTAAATAAAGTAAGTTACATTATAATATTTTGTATATTATGTATATTTTTTATTTGACTATGTTTTTTGTTTTATGTATTTTGATTTAATACTATTTTTCTTTTAATATTTTCATTTTGTGAAAGTTTGGTTCCTTAAGGTAACCAGTGGCGCCCAATATTTTATTTTCATTATTTTTATTTTACATCCTTATTTCGATTTTTCTATCTTTTTAAATTTTTCTAAGCTAATAAGAGATTAACATCTATTAAAGATCCACCCCACATCTCTTCCGATTCTGAGCGACCGTGGTTTGAATTTTGTTTTGTAACATCCCCTTATATGACATATCAACATCTTGTCAAATTTCAATTCCATTTTCATGTTATGCAAATAACACCCTCTTTTTGGGGCATGCTACATAAATGCCGCCCACCGTGATTGGGGAATATTCAATGTTACACGGTTTGCCAACGTCGACGTCGCGGTTTACCTGTTTTCCCCCTGTTTTACTTGGTATTAGGGTGGAACTTCAAAGTCAGCATTAGGGTGAGATCAAGTAAAACAGGTAAACCGCGCAGTCGACGTTGACAAACCGCCTGCATATAAACAAGCCCTTAACCCTTAAACGCCCAACCTTTTTTAGGTTCCATGTACGCCCAAGGGTGGGTAAAAAAAGTCCACCTCGAAAATAGTTAATATATTTATTGAGAGTTGTTGGAAATGGATTAAACTTAAGAATCGTATGCTTAATAAACATAGCATCTTCTAAAATATTAATATAAACAATTTACAAACCTTACAACAAAATTACAATGTACATCAAAATTAACATACCAGTAAAAGCCAGTAATTCAGATTTGTCGATTTTCTCCACATTCTTCCTTTCAGCCTCCTCATTGGCGGATAATTATGTAGATTATGTAATTATACGTCGATAATTATATGGATTATCTTCCTACTAACGAGAAATTATATAGAAACCTTTAGGAACAAGTTTTACCAAGGGTGTACTTTTTATGCCCACCCATATTTAACTCAAGATGCTACTTTTATTTTCAAAAATATCGATAGAACCAAATTAATATTCGACAAAGGGCTGTTTTTTTAACAATAAATAATTTTTAAAAAAATTTTAAACACGTAATAAATATGTTACAAGGGAATACGCATTAGGTGGACATTTTTTACCCACCCTTGGGCGTTTAAGGGTTAAAGGGGACATTTTTGAATAGGAATCCGCAAAGAAACCGACTCTGGAATTTTTTCATACGGGAACGACATCACATAATGGACTATTCGGTACGCTATTGAAAACGGAAACCGGATCGATTCTGAAACTTTTTATTGGTTCTATAAAGGAAAGAAACAAGCCGTGATTAAAGGTTTATTTTCTTTTACTCCTTTAACTCGACCTTGTAGGCAAGCACTGGTGTTATTATCGAGCTTCCAATTAGCTAAGAGAAGGTTATAATAAGTAAAAACAAGCCTACAGTTTGTGAAGTGAATTCAAAATATGAGATGTGTACAAAGGAGTTCGTACATAGGAGAATACACCGGGGTTGTAAAATTTATAGATTCAAATTTTAAGTGTTAATAATTTGAGTACAGTGTCCCAAATTGGTATGTTTTGCAGGGTAGGTATACCTGCCCTGCAAACTTAAATACAAAACAGGAACTTAAACACATAAAAGACGAATACGAACACGAACAAACACTGACATAACGTACTGAACTAATAGACAAAGATTCAAACCTTGTAATCCTAAATCAAAATTTAACGAATACTATATCAGTAGCAGCTATAATATAATATCTTTATAAACCAGCGGCTCCAACCACTAGCAGAAAATATTATTGGAGAGTATCAGACGGGCTTCCTACGGGGAAGATCGACACTGGATCAAATATTTACAGTCAAACAGATCTTGAGCAAATCATGGGAACACGATCTTGATGTTCACAACGTGTTTGTAGACTTCAAACAGGCATACGACTCAATCAAAAGGAACAAACTATACTGTATATTGGCTGAATTAGCAATACCACACAAGCTAATAAGACTCATTAAAGCCACAATGGATGAAACTCAGGCATGTGTACAAATACAAAACCACCGAAAAGACTTTTTCAAAATTTCGCAGGGACTAAAGCAGGGAGATGGGCTGGCCCCAACATTGTTTAACCTGGCACTGGAGTATGCGGTTAGGCAAATGCAAACTGGACGAAGAAACCTACTGACCAACCGAACGGTTCAACTGGCCGCTTATACGGATGATATTAATATTATGAGTAGAACATCAACAGGAGCACAGGAAACATACGCAGAGTTAAAAACACAAACAAAAATGCTAGGTCTGGAAATTAACACAGAAAAACAAAAATAATGACTCAGACGAGAAGAAATATAGTCCCACAAAACATTATACATGAAGATGACATTGAAACGGTTGGAAGGTTTACATACCTGGGAGTAGAAATATATGCCGACGGATCAGAAGATAGAGAAATACGGAAAAGAATAACGCAGGCAAACAGAGCTTATTTTGCCCTCTCCCATATATTTCGGTCTAAAAGTGTCCACCGAAATACAAAGATTAGAATCTATAAAACTTTAATTCGACCAATAACATGCTATGACAGTGAAGCCTGGGTCCTGAAAGAAACATCCAAAAACAAACTCGACACATTCGAAAGGAAAGTACTGAGGAGAATACTAGGACATGTGAGGGAAAACGGAATCTTCAGAAGTCGATACAACAACGAACTTTATCAACTTTATAAGGAAGCACCCCTGTCAGACTTCATTAGAATACAAAGATTGCAATGGGCCGGACATGTGATAAGAATAGGAGAGGATAGGCTACCAAAAAGAGCACTGAATGCTAGAAAGCAGGAAAAGAGACCGGTTGGAAAGCCAAGAAAGCGCTGGGAAGACACAGTAAACAGCGACGCACAAGCCCTTTTAGTAGTCCGTGTATGGAGAAGAGCAGCCACAGACAAGCAAGGGTGGAGGCAAAAATAAAGGAGGCAAGGCTCAATTTTGGCTGTAGTGCCGTAGAAGAAGAAGAATAATATTAGTAGCAAAATAATCAACCCATAATAAAGCCGATAAAGTACAAAACTTAGCAAGGAAACACAAGATTTAATAAAAAAAAGATATCAACGTATGCAAGACCGAACACTTAATAAAATAGAAATAACAGAAATCAACAAAATAATTAAGAAAAAGATCAGAGAAGACATAAGGAAGTACAAAATAACACAATTGAACGAAACACTACAAGAGAAGAAGGGATACGAGACTGGAAGAAAAAAAGCGAAGGTAGAAATATAATTGCAAAACTAATTAATGACGAAAACGAGGAAATTACAGAAATTCATACAAATTCATACAAATTACAGAAATTACAGAAATTATCAGTAAAGCCTACAGAACTGTAGATATATAAGTAGGTATCAGAACTCAAAGTGATAACATTGTTGCGAAGTTATATTTTATAAAGAACATTGTATCGGTGTTGAACATTAACTATTTTTAGTATATTTAAACGAGTTGCGTCTAAAATTGAATATTAAACAGTAACAGTATTTTACTTTGGAGTCCACATAGTACAACAACTAAATACAATTAAAGCGAAATTTGTAATAAAGTATGCGCCAACTAGAGATGCGTGCATTTGCGCTGTTACTTTTTAGCTGTTACATTATACCACGGGTTGGTCGGAATATTTTGAGGGTTCATAGGCGTGGCCACAGCGGGTGCCGTGGAACCCACACTACCTTTCGAGGGGCGCAAAAATTGAGACCTTTAACTTCCAGAAACAACTATTCTGTGAACATTTTGAGTATTATAAGTGAAGATGCTCTGCACATTATAGAGAGCGAAACCGGTCGTCAGAAGTTAACAATAAATGATTACGAGTACGTCTGTCTTTTTCTTCATTTTGAGTATTATTAAATAAACGAAATATTCCTGATATAAAACTGCTATTCCATATTCAAGGTAAAAATCCTTTTGCAATTTGACCTGATTATATTAAGGGCAATATTCAGAAATTTTGATAAACGCGTAATATAGTGTAGGACAGCGGTTCTCAAACTTTTTTAGTCGCGGCACCCTTGTAGGGCTAAAAATATTTCGAGGCACACCAACCCTTAAAGCGATTTGGGAAACGACAACAAATGAAAAAAATACAATTCTGAGACTCGTTTATTATTTCATTAACTTTATTTCAGATCAATAAAATACAGTACCTACATTTGATATTCAAATATCGTTACTTAATGTGATGAATGAAACTGTTTCGATGATGTTTTCATTATATTCTTTATAATTATGGGAATCTTTGTAAGTTTGACCTTCAAATCCCTTGATGCTTGAAGTTTTCTTCTCTATTTGTCTTTAATGTAAGCATATGCGGAAAAAGATGACTCACAGAGATAAGTCCATGTCAAACACACAAGTTTTTCCACTGCCATCTTACCAACATTATTTTCTAAATATACCTGCATCCAGAACTATTCTTGGTTACCTTCACGGTATTTGAGTTTTAAACTGCTATCTTCGCTGATCTCAAATATGTATATTTTGAAAAATTTCATTTGTCATACCGACAGGTTTATTTTTTGGGTCGCACGAAAACGGTTCCATCATCCAGCTATATAAGTCATCTGAGTCCATATCAGGAAAATAGTTTACAATACGTTCTTCCAAACCTTGCCATTGAGCAATAACAATTTCAAAAAAGTTCGTTTGAACATTGAACATTGATTTCATTTGTTATAACAAATTCCTGTAATCGAGAGAAATTTGTGAGATTCCTCTTTTCAACACATGCTTTGAAAAATGTAACCTTTTTACGCAAGACTTCGATTGTATTTAATTGTGCTACTACTTTGCCTTGAAGCGAAGTGGTGGTTTTATTTATTATTTCGAAGATGTCTGAAAGATATCTTTTAATTCTTGGATGAAAAACTCCTCTGTAAATGTGATAATCAGTGGATCTTCTAGTTCAAATAGTCTCCCTAAAATTGTTCCCCTCGATAGCCACCGGACCTCTGTGTGGAGCAAAATATTGTGATCCATACCCATATTTTCAGCGATAAGCTTTTAAAGGCGTGCTTGAAGCGGACGGCTCTTCACATGGTTAATTATTTCCACAGAACCATCCAATAGGTACGTCTTTTAAATCTTGCGGCATTTTTTTAAATGCCAAAGAATGGAGATGCACAAATACAAGCAGTACAGCAAGTTCAGCAACGTCGGTACATTCATTAAGCTGTAAACTGAAGAATTCACAAGTTTTTAATCTATTTATAAGCTCTCTCTCTACAAAGTCAAGTGAAATAGTGTGAATTCTCTTGCTTATAGTGCTGTTTGACATCTTCACATTATCAATCTTCTTGGTCATATCTGGAATTAATTATTTTCTTAAATGTTCCACGTTACCCTTGGCAAATGATTGAGGCACCCCAGGGTGCCGCGTCACCCACTTTGAGAACCTCTGGTGTAGGAAACAGAGGTTGAACCTCGCAAAATGGACACAAGTCCGATTTTATTTTTTTTTCTGGTATATCAAGGGGTACTTATTATGAGACTAACTTTTTCTTAAAAAAATTCTCCCCGGAACCCCCTTTTCATCTCTTTAAAGGGGGTAATTTGTGGTTTTGGTGTGCGAAACGTAGCCGCCCTTCCTGTACGTTTTGCAAAAAATTTACTTAATAGTAAAATGAAGAGGACCATATTTCCTACTATTTATTTCCCGACAGCATATATGTCTATCACCCACCGTTTAGCGGGGGTGGCGTCCCAAAGTTGACAAATTTTTAAAAAAGATGTTTTAAAAAATATATATTTTTCCCTAACTGTAATGAAAATTAAGAAGAAACCCTGCGGCAATTATTCACAAATAAGTGACTAATTTTTTGGTATAGGTTTCATTTAAGGGCAATTGCAAATTTTTTAATTACAGGGTGTTACTTTTTAAATAACCTCTTTTTATACCATCTGAACCGCCTATGCTAGAGTAAAAAAACTTTCAGCGATTATCCATGTACTGGTGTTATTTACAAATTTGTATAATGCACCCCCATATTTTCCCCGGAACCACCCCAAAAAAAGGAGAATTAATATTTTGGGCCACCACTGTGGCTTTAGGGTGCAAAGAAAATAAAATATGCAAAGGTCATAATGTGTAGCAGACAGTGTGTTCTTTTATTTTCCATAAGTACGTTATCAATAAAATGAATAGGTGACGAAAAAACAACAAAAACTGGAGCCCGCCAAAGCATTTCTTAGGTTTAGGAAAGGTCATACGGTCCTCACATAGGACCTTATTTGTAGAGAAAATAGTGGTCTTTAATTCTGTATAAGTTTTGTTTTAAACAAATGCATAAGTAATGAGAAAATCGTAAAAACATGCTCTCCAAGGGATAGGGGTAGTTTCTGCAGTTTATTTTCAAGGATAGGCGTAGTTTCTGTAGGGATGTTACAATAATCATATATATTTATGAAAAACCCTATTGATGGAGCATATGTCCATATCGGTCAAAAAGCAAAAAAAAAAATATTTTTTTTCAACCCCCCCTTTATTTCTGTTTTTTTTGCTACAGGGGTTGTATCAAGAAATCGCTTTTGATGTCCATGAATGGGTAATAAAAACGTGCACAAAATAATATATGAAGCATTTTAATAAAGGGCATGGTGTGTGAAGGATTCCAAGAAAATCACTTTCTTTATTAATTCTCCATTTTTTTTGGGTGGTTCCGGAAAAAAAATGGGTGTGCATTATACAAATTTGTAAATAAAATCAGTACATGGATAATCGCTGAAAATTTTTTTACTCTAGCATAGGCGGTTCAGATGGTATAGAAAGGGGTTTTTTAAAATGTAACACCCTGTAATTAAAAAATTTGCAATAGCCCTTAAATAAATTTCCGTGATAAATGTGATTAATTTCCGCAGGGTTTCTTATTAATTTTCATTACAGTTAGGGAAAAATATTTTTTAAAAACATCTTTTTTAAAAATTTGTCAACTTTGGGGCGCCACCCCCGCTAAACGGTGGGTGATAGACATATGCTGTCGGGAAATAAATAGTAGGAAATATAGTCTTCTTCATTTTACTATTAAGTAAATTTTTTTCAAAACGTACAGGAAGGGCTACGTTTCGCAAAAACCACAAATTACCCCCTTTAAAGGGATGAACAGGGGGGTTCCGGGGCGAAATTTTTTAAGAAAATGTTTGTCTCATAATAAGCACCCCTTGATATACCAGAAAAAAAATAAAACCGGACTTGTGTCCATTTTGCGAGGTTCAACTTCTGAAGCTATTTTCTTGTGGCATTTTTACAATTTTAACTATTTAGAATGGGAAATAAGCCACAATATTGTAGCGGAAGAGAAATCTTGGCCGATCCCCGTATAACAGTAAACACCTCGAGAATGACGTAATCGGATGTGCTAGGCCTCGCCGGAGAATTCTGGAAGGTACGTCACGTAGGCGGAACAAGCCGATAGCTCGAGATGGGAGTCGATTGTTCCAGAATAACAACTGGGTATAAATACGGGCATATTTTGTGAATAAGTTTAGTGTATAAGATAAATTCGTCTGTAACTTATATAAATAAAGTCGTATATAAATTACGAACCGCTAGTTTTATTGTAATTAGAAGTAATTACACAGTAAATAACCGCTACAGTTGGTGTCAGGTGTGGGGTGATTCGTGACACGATGCCGAAGAGACGCATGAAGAGGGCTGGAAGAGTTGGTTCAAATACAGATGCTTCCTCGATACGGCCATGCAGTGAAAGTTGTAATCACCGGCTTAAAGTAGATGAACAGCTTTGCCCTGTGAGACGAACTACCGTCGTTAATGAGCAATGGCAGCCACAACAGTTACAAGAAGCCCAAGAAGACGATCCATGTATAAAAAGAGTATTGGATTGGATGCGTCGAGGTGAGAGACCTAGTTGGCAAAACATTAGTGCATGTAGTTCGGAAGTCAAGGCCTACTGGAGCCAATGGAATTGCCTGATACTAAAAGATGATCTTCTGTACAGAACCTTTGAGAACGATGATGGTACAGAATCTAAGCTTCAGTTGATTGTACCTAAAAGTAAAGTGTCAGAAGTATTGCGTCAGTTGCATGACGGTACATCAGGTGGACACTTTGGTATTACGAAGACTCTGCAAAAGGTTCGAGAACGGTTCTATTGGGTGAACTGTAAAGATGATGTAAGAAGATGGTGCCAGAAATGTGAACCGTGTGCATCCGGTAATGGTCCGGTTGGTAAAAAGAGAGCACCCATGAGACAGTACAATGTTGGAAGTCCTATGGAAAGAGTAGCTATCGACATTGCAGGTCCATTTCCAGAAACCGATGCTGGAAATAAATACATCCTGGTAGCCATGGATTATTTTACAAAATGGACTGAGGCCTATGCATTACCAAATCAAGAAGCTGCTACCGTTGCAGAGGTACTTGTTAAAGAATTCTTTAGCCGATTTGGTGTTCCCTTGGAGATCCACTCCGACCAAGGGCGAAACTTTGAGTCAGCTCTTTTCCAAAACGTTTGTAAATTGATTGGTGTCAATAAGACCAGAACAACACCCCTGCATCCTCAATCAGATGGGATGGTCGAGAGGATGAACCGAACGATGGGTAAACACTTGTCCAAAGTTGTATCTGAACATCAGCGAGATTGGGACCAACACATTCATTTATTCCTGATGGCCTACCGCTCGGCCGTAAATGAAACTACAGGTCAAACACCAACCTGCCTGATGTTGGGTCGTGAAGTTCGGTTGCCCTGCGACCTAGAGTTTGGCTGCGGACCTTCCGAGGAACATGTTGCAGGCGAAGACTACGTTGACCGCCTGAAATTACGAATGAACAACATTCATGAACTTGCCCGACAACACATCCAGATAGCCAGTGACAGAATGAAAGATCAATATGATTCTCGATGCAAGAATGAAAGCTTCGAAGTAGGTGATCTTGTCTGGCTTTATAATCCGCAACGTCGTCGAGGCTTATGTCCTAAACTGCAAAGACAATGGGAAGGTCCATATGAAGTTAAGAAGAAAATAAATGACGTAATATATAGAATTAAGAAGTTGCCAAACGGTAAACCAAAAGTTATTCACATAAATCGTCTTGCACCATATGCTGGCTCCAATGAAACAGAAGAAGCCCGAGTCCTCCAACAGGAAATGAAAGATGCCGCACAGCCAAGTTTTAAGGAATTTATGTCAAATTACGCAGAAAGAAAGAGTGCTAGATTCGGCGTGACCACAGAAGTTCAGCAAGATCTGTTTGGTGTTCCAGAAAACGTCTCTCTAGCCCACTGTGTTGCCCAAGACCTCGAGATGACTAAAGGAATATCGTCCGTATTCAATAGAAAGTTCGGCCGCCTGGACGAGTTAAGAAATCAGCAGCCTAAAATTGGAAGAGTACTGCGATTGGAAGATGGTCCTCGATCTTTGCTGTATATGGTGACCAGAAAGTCTTATACGGACACGCCAAGCTACGAGAACATATGGCGTGTTCTAACTAATTTGAAGAAAATCGTGTGTAATTATGACATCAAAAATTTGGCTTTACCAAAAATAGGCCATGCAGTAGAAAATCTGGATTGGAAGATTGTGAGAAGCATGCTTGAAGTGGTCTTCAGAGGAACTGGTGTACAAATCACTGTGTGTTGCATGAACCCGAAGATGTCGTACCCTTCAAAGACAGTAGACTGTTATTTCTTCTTGAAGGGTGTATGCAGAGCTGGAGAGTCGTGTAGATTCCGCCATCCTGGGCCTTCATTTAGAGTTGCTGATCGAGACGCTCAGATCTTAAGAGGGGAGCAGTGTAGCGGAAGAGAAATCTTGGCCGATCCCCGTATAACAGTAAACACCTCGAGAATGACGTAATCGGATGTGCTAGGCCTCGCCGGAGAATTCTGGAAGGTACGTCACGTAGGCGGAACAAGCCGATAGCTCGAGATGGGAGTCGATTGTTCCAGAATAACAACTGGGTATAAATACGGGCATATTTTGTGAATAAGTTTAGTGTATAAGATAAATTCGTCTGTAACTTATATAAATAAAGTCGTATATAAATTACGAACCGCTAGTTTTATTGTAATTAGAAGTAATTACACTAGTCACGCTACAATATTATTAAAAAATGATTTTTTATTAACGTTTCGACGCCCAAATCGGGTGCCGTTGTCAAAATACAAAATACTATTAATATAAACAAAAATGTTGTTGCTTAGTAAAAAATTCTTCTAATAATTTATTTAATTTGACTCATTTATATCGGCAATTCAGATACATATGATACATTTTAAAGTAGAAGACTTTAAAATGATATTGCCAATATTTATGAGTTGCGTTCCTGGGACGACTTTACTGAAAGATAGTTCATTCGATTACATGAAATCAACCCCAACTCAAGAATATCCGTCACAAAAAAATCATAGCATGTGATCTGTCTTTAAAAAGACAACCACATGCAACGGTGACATTAAAATTCTCGCGTTAGAGATCTCATAGTAAATCACGAGGGAAAACCAGGAAAAACCTCGTGATACTATCCCGACATCGTAAGTATTTGGTCTTACATTTAATTTACTCTCAAAATTAATACCAAATTCTGACTTTACTATAATTTTGTTTAAATTATAAATAATATCAATAATACATGGGTATATAAGTAATACTAAAATATAAAATATGTACTAACTCGACTATTGACTTACTAATTGTGGTATTTTCTTATATAAATGAGTCAAATTAAATAAATTATTAGAAGAATTTTTTACTAAGCAACAACATTTTTGTTTATATTAATAGTATTTTGTATTTTGACAACGGCACCCGATTTGGGCGTCGAAACGTTAATAAAAATCATTTTTTAATAATATTGTGGCTTATTTCCCATTCTAAATAGTTAAAAAAGTTCAACTTCTGTTTCCTACACTAATAGTTAAAAAATATGTTCATTATTTTCATTTATTACCACCGGACGTTTATAATTTTTTATAGCTTGAAATTTTTATTTAGTTTATTAGAAGGTCAATAATATTATTATTGTTTATATGAAAAACAAACTAATCAAAAGTAATAAGGTATATTAGGGTTCCATTCGTTTTTTTTTTCAGTCAGTTCTCTTTTAAACGGTTTTTACTTTATCGTACTACATACGTAGTATGAGTATAATTGATAAAGTTATAGGATCGTGCAAAAAATGTTTTTCAGATTTCACTTTTTTTTGACGTTTTGAGTCCCCCTGAGTGTAAAAAGCAAATAAAAAAAACATGTCGGAAGTATGTACGTATGTCTGTACGTACGTATGTCGCCACCGCCCAGCAAAAACTACCGGACCGATTTCGATGAAATTTGGTATGAGTAAGTTTAAGAGAATTTTGTCGAGAAACTAAGCTTTTGAAAAAAACCTCTCAAAGGGGGGCCGAAATAGGGGGGTTATTTGGGGCCCATTTTTGCAAATTTTGACCGAAACGAATGAAATTTAACATAAAGTTAGCTTATCGATAGGTGAATAGAAATACGGAGTTTGACATTTCCAAATCCAAAATGGCGGCCAGCATGGCCTACCTCCCACCCGATACATTTCCCTACCAATCTAAAAACTTGTTTAAGATAAATTTAATTTGAAAAAACATTTATATAGCCTAAAGATGGGCCTATAACAAGAATATTATCGTTTTTCAGAAAAAGTTATGGGTTGCCTATATTAAGGGCCGGTTGTTCTAACGCTAATCAAAAATGATCATTATCAAATATTTAATTACTCTCACAACTGTCAATGTCAACTTTCATTGGGTTGCTGAAAACATAATTATTGATTAGCATTATGAAATTAGTTAATGAATTATGGTAATAATTGTTATGTTAATTGATTAACTAATCTCATAATTATAATCAATTATGTTTTCAGCAACACAACCAAAGTTGTCATTGACAGCTGGTGACAGTAATTAAATATTTGATAGTGATCATTGTTGATTAGCGTTCGAACAACCGGCCCTTAAGGGGTCAAAATTTGACATAACTTTGAACTAGATTTTCTCAAAAATGGCTCCAAGGAATTTGTTTATTTTTTTTATATATTTTTGATATCTTATCGGTTAATTCAATAACATTAGTCAGATTTCTTATCTCCTCATAGGAGGGGAGTTATAAATTTTTTTTTTTTAAATATTCGAGTGCCCGTAACTTCCTCTGTAATAGAAACTATAATTTGAAATTTGGCATACATATAGAGTGCTTTATTATCTATTAGCTCAATAAATTTTACCCACAATATGGCTTCCGGTTGAACCGGAAATGAAAAAAAAATCTTAATTTTTTAGATACACCCTGTATATTTTTTACATATTTTGAAAGAATGTAAAATTACCTTTCCAATGTCATAAAACTCGTTGCTGTAGCTCAAAAACTCGAAAAGTTACAGAAAATAGAAATTTTGCTAGAATCTTGTGTGTGTCCCCTCTTACGCGATCATAGCAGAGCATTATTATAGGGCAGTCAATGAGGGTATTTGGCTCCGAATTCCATCCTACTACATCGATGTACTTGATATTTTCACAGTAAGTAGGGAATAGCTCAAGAAACAAAATCTACCCTATATACTATGGCGCTTTTATCTTGGGGCAATTCCCACCCCTTCAAGGGGGTGGAAAATTTGTTGGTCAAAATAAGCATGGAGGTGGCTAGAGAACCTATTTTTAAGCAAAAACTGATCTATACTTTTTCTTGAGAACTCAATACTTTTTGAGTTATGCGTAGTTGAAAATTGGCCATTTTCATTTAAAAATGACACGTTTTCGGACGGTTTTTTGTGAATACCTTAAAAACTATGCATCAAACTAAAAACAGTATATAATTTTTTTTAGATTATAAATAATAAAGAGATTCGTTCCTTCGTAAATTTTCTATTTATAATACAAAAAGAGATATGGTAGGTAAAAAGAGTTTGTTTTTTGGTGTATGCCCAAAGTACTCATGCTTTTGTAGTGTTTGAAAAGGCATTTAAAACGAGCACCGTTAAAATGTCGGTTACATTCAAACTAAGCGAGATATGGTGCAAAAGAATATATGACTAATGTACTTTAAGGAAAAATGAGAAGTACATACATTTAACCCATCATCCACCAGAATTTAAATGCATTGTTTTTCTTTTGCAATACCTCTTAATATAGTGTTATTTGTATTTTAAAACAGTTGGACGGGTGAAAAAAATAAGATCAAATTATAGAGCGCATTTTTAACTTTTCTTAAAATTCTTCCTTTTGCTCCATGCAGTTCAAAAATAAAAATGTTCTATCCCCGAGAAGTGGTGGGAACCGCCCCCATGATAAAAGCGCCATAGTATATAGTATATAGGATAGACTTTGAATTAGGAGATTGGGCTTTGGGCTACTCCCAAAATTTCATTAAAATCCATGCAGTAAAATGAAAATATTGTAAACTATTAATTTCTCAGAAAAATGAACTAATTTGAAATGAAGGTATGACTAATATTCTATTGATTTAGGTATGCAATAATCTATAGTGTGTCCCCGAACATTCTCTCAAATGCAGGAATTAATGATGCGTAGAACCATAAAATATTTTCAAGTATACAAGGTGTTTCTAAAATATCAAAATAACGAGTAACTTTGTTATTTTTATAGAATGCCAGTATCTAGTACGATAACGATAATAGATCGGTACGATAAAGTTCTCGGGCGGCCCTTCCGTACAGCGTTTTTTAATAAAAATTTTGATAAAATGTTGAAATTTTTTAAATATATCTTAAAATTGCAGCCTCAAAGAATCAATTGCAATCTGCTATTTCATCGATTGTCATTTGTTTCGAATTTCTGTCATGTGTCACATAATATTAATATATCTACGTCATACGACTTTGGTTTGTATCATTGGCAATACCAATAACGTATGACGTAATTATATTAATTTTAGACGACACATGACAGAAGCTCGAAACAAATGACTGAATGAAAAGTCCTATTATTCTAACTGAGATTTAGCCAACGAACTGTCAATAGGGCATTTCATTCACAGTTATTTGATTCGAGCTTCTGTCACATGTCGTATAATCCATGTATATTAATGTTATACACGGATTATACGACATTTGACAGAAGCTCGAAACAAGTGACAATCGATGAAAAGCCCTATACTGTCAGTATAGGGCTTTTCATTCACAGTCATTTGTTTCGAGCTTCTGTCAAATGTCGTATAATCCGTGTATAATATTAATATATACGGATTAAACAACATATGACAGAAGCTCGAAACAAATGACAATCGATGAAAAGCCCTATTGACAGTTCGTTGGATTTAGCACACTCAATAACCCATTTAAGTGCCATAATGTTAAGTAATTATATAACATGTCATTGTCATTATTCAAAAAACAACGTTATTATATAACAATATTATAAATTACTGCAAAAATAGGGGTTTTTGCAATTATTTCGGTCAAGTGTTTATGTACTTTAATGTAGAAACTCACAAATTAAAAAAAATTTAAGATCCACAACTTTTATTTGAACCATTTTTCTATAAAATGTACAAGAAACAGTTTATAGGCAAAAAATGTTTTTTTTCTCTTTTTATGATTATTAAAAAAAAAACTCAATTCAGCTGTACGTATTCAAAAATTTAAAACCTCCATCAGATTTTTACATGAAATCGATTATTTTTTCACAGATAGACTTAGGGCCGGTTGTTCGAATGCTAATCAACAATGATCACTATCAAATATTTAATTACTGTCAAAACTGTCAATGTCAACTTTGGTTGGGTTGCTAAAAACATAATTGATTACAATTCTGAGACTATAATCAATTAATATAACAATAAATATTAACATAATTGATAATAAATCTCATAATTTTAATTAATTATGTTTTCAGCAACCCAAACAAAGTTGACATTGACAGTTTGGTGACAGTAATTAAATATTTGATAATGATAATTGTTGATTAGCCTTCGAACAACCGGCCCTGAGGTCACGGTTATTAGACATTTACTAAAATTTAGTAAATGTCTAAGAACCATGAACTGAGGTATTGACACAACGAAATGAACTGCTACACAACTGTTACACATATACAACACACAATACATAAAAACTTTTTCCCCAAAAAATATACAACTGTTACACATAAGTATGCAACACACAATACATAAAGACTTTTTTTCTCCAAAAGAATCATTATTACGAACACTCTCAAACATAGAATCACATAACACATAACACACAGAACTATTGCACAAATATACAGAATAATCATATTTTTGTTGGATCACAGGTACATATCCCTTAGTATGATGTGGACAGCTACATATCCCTTGGTACCAACATAAACAGCCAATAGGACCACTCTAGTGAAATAAATCAACGAATAGGAAAAGCGAGATCAGCGTTCATAATGATTGAAGTCCCTTTTTAGAAGTCACCATTTGCCACTTGATACCAAAATCTCTATTTTCTTCTTTAAGAAAACTGGAGGCATTCGAGACGTGGAGTTAGAGACTCAGTTTAAGAATTTCATGGGTGGATCATGTAACTAATGTTGAGGTCCTACGTAGAATGAGCAATGAATGCGAGATTATCCCATGGGCCCAATGAATAGAAATACGGCTTGTTACAACTGATTCTTCAGGGCAAGGTATTTGGAAAGAGAGGACCAGGGAGAAGAAGAATATCTTGGCTCCAAAACCTGAGAAAGTGGTTTAATATATCGACAACCGGACTATTCCGAATAGCAGCAAGCAAAGTTAGGAGAGCCATGCCGATCGCCAACATCCCGAACGGATAGACACCGTAAGAAGAAGAAGGAAGAAAACAAGTTTATTGGTTAAAAACATTCTTGAATCGGGTCAGATATCAAATGCAGGACAATTATTCCTTATTGCAGAAGATCGAGTAGCCTTCGCAATGGTGATCGCAAACGTCGGATAATTCTGATATTGCACGTGATGAAGAAGATATTATCATACAATACAATGTTTTAGTTATACAAAATATTATGCTATCGCTCGAAGTTTCCCAAAAGAACTGCTACAAGAAATCTTACACTAGCCCATCTCTAATGTTACCAAGAATCGGAAATTCTTGGCAACGACTGATCAGATTCATATATTTCATTTAAATGTGATTGAAAAACGCATTTCAAGGTCCATAACCATGTACTACATTAAAATTTTCTTACATGCAGTTGTGGTGTCACTTCCTTGAGAGAAAATGTTATATGCATATTGAATAAGTTCATGTGGTAAATCAATTACAGCAGATACAAAAAATCATGACTTCAAAAACACATAAACTGTTTTTGTATTGTAATATGAAATATGAGGAGTAGTAGGCCAATCAAGTTAGGTTTTTACTGGACACAAGACGGTTTTGACAGTTGAAATGTGTAGTATGATGTATGAGACAAGAATAAAAAAACCGCGAAACGCCGTAAAAATGAGTGGCGCATACAATATTCCAGCTACAAAAAATCTGATATAAATCTTACGTGGCGCGAAAATGTATTTTCATATTGATGCGAAATAAAATTCCAGTTTTATTTTAAAAGATTTTTTCATAATATTTGCTAAATTTGAAGTGAAGCGCGCCACAAAAGAATAACTTTGATACAGTTTGAATTTTGAAGTTCTTTTGTGGAGTTTACTTCAAAAGCAAATATTATGAAAAAATCTTTTAAAATAAAACTAGAATTTTATTTTGCATCAAAATGAAAACACATTTTCGCGCCACGCAAGATTCATATCAGATCTTTTGTAGCTGGAATATTGTATGCGCCACTAATGTTTACGGCGTTTAGCGGTTTTTTTATTCTTGTATCAGTAGTTTTTCAATAGTCAGTAGTTACAAAGTTATTTATAAATTAAATGTATGAAGTTGAATGTAATATTTCTCGATTACACGTTAAGCTTTATAAATGGTCGCCTTTGTCGCATTATCTCCCAAAAATGATCTAGTGTACAGTGTACATCGAATGTACACTAGATTTTTTTTCTATTCGAAATATATTGAAAAAAAAATATTGGGATGGCCGGTAAACGAACTCGAATTGCCCGTTGTCCGATCAAATTTAGCGTCGTAACCACTACAACTACATAAACCATTTCGGGGATAATAGTTAATTGGATTATACTTTTGTAGTTTAATAACTTCTAAACGGCTTAACAGATTTTGATCACTAAACATGAGTTTGAAACGTATTGACAAGTAGTATCTGATGCATCTAAGGTCAAGTATGATAACTGCAGGTATTACAGGAATTATTGAGCTTGAAAAACTGTTTTTCCCATAGGAAATAGATTTGATCATACTTATGAAGCCTATAACTTAAAAATTCGAATTTTCCCGGATATGAGGAATACACAGTTAGATGTGCCTAGAGCCCTTCTACAAACGCTCAGTTATTGGCGCAATTCGTAGGTTGAAATTTTGAGTAATTGTCGAAAAACCAAAATTTTCAAAGTTTAATTTTTCAGTTTTTTGGCTATACTGAGCAGTGTGTATGTCTGATCCTGACGGCTTAGACACCATTTGAAAGCTTAACTCAATGCTATTGATTTGGTGTATTTACTGTTCTCCTGTCTCTTCTTGAACCGAAGATATATACCGCCAAAAAATATGCCGTTTTGTACCTATCAAGTCCTATAGCTGGCTTATGGGTGGTCAAAAGTCACAAACTACACCGGTTCTGAATCGGCCCTGACCCCCTCTTCAAACACAGAAAAAAATTTAGATCGGTTTAAATTTTCCACATACATACATACATACATACTGTTGTGATCTTATTTATTTATATGTGATGATATTCTTATATGTAATTTAATTTAATTAATGCATTAATGATAATCTAATTAATCAACCAGATCACATATCAATATGTTTTAAATCTCAGGGCGAATTATAAAATTACTTACTTATTTTCGTGACTTCTAAGTATTTCTCAGTGGTTCCTAATCGGGATAAAAAAATTAAATAATACACACATATGGATTACAATTATAAATCAAAATTTTGTTTATTTTATATAAATGGCAATTACTGCTTAATATTTGTTAGATCTTATATTTATTTAATACAAACATTTAAAAATGGGAATCTTATTTCCTTTTGGTTTCCAATTTGAAATTTTTATTAATAATGAACTATTAGGATTTATTAGCAACAAATTGATTTAAGTTTGATGAAAATCTTCTGATATTAGCGATTATGTTCTTCAATTTTTAATGTGGTATTTAATACAAAAAAACCATACATTCATGTCCTGACAAATGAGACTGACCTTTATCTGGTGAACTGCGAATGTCCTCACACAAAACCCGTTTCCTCCTACCCTTGGTTGCGATGAAAATCTCGTCCTGGCCTCCAGTAATGTTCTCCTTTGAAAACTACCTCTTACAGCTCTCGTACCTGCTTTTCTCGTGATGCCGTGTTCTACCTTTTTCGAACCACTTCAATCAGCTACCGGGACACTCTTTGCTCAAGGAGATTCTTTTCTCTCGACTCGGCCTACTTCTCGTTCCCCTTGGGTACTCAACACTCACGGAACTACACCGGCTTTTTCAACTTCGTACACTACCGTCTACCACTCGACTTCTCCTCTCGACCGCTCAAAACATTCTGATCTCTCATCCTCATTTGTTTCCCTACTTTCTAAATATCCCTTCCAGATTCAAAAATCAACATTCCACCACAAATTTTAATTCGCCGTATTCCTCAATACCAACTTTTAATCTTTCTAAATATGTTTAATGGATTTCAAGAAAAAATAGTCATTTCCCAATTTAAACTTACTTTCTACTTTTTACAAAACTTAATGACCTATTATCTATTTCACTGAGTCTTATTTAGCGTAGGCTAATGATCGAACCTTCCGCGAACACTATAATGTTCCGCGTCACTCAAACTTGTTTATCTTAGGCGCATTGTTATCGAGTTTCGTACGCTTCTTCGAATCACTTTCTTAAAAACTAAATATAATAATTTGTTGTATACAGGTTGTTCTAAATTTACATGCCCGTGGTTGAGAAAATTGAAGATCTTTTATATTAATTTGAATTTTGCTTATAATTATAAAATTTTAATTCTCATATCAAATAGGAATATAACAATACATATCCACAAACATTTTACCTTTTTTAAATAAAAATTGAGTCATATTTCTGAGCTCGATAACTTTTGAATGGTATAACCGATTTTCAAAATTAGATATGCATTGGAAAGGTAATGATCAGTACTATCACAAGCCGCAAAGGTCGGACTTAAACTTTCAAAAATTTTGGGAATTTTGGGGACGAGAACGAAAAACAGACCCTAAATAGGACGGGTCGTAAAATCCACACCCTTGGGCCAAAATGGATCGTTGATATATGGATGGGTGCGTCTTTTCCTGAACTTTAAGGTGGGATTTGGTCCAATTTTCAATTCAGTCAGATTTAAAAAAACGGAAATTTCGTGTATATTATAGTGTCGCGTATAGGGGGTTGTGCGCCACTGGCGAGAACTGACGTTCTCTTGAAATAATAATATAAACAGTCTCATCTCTTATAGGGATTCATCAACTTTTTAGTGGAATATTTTTAAATTAAGAAACAAAACGTCAAACTGATTATTTTGCTCATAATTTAAAAACTTGTCTATTTAGAGATTTGACGTCAACAGACAACTTTTTTAGAAAAAAAAAGAAACACACAATGAGATATGCTTAATTAAAATCGGTTAATAAACAAAAAAAGTTATTGCAAAATAAACAGAACACTAGTTGTTTTTAAAAATTGTTAATAACTTTTTTTATTGTTTATTAAAATTTGTTTAAATATACCTGAACTTGAGGGTCTTATCGTGTTTGAATTGTGTGCAAATATGGACCAGATCGGTTGAATAGTTATTGACTAATTTAATTTTTTATAAGATTTTTTGAAAAACAAGCTAATTTCTAAGGCTGGTTCAGATAATTTGACTGAATGGACCTCAATAATATGGGGATTATTTTAAATATGTATACAAATAACCTATGAAAAAAAAACAAAAAATACATTTATGTACACAAAATAATTTGTTAGTAAATAGCAATGTTATAGCAATAGCTATAACTCATGTAACACTTTCTGTTGATATTACCCCTTCTTAAGTCGATGGAATGGATGGATACGCTTTTCCTCTCTTCTGGGGTGTCTATATTCTTTTCTCTGTGTGCACTTAAATAATTTTTTATATATCGCGTTTTTTCTGTGTGTTGCCATCTAGCACTCATTATCAAACCATTGACAACCCCTTCTTTTTTCTGCCCTGCTTTTACCAATTATTTCAACCGATTTTTGCAATATAATATCTTATATTTTTATCCATCTGGTTGATATCTTCTGTTTTTTTTTCTACGTTTTCTGTGGTTACTCTGTCATTTGCTATGTTCAGATCTTTTAGTTTGTGAATACTGATTTTTTCTCTTCTTTTTCCGACTTAACCCAATAATGATCACTCTATATAGTGAGACTAGTGTTTGCTCCTCTAAAGGCTTAACATCTAAAAGATCGTAACAACACATCCCTCAACCAGTTTCTCACAAATTAAAATATACAAAAAACATACATAAAACATACATTTGACTTTGACGGTTCTGTCAAGAGTAAAAAACGTATCATATGTTTGTTGATAGGTTAGCAAGTGGCGCTGGGAGCAAACATAATAATTTATTGAATTATTTAAAATATTTAATAAAATATAAATATCATCTGATATGAAATTTAATTATTATACAAAATAATAAACTGTTCAAAAATAAAATAAAATAAAAAAACTAACATTAGAACGGTTAGTACCTATAAACGGATGGAGTATTCTTTGGTATAAATATCTTGCTTTTACAATTATTACAAATTAAATGTTTACATTGTATAACGGACCCCCTTTAACGGGAATAAATTAACTCTTCAATGTATTTTACGTGTCGTTTTACGTTGACAATTCAAATATCCTTACTCGAAATATTTACTACTTCATCAGTAAAATTAAATTTTTCGTAAAATTGGTAAAAATACATCTACTTTATTAAGAAAAATAATTTAGAGCCTTATGTTACTTAATATTTACTTGGTTTACATGCAAGACGTTTATTATTTTAAAAAAATAATTCTTAATTATTTTGAAAGCTTTTGATCCTAAAAATTTTGAATAAATAGAGTGGAGTGACTGTAGATGGCAATTGATTGGATCCCCCGCCCCCCGTGGCATGGCGACGCACGGGCAAAATCACTATAGTTTATTTTTTAACCAGGAGGAGTAAACTAAAAAGACAGATTCACACCCCAGGAAGTCACTAGAAAAATAACCAAATACATCTTCTTTTTTGGTTGATCATGTCGGCCCTGAACGGTAATCCATAAATATTATATATATTAATACGTCGCTGAAGAGTTCTAAAAACAATTGCTTTTTATATCTAATCAGACTAAAAATCTAAAAATTAAAAAAATAACACAGAAAACACAAAAATCGCCGATATAACTGAATTAACCTATGAAATGCCAAAAGTGTCAAAACTTGATAAGTGTCATTAGTGTCAAAATTTTATAACAGTGAAGTAAACTTGCCTGCAGTTGGACCAATTACAAACAAGCATTACAGCGCGGTAAATTTGAATCACTCCTCTTGGTTAAAAAACAAACAATAGTATTTTTTAATAAAATTCGAAAAACCCAATGTCAACAAAAGATCCAAACAAACAATAAAATTACAACTCGACCGCATCGTACGGAACAATTCAAACATTCATTTACATACCGAATATTAAATGTATACAATGACAATGAATTAGCAAAAGAATTCAAATTAAAATCGATCGCTTTTTTCGCTCAGCCAATTTTTTCGTCGTCCCCAAAACGTTGGAATATTTAATTAAAATTTATTAGACCAATTAAGTTAGTAAAAAATAAGCCGTTTTTCGACATAATTGAAAAGACGAGGTTTGACAGTTGAAATGTGTAGTATGAGATATTACAAAAGGGCTACCATCTTGGGATTCATCAATTTTTTAGTGGAACAATTTTTAAATAAACAATCAAAACGTCAAACTTAGTTTTGTGCTCATAAGTTTTTATTTAGAGATTTGACGTTCACAGGTAACTTTTTTAGAATAAAACGATACATCGAATGAGATACGCTAAATGAAAATCGGTTAATAAACAAAAAAGTTATTGCAAAACGGAAGACAAAATCACTGTTTTTGAATATTGTTAATAACAATTTTATTGTTTATTAGAATATGTTTAAATATACCTAAACTTGAGGGAATGATGGTGTTTGAATGGTGTGCAAAAAATGGTCCAGATCTGTTTAATAGTTTTCGCAAAATTGAATTTGTTTATAAATTTTTTTGAAAAACGAGCTAATTTCTGAGGCTGGTCCAGTTAATATAGCTGAATGTATCTTAATAATCCGGAGCTCATTTCCTTCGTTAAGATGTATACTAACAGCCTATGAAAAAAAAAAGTAAAAAAAAATACATAACGTACACAAAATTATTTGTTAATAAATAGCAGTTTTTAAGCTTATAAACAATTACAATAATTTCGTAGAAATTAGATCAAATTAAATGGCAATAAAAAATACGGAAAGCTGGTTAAAATACACAACTTCTAAAAAAAATTTTAGGTCGTACGACCCTTGGGGTCTGAGATAGCCCCTTTTTTTGAAAAAATCACTGTTACGTTAGTTAACAACACTAAGATCTGAAATTAACCAATATTTTATAAGAAAAGTCGAAGTTTTTAACAAAGTTTTTAGCAAGAAAAAATGTTGAAAATTGTTTAAACAGTAGTGTTATAAACAAAAAGTATTTTGCGTTCCGACTAAAGTAAAAAATAGCGGGCGTAGTCGACTGACTGAATAATGGGCGCGGTTGGCGACCGGCAGCAACTCCTAAAATTACGTTATACCGACCACAAAAATCAACTTTAAAGTGAATAACAAATTTTCGTCATTCCTTATGTTTTCGAGGTCTCCGAATCCGAATATGGAGTTTATTTTTTTCTAGAATTAGTGGAACATGTTCAAAAATCAAATTTTATGCCAAAATGCGATAAATCAATTTTGATGATTTTTCAATTTTAACTCACTGTATTTTTGGTCGCTGTAAATATTTCCTTTTGAAAATTTTACTGTGCTATCTTTGAAGCATTTAGATAACAATGAGATTTGTCCAAAATGATTAAACACATTAAAAGAGAAGTTGTTAATTTTTAAACATTTTGTCGTCAGATTTCGTTAGTTTCATGCTTACTTAAAAAAGTTGAGTGACAAACTTTTTAGTTTATAATTTTAACTAACACAGAAATAAAATATAATTCATGAAGAAGTTTTCCAAAAAAATTTAATTTAAAATATGCAATAGGAAAAATGTTATGTGACTTTATAGACGAGCGGCACACTGGCACACCCCAAAAAAAGCTTATTTCTCGAGATACTGATTTAATTTTGGTAATACTTTATATTTTTGATGGTGCTGAAAACGAAAATTGGGGTTGTTTTGAAAAAATGCCCCTTTTTTTTGAAAAAATCACTGTTACGTTAATTAACAACACTAAGATCTGAAATTAACCAATATTTTATAAGAAAAGTCAAAGTTTTTAACAAAGTTTTTAGCAAGAAAAAATGTTAAAAATTGTTAAAACGGTAGTGTTATAAACAAAAAGTATTTTGCGTTGCGACTAAAGTAAAAAAAATAATGGGCGTAGCCGAATGAGAATAAATTCGCGGACTACCATTCGCTAGCGCTAGACCGTTGCAGCCCATTTTTAACATTGACAGTATACCGGATTTGAAGCTTAATATTATATTTATATATTTTGGTAGAAACTTGCATTTTATGAATATTATTATCTTGCACATTTATTTAGTAAAATTATATTTTAAATAAATAAATTTAAAAAATGACAATAAAAAGGCCACTTAAAAAAGGTTTATACATCCCATTAGCTGCTTTGTTTTGGATAATTTTGCAATGAAAATAAGATAAACGTTATTTTAATGTGGTACCATAGATAAAAAAAATAGTAAACTTGGTACAGTAGAACCCGATTGGTAGGTATAGGCCATTTTTTATTCTCTATTTTGAATCCGTGTGTAGTCCAGGCTGTATCGTCGACCCCGTTAGGTAAATTATTCCGATTCTTATTTTTTGCACAAACTTACCCAAAAAAAGTTCCTTATAACAAATCCAAAGGGTACCAAGAGCTACCGCGGCCGGAAAATTGTTTAAACAATTTTTTCATTAGTTTTCTGTTAACTTATAAAAGTTGGGTGACAAACTGTTTAGTTTATAATTTTAATCAACGCAGCATTAAAACATAGGTCCTGAAGAAGTTTTCTGGAAAATTTCAAGTCAAAATATGCAACAGAAAAAAAGTTACGCGACCTTATAAGACGAGTGGTACTCCCTAAAAAATCAACCACACTGTGGTGAATGGCTAATTTTGGTCTTACTTTATGTTTTTCATGGTGCTGAAAACGAAAATGAGTTTTATTTTGAATTTTAGATGGGGAAACATTGTCAAAATCGAAATTTTACCCTAAAAATAAAAAAAATGAAATTACGTTTTTCTTAAAATTTAAAGTTACACCACCTTTTTTCTATAAAACATTTTGTTCTCTGTACTCTAGATTTTAACATAAAATTAACTGAACAGCTAAATTTCAAATTTTGTCACTCAACTTTTGCGATTAAACTTTGCAATTCAAGAATCTGCACCTTTTACTTCAAACAATTTATAACTTTCTTTGTAGCAAGACAGAAATATTGAAGCAGGTCCCATTGTCTTCAGAATGGTGAGAAATATATACTATAAAAATTTCAGAAAAAAATATTACAATGGAACTGAGTTGTAGCAAGTTAAACGCAAAAAACGTGATTTTTATTTTTAGGGTAAAGTTGCGATTTTGATAATGTTCCTCCACGTAAAATTCAAAACAACCCTAATTTTCGTTTTCAGCACCATCAAAAATATAAAGTACCTAATACCAAAATTAGTATCAGTATCTCGAGAAATAAGCTTTTTTTGAGGTGTGCCAGTGTGCCGCTCGTCTATAAAGTCACATAACATTTTTCCTATTGCATATTTTAAATTAAATTTTTTTGGAAAACTTCTTCATGAATTATATTTTATTTCTGTGTTAGTTAAAATTATAAACTAAAAAGTTTGTCACTCAACTTTTTTAAGTAAGCATGAAACTAACGAAATCTGACGACAAAATGTTTAAAAATTAACAACTTCTCTTTTAATGTGTTTAATCATTTTGGACAAATCTCATTGTTATCTAAATGCTTCAAAGATAACACAGTAAAATTTTCAAAAGGAAATATTTACAGCGACCAAAAATACAGTGAGTTAAAATTGAAAAATCATCAAAATTGATTTATCGCATTTTGGCATAAAATTTTGATTTTTAAATAAAATTTAATAAATAATAATAATAAAAATAATACAATTTTGTAAAACTACGAAGTTTTCAAAAATTACATTTTTTGAGACATCGTATTATTTGAATTAAATTTTTGAGATTTTTTTTTAATAAAACATCGTTTAGTAAGATGATTGAGAGTTAAGTTGTGCAAATTTGAGAGTTTTATAAGTAAAATTGTATTAGTTACAAATTTTTAAATCATTTTTAAACAAAATTCATGTAAGGCTCACTTTCCGCCCACACCGTACTTATGTCCATAAATTTTATTTCTTTTTATTATAACCATAAGATAGCTTATTTCATCTTCTTTCATGTTCAATTTGTAAAATTTCTTTTGATCCATTAGTTAAAGAATTACATTAAAAAAACTCAACCGTGCACTTCTTCCAACGCTAGTTTACAGTGCGCCAATGTGTGTGAGAAGGGTGACTTTAGCGTTATAAATAAAAAATTACAGGAGCTAGAGATTTAATTTTAGAAAAATCTTTATATAAGGATTTTTTTTGTAAAATTTTCTGAATTTTTCAATGGTCAAGTCAGTTTTTTTCTAAAAATTATATTTTCGGAGTTATTTAAAAAAACATCTAACTTCGCTGTTCATTTGTTTAATAAAAAATGAAGCACCCACTTCTCGAGTAGAACTTTTTGATATGTTGTTTATTAAACATTTCTTAATGAAATTACAAAAAGTTTTATCTTGTTTGATTTTTTTCGAAGTGAAAATCTACATGCACTCCCCTAGCAGGGATGCCGAAATGACGTCAAAACACTCATTGTTGCTTATTAATTCAAATACGGGAGGTTGACGAATTGTGCTCCTATGTGTGTATGTGCCACTTCTAAACTCATTGTCACTGATTTCAAAATGTGTATTGATTTTTTTAGTTATTCACAGACTTCTAGTTATTTTAACTGAACCACTCAGATCCGACTGAGGACATCTCTATCACACAACAATGTTGCAAAAATGAAAATATATTTTGTCGCCAAACAATGTCGTTAAGGCCGGCCGTTGTATGAAAGAGAGGTCCCCAAGTCGCAGTGCAACAGAGACAAAAGATTCTTTCCCGAGAGATGCTGCCTCTATCGGAGAAATAACGCAATAGATATCTAAGCGAAGCGCGGACTCCAGACTTTATAGTCAGCTGATAGTTTAGTTTCAGTACAGAGAGGTATGCAGGTGCGGTCTCGCTAAGATGACTCGAAATCGTTTTATATATGAGGTGCGAACTTTTCATTTTCTAGGAGGTTTAAGGACGGGTTCTCGCTGAAAATTTTACTCGGATAAATACTGTGCTCGTATCTCGTGGTAAAATCTAAACCAAAAGTATTGGAAAAATCTATTTCGCATATTGGTTCATCATAGTTTGTTACCTACTTCTCATGTCCCAATATTATAAAATTATACCAGGGAAGAACAATTATATCACTCAAATTTGTCTAATTGTCTAATTTAGAATGAAAATGTAATTAATGTTTAGAACATTTAATGACAGCTTATAACCAAGGATGGTACTAAAGATGAGCAATTTGGTCCGTCGGTCTGCCTGACCGCGAATATAACTCCTCCGTCACTGTACCAGGTAGAATAGCGAATGAGGTGTCGAATGAAAGCCTATAATCCAAGGATGGTACTAAAGCTGATAAATTTGACCAAGGCTGTCTGTCCATCTGTCCGTCCGACCGCGAATGTAACTACTCCGTCATTATGCCAGGTAGAATGACAAATGAGGTGTCGAATGAATGGTTATAATCCAACGATGGTACTAAAGATAAGCAATTTGGTCCGTCGGTCTGCTTGACCGCGAATATAACTCCTCCGTCACTGTACCAGGTAGAATGACAAATAAGGTTTCGAATGAAAGCTTATAACCGAGGATGGTACTAAAGATGAAAAATTTGACCAAGGCTGTCGGTCCATTTGTCCGTCCGACCGCGAATGTAACTTCTCCGTCATTATGCCAGGGAAAATGACAAATGAGGTTTCAAATGAACGATTATAATCCAACGATGGTACTAAAGTTGAGCAATTTGGTCCGTCGGTCTGCCTGACCGCGAATATAACTCCTCCGTCACTGTACCAGGTAGAATGACCAATAAGGTGTCGAATGAAAGCTTATAACCAAGGATGGTACTAAAGATGAGAAATTTGACCAAGGCTGCCTGTCCATCTGTCCGTCCGACCGCAAATGTAACTTCTCTCCGTCATCATGCCAGGGAAAATGACAAATGAGGTTTCGAATGAACGATTATAATCTAACGATGGTACTAAAGATGAGCAATTTGGTCCGTCGGTCTGCCTGATCGCGAATATAACTCCTCCGTTACTGTACCAGGTAGAATGACAAATGAGGTGTCGAATGAAAGCTTATAATCCAAGGATGGTACTAAAGATGAGCAATTTGACCAAGGCTGTCTGTCCGTCGGTCCGTCCGACCGCGAATATAACTCTTCCGTCACTATACCAGGTTGAATGACAAATGAGGTGTCGAATGAAAGCTTATAATCCAAGGATGGTACTAAAGGTGAGAAATTTGACCAAGTACTTCCGGTTTTACAAATGGGACCGGAAATACTGTTTTAAAGTCACCGGAATAGTAAAAGTGATATATTATTCGACGAGCCTTCGCAAGGCGAGAACAAATATATACTTCCGGTTTCATGAGTGTCTTTCCGTCTGTCCTCCTACATACAACTCCTCCGTATTAATACAGATTTGATGACAAATAATGAGGTTTCGAATAAAAGATTATAACACAAGGATGGTATTAAAGATGAGTAATTTAACATCGGACTTCAGTTTTAGAGTTGCAACCGCAAGTATCTGTTTTAAAGTGACTCAAAGTATGGTATGAATGTAAATGAATATGATCCAAAATTAGTAAAATCGTATATGAATCGACGCAAAGTTACACGAAGAGTTAAAATATCGACTTCCAGTTCTACTTTCGATTACTTTGGATGAAAACCTAGGACTTACGAAGTCCAATTACTTGTTAACACATGCTCTTGTGAACATGAACGGAAAGAAATAACACGAGTAGCGTTCATCAGCAAATCATCAACGGCTGATAGCAAAACTCTACGAAACTATATATACGTTATAGTCTAAGATCCGAATATAGGTCGACCTGCACCCATCTGCTTTCCGGATGAGACATTTTTTTTATTAAATTTCATACATAGACAAAAACGACTTGCATGGCTTGCCTATCAAATTCGTGTCATAGCTATCCTTAAGGTGGGGTGAGCTTAGAGTTTGAAATAAATATTTCAAGCATATTTTTTTGAATTTTTTTTGAACTTATAATAGAATTCTTAAAATCCCATTGACTGATCGGGTCACAAATGAGGAGGTCCTTACAGAAGAATGGGGAAAAACCGAGACCATCAAATCTCAAAAGTTGGAATACTTTGGACACATTATGCGAAATGAATCCAGGTATGCCCTCCTACAAGCCATTCTCCAAGGAAAAATATTTGGAAAGCGAGGTCCAGGAAGAAGAAGAACATCCTGGTTAAAGAACCTCAGAACCTGGTTCAACTCAACATATGTGAAGCTTTCCTGCATTGCTGCAGATAAAATAAAGATTGCCATGCCATGGAGATCGCCAACATTCGTCACGGACAGGCACAGCAAGAAGAAGAGGATAGAATTATTTTATTTTTAAATTAAATAAGCATATTCACTATTATCGTTGATTGATATATTGGACGGCCTCTAATATCTCAATCAACGCTATAATTCAATGAATTAAAAAAAAATAAGGAAAAATATTAAAAAATAAGCCAACGCTCAGTGAATCATGTGAAACGAAAAGATCAAAAATATTTTATTAGCTTTATGAGTATTATGAGTTTATCGAGCATAAATCTGTCGAGTTTTTTCAGTTATAACGATTTTTGACTTTTTCGTATTACTCAGAAGTCAAAACAACCAAATTTTTGCTCACGAATGGGTGAAAATCAACATATTTATTATAATAAAAAATAAGCATAAACAAAAAAAATTGTATGTGCAATTTGTATGCACGTTAAAAATTCGGTTAAAATTCACATTCTTATTCCAGTCAAAACACAATAATTAACAAGTCGCTGATGTGGCATTTCGATCATCGACCGAGAAACACATTAAATTTTTATTACTGGTGTTGATAACGTGAACGGTATCAAATATCACATCGTGGGCAGCTGTATTGATTTTAAATAATAAAAAATGTGGCAGAGTCTCGAAGAGTTATAACGCCATTGATGATAATGATGACCAAATACTTTTGAAATTACAAAAATGAATAGGTTTTTTTGTATTACAATCAAGATTATCGTTTTCAGGACAAGCAATTATCATCACAAATAGGATGTTTTGAACAGGGTTATTCAAAGCAGAGTGCTGCATGCACGATTTTTGAAAGAACTCACAATTGGAATTCGATATTTGGTAATCGAAATTACAATTCATGCTTAAATTTAATTGCTAATCACTATTTTCGTACCAAAAACCGGTTTAATGGCGATTGCTATAATAGCCCTATCTATACCTATAACCCATCTGCACACTAATGGAACGCAGATTCAGATAGAGCGCGTTAAACAGTCTTGCTACCTGGGAACTATTATAAATAATGAGCAGTAGAGCAAAAAAGTTGAAAATGGTGGAGGTATTTAGCATCAACGGTTCTCCTTTAAAATCAATATGACGGCTAACCCTTCAGCGGAATTCAGTCGCAATTTTAAATTTACACCACTATTGACCTCCCCTAAAGGTTAGAATTATAAAATTTGGGGCAGCTCGGAAACAAGATTCAATTCAATAATTATGCTCCCCCACCCCTTTTTAATATATTCCCGCTAACTCGGAAAATATCAACAGCACGAAAAAAATTGTCAAAAAGAAATAATTGTAGGAAATCATATTTGAAACAATTTTAAATATTCGTAAAAAAAAAATGAAAGAGATCAAAATTCAAAATTATGTAAAAGTTAATTTTATCTACTAAGTTCTATTTTTGTATTATAGGTACCTACATTTTTGTCGTAAAACTCATAATTAACGAGACAATTCAATAGTTATGCTCTAACTCTAACCTCTAACTGTCACTATTTCCCCCCATAACTTGGAAAATATCGACATCATAAAATAGTTATTTTCCTAACTAGTGCGGAAAGTGATAATTTCACGCACGAGACTGCCGTTGACCCGAACGACGCGATAGCGGAGTTCGGGCAGGCATTCGAGTGCGAGGAACACACTTTCCGCACGAGTTAGGAATAATATTTATTCTAGGGCCGTACGTTTGGAAAAAGCCACAAAAAATAGAGTTATATCGATTTTTATTTAGAAGTGAAAATACACAAATCAATTATTTGACAAGGTTGTTAAAAACAAACTTTCAATATTAGTTTATTGCATGTATTATAATATATTATAATGCAATATTACAAGGTATTTTACTTTCCCGCACGTCGTGCGTGAAAGTGCAACTTTCGGAAACGAAATGCGTGAGTGAATCTTTAGTACCATGGTTGGATTATAACCGTTCACTGTACACTCGTCACCTCATCTGTCATTCTGCCTGGCATAATGACGGAGTAGTTACATTCGCGGTCGGACGACCAATGGACAGACAGCCTTGGTCTAATTTCTCATCTTTAGTACCATCCTTGGATTATAAGCTTTCATTTGACACCTCATTTGTCATTCTACCTGGTACAGTGACGGAGGAGTTATATTCGCGGTCAGGCACACCGACGGATCAAATTTCTCATCTTTAGTACCATCGTTGGATTATAACCATTCATTCGACACCTCATTTGTCATTCTACCTGGCATATTGACGGAGTAGTTACATTCGCGGTCGGACGGACCGATGGACAGACAGCCTTGGTCAAATTTCTCAACCTTAGTACCATCCTTGGTTATAAGCTTTCATTCGACACCTTATTTGTCATTCGACCTGGTACAGTGACGGAAGACTTATATTCGCGGTCAGGCAGACCAACGGACCAAATTGCTCATCTTTAGTACCATCGTTGGAATATAACCGTTCATTCGACACCCCATTTGTCAATCTACCTGGCATAATGACGGAGTAGTTACATTCTCGGTCGGACGGACCGATGGACAGACAGCCTTGGTCTAATTTCTCATCTTTAGTACCATCTTTGGATTATAAGCTTTCATTCGACACCTCATTTGTCATTCTACCTGGTACAGTGACGGGGAGTTATATCCGCGGTCAAGCAGACTGACGGACCAAATTGCTCATCTTTAGTACCATTGTTGAATTATAATCGTTCATTCGACACCCCATTTGTCATTAATCCTGGCATAATGACGGAGTCGTTACATTCGCGGTGGGACGTACAGATGAACAGACAGCCTTGGTCAAATTTCTCATCTTTAGTACCATCCTTGGTTATAAGATTTCACTGGACACCTTATTGGTCATTCTCCTGGTACAGTGACGGAGGAGTTATATTTGCGGTCAGGCAGACAGACGGACCAAATTCGTTGGAATATAACCGTTCATTCGACACCCCATTTGTCAATCTACCTGGCATAATGACGGAGTCGTTACATTCGCGGTGGGACGTACAGATGAACAGACAGCCTTGGTCAAATTTCTCATCTTTAGTACCATCCTTGGTTATAAGCTTTCACTGGACACCTTATTTGTCATTCTACCTGGTACAGTGACGGGGGAGTTATATTCGCGGTCAAGCAGACAGATGGACCAAATTGCTCATCTTTAGTACCATCGTTGGGTTATAACCGTTCATTCGACACCCCATTTGTCAATCTACCTGGCATATTGACGGAGTAGTTACATTCGCGGTCGGACGGACCGATGGACAGACAGCCTTGGTCAAATTTCTCAACCTTAGTACCATCCTTGGTTATAAGCTTTCATTCGACACCTTATTTGTCATTCTACCTGGTACAGTGACGGAAGACTTATATTCGTGGTCAGGCAGACCGATGGACCAAATTGCTCATCTTTAGTACCATCGTTGGAATATAACCGTTCATTCGACACCCCATTTGTCAATCTACCTGGCATAATGACGGAGTAGTTATATTCGCGGTCGGACGGACCGATGAACAGACATCCTTGGTCTAATTTCTCATCTTTAGTACCATCCTTGGATTATAAGCTTTCATTCGACACCTCATTTGTCATTCTACCTGGTACAGTGATGGAGGAGTTATATTCGTGGTCAAGCAGACCGACGGACCAAATTGCTCATCTGTAGTACCATTGTTTGATTATAACCGTTCATTCGACCCCTCATGTGTCATTCTACCTGGTATAATGACGGAGTAGTTATATGCGCGGTCGGACGTACCGACGGACAGACAGTCTAAATTTCTCATCTTTAGTACCATCCTTGGATTATAAGCATTCATTTGACAACTTTATTGGGCAAAAATATTTCTTGGGGATTTTTTGTCCGGGATTTTTTGCGGGGATATTTTGTCAAAAAAAAATTGTGGGGATTATCTGTCCGGGATTTTTTGTGGGGATTATTTGTCCGGGGATTATTTGTGGGGATTATTTGTGAGGATTATTTGTGGGGATTTTTTGTCCGGGGATAATTTGTGGGGATTTTTTGTCCGGGATTATTTGTCCGGGGATTATTTGTCCGGACCCCCTAATAAACTCATATTTGTCAAGTACCGAAATTTAATAAGGAAAGTTTCAAACGGGCCATTACGCTCCTGAATTATTGATGTTTATTTAATTTTTTTCGTAGCGCCATCTTATACATAATTGCTACATTAACAGAGCTTAGATTCTTACAGATTCCTATACTTTTTGTGTATTGTATGTACAAGATTTACGTTTCACATGCCAATTTCTATTAATTCCAGAAATTTATTTTAAAAGTACACCACGCAAAAAGTACTTTATTAATTCACATTTTTTTAACGTTACATCCTTCCGTTACATATAGGCTAGTGCTAAACGGACTTTTATCATGAAATTCATTTAAATACTTGAGTAATTTAGATATAAACGCTCTTATATTTATTGAGAAAAAAGCAAAACTTTCACATTTTTTTATAAACAATACACAACAGGTAGGGTAGCAAAAATATGGCTGTAATTAGCGAGATATATTGTTAGTAGGTTAAGCATTTTTCGGTATACATATATGCTCTAGATTATGAGTGGTGTACTTTATAAAGGTGATGGGATCGCCTATACTTGTAACATTACCAATGGCCGGCCTTAATAGATTTAATAGGTCCAAGTTCACATGTTCCCATTTTCATGGCTGTGGTTTTCAGGAGTAAAATTCTTAATATGCTTATCACATGGTGATTTAATGACTTTGAACTTTGAACTCTCTGTCACAAAAGTGCTACACTTAATTAACTTATTTATATTTTTAGAGCATAATGTAATGGAAGATTATGAGTAGTCCATGTAAATATTTAAAGTTCCCGGAAAGTCGCTAATTGATTTTCGTGAAGTATAAAGTAGTTACTGTTTAAGTTGTTTGTGTGATGATACAATTATTATGTATGACAAATTGATGTAACTAATTGAAATGGGTGTATAATCAGCCATACTAGACAAATACAGGACCGGACTGACTCAAAAAAGGCGCCAACCTAAACTATAAACGGAAGGCGCAAATTGGTTCAGGGTGGCAAAAATGAGTGGGTCCATAAAGTAACGCCATTATTAGCTAAATAAACAACATTATTAGAAATTACCGTAATAGGTCGATTTTTTATTTTAATTTATTTTTTTTTTCTAATTATAGTGTAATATACAGAGTGAACCATCTTCGTATGACGACGTCATCACGATTTTTTTTAAATGGAATCCCCATTTTTTTTAATTTATAGATTTCACTTGCTGGTATACATTTATACACATATATTAACAATCTTTGTAATCAGTCGAACTAGTTTTTCGGTGCTACATATAAAGAGTTCGGCGTCTATACTTCAGGATAAGAGATGCTCTTTTATTTTATAATCATATTACGGCGTTCCTTAGGATGCTTTTGGTCACCTCTACTCCTTCTTCTGGTATGTCGATGTGTTCTTCTGGTGCCATCTTATATTCTTCTCTTTTTTCTGATAATAAATTATTGTACTGGCGCATTCGTTGTTTTCCTGGAATTACTGGTATTGATAATTTTTCATGAACTCAACTTCTTCTGCATCCTATCGAGTTCATTTTAATAAAATTTTCATCAATTGTTTCCCAGTCAGTTATATATTTTAAAAAGCTATATAATTTTTTTCTTTATAAGAATTGAAACTACTCTGCTTGCACCTTTTTACCATTTTTTTTTGCTTCCGTGAGAACATAATATATTCAATTTTAGATTTTCCATATCTTTTACTACCAGTCCATGTTTGTTATTGACTCCCTGTATATTCTTGCTTGTCTTCTTCTTCTTGTTGTATAAACATGACTGTTTGCTTTTAAATGTGCCTACAGTGAGTTGTGGTTCCATAGTTTTCGTGGTCATCCCACTGATCGTATTCCTATTGGGGAACCATCTCTCGCCGTCCTTACTACTCTATTTGTTATGTGGCTTATGTTGTCATTCCATTCTACTCTTGTGCTTCTTACCCAGTTTTTAATGTTCTCCACCTTGCATCTCCGCCGTATATCTGTACTTCTAGCTCTGTCCCATAGTTTCTTCCCATCGATTTTTCGAAGGGTTTTCATCTCCTCTGTTTCGAGCAATCTTTATGTCTTCTTTGTCTCAGGTCGTGCTTCTGCCGCATATGTCATTATGGTCTGACGACTGTTTTGTAAATTCTGCCTTTCATGTATTTTCCGATATTTTTATTTCTCCACTTTGAGTCATTCAGGCAAACTGCGGCTCTATTTATTCCATTCACTTTATCTCCCACTTGTTCTATTATCTGACCCTTCAGCTCTAATTTACATCTGGATTCCATCTGTTATAACCACGCATTTTGTCTTTTTTTTTTTGGAAATTAATATGTTAAATTTTGTGGCGGTTATATTAAATTGGTGCAGCATACGTTGTAAATCTGCATCCGCATCGTCTGCATATCACATTATTTTAAATTATTTAATTTTGAAGTTTGAACTCTTGACAAAACCGCATCCATAGAAAAAGTACAGTGTACAACACATGAGAAAATGACATATTTCTCCCTCGCTTGGTTTGCGGCCCTCACCTCGTGCCTCGGCTCGTGCCAACAAACTTCTGCGCTCGTGAGAAATATGTCTTTTTTCTCACTTGTTGTACAATATACTAATTCCCTCTTTTCGTCGCGCGAGTTCAGTGATTTTACAATGAATATGTAAATATGTATTTATGTAAATTACACCAGTTTTTAGTTAAACGATACTCCACTTTCTCCAAAATATAATTAAAAGTCTCTTGAGTCATTCTCATATACTGGAAGAATCGATCATTATCTTCTTTTAATTTTTGAACTAGATGATGATATTCTCCATAAATTAATCTTTCTCGATTAATTGGATGTATTGTCGAAGCGAAGATCGGTGGAATATGCGCATTTTATCAATGAAATTCGATATTTTTAAGATATTCCAGAAGCCGCTACAGATAAAATGTTTTAACGACCTATTCATCATTCAGAATTACTCAACGGATATTAGTACAGTTAAAATAATTAAGATGATAACCGGATAACATTGATTTAATGAGTAAAATTTAGTTTTTTTTTACTTTAATGACAAAAAAAGCAAGTCCATTAGCAGAACCCAATTAAAAATTATTTTGCACATCATATTTGAAACATTATTTGGTTGAAAAATCTCATTTTTGTTGGCAAAAAAATATATTAATTTGTTCGGACTAAAGGCGCAGTCTCTCTTATGCGATTGTCGCATGCGTTCGACGCAAGCAGTAGTCGCAAGCAATTAACGCAGTGGTTGGGGTGGTCTCTCTTGTGCGTTTAGACGCATCAGATAGAACAGCTGATGAAAAGCGGGAATTTTAAAAATAATAGGTTAAAGGTTATGTTATATATTATCTGATAAAGGATAGCACCGATAACAGTAAAATTGCTTCATTAGTAATCCAGAGTAAAATTCCAGAGAATTTTCTACAAGTCAAGGCGTCAAACAGGGATGCGTGCTGAGTCCACTGCTATTCTCAGTGGTACTGGATGAAGCGATAAAGAAAGCCAAGAGAAGAATGAGAAAACTAACATTAGGATACTGGCAAATGAAACAGACTCAACTATCGGAGCTACTATTTGCAGACGACATGGTATTGATAGCAGAAAACAGAGAAGACTTACAGAACAATCTTGAAATCCTAGAAGAAGAACTATCAAACATAAATATGAAAATTAATACAGAGAAAACAAAAACAATGATAATTTCAAATACGAGGAAGACACACGCAATAGAATTAGACGGGAAACAACTAGAGCAAGTGGAATATTTTAAATACCTAGGAGTAATAATCGAATCAAATGGTAAACAAGACATGGAAATAAACGAGAGAATGGGACGAACAGGAAGCTTATTTAACACTATGAAAACAACATTTTTTGGGAAAAAAGGGATACCGGAAAAAGTAAAAACGGCAGTCGTTAAATCAGTAGTTAGACCAACAATCATGTATAGCAGCGAGACATGGACATTGACGGGGAGACAAAAATCCAGAGTCAATGCTATGGAAATGAGGTTCCTGAGGAAAATAGCAAACAGAAAAAGGACAGACAAAATACGAAACGAAACAATTAGACAAAACCTAAAACTAGAACCAATCAATGAAAAAATAGTAGAAGGACAACTTAGATGGTTCGGGCACGTGTGTAGAATGTCGAACGAGAGGCTAACAAAACGAGTGTTCGAAACGAGAGTGCAGGGGAAAAACAAAAGAGGGAGACCAAGAGTTATGTGGGTAGATGAAATCAGGAAAGAAGTCGAGAAGAAGGGATTGACATTGGAAAGTGCAAGAAACCTAGCGCAAGATCGGAAAGCATGGAGACTACAATGCCAAACTCAACTCCACCAGCCTTACACCTAAAGGTAGAAAGGCTTAGGACTAAGTAAGTAAGTAGTAATTTATAATACTATTTTTAATAATTTATAATTATAGTAATACTTAGTAATTAATAATAATAGGAATATTTAGTAATTTATAATAATAGTAATCCTTAGTAATTAATAATATTCATTAGTCATTTATAATAATAGTAATATTTAGTAATTTATAATTAGTAGGTAGTAGTAATAGTAATAACGCTTATTGATGAATATACTGGATGAATATACCCCTCTATATTTATCAATCAACGGTAATAGTAAGTAGTAATTAATTTAGTGATAATAATAATGGGGTAGTACAGAGACAGGTTTATCTTCACATATTAAAAGAGCAAGAATTGGAGGAGAACATTTTAAAAATGATGCTCTCATATGAAGGTAAACCAAAAAAGAGTAAAACTGATGAAATGTATGTGAATAGGGTTGAAGAAGGATACCAAACCAATTTAATAAGTAAATATATGGTTGATAATGAGACCAAGTTTCATAGTTTCTTTCGCGTGACGAAGAACCAGTTCCATTAATTTCTTGTTATGTGCTATTAAGGAAGACATAACGAAATCTCCTACAAAAATGGTAAAGAGAGTGATAACACCAGAAGAAAAACTTGGTGTCACATTAAAGTGCAAAATGTTTATTCTCTGTGCAATTATAGTCCTGTCGCCAGGGGGGGTACAACGGCCTCGTTAATTCAGATGGACTTACCCAAGTTTTTTTTTATGTATCTTGACCCGTAGAACACGAATTTTTTGGGTAACAGTTGATCCGGATGTCGATAAGATTGTTATAGACCAAGAACTTGAGGAATCAAATAACAGCGATTTTTGGCAAAACAAAAGAATATTTTGTATTTTTTGGGTCATTTTAAGCAAAAAATATTTCTACAAGTTTTTTAGTAGGATGCACAGTTTTCGAGATAAACGCGGTTGAACTTTCAAAAAATCGAAAAACTGCAATTTTTAAACCCGAATAACTTTTGATTAAAAAATAAAATAGCAATTCTGCTTAGCGCCTTTGAAAGTTCAAGTCAAATTATGTCGGTTTTGATTATTTGCATTGCTAAAAATTTATTGTGTTATTGTTAAACAAAGCTACAAACAACTAGTGCGTGAGTGATGTTTCTATGATTTCTCATTTAAAATCGAACGAGTAGGTAGAATAGGTACTAGTGCAATCAAGACTATTTCTACGTTACATGCGTTAAAACGCATGTAAAAGCACGGGAAACCCTACGTGTTTATAGCTTTGTTAAACAATAAAAAAATAAATTTTTACCAATGCAAATAATCAAAACCGATATAATTTGACTTAAACTTTCAAATGCGGTAAGCAGACTTGCTATTTTATTTTTTAATCAAAAGTTATTCGGGTTCAAAAATTGCAATTTTTCGATTTTTTTAAAGTTCAACCGCGTTTATCTCGAAAACTGTGCATCCTACGAAAAAACTTGTAGAAATATTTTTTACTTAAAATGGCCCAAAAAATACAAAATATTGTTTTGTTTTGCCAAAAATCGCTGTTATTTGATTCCTCAAGTTCTTGGTCTATAACAATCTTATCGACATCCGGATCAACTGTTACCCAAAAAATTCGTGTTCTACGGGTCAAAATACATAAAAAAAACTTGAGTAAGTCCATCTGAATTAACGAGGCCGTTGTACCCCCCCTGGCGACAGGACTATTATGAAAACAACAGCATATTGCTTATTTATATCTGGAATTACGTATTATTAAAATATTAAAAGCTTCTTAACCTCGAACCTCGTTATCATAAGTTGATAAACAATAAACAACAAACTTTTAAATTCTATGTCAAATTTTTTGTTGTTTTATGAAATGGACGCATGCAGTCACTGCAAAGCACTGCTATCATCACCAGTCGATGCAGCAGGCGCATGCGATTCCTCGCGTCGGACGCACAAGACAGACCGGCCGCATAAAGTTTACATTTGAGGAGTGCACAGAACATTGCTTGCGACTGCTGCTTGCGTCAAACGCATGCGACAATCGCATAAGAGAGACTGCGGCTTAAATTACAGTTGTGCTTATCTTAAAAAGGATATGTTACTATCAACATTCGCACAGTGTTGCCAAGCTGAATTTTGTTATTTTGGGTGTAAATTTTTTCCACGGATCTCCGAGGGTACTATACACCAACTCTCTTTTTTTTTCAGTTTAGTCAAAACAGAATCTAAAGCAATTATATCGTCATCGGAAGATGACATTTTGCTACAAGTAGTAGACGCAACTGACAAATTTGAACGATCCCTCTCGCTTTTACCCGTCTTCACTGTGTTACCATACCCGCGCGCGAGAACCGCGCGGTTTGCCCGTAAGCGTATGTGTGCCGCCATAATGATTTACAGGTCTTCTAGGTTGTTCGCAAATACTATGGTGTCATCTGTGTATCTGATGTTTATCCGGTACCCATTTAGTAGAATCCGGTATCCATTCGAATTTTACCACACGTGAGGTATACACCGTTAGACGCGTCTAGAGTCCTCCTACAAAAGCTCAGTTATTCACGCAATTCGTAGGGGAAATTTTGAGTAAAATTGTTGAAAAACCAAAATTTTCAAAGTTCAATCCGGAGATATGGGATGCAGCCAGAAAGCGGTTTATTAACGAAAAGTCTTAGATTTAAAATATTGTTTATTATATTTTTATTTCAATTATTCTAATTGTTTAAAAGGTAGTAAACTTTGTATCTGGGGCTTTTCGTTGTTTTCCTCGTAATACGAGAGATGTCGCTGATTTGCGTCTCAAAAGGTGGGTTCATTGCATCGCGATGTTTTGCCTTAAAAGAGGCAGAATGTTTATATTCCCTTCAGAGTTGTGACTGCATAATCTTCACTGATGATGCATAAGGATGCTGAAATAGTTGCTATATGGAGATGGTAGTCCAACTCTGAATCGAATATAGACAAAACCTGCCTTGAACCCTTTTTAATCTTTTTCATTTTACTCAGTTTTTGAGTATTTAGAAACTGTCTTTCGGTCCTTTTCCTAGACGAAGAGAAGGTAAATGCGTGGCCTAAGTGTCCTCTATTTGCTTTCTCCTATTTTCGTCGTCTCTACGTGATTATATATTGTAAAATCCGGAGATATGGGATGCAGCCAGAAAGCGGTTTATTAACGAAAAGTCTTAGATTTAAAATATTGTTTATTATATTTTTATTTCAATTATTCTAATTGTTTAAAAGGTAGTAAACTTTGTATCTGGGGCTTTTCGTTGTTTTTCTCGTAATACGAGAGATGTCGCTGATTTGCGTCTCAAAAGGTGGGTTCATTGCATCGCGATGTTTTGCCTTAAAAGAGGCAGAATGTTTATATTCCCTTCAGAGTTGTGACTGCATAATCTTCACTGATGATGCATAAGGATGCTGAAATAGTTGGTATATGGAGATGGTAGTCCAACTCTGAATCGAATATAGACAAAACCTGCCTTGAACCCTTTTTAATCTTTTTCAATTTTCCAGTTTTTCGGCTATACTGAGCCATTTCTATGTCCGATCTAGACACCATTTGAAAGCTGAACTCAAGCGCTATTGATTTGGTGTATTTGCGGTTTTCCTATCTCTCTTTGAACATGAGATACATTTACCCAAAAAATATGTCCTGTTGAACCTACCCAGTCCTATAGCTGGCTTAAGGCCGGCGCCCACTTATACGGAACAGCCCGCTACGAAACGCACCGCGACGATCGGCATTTTAATATTTTCGTGTATTCAAATGGCTCAGCGCGATGTGCTACGATTCCGTAAAGGAGGCGCTGAGCCATATGAATACACGAAAATATTAAAATGCCGATCGTTGCGGTCCGTTTCGTAGCAGGCTGTTCCGTATAAGTAGACGCCGGCCTTTATGCGTTGGTCAAAAGTCACAAACTACACCGGTTTTGAATCGGCCCCGACCCCCTCTTGAAACAGAAAAAAAATTCAGATCGATGTAACTTTTCCACACACATGCATACATACATAATACATGGATACAAACATTTTCCCATTTTCTTAATGTTGTTCTGAAGCTATTTCCTTGTGGCATTTTTATAATCAACTATTTTCAATGGGAAATAAGCGACAATTTTACAACTACGACAAGACTAAATGTATCAGCTATAATGTAGTTATTGACATTATGTATTAACAATACCTATTTTCAACTAAATAATGAATTCTATAAACAAAATTTTGGTCTAGCAATGGGCTCTTCTTTATCTCCATTATTGGCTAATATATTTATGGAGGATTTCGAAACTAATATTTCTAAACAAAATTTAGAACCCACAGTATGGTGGAGATATGTAGATGATGTGTTTTCAATATGGCCTCATAGATCAGAATTGTTGGATACATTCTTAAATATTATAAACGATCAAAAAGAGACAATAAAATTTACAATGGAAAAGGAATATAATAACACTCTGCCTTTCCTCGATGTTTTAGTCTCAAAGAAGGATACTGGATATGAGACTCAAGTGTATAGAAAACCAACACACACCAATAGATATCTCGATTACAAATCAAATCACAACATCAACGTTAAAAAGGGAATCATTAAATCCTTATATGATAGAGCCAAAATTACTTGTTCTAACGAAAATTCATTCTTAGAAGAAAAACAATTGTTAACATCTGTTTTATTAAAAAATGATTATCCTTTATCGTTTATAAATAAGGAAATGTCAAGATTAGATCGAATAGAACAGAACAACGTAGAACGGGATCCTATAACAGACACAAGAAATAATACGAGGAAAATATCAATACCATATATAAAAGGACTATCCGAGAAACTTAAAACAACAGGAAATAAATTCAACATTTCAACAACATTCAAAACAACAAACACGTTGAGATCTATTCTATCTAAAACTAAACCTAACAATGAACAAGAAAGAACAAAGAATTGTATTTATAAAATACCTTGTGAATGCGAACAATTTTATTTAGGTGAAACATCAAGACCAGTAAACGTTAGAATAAGTGAACATCAGTCTTATATTAAAAATAGAGAATTTGATAGATCTCAAATATGTCAACATACATGGGATAATGAACATAGCGTTCAGTGGAGAGATTCAAGTACAGTCCTGAAAGAAACAGATAGTAAAAAGAGAAAAATCAAAGAAGCGGCTCTAATTATGCTAAATGAAACCAATTGTGTCGCAAATTCCTCGGTAGAATGCAGTAGGATGTGGTTACCCATACTTAAAGAGGAAGTCAATAGAAAGAAAATACCACGATTAGTAAGTCAGTAACATATCGAGTTAGTACATATTTTATATTTTAGTATTATGCATATTAAAATAGCATAATATATAATATTAAAGTCGGAATTTGGTATTAGATTTGAGAGTAAACTAAATGTAAGCCCAAATACTTACGATGTCGGGATATATATAATATTGAAGTCGGAATTTGGTATTAGATTTGAGAGTAAACTAAATGTAAGCCCAAATACTTACGATGTCGGGATAGTATCACGAGGTTTTTCCTGGTTTTCCCTCGTGATTTACTATGGAGTCTCTAGCGCGAGAATTTTACTGCCACCGTTGCATTTGGTTGTCTTCTTAAAGACAGATCACATGCTATGATTTTTTGTGGCGGATATTCTTCAGTTGGGTTGATTTCATGTAATCAAATGAACTATCTTTTAGCAAAGTCGTCCCAGGAACGCAACTCATCAATATTGACAATATCATTTTAAAGTCTTCTAGGTACTTTAGAATGTATAACACATTTTTGAATTGCCGATATAAATGAGTCAGATTAAATAAATTATTAGAAGAATTTTTTACTAAGCAACAACATTTTTGTTTAATTTAGTATTATTTTGTATTTTGACAACGACACCCGACTTGGGCGTCGAAACTTAATAAAATCATTTTTTTGGTAAAATTGTGGCTTATTTCCCATTGATAATAGTTGATTTTCCCATTTTTAAATAAAAATTTAGTCAAATTTCTGAGCTCGGTATCTTTTGAATGGTAAACCGACTTTCAAAATTAAACATTCGTTGGAAACGTAGTGATCAATACTATCAGAAGCCGCAGATATCGGACTTAATATTTGAAATTTTTGGGCGCTTTGTGAACGAGAACAAAAAATAGATCCCAAATGAAGAGGGCCGTCAAACTCACACCCTTGGATAAGAATGGATGGTTGATGTATGGATTGGCGGTCTTTTCCAATTCTAAACTTTAAGATGGGATTTTGCCCATTTTTCAATTCAGCCAGGTGGATAGAATCGAAAACTTAGCGTATATAGTGTGGCACAGCCAAATGGAATAAATTCAGTATTTCGTAAACCGGCAACTGTAAGGAAAAATCCCGAAACAGGTCGTTTTTTATTTTTATATTTTTAAATTATGATTTTTTGGCATAATATATATCCCACTAGTGACGTCATCCTAGGCGTGATGACGTAATCGATGATTTTTTTAAATGTGAATAGTGGTCACGTGCTAGCTCATTTGAAAAGTTATTCAATTATCTATTCAGTAATATAAACATTAACATAATTAATTATACAGGGTGTCAAAAAATGTTTTTGAATTAAATTTATTTACACAAAAAGAAGAATATATTGTTATGCTCTGTATTTCTCTCTGTTATGAGATTGATCAGCAAATTCTGATTTTGATTAATTACTTAATTATTTTAATTATTACTTATATAAAACATAACCAAAATTAAATTAAATTTTCTAATAAATTTTATTCTCAGGGCTATTTTAATTTTAATGCATTACCTTCGCTTTGTGGCTTCCAGTATCTCTAGTTGCTTACTTCATCCAGGGACAAAACATGGAAATTAAACACACTTGATGTCATATAAATGTTATAAAAAAACTTTATTTATCCAATATACCATAAATATAAGATTTAAGAATTATACTAAAATTCAATTCTGTTGCAACTTTTTCTCATCTAATAAATTTCTGATTTAATTTCTGCTTTAATTCTGATATCTCCTTTGTTTTAACAAAAACTGTATTTAAATAATTCGTTAGACTATTCTTATAAAAAAATACTAAAATTTACTTTTCTCCTTTTGAATTGATTACTTATTTCTTCTTTAAATTTTGGAATGACTAAATTATGCTATAGAACTACTCAATACAAAAATAAACAAATATGGTGTGGATATAAAACAAACTCTCTCCGTTTCACAAAAATTCTGACTAACCTTTTTGTTTCTTCTTTTCTTCTTCTTCCTGGATTGCGTAGTCCTCGATTCTCCAACACGTGCTCCTAGGATGTAGCGAAAGGTCCTTCTCGTCCAAACTGCTTCACCAACAAACAAACAACAGGACTCGATCGAAATCTCTATTCAGTTTTCTCTCTGCTCGATATCTTGTGCAAATTGACACCCACCGGCTACTCGTTCTAGACAGAAAACAGGAATCTCCTCGGACACAAGGAAAATTAATTTCTCAACTGGGTCAACGATTTCGTTTCACCACGATTCTGCTCGCAAAGGCCAATTTCACCACTTTACACCGACTTCTCACTTTTTAAAAACTGGACTGTACTTTTATTTATTTATTTATTTATTTATTTATTTATTTATAGTACTATACAATTGACCTGGCCTCTTGTGACTAATCCAGGTCGTTTCCTGATGGGATTACAGTAGTTTATTACAATATTATTACTTTAAGAATTTTTTCTATTTGACTAATTAACAATATAGCCCTGTACTCTCCAGATATTCATTACACAGTGACCATTTTTTCTCTCCTCAAAATCAGACTCAACACTCTCATCCCCACCATCTATCTTTTTCCGCCACTCACAAACATCCTCTCTGCCCAATACATCCATATTTTCATTTCTTAAGAACCAATTTATTTTGTATACAACTTTTCCATTTTGTTAAATTCTAAGAGACACCAAATTACTTTCGTTGTTTCAAAATGCTAAACAAAAAGCCTTATATTCTAAACTCAATAAATTTGTTTACTGCCTATCCTTCTAAGAAACATTTATAAAACGTCATTGTTCATTCCAAAGCGAAATAAATGTACTTTCTAGTTTTACCGCATAATTGTATGTCCGTTCAGAGAAACATTAATAAATCACTTAACGATTTCACTTTCCGCGAAAACACTGTTTACTAACTAAATTATAATATTTACAATTTTTGGTCATATACAGGGCGATGAAAATCTATGATCTCGTGGTCTCTGATATAAATTTATTTTCTAAATTTTTTCCATAAAAATTATACAATATATTTATTTAATTCAAAATACATTTTACTGCTGTCAAAAAACAGAAGAAAATCATTATTTGAGAAATAAACCTTGTTTTTCGCTTAAATTCAATGTCCAAGCTGCCACCCACCTGTCTCTTGCTCTTGACAGTTTGAACATTTAATTTATACGAAAAGCAATGTTTATTTGTGAAATAAACGTTTTTTCTGATTTCTAAGAGCAGTAAAATGTATTCTGAATTAAATAAATTACAGACATTCTTCTTTTTGTATTAATTAATTGAATTTAAAAAAATGTTTTTTGGACACCCTGTATAAATAATTATGTTAATGTTTATATTACTGAATTAAGAATTGAATAACCTTTCAAATGAACTAGCACACGACCCATGTTCGATCGGTTGTAAAAAAAATCATCGATTACCTATGTCATCAAGCCGAGATGGATGACGTCACTAGTATGATATATTATATGCCAAAAAATCATAATTTAACAACAAAAATCGACCGGTTTCGGAATTTTTCTTTAAAGTCGTCGGTTTATGAAATAATGAATTTATTCCAGTTGGCTTTGCCACACTGCATAATGTCGCATGTAGGGGGGGCGTGCGCCACTGGTGAGAACTACCGTTCTGTGGGATTGATTTTCTAGAGAAAAATCGTGACAGATAAAGTGCCACTTACCTTTTCTGATACTAAAAACCTATTTGCCTGTTCAAAGTTCATATTTTTGTGCTATTTACTTTTACAGATAATGTTGACTCTCGCCTTCAATCTGTTTACTAATTTGTTTGTTTGCTATGGTCACGCTTTCTAAGCAAACAATAATGATACACCAAAAAATTTACCATGAATATTTCTGTCAACAATTTTAAAGATAAAAGGATTATTTAGAAAATTCAAGATGTGATTCTATAAATAATCCAGGCTGTATCGTCGCCCTCGTTAGGTAAATTATTCCGATTCGATTTTTTTGCACAAACTTACTCAAAAAGAAGTCCTTATAACAAATCAACAGGGTGCCAGGCGGTACTGGGGTCGAAAAATTGTTTAAACAATTTTTTTTAACAAATTCACAAAAATAATTTTTCACTTCGAACAAATTTTTTTTAGATCATTTGGGTCATTCTGAGCAAAAAAGGTCTCTTGTGATTTTTCTCTAAAATTAATTGTTGTCGAGTTATACGTCATTTAAAATTTGAAAAACGCGAAAATAGCCATTTTCAAAGCTTAATAACTCGGTTAAAAATTATTATTATGAAAGTCAGGAAGTGACCAAATCAAAGTTTAAAGTACCCCCTACAAGATCCTAAAGAAATTTGTGTCATTATTGTATGACTAAAGGGTTATTTGTAATTGTTAATAATAGTGATGTAAGAAGAGAATATTCTCTTGACAGTTGCTGCGTCCTTAATCGTGCTAAGACGATACATAAAAAAGAAAAATGGAAAATGTGAATACGGCTTTTCTAAGTAAACGCGAAACAATGAGTAATCTAACTATAGAAATAATGCTAGACAATTATTTGTTTAAGAATTTTACAAGAATGTCAAAAAGTGATTTCAAACTATTAATAAATATGATAGGGCCAAGAATAGAGAAAAAAGATCAAACATGAGAAACGCAATACCAATCTCAACAAGATTAGCCACTGTCATTTATATATACTAACAGTTTTAGTTTAATGTATTTATTCAGGGTGCACTACTCTTCCATTTGTCTCATAGTTCCAAAAGTATGCCAAGTTCCACAACTCTGGACGTAAATGTACTGCATTAATAAACCTTATTGTGATTTCCTTTGACCACGTATTCATCTTTTCTTTGTATGTTTTGACAAAACCAAATTAAATTTCAACAGGGTACTGGAAATAAAGAAGAAATACAGAGCCACATGCAAAATTTTCCACAGCAGTTCGACTTTATCGGCAACGCATCAAGTACTGCAATAGTGTTCAAATACCAGTAAGATTTCGGCCACATGGCTCAGCTAAACGGCGATATTTTCATTAGATGGCAGTAATGTTGCCAGAAACATACCAAATATATATTTTCGGCAACATATTGCTTCAAAAACTAGCCCGTCTAAATGCCCCTTTAGACGTAGACCAATCCATGACTGAGCTGGCGACTCGTGAAAAATAAAATCCCACAACTTCTCATCAATACATTGAGATGCAGAATGTAGATGACCAGGATGAGCTAATGGTAGAAATAGATTCTGAACCTGAGGCCTCATGTTTTATGATTAAATCACCACATTAATTACTTGTATTATTTGTTGTTAGGAAGAAAATTTCACTTTTTTATCAAATAAATTTTATGTTCTCTGTTGTTTTTGTATTTTGTTTATATATTATATAAAGAACACTGTTGTTTAGTCTCATAATTTTGTATATCATTTCATGATTACCCTATTTCATCTTCAACAATATCCCTAAGTGCGTCATAGGGTTCATTCTCAGAAAATTCTCCATATCAAGAATATTCCCGAGAATATTCTCTGATTTTTCTTTCTCGAAAATTTTCCAACACTAGTTAATAATGAGGGCTAAGCGCGTATTAGGCGGCCGTCAATGGTGACTGCGAAAGAGATGCCTCTCACTCGCACTCACATTGACGACCGCCTCAATATGCTCTTAGCGCTCATTGTTAATAATTAATAAAAAAATATGAAAAAAAAATTTTAAGAAACGCTTTTCTTTAGTTTCGAGTGACTAAAATTAAAAATATTATAAAAAAGTCAACTAGAAAGCAAAAAATAAAAAAATTGAAAAAATCTAACACATTCGTCAAAGAAAAGCGTGGCGCGTCTTCATCGAATAAACGGTTTTCGCCCCACGCTTTTCTTTAACGAATGTGTTAGATTTTTTCAATTCTTTTATTTTTTGCTTTCTAGTTGATTTTTTTATAATATTTTTAATTTTAGTCACTCGTAACTAAAGAAAAGCGTTTCTTAAACAATTTTTTTTCATCTTTTTTTATTTTTTACTTTTTAGTCTTACACTTTTCAAACATTAAAATATATCGTCATGTTTCTTAAAATATGTATAAAACATATGATGTACTAACATGAAAAGTAGTCGGAATCGGCAAAAAATTTGAAACTTTATTGTTTATTTATGAAGAATAACGTGAGCAATTAACGTAAAAAGTGAAATTATGTATAGTTCATATCATTAGCTACAACATGTAAAAGTTTCAAATTTTTACATGGTAAAAAAACAAGAGAATTTAAGCATTTTCCATTAAAATCTTTTTTTTATTTAAACAATTAATAAACATAAAATTTTTTTTTATTGATTATTCGTGTATTGTTCCCGCGAATGCATATGTCTGCAAATTTTCATTCATTTGCATTGGAGAAAAGGCACTCAAATTAACGTCTAAAGATTTGACGCAAACTATTGAACTACTTAAATAAAAGCGTTTAAAAATATCAGCTTAGTAATAAAATAATGACAAAAATTTCTTCAGGATCTTGTAGAGGGTGCTTTAAACTTTGATTTGGCCACTTTTTGACTTTCATGATAATAATTTTTAACCTAGTTATTAAAACTTGAAAATGGCCATTTTCGCGTTTTTCAAATTTTGAACCGTGTATAACTCGACAAAAATCAATTTTAGAGAAAAATCAAAGGAGAACTTTTTTGCTCATAATGACCCAAAGAATCGAAAAAAAATTGTCCAAAATAGAAAAATTAATATTTTGAATTTGATTAAAAAAATGTTTTAACAATTTTTCGACCTCGGTAAATCCTGGTACCCTGTGGATTTGTTATAATAATTGAATAAGTTTGTACAAAAAAAACGAATCGGTATAATTTACTTAAGGTGAAACAGTAGCGATCAACAGGTAGCGAAAACGCGTTCCAAGATTGCGGCTGTAATTTTGAATATTTTTTCGAGATATTTGGCACACGTATTCGTAATATAATAAAGAATGGCGGTACAGAGCCCAATTTGAAAAATATATTAATATGTGGAAATTACTCTGTAATTAAATAAAATATTAAAAAACGAGCCTGTACCGCCATTATGAAGAACAAAAAAATACACTTTCTTCAAATAAACCTTTTTATCCGATGCCTAGATTTTGTGTCATTTTGGAACTACTAATGAAATAAAAAATTTTAGTAGTTCCAAAATGACACAAAATCTAGGCATCGGATAAAAAAGTTTATTTGAAGAAAGTATATTTTTTTGTTCTTCTTAATGGCGGTACATGCTCGTTTTTTAAATATTGTATTTAATTACAGAGTAATTTCCACATATTAATATATTTTTCAAATTGGATACTCTGTACCGCCATTCTTTATTATATTACGAATACGTGTGCCAAATATCTCGAAAAAATATTCAAAATTACAGCCGCAATCTTGGAACGCGTTTTTGCTACCTATTGATCGCTAATGTTTCCTCTTAACGGGGGAGAGCATACAGTCTGGACTAACGGATGATTTAGAAAATTCAAGATGTGTTTCTATAAAAATAAATCAACTGTGGTGATGGTGAGTATATTATGATAAAACTTGGATTGAAAATATTTTTTTCAAATTGTTATTTTAAAACGAAAAGTTGATATTTGCAGCTGCGTGAATTTTTCTCGTATTTTGGCGCTTGGCAAATGTTTTGGTTTTCGCGTAAAATCTAATTAGGTATCTGATGGATTCGACCGTTAATTGCTGGAAGTTCATTGTATCTAACAATAAAACACTGAAAACTTTTTTTTCTATAAGTACTTTCACAAAAGTTATTACAATTTATTATCACTACAGCAGTTTCGGCAGAGTTCCTTTCACAAGTGATGCATTTTTAATACACATCTACACTTTGTAATCGGTAATTATGTTTTAATATCATTGAAAGCTCTTTTGTGTTCTGCTATACATTTGTTAAAGGTTCTACCAATTTGACCGATGTAAGTTTTTGGGCAGTCGCAACATATAAGTTTGTATACACGTTTTTTGCCTCTTATTAGTCTTAATGTATTTGTTTAAACTGTCGTTTGTTCTGAAAGATGGTGTTATTCCTTTCTTTTTTATGTGTTTGGCTATTTTTGTTGATACCTTGCCTGTATCTGTAATAGTGCAGTACCCAGTATCTTCTGTTCCATTACATACATAGGAAGATATCAACAAAATAACCAAACATATAAAAAAAAAATGAATAACATTAGCTTTCAGAACAATTAAGAACAACAATAGTCAAAAGCAAAAGGTTTGTGACGACTACCCAAAAAATGTGCGTTCACTATGTCCTTAATAGGGAACTTGCATAAATTTTTAAATATTAAAATGATATTAAAAAACATAAGGTAATATGATCTTAAAACGCTTGCATGCGAGAAAAACAAATATTTTTAACCCGTACGCTAATTACGACGCTTTGAAAATGCTATAAAATTCAAATATCTTAGGAGGCTCTTGAACGTCCTTCTATTGGTTCGACGTCACGAGCCACGATCAACCGGGCCTAGCAGTCAGAAACAACGCGATTAGGGTAGGTATCACGGGTATATTACATTTTAATCGTCTTTAATCGAAAATTCCTAGGTATTATTTATGTTCATCTTATATATTGTAATAAGTAGTTCCCCAATCAGCTTAGTTTTAAACTGAAATTGATAAAGTTGAGTGCTACTTTGTAAAGAGTTTAAAACGCATAATATGACGGACGAGGGTTTTTCAAAAGGTCAATCTGACTAACTTACCTACCGTTGATGTCTTCATGGTGGCAACTTTTATAAAAAGTAGTGAAAGCTATTCTATTGGAGAAATGCGAGGTGTCAAGGCAAATAAGTAAGAGTTATTAATAAGTATGTTTAAACCATTTATAACAATAGTTTGGTACCATTATATTATAGTATACGGTTTACCCCGTAAAAGATTATATTTTATTGTAATGTTTATTAGTACCTACTGGAGCCTTTCATTATTGTGTTCAAAGCCTTGTGAGAAAAGATTATGGTGATTAGCAGACGTAGAATTAGATAGATTAGATAGAACCTGTACATAGCCAACAAAATCCTTCTTTACAAAGTTAATAATACGCATAAATAAGAAGAATCATTATTGTAATTTTACAAGTTAATATCTTTATCATCTCAGCTTATACTTACACCGCATCCCTCGGTAGACCGCAAGCTATAGTAGAAACCCGACTGTAGACCGCATACTATAGTAGCACCAATACTTTTTAGTTACTCTTACTTTTATTACTAAAAGTTTTGTTTATTTTTAAGTTACTTGTTTCTTCTTTGTTCTTCAACACAAGAAACGACAAAAGTAATTTCATAAAAAAGAACTTTTTGATACATGTCAACAGAGATAAAATGTTAATATTTTGCCTGTCACAGAAATAATCATTTTTGCCACAGAGTAAAACAAGATATTTCAACTATATTATTTATCTATGGGCAAATTGCATTAAATGCAATAGCCCACCGAACGGGCAAACGATACGAGTGGCCTGTGACGTCAGACCCCAGCTCTCGCTTTTGAAGTTGTTTGAAACGGAAATTTTAGGCGCGTAACTTTGACCATATGTTTTACGTACACTATTCATTGTTAAGACGTAATATTTTGAATATAACATTTTAAAACATAAATTAACAATTTTATGCAAAAAAATTTTTTAGTGCAAGTTCCCTATTGAGGAGAATTTATTCTATAATTTTTTGTATGTAGCTCCATGTGTTTTTACTCTTGTAACCCATTGTTCCCGATTATAGACATCCTATTCCGTCCAATGAGTACTTATGCTGCTGTCTAACATCTTTTGAACAAAATATTTAATTTGTTGAAATATACGTTTCTATAGGTACTTATGACTGGTGTATACACGCCAATTTATTTCAGTTTCTTTCGTTATAACGTTGATTGATGAATATAGGGAGTATATTCATCAATTCATCAATCAACGGTTATAATATAAATATGAACATTTGGTATTGAATGTGTCTTATGGTGTTGATAAATAAAAGAATTTGTTAAAAAAACATTGTTAATAGCGCTTTTGCTTAAAATTAGCTACCGCAGATTTTCTGAAATCGTGTCCTCGTTTGTGGACATTGTGAGTCAACGGAAATATACATTTTTAGGTAAATATAAAAACGCGCTCTGTCAAAGAAGTATGATTAGATGGATTTCATCATTGGCTCATACACGATGATAAACCTAATGCATCCAGATAGGTATAGGTAAATTACCTGACTGTAAGGGCAATTGCCGATTCTCACGAATGAAATGCGACAAATGCAATGTTTATCTCTGTATAAGTAAAGAAAAAAAATTGTTTTGTAAGACACCACACATTACTTACTGATTAAATACTTTAATTTTTGTTTTTTGTCAGTATGTATTTAAAAAAATATACTTATCTAATATTTCTGTGGCTTGGTTCTAAAAGGGTCAATGTCAAAATTTCACTTTTTTGTACAGCTTTATTTACAATTTAATATTGACAAATCAAAACGCAAAAAATTGACCATTTTAACACAAAGCCACAGTATAACTTTGTGTTAAAGTGGCCAATGTCAATTGTTTGCTTTTTTGTTTTGTCAATATTAAATTGTAAATAAAGCTGTACAAAAAAGTGAAATTTTGACATTCCTTTTAGAACCAAGCCACAGATTTTTACTCCATTGTCTCACGATGTCCTCAAATGAGGACATCTTGTAGTGACCAAACTGTGCATTTTGAAAATGTAAAACTAATATCAAAAATTGGCAGAAAAATCATTCTCGCTATGTTGCACATTTAAGATTTTCAGCTTAAAGAAATTTAATTCATGAACGAAAAGGTTAAAACAGATTCTACGTACACACTTCACCTTCTAGGTTATAATCATTCCTATAATGACCAATTTCACATTCTCCCTGAGTAACAAAATCTGGTCCTTAATACACATACCTACTGATTTTGGCATGTTTATGCACTTTTGGATCATGCATTTTCAGCTATTTTTCTTTATAATTTTTTCCTGGCGTCATCCTAAATACTTCTTCCTTCTTGTATGTAGGCTTTAAAGCCTGTTTATTCTTCAATATTAGCCTCCTACATTGTTTAAATTATCGCACCATCTTTTTCTTGGTCTGCCAATACTTCTTTGTCCATTTGGTGACTTATCTCGTGCTATTCGTACTATCCTATCCTCTGCCATTCTCCATTCTACTAATGTGTTCGTTCCACTCTTGTTTCCGTTTTGTCACCCATCCATTTATGTCTTCTACATTGCATGATCTTCTTATGTTTTCGCTTCTCTCCCTATCCAACAGACATTTCCCTGATATTCGTCGGAGTATTTTCATCTCTGTTGTTTCTAGTAGTCGTCTCGTTTTAGATGTGTCAGGTATTGTCTCCGCCGTGTATGTCAATATAGGTCCAATTGCTGCTTTATAGATTCTTGCTTTTGTGTCTTGTCTTAGGTGTTTGTTCTTCCAGATTGTGTCATTAAGAGATCCCGCCGCTTTGCTTGCTTTTAAGCTTTGTTGTCATACTTCCTCTTTAACCTCTCCATAACTGGTTATATCTATCCCAGATACCTAAACCTTGCTTCCTGCTTTATTATTTTCCCATCAATTTCGATTTTACATCGTAGTGGGTATTTAGATGTTGTCATACATTTGGTTTTTTCTGCTGATATTATCATATACTTATTGTATTTCTTAGCTGTTGTATTGAATATGTGTGTTAATCTTTGGAGATCGTCTTCTGTCTCGGCGATTAATGCGGTGTCTTCTGCATAACATAATATTTGGATCCTGAATACAATGCAAAAAATTGCAAGTTGGTAGGTGCTGTATTTAAAAATTGATTTATCCTGATGTTTTGATCTAAATGCCCTGGTCTACTGGTCTATGACGCGCAGTGTATAATATAGCGATCATAGGGCCAGTATCGATAAATTTAAGTGTGCCATATTTTAGCCAAATAGATTTAATTATTATTGTTGGGGCTTGTTAGGAAGGCGCCATGACGCCAAAACATACCGGTTTGAAAAAAAAAATAGTCTATTTGAATTTCTACATACATACATACATTAGCATATACTAACAAATTTATTTATAACTATCAAGGATAGCTTTGAAAAAAACAAATAACACTATTATTGACGCTACCTATTAGACTTAAAGACTATTTTTCAATTGCTACCTTTGATATTCTAAATTAAAAAATAATACTTACTATATTTTGCACAAAATAGAAGATTTACAGTGACAAAAAATATATCTAATCTAATATACTAGTCTAGTTGGGAATAAGCAACAATTTTACTTTGAAATTAAATTAATTTGACTCAAATTTTCAAATTTTGTTTTTGTTGTTTGACAAAAATTATTTTACGAAGAAGTGGAGCAGGAAAACGCTTGTTTTGCTGCATTTGATCTCTGAATCCACAAAAACGCAATAATATAATAAATATATAATTTTCCAACCAATTCACACAAAAAATTCGGCGTTAAAACATTTAAATTTGGGCCTTATATAATTTTCAAGAAACAATTTTCAGTAGGTATCTATATATTTTTATATACTTTTCTATCAACTCAAAAAAAATCGCATTAAAAAAATTAAAAATTGGTCTATGTTATAGTTCTACAGCAACTAGGTACATAAAAATTTCGCATTAAACATTAGAATTTGGGTTTTACCTATATCTCTTCCAGCAACTCCATAAAAAATATGGTATTAAAAAATTACAATTTGGGCTCTATATAGATACTTTTCTAGCAACTCCAGAAAAAATGTCGCCTTAAAAATTAAAATTTGGCTTTTTATGACTTACGAAATTTGGCCTATTAACGAAACTTTTTAGTGAGAATAGGATGATAAAAATACAGGTGTGCGGTTCAAATTATTTTTTATGGCCACAAAAAGATGTCAGGTATTGTATAAATAATGTATATAACAGGGTCTGATTTATGTGCAGGTGTATAAAAAGATCAATTCAAAAAGTTTTTATATCAATATAGTATGTAAATAATATTTTTTAGAATATATCTGAAAGGGTCTTATTTATGAGATAATGTTTTGTGGTAAAGTAAATATAGGACAAAGTTGGATTATGTTTGTCCAGAAAGAAATATATTATACAGAACGGTATTAAGAAAGAAGGATATTTTAACGGTATTAAGATTGGGCTTTATATATACTTTTCCAGATATTTCTCAAAAAATATGGCATTAAAAAATTAAAATTTGGACTCTATATAATTTTCCAGCAACTGTACAAAAAAAGAATATTAAAAAATTTAAATTTGTGCATTATATTTATTGTTCCAGAAAGTGAATAAAAAATTTCGCCTTAAAACATTAAAATTGAAACGAAAGTGAGGAAAAACAAAGTATAATTTGTTTAAATATATTTAGCAATTGAGCTGGTATGGACATATAACTAGAATGAACTCAAGGACCTACTACAAGGGATGTATTATGTATGAAAACAATGATACAAAAGGAGAACACGTCCAAGTCAGTGGCGGATCCAAGGGGTGTGTTACGGGAGTCATGCCCCCCCAGACGAAAATAAATATCAATTCAATAATCCTAAAAAAAATTTAGGCCCATCCAAAAATTAATTGAAAATTCACTTATCCTAGGGGTGATAAGACTAAGTGACCTTGCATCAGAGAAAAGTAATTAAATCACCCTCAAGATCCATGACACCCCCCAAAAAAAATTCTGGGTCCTCCATAGGTCCAAGTAACCGTTGGATATATTCAACAAATAAAATAAACAAAAACCACAACAAGAAACAATATTTTAAACTTAAAATGAATGATTTGAAGTCTACATTTTGGTAGACAAAGTAGGTATATTTTTTTTTTTCATAGAGATAATTATTTAATAATTTAAAAATTTTGTCCATTGGATAGAACAAATAAATAAAATAGGAAGAAAAATAGGAAAAAAGTACAAGAACAGAAGAAAAATATTTTAATCTGAAAATTAATCATTTTAAGTGTTCCAGACGTTTTGAGAGACACTGTATGTTAGTTTTCCAATAATTATTTAATATATTTTAAACTGTTGTCTTAATATTTTATATTGGTACCTAATTTGAATTTTTAATATATTTTTTTGCAAATCTCTTCTATTTTAAACACCAATTTTAATTTTTAGAGGAAGAGATAAACATTTAATTACGTATTTACAGTAAATTAATCTTTAATTGTCTGAATATTAAATATAATACGTACGCCACTGATAAATCAAAATGTTCAGACAATAGCAAACTAGATTTGTTAGAAAATCGTTCTTTTATGGTTAAAAACTATTCAAAATCAAAGAAATCAACCAAAGAATTGTTTATCATGTCAACATGAAATAATATCAAATTCAAATTTATTTAAATCTAGTTTGTTAATTATAAATATATTAAAATTTAATTACCTGTTTCGATACCAAAGCTATTGGTGGCAACTTCATCTTCAGCACCGACTAACAATCCAAAATACAAAATCAAAAAGAGCACATTCAACATTTTGGGGAACACTCTCAATTCCAACCCCTAGATTATAGTTTGTGGCATCATTCAAATCGCACAACTCAAAAATTATTAATGAAAATAACATTTTTTTACGACTGGCTATTGACAAAACTTTTTAGTGAGAATAGAATGCTAAAAAATGCAGGTGTATGGTTCAAATTATTTCTTAGGAACACAAAAGGAAATTTGACCTAGATTAACTGACACCTAGATATGGCTCGTCAGATATTGTGTAAATAATATATAGCAGGGTCTGATTTATGTGCAGGTGTATAAATGGATCAATTCAAAAAGATTTTTTATACCGAATATGTCGCGTCGGATTGACTTCTCAGATATTACGTAAATAAGCTTGCTTAGCATATATGTATCTAAACTAAAAGAATTTTATTTATGGGATAATAAACTTCAAAAGACATTTAACGAAAATTCGACCGTTTTGTCATAAAGTAAATACCTATTATTAGGCCAGAGCCGTATTAAGAAAAAAATACTTATGTTTTGTCTATAAAGAAAATGTTAGGGCTGTAACATTAGGCTTTATATACTTTTCCAGATAATTCTGAAAAAATTTCGCATTAAAAAATTAAAATTTGGGCGTTATATAGTACTATTCCAGACAGTCAATAAAAAGTGTTAAAAAATCAAAAAAATAAAAAATATTTTAAACTTAAAATTAAATTAATGACTAAGTGTACATAGTCTACATTTTGATAGACACAGTATGTTTTTTTTTGTTTTTCATATAGATATTTAATAATTTAAAATGTTTGTCCATTGGATAAAACAAATTAATAAAATAGGAAAAAAGTACAAGAACAGAAGAAAAACATTTAACCTCAAAATTAGTCATATTAAGTGTTGCAGACGTTTTGAGAGACACTGTATGTTATTTTTCATATTATTTGATGTATTTTAAATTTATGTTTGTATTGGTACCTAATTTGAATTTTTACTATATTTTTATGTAAATTTCGTCTATTTTAAACACCAATTTATAGTTTTAGAGGAAGAGATAAACATTTAATTAGGTATTTACAGTAAATTAATCTTTAATTGGCTGAATATTAAATAGACTACGTACGCCACTGATAAATCAAAGAGATCAGACAATAACAAACTAGATTTGTTAGGAAATCGCTCTTTTATGGTTAAAAACTATTCAAAATCAAAGAAATCCACTAAAGAATTGTTTATTATGTCGACATGAAATAATATCAAATTCAAATTTATTTAAATCTAGTTTGTTAATTATTAAATATTCAAATTTAATTACCTGTTTCGATACCAAAGCTATTGGTGGCAACTTCATCTTCAGCACCGACTAACAATCCAAAATACAAAATCAAAAAGAGCACATTCAACATTTTGGGGTACACTCTCAATTCCAACCCCTAGATTATAGTTTGTGGCATCATTCAAATCGCATAACACAAAAATTATTAATGAAAATCACAATTATTCCACAGCTTAAAGGTTTCTGTTAAAAACACAACCACAATGTCACAAAAGAGTTGCTTATTGGTACATTTTTCAGGACGGGTACGGTTTAGAATTGGTTTAGTTTGGTCTCAGGGTGAACGACAACAAAAACACAAAACAATAACAAATCGAGCAGGTACCTACGATCTCGGTTGCTCGTCTACCGCAAAAAAATACGAAGTGCACATTGACCCATTCAATACTTTTATCTCGAGATGGAAGGGGATGCTGGAACGGCGCGGAGTTGTGTAACAGTTAAGGATAGGGGCATTGAACTTTTGGATTGTAGGCAACCAGTATTGCTTGTTTGCAAGGGATGAAAGATGAAAGGTTTAAAAATCTACTATTGATACTACATACTACGTTACATACTACTATACTAAAACAATGGCCCAATGTTACACGTATAGCATCTTAATTTATTATTTCATTCGACCATTTCATTAGTGGCTTTTTACTTTTTTTGAACTGATCTGTATTTATAAATACCTCTACCTCTAACTGGGTCACTTCAGAGTTATTAGTTATTAATAACTAATGAAAAATGAATATTATGCAGGTCCAAAAACTATTAGATGAATAGTTTGTAGAATAGTTTAGTGAGTTTTATCAGGGTTTTTTTTCTGTTTTACGAATTTTTATTACACTCCTGTTCAAAAAAATCCGGGACATTTTGCATGACAATGCATTTTTGCATTTGTCACTGTATAGTAATTTTAACGGGGAGGAAGTAAACAATAATAAAAAACGTTAATTCATAACAGCAAAAAACCGTTTTTTAATGTGTTTAAATGATCGCGTCACCATAGAAACAAAATTTTGACATTTGGAAAAAAAAAATAATGTGTGTGTACTTTGTACGCACGTATTAAGAAGTTATACTTCTATTATATGATTTCAACGAAATGAATATACTTTAAACAGTTTATTTATATTTTATTTAAATATTAAACTAATTTTAATACTTACTACTTTCCAAAAAATTTTATTAAAACAATACCTACCAAAAATTAAAAAAATAAAAGAATAAAACACACGCAAACACATCGAAACATGAAACAAAGAAATGATTTCTGAACAATTGATGAGAAAATTTTAACTAAATACGTATTTTCTTAAGAAGAAAAATATAATAAATATACTTACAATCATAAAATGTATAAAAAAATAAAAAAAAAATAAAAATTTGCATTGGGAATTGAACCTGCGTCTATCAGGTTGTTAGATTATTTTGAACTCACCCCACGCAGAATTTAACTACCGAGACACGTGAATGAAGTGGGAAGATATAGCATCTAAACGTTTTAAAAATTTTTGACAGTTGCTTATTCTCTTAGTTTAATCAAATAGGTAAGTTTGATTATTGTGGAATTAAAATACAACAAAATAAGACTAAAAATGCAATATATTAGATGGAGATTTTTGTTGGTAAATCAAAGCATTACCTAGGTAGGTAAGTAGCTAGGTTAGCTAGGTAGGTACACTTTCCAAATAGGTATTTAATTTGTAATTTTTTATTACAATACTGAAACATTTACAATAAGGTACGTACCTGTTGCTTTTAAAAACTATTTAAAAAGTCACTACAATAAATATAAACTTGCTTTTTGTCTCTGTCCTCACAATAATAAAAACTAATATACACAACATTTGTTTATGCATAATATCAAATACTATTGACTGTCAAAATAGTCAATAGTATTTGATAATATCCATTTGAACAAATATTGACAGATGATTTTAACCCCCAATCAGATCCCGTATAACGTTTGAGCGACTAAAACCATACTGTCGGTGTGCGCATGCGCCCGGCAAAATAAAAATTCACCCTCGTGCCTAAAGAAGTATAACTTCAAAAATGAAACGTTATCTTTTTTACTATTATAGCAACAGTTTTTTGCATTTTTGTGATCGCATTTACTATATGTTTTACGCTTATTCTGATAAATTCAGTTCACTGTTGTGGTAGCAGGGCCGGCGGTAACGGGCCTGCAAGGGATGCACTGCAGGCGGGCGCCCCTGTTTTGGGGGCGCCAAAATGACCTTTTTTCTGTCGGTGCTATACAAAATACTAATTTAAAAGACACCGAAGGGCGCCTATGCTTCTTTTGCAGGCGGGCGCCTTATACCCTAGCGCCGGTACTACGTGGTAGTATGAGTATGACTCCCGAAAATCATGCAAGAGTTGTGGAATTACATGAAGATGGCGGTGTAATGCTAGTTCGCCTCCATGTGGTGCACCCTGGGTAACGCTAAATGAACTAGCAAAAATTTGGCAGACGGCAGACGAACGAAAAACAAAAACAATATCCTGCCAACATCACAGATCACAAACAGAAATCTTATCTATACGTAAACATACGATGGGAACAAATAAAGGTTCTTCTCAGAACCAACTGACTAGAGATCTCGGACCGTGTATCCGAGTCTGTCACCTTAACATCGAGGGCATAAGCCAGGCAAAATGCCAAGTGTTGCAAAAAATCCTACACGATAACGACATTGACCTGGTTGCCATACAAGAGACCCATACTGAAGACAAAGTCCAGCTTGATTTAAGGGGAAAGATACCTGGCTACGATTTACTGGGAGCCACCTATGATAAACATTATGGCGTCGCAACCTACATTCGCTGCAATATAGAAAATGGTTTCCTACTTTCTGCTTCCAATGAAAATAATATACATGAAGTAGTCATCAAGATTGGAGATATTACCGTAGTTAACATATACAAACCTCCAGCCACTACATGGAACCCAGAAGTGCTAAAGACTCATCCACATCCTACTATATACATCGGCGACTTCAACAGCCACCACGAAATGTGGAAGTACACCACGAATGATGAAAATGGGGAGGCACTAGTAGAATGGTCCGAAGAGCAAAACACATACCTAGTTTTTGATGCCAAAGACAGAGGAACATTTAAATCAGCTGCATGGAGAAAAGAATATAACCCAGACCTATGTTTTGTCTCAAAAGATACCAATGACAGACCACTAACAACTGCGAGAAGTGTCCTTGCAGACTTCCCACATACTCAACATCGTCCGGTGCTTATCACCATCGGAATATCAATTCCAATAATTAGATCATATCCTCGACCCAGGTGAAATCTTAGAAAAGCAAACTGGAAGAAGTTCTCTGAACAACTAGACCGGACCTTGAGCTGGGTCCCTCCAACCAGCAAACATTATGAGAGGTTTGTGGGCGCAGTAATAAGCACTGCCAAGAAAACCATCCCTAGGGGGTATCGCAAAGAATATGTGCCTGGATGGACTGAAACATGTGAAGACTTATACACGAAGTTTCTCGAAAGTGGTGACCGAGAAATAGCCGATGAGCTTTTACACAACATCGATACAGCTAGACGCCAAAAATGGATAAAGACTGTCGAAAACCTTGACTTCAAAAAATCAAGCCGGCAGGCATGGTCCTTGTTGCGGAAAATTGGAGGAGCTAACCAGCTGGAATCCAGAGAGTCTAAAATGTCTCCTAACAAGGTTGCCTCCCATATAGTATCTCTATCCAGAGCTCCACGAGATCGAACACATACTACCAACGTGAAAAGAGACTTAAGGGCATTAAAACAAATGAACAGAACGAACTCCGAATATTCAGCAAGAATACTTATTTCTGAAATCACACATGCGCTGAAAGAAATGAAATCAGGTAAAGCACCTGGCTTTGATGGTATCCATCCAGAGTTCTTGATACACAGTGGTGCATACCCGAAACAGTGGCTTGCAATGTTCTTTAATGATATACTTCAGTCAGGTAACATTCCTTTCTCACTTAAGCGAACAAAGATAATTGCAATTCCGAAACCGGGCAAATCAAACGATAAGCCAGAAAACTACCGCCCCATAGCTCTACTCAGCATGGTATATAAACTATTAGAAAAGCTTCTCCTCAACAGAATTAGTCACAGGATACTAGAAAATGTCCCCATTGAACAAGCTGGCTTCCGCCCTCATCGAAGCTGTACGGACCAAGTGCTGTCATTAACAACTTTTATAGAAGCTAGTTTTCAAAAGAAACAAAAGACAGCAACAGTATTTATAGATCTAACAGCAGCATATGATACTGTTTGGAGACAGGGATTAATATATAAACTGGCCCGCATTATCCCCTGCAGAAAGATAATTAACCTCATTGACAACATGCTGACCAACAGAGCCTTCCAGGTTATAATGGGAAAGGAGACGAGTAGACAGATGAAACTTAACAATGGTCTTCCACAGGGTTCTGTCCTTGCCCCTTTACTTTTCAGCCTCTATATTGCTGACATGCCTGAAACCGAATCTCGGAAGTTTGGATATGCTGACGACTGGACCCTTGCAACAAGCCACCAATCTTTAGAAACTACAGAAATCACTCTCACGAATGACTTATCCATCCTCAGCGAATACCTTAAGAAATGGAGACTACAGCCAAGTACTACAAAAACTGAAGTATCAGCTTTTCATCTAAACAACAAGTTGGCAAACAGAGAATTGCGAGTGTATTTTAATAACAAGCTGTTAAAACACAATAAATACCCGAAATACCTTGGGGTTACTCTAGACAGAACGCTCACATTCAGAGAACACCTGACGAAAACAGCAGCAAAATTGAAAACACGCAACAATATAATACAGAAACTCTGAAACTCTGCGGCACTACATGGGGGTCCACAGCATCAACATTAAGATCCTCTGCTCTTGGCCTGATATATCCGGTGGCAGAATACTGTGCTCCAGTGTGGCTAAATAGCAGGCATACCCACCTGGTCGACACCCAACTAAACCGTACTATGCGTATGATAACAGGCACAATTAAGCCCACCCCTACAATGTGGCTACCTACCCTTAGTAATATAGCACCACCCAACCTACGCCGCGAACATGCATTGGTTAAAGAATATAACAAAATAATGGATAGTCGCCAGCTTCTAGTCCACAACGACATCCCCGATATTCTTGGAAACCGTCTCCGATCCAGGTTACCCCCTCTACAATCTGCTCAAGCGCTGCAGCAATCCAACTTTGACTTAAATACCCGATGGAGAGAAGATTGGGAAAGTAGGACAGATCCGCATTACCATAGTCTACCGGACATCATAGGGAAACCTGGCGAATTTGAACGTCCCCGTAAGATTTGGGCAGCCCTTAATCGAATTCGAACAAACTGTGGAAGATGCGCCGACTCCCTCCACAGATGGGGTAAACTCCCCTCGCCTTCTTGTGACTGCGGCGCTGCAAGACAGACGATCAGTCACATTGTTCAGAACTGCCCACGCAGAGCATACACAGGCGACCCTCTAGACTTTGTAATGGCAACCGAAGGGTCAATCGAATATATAAAAAAATTGGACATCTGTTTGTGATGCATTGTATAATGCATAAATCTAAATATATTCTGTGATATACTTAAGCCACACGCTAAATAAAAAAAAATAAATGAAGATGGCCGCAGTATACGTTATATTGCAATTTGAATATTGCCAAAAGTACCGTCAAATGAGAACAAATGTTGAGGTCAAGCAAATGTATAGGGCGAGCGACATGTATAGGGCGAGTCCAAGAAATTAAATCCCAGCCTCAACGACTAAGATGGGCTGTCCATGTCCATAGACTCCCTAATAACCGCCTTGCCAAACTGATCTGGGAGGAATCCCCCACAGGAAGAAGGTCCTTAGGACGCCCACGAATGCGATGGAGAGACAATATATGGTCAGATCTAAGAACAATGGGAGAAAGAGAGAGAGAAAATTTATTGTTTCTAAAAATGAGTTTACAGTTATAAAACACAACTTGGTATAGTACAAACACAGTACAAGATACATTAAAATACTAACTATAAAACTTCCATAATAAAAAAATAAAAAAATATGAAAAAAAATTTTTCATATTGTTGAGTGACTAAAATTAAAAATATTATAAAAAAATCAACTAAAAAGCAAAAAATAAAAAAAGAATGTGTGTGTACTTTGTACGCACGTAAGAAGATATTCTTCTATTATATAGGTAATTTAAACGATGTAAATATACTTAACAGGTTATTTGTATTTTATTTAAAAATTAAACTAACTTTCTTCAAAATTTTTTTATTAAAATAACGAAAAATAAAAAAAAGTATGAATCGTCCAGGATTTGAACCCGCGACCTTCCGTGTGCTTCCGTTCTCTGTCCCACCGCTCTGCCAACTACGCCATCGAGTCACTTGAATTGACACGTAAGTTTCGGATATAATTACACAGCACGGCGACAAACTGTAAAAATGGTATGCCTACATATTTTATTATTTTACTACAGGGAAACACAAATCCAAAAACACAAGAATTATAATAAATAATACATTTCCTAAAACCACTAATATATTATTTTAATGACTTATTTGCACGGTTACAGATACATACATACCTATCTTGAAAGATTAGCAATGAACTACATACTGTCAGTGTGCGCAGGCGCGTGGTTGATGTACAATTTTACCCTCAATCGATTCGCCGCTAAAGAAGAATATCTTCAAAAATTGAAAAAATCTAACACTTTCGTCAAAGAAAAGCGTGGCGCGTCTTCATCGAATAAACGGTTCTTGCCCCACGCTTTTCTTTAGAGAATGTGTTAGATTTTCAATTTTTTTTTATTTTTTGCTTTTTAGTTGATTTTTTTATAATATTTTTAATTTTAGTCACTCGTAACTAAAGAAAAGCGTTTCTTAAAAATTTTTTAAACCTTTAGTCTTGCACTTTTCAAACATTAAAATATATCGTCATGTTTCTTAAAATATGTATAAAAAAACATATGATGACTAACATGAAAAGTAGTCGGAATCGGCAAAAAATTTGAAACTTTATTGTTTATTTATGAAGCATCACGTAAACAATTAACGTAAAAGGTGAAATTATGTATAGTTCATATCATTAGCTACAACACGTAAAAGTTTCAAGTTTTTACATTGTAAAAAAGAAGAGAACTTAAGCATTTTCCATTAAAATCGTTTTTTTTTATTTAAACAATTAATAAACATAAAATTTTTTTTATTGATTATTCGTGTATTGTTCCCGCGAATGCATATGTCTGCAAATTTTCATTCATTTGCATTGGAGAAAAGGCACTCAAATTAACGTCTAAAGATTTGACGCAAACTATTGAACTAAATAAAAGCGTTTAAAAAAGCCATCAATTAGCGCAACTGTCCTCAAAAAATTCCTCGATACTATAGTAACACTTGATAATAAAAACTTCTTGATTGCTCTTCGGAATACAAAAATATTGCTTGAGGATCTTCTATTGAGTGGTAGGTGATTAAACACTTTGTTTCCAGTGTAAATAAATGATTTTTTAATTAGTGTAGAAGAGGGAATTGGAAATGGAATAACGTAAGTTAGACGAGTGTTATAAAGGGAATCTGTCCGAATATCCTCTTTATGTTTTTTAAAAATTAGATATATATGCAAGGAAGTGTCAAGATACCATGTGTCCGAAACAGAGGCCTGCATGATGTACCAAACTTGACCTTGCATAAATATCTAAGTGCTCTCTTTTGTAGCATAAAGATTTGCCATGTTTATAATAAACATGACAATAATGAAAAGTCACATTCTAATGTTTTGACAGTTCTCTTACGTCAAAAATTTTGACCTACGTAATATCGCTTTTGTAGTAAAAATACTATATCAAGAAATCAGAACAGTGCGATTTTTTTCTTACTTGCACCTGTTCCATCTTTGGGCGATTTCTTATTGAATATTCAATAGTAGTGAATATTCAAGTCGTCACTAGAGAAATAAATCCCCAGGCATTGATTCAATACCATGTGATATACTACAGTTACTAGGTGACAAAGGATTACATATCATCCATTCTATCTGTGTCGCTGTTTGGACCTCTGTTTGGGTGTACCTCAATTTATATCCCACTACACAAAAAAGAAACTACTACCAGATGTGAAAACTACCGCACACTGTCACTAATAACACATGCTAGTAAAATCTTGTTGCATATCATCAAAAACAGATTAAAAACCTATCTACATTACCAAATACCTCAGGAACAAGCGGGGTTTGTAAAGGGTAAAGGTACAAGGGAACAAATCCTGAACCTGAGACAACTCATTGAACAGTCTAGAGAATTTCAAGTACCTATGATTATATGCTTCGTTGACTATCAAAAAGCATTTGATGGTGTAAGCTGGATAAATCTGTGGTCAATTTTAATAGAAATGGGCGCACCAATTCACCTGGTGACACTTATTAAAAATCTGTACCAGTCTAATATAGCGACAGTACGACTAGATCAGAAGTTCTCAAACCAATTCAAGACCGAGAGAGGTGTTAGACAAGGATGCGTGTTGTCACCTGACTTATTTAACATTTATGGTGAACATGTCATGAGGATGGTTTTAGACGGATGGGCTGGTGGAGTAACAGTAGCTGGTAGGAAAATCTCCAATTTAAGATTTGCTGATGACACTACACTTATAGCAGCAAATGAGCAAGAAATGGTTGATCTTCTGCGAAGAGTTGAGTACGAAAGCAATAAGGTTGGTCTGAAAATCAATAAAGCTAAGACAAAAATAATGGTGGTCGACAGATTCGACACTATTCAACAATTCAGCTGACTAACATGTTACAGGAATACCAGATAATAAACACCTTTCTCGTGTCTAGTATAACTAACGATGGTAACTGTGAAGCAGAAGTTCGGAGACGTACCTATTGGTGTGGTAAAAAATGCGATGAATCGCCTAACTAAAGTTTGGAAAGACAGATCTATCTCTCAAAATATCAAAATGAGACTGGTGAATGCCCTTGTATTCTCAATATTTATATACGGAGCAGAGACTTGGACTCTTCGCGCATGCGAGCGCCAAAAAATTGATGCCTTTGAGATGTGGTGATGGAGAAGAATGCTATGCATACCTTGGACAGCTCATAGGACAAACGATTCCATTCTAAACCAACTCAATATTAAAAAAAGGCTGTCCACAATATTTCTGCAACGAATTCTGCAATTCTTTGGTCACGTGGTTTGCAGAGGTGACGACAGTTTAGAGAGATTAATTGTTTCTGTAAACGTTCCGGGAGAAGTCAAAGAGGACGATCACCAACTAGATGGTCTGACCAAATAAAGCATTCAGCTGGAAACTCATTCTGCGAAGCTCTTAGAGCAGCTGAAGATAGAGACCAATGGAGAAACATCGTTAGGAATATTGGAAGAAATCACGATCCTCAGTAATGGGGAAACGATAAGAGAGAGAAAGAGAGAGACTACATCTTTTTCTTTGAGTTTTTTCGTTGTTCTTCGGTGATTTGGTAATATGTGTATCTCATGTTAATTTCTTCTATCCAGATTTAGACCTCCACCATTTCGATTATGCGACTATTCCTCTCCTTTTCTGTTTAGTATCCAGTCGTTTGTGTTCACCTTGTTACTCATTTGGCTCAGATCCACTATTTAAGTCATCTGTTCCATATTGTTCTTCCTGTAACATCTCTGACTATCTTCATGTCACACATTTTCATTGATCGTTTTGTTTTCATCCATTTTACATTAAAATGTGAAAACCTTGAATTATCCATGTCTGTATGTAAACAGAACTTCTCCGTTATTAGAGCATATTAAATGACAAATGACAAATGAGGTGTCGAATGAGAGCTTATAATCCAAAGACGGTATTAAAGGTGAGAAATTTGACCTCAGACTTCCGGCTGCAGAGTTGTTTTAAAGTCGTCGAAATAGTACAAGCGATATATTATTCGACGCGCATTTTCAAGATGAGAACAAATATATACTTCCGGATTTCATATCACTTCTGGTTAAAAGGTTGTAACCGGAAGTGTCAACCCGTGTAACATTGTAGTCTCAGAAATAGTACATGTGATATATCAATCGACGCGTATTGAAAAGACAAGATCAAATATTTAGTTCCGAGGATCTGATATCGTTTCCGGTTCAGGACAGTAATTACCATTGGGGCAACCTGGGCAGTGCCCCGGGGCCTCCGGCCAAAGGGGCCCCACAGGTACCCCTTTTTTGACCGTGCATAGAGTTTAACGAGGAAAATAAAAATATGTATTTTAAAAGCCGATGCCAACGAAATATTTTCAAATGACACAATTTTAAAAAGACCTTACAGGGGCACACTAGAACTGAACATAAAGTTTTAATTTTTCACTGGAGAAATTAGTATTTTCGACTAAAATGCAATTGGAACAGAACCCTTAGAAGGGGACCCTGAGGCCTGAGCTGAGCTGGAGCTCCTGAGACCTTAACATAAAAATTTAAATTAATATGTACTTAGGAAATTAGTTATTTTGGAGTAATAAAATCTAAAATGTTTTTTTAAGAGGGGCCCGGGCTAAGCTGGCGCCCCCGAGAAATTTCGTAAAGATATAAATTGTTACTGACGAAATTAGTTATTTTGGTGAAATAAAAACTAAAATGTAACCGGAATAGCGGCCCCCAGTCCCAGCTACTTTGTCCTAACCAATTTACCCCAGACCACATCTTGGTACGTGAACGGAACCACATGATACCACATATTGAAAATAAATAAATAAAGGTAAAGGTAAGATGGAATGAGCACATTGGAGTCAGCCCTACCAGTACCACAGCATAATAAATCTAACAGCAGTAACGGTATTCGCCTTCGAGAGTGTCACTGCTAAAGGTACCGGATATCGTTTTCTAATATCCTCGTCAAATAGGATTCTGCTCTCATTAGAGCTGTATACAATTACTTCCCGACGGTCTCCTCCTTTTTGACATTTTCTTATCTCCGTCAATTTTTCTTTCACTTTTTCCACATCGAATTTTACCGCATTCTTGAATTTTTCTTCCACCTTTTCAATTTTCTGTATCTCCTCAGCAATCTGATTTACCTTTTCCTGCATTTTCTCTAAATAAACCTTCATATCTGCATATTTTTCCATTCGGTTTTGAAGTTTCAAGAAATTTTCTTTTTATTGTTTCATTATATTATCTCATTTTGTTTTACTATCTGTCAGTGTCGGCTCGTGATTTTTACAATAGGGGAGGCTATACCTAACTCTAAAATATCTAGACAAATTTGTCCTAGCAAAAAAATGCGCCAAAAAATGTAATGTAAGGCCCCATTTTTTGACCATTTTTTATTTACATTTCATAATGTGTATCATATCATTTTAAAAATAATTAGTCTAATTGTAAAAGTTTAATACCAAAGTTTGTGTTGTTTATTTGTTAACAATTCCATCTTTGTAAGTAGATATGCATATCAACATAAATACAGATTTGAAGTTTTGCAGTCCATACAGGTCGAAGGTTCACATTTTTTAAGATACTCAACTGAATTTTTTTAATTCTAAAAGCGGCCTACTGCGAATCCAAAAACATGATAAATTACCGATATTTTGCTTTGCGTTACAAATATCGGAAAAGGTTATTTGAACAAGTTGTTCCAAATATTATTCTTACCCCAAATACCAAATTTCATAACAAAAGTCGCACTTTTAGTTTTTTCATTATTTTTAGTCATGATCCTAAAATTCGTTGTCCCGAGATGCACGCAACGGCAATGGAGCCGAGAAGCTAGTTAGCCTCCGTTGGTAAATCTCCGGGCAGCGTGTGATGGCACCGTAGATGCCACTGTTAGGAGACCGGGGCCCGGATTACGTACACTCGATACGCATCGTATCCGCCATGTTTTACTGTAGCGCCTTATGGGAAAACATGGCGGATACGATGCGTATCGAGTGTACGTAATCCGGGCCCGGGTCTCCTTAAACGCCTGCTGCGCTGCGCGGAGCATTAGCAACGGAGGCTGGCCGGCTTCTCAGCTCCGTTCATGCATCTCGGCATAACCCAGGGTCCTGTCTACAATATTAATAAAAAACTGAGACGCAATTATGCGTTCTTATGCTAATGCTCCGTGCGTATGGATATTTACTGATAATATGGAATTTACACATTGTATAATAGTGAGAGTGTTTGTTGTTTTTCGCGATTCAAGATAAACAAAACAGTGTAGCGTGTGTAAAAAATTTATGGGGAGGCTAAGCCTCCCTTACCTCCTCTGACGAGCCGCCACTGCTATCTGTTCATTTTGTTGTTTTTCTTTTAAATTTTTTAAAGCGAAAAATAAGGTAATTTCAAAATTTTTTTGTGTTGGTCAACTAAAATATGTAGGTTCAAGAAACTTCAGTCATAGAATCCATTAAAATGCGTTTTCAAGAGGTTACATATCAAACATTTTTCCGGACCCCGCCTTCCGCTGGGGGGTAAACCCCCAGACCCCCCGGCAGGGGGCCCCCAGATCACCTTTGCTCCGGGGCCCCTAACATCGTAGTTACGGCCCTAGTTCCGGTTAAAAAGTTATGAGCGGAAATTTGGCAAAAATGACTAAAAATTACGTAAATCATATATCAATCGACACAAAGTTTCACGAAGAGTTCAAATATTGACTTCCGGTCGCGTTGGGGGAAAACCTAGGACTCACGAAGTCCCAATTTCTTGTTAATTTTAAAATCAAAAATTATATTTATATAAACTTGGCACTTTTCAAAATGTATATAAATACAGTAGGTACCGACTTTCTTCTACTGAATTTCACCATTTTGTCAATAAGAAAATTTGTTTAAGAAAATACCTTTCTGCACATTAAAATTTCTTGAGGAAAAGATTGTGACATAGGTACATAAATTATGAATAAGTTCTTTCTTTTATTATCGATTTCGAATTATAATGAATCTACAGATTCATTCATAAACATTTTTGTTTATCAATTTTGTAATTGATACAAATACCTAAAAAAGTGATATTTTTATGAAATTAATTAACGTATGTATATAATCAGTCTTTTATAGTAAACACGCTAACACGCATTATGAATGATAGCATTGATAGCCGATTATATTATAGAGAAAAATGATAATGACCTAGAAGTTACAATTCAATGCGATCTAACAAAAGATATGTTATTTTTGAAAGTTTCTACATCTCTAATTTTAAGCTTTGCATCCATCTCCTTCTGATCCTCTTTTTTTTCTTAAGAGATCATCTCTCACCTTCGTCCTTGGGATCCTGCAGCCTCTGATATAATGATCATCCCAGACCATAGGCGGACACAAATTAAATTTTGATTAAGGGTCTATTCCATTTTCAATAAAAATTCAATTAGTTGTTTCGAGAAGATTATAGATAATTGTTTAGATTTAAAATACGTATAATTATATATGACGAATTGACTTATAATCCTTTATGCTTACATTTAGCATCAGTTAAACTTATTTTTGAAATATTAGATATTCAATTTCATAACAAATTCAAATTCAAAAATTCAATATATATTCATAACATTGGCTACACTGACTTTGCTTCAAACTTTGATTATGACTATAATTCCGTAATATCCACAAATTTTCGTTAAAAAAGAAAAATTTGCTCAAAAGAATCACGACATAATCATTTTGAAATAATTTCTACTTCTTGTTGTGCATAAAAATGGCTTTTTTAGGCTAAATTGTTGTTATTTTGAGACTAATATTGAAAGTTTAAATTGTGGATTCAGACTTACCCAGTTTTAGACAGAATCGATTTTATATGATTTGTCAGACTGTATATTTGTTTTGTCATTGTCAATTGTCATACATAACCACACAAAACAAATTTAAAATTTTGAACGTTTTCTTTTAATTTCCTATAATAAACTTATTTTTCATAATATATTTTCTTAACAAATGTCTATATTAGTGTACTCTTTAGTGTAATATAAATATGTCTAAACCGTGGTTTAGAAATAACTATAAGAAAACGAAAAAATACACTGGGAACGATCCAAGTGATGTTAGAAGTCTACCAAACTATGGATATCCTGGTTTAAGAATATATTTTCCTGATGATAGTAAGTATCTTCATACAAAATATGTAACGTTTTTCTATTTATTTATTTTTAAGATGACATCAAAATAGAATTACTGAAAAAACGTCTAGAAATATTGAAATCATTTTTTCGTCAAAACCACTCATCTGAATCTCTTGAAACTATAGGACGTGACAGGTTCTTTACACTAGATTTTAAATATTTAACAGAAAGTGAAGAAATCATTTCTGAATGGCCTGAATTTAAAGAAGAATTATTGGACAATTCGGAGTATACATTAAAATGCATGGGATTATCCATGCATGATCTGGTTTCGAAACATTATGAAGAACAAAATGAGCCAAACTCAATTTTATTCGATACTATATTAGTACGAATTTGTAATGTGGAGCCAATAATGCAGTTGAGAGATCTTCGTGTTAATTATTTTGGTAAGAAAAAATTAAATTTCTCTTCTTCTTTTTGTGTACACATGACGATGTCTATTTTGTTTTCAATATGCCCCCAGTAAGTTTTTGTTGCATAGCTTTTTTGGTCTTTCCACTGATCATCTTCCCATTGAAGAACTGTCTCTCGCCATCCTTACAATTCTCTTTCATAACCAGTTATTAATGTTCTTCACTTTGTATCTCCTTTGTATATCTGTACTTTTTGCTCTGTGCCATAGTATCTTACCATCAATTTTTTGAAGGGTTTTTATCTCTACAGTTTCTAGTATTTTTTTGTCTTATAGAATAGAATAGAAATATGCTTTATTGTCACTGAAAATTTTTACAATTTTATGGACAAAGCTTACATACAGTCAAAAGAAAAATAATATCAACAACAAATAACAACTACAATTTACTAAAATTAGATAAATCGTCAATATACAGTAAATATGATATAAAACCAAAGACAAAAACAATTAATTGCAAAATTTATATAAATTGCAAAATGAACATACTTACAACAAATAAAATACAACATTAGGAATTGACAGTTTAAGCTACTGCGTATGAAACCCAATTTTCTTAGTTATTCATTAAGAAATTCTTCTATTGAATAATATGGTCTTTTAGATAGATAGGCTTTTGTCAGTAAATAAATATCAAAGATTAAATTTCTGGTGGAGTAAATATGATTGGGCCTTGCTGGAAAGACATGAAGGTGTTTACAAATTAAACAAACCGTTTCTAGAATATATAAAGATGGAAGTGTTAAAATTCCGTGATTTCTGAAGTAACTTCTGCAATGTGTAGATCTTCTGAGGCCAAACAGATATCTTATTGCTCTTTTTTGCAATTTAAAAATAACATCAAATTGAGCAGCTGTACTAGAACCACAAAAAGGAAGACCATATCGAAGATGAGACGCAAACAACGAAAAATATGTTATTTTAGAAGATGCTAAATTGAGTTCCCTTGAGCCAGATCTTATTGCATAGCAAGCTGAGTCGAGTTTCTTACTTAACGAATTGATATGAAGGGACCATTTGAGGTTGCTGTCTAAAAAAATACCAAGAAATTTTACAGAATCAACAGTACTGATCTGGCTGTTATTAAGAGGCATAGGTGGAAGAGCTCCTTTATAGGATAATGCTACTGTTTTATCTATATTAAAAGAGAGTAAATTAGAGTCAGACCAGGTCTTTATCGTCAGTAGATCCAAAGTAATAGTTTCATGAAGAGATGCAATAGTTGAGTTGCTCCAAGTGATACTGGTATCATCAGCAAAAAGAAAAATTTTCCCATCGATTTTTAAATTAGTGATGTCATTTATAAAGATAAGGAACAGAAGAGGACCCAATACTGAACCTTGCGGTACTCCACATACAGTGTTTTTGAGACTAGAGTCAGTATCATTTGCTCTAACTAGTTGTTTCCTATTATTCAAGTAGGATTGGAACCAATTTAAAGAAATACCTCTAATTCCATAGAAATTTAGTTTTTTAATCAAGATGTCGTGATTTACACAATCAAAAGCTTTGACATAGTCACAGAAAACAGTGGCAGTATAAAGATTATTGTTTAGTGCTTGATAAACCTCATGTAGTACAGAAAACATGGCATCAGTGGTACATTTATTAGTTAAAAAGCCGAACTGATTTCGAGATAAAATGTTGTTATCAACGATAAAGAACATAAGTCGAGTTTTAATGAGTCTCTCAATAATTTTGGAGAGTACCGGTAGTAAGGCAATAGGTCTATAGTTACGGGCATTAGATTTTTCACCACCCTTATGAAGAGGAATAATAATGGCTTTCTTTAGGCACTCTGGAAATTTACCTTTTTCAAAGGAATCATTAATTAGTGAGACGAGGATTTCCAACACATTTTCTGTGAGATTAGAGACATTTTTATAGATAGTCCATCAGTACTACAGGATGATTTGCTTTTGATACTATTGATTGTTTGGGTCAGTTCAGAGTTATCGACTGGTTTTATTTTTTTTATTTTTTTTTTGCTTGAAAAATGGCTATGGCAGAGCCAATTAGCCAGACTTGTTTGTGATTGATTGCAGATTCATAGTCATAAATTTTTAATTACATAACGGAAATTACAATATTATTTTTTTGATACAACATATTATTATATTATATATTTTAATTTGTGGTAATCACTTTTTTTACTATTTTTTTGTTATTTTTTTACTTGTTTTTTTTTTCTTTTTTTGTTTCTATTTTTTTTATTTATTTATTTTTTTTGTTATTATTATTTTATTATATGTTCTTTTTTATATCTTATTTTTTTATAATTTTTTCAAACCAAATTAACAAATTAATCCTAGTTTACAATTTGTATTTACATAATTTAACATGTTTATAAATGAGGACTGGTTTTAAAAAGAATGAATTCGAGACCTTTCTTGAATTAAGGAGATAGGAAATGGGATCTTGTTGCGGCAAAATAGTTGATATTATATTTTTACTCACATTAGCGAAGTAATCGTTTAGACTTTCAGGATTTGCAAGGGAAAATGATTGAGCTGTGTGAGTTTTATTTCGAAGATCGTTTATTATAGACCAGGTTTCTTTTGCAACACTTTTTGAGCTTCCCAGACGATTTTGATAATAGGCTTTTTTAGCTGATTTGACAAGTTTTAGATATGTTGTCCTGTACTTCGTGATATATTCAGTGACAGAAACATTGGTAGTAAATTTCTTGATGTATAGAAGTGAACGCATATTCTTGGCTGATATGCGGATACCTTTCGTAACCCAAGGTTTCCGATGTTTTGGCTTAATAGGAATTAAAGGAAATGCCTTATTGAAGATGCGGAGAAGCTTATCTAGAAAATCACTGAAATTATAGTCCACGTCTATAGAAGGAAACTGCCACTCAGAAGTTAAGCATAAACGTCGGGTTATTGAGGAGGGTTTTCTGAAGATGTTAAACTTCGTATATACTGCTTCATGATCAGATAGTCCCGCATTAATAACTGTAGAGCAGACATCAAGGGGTGAGAAATCTGAGACAATATAATCGATTATGGTAGATGTAGTTTTTGTAATCCTTGTAGGAGAATTAACGTGCATTGAGAGACCATATGATTCAAATATGTTGACCAGGGACACTTGGGTAGCACAAGCAGCAACATAATTAATGTTAAAGTTACCGCATCGAATTTTTCTGCTTTTATGAGGCAGATCATCTAACAAATTTAGCAGGTTCTGAAAAAATAGTTCCACGGTAGAGTCAGGTGATCTATAAATGCTAATAATGTAAAGATTAAGATTTTTATTATAAACTAAGGAAAACTCAAAGACGGATTCACCTAACAAAAAGTCATATTTTGTTACCAGAGAAAAATCATTATTTCTAGAGAGAATTAGAGTGCCTCCATAAGCCGAACTTGGACGATCATACCTGGCAATTGTGGTATATTTTTCTACAAAAAAAGGCTCGTTGACTTCAAGCCAGTGCTCTGTAACCGCAACTATCGGGGGAAATCCTAATTCCTCCAGAAACAAAAATAATTCATCAGTTTTATTTCTTATAGAACGAATATTAATCAGAACCATGCCAAAGTTGTCATCACTAAAATAATCTTCTCAATGACTTTTTTGTAAATTCTGCCTCTCATTTCTTTTTCGATATTTTTATTTCTCCATATTGTTTCATTCAGGCAACCTGTGGCTCTGTTTTCTCTATTAACTTGATTACTTTTGTTTCGACCTTTTCGTAGCTAGATAATGTGATACCTAGATATTTAGACTCCATCACTTGTTCTATTATCTGATCCTCCAGATCTAATTTACATCTTAGTAGATTTGCTGTTATAACCATGTATGTATTTTGTCTTTTTTGGGGAAATTAACATGTTAAATCTTCTGGCGTTTATATTAAATTGATGCAGCATATGTTGTAAATCATCTTCACTTTCACTTTGAGAGATTAGTATTGCATCATTTACATAGCAGATTATTTTAAGTTGTTTTTCTCCCATCTGGTATTCTTTTTTAGTTTTTACTTTTTTATTATTTCTCTTATTTTATCTCTTAAGAGAGAGAAAACAGTGCAATACATGAAGGAAATGGTAGATAACCAGACAGAAGGCACGGAAGAAATAGGTAAAAAATGAATAGGTGATAGCAAAGTTCGACGCTCTTATTGGGCATAAGAACAACAAGAAAAAGATCAGGTTGAACAATAGAAGACCAGGGAATCTCCCGGAGTCTTCTGTTGTGTTGTTCTGGTAGATATTTTCAATTGTTTCAATTATTCCTAGAGGTACCTCTCTTGTGTACAATAAGTGGATAACATCCTTTAATTTGACCTTGTCAACAGCCTTCTTAAGGTCCACAAAATATAAATATGCCAGTTATTTGTATTCTAATGATTTCTCTTGAACTTGATCTTCCCAACCAAAAACCTTGTTGTTCTGCTAACGTTATAATTATTTCAAACTGAGTTTTAAAGCATAAAATCTTACTGAAATTACATATTTTAAGGAAAAATGGTTACGATTCGAGGCACGGTGATAAAAGCTACTCAAGTGAAACTAATTAGTCAATTCTGGACATTTATTTGTTCTAATTGTTCAGGAACCCAAGTTTTAAGACAACCAGATGGAGTTTACACTGTACCGAGTAAATGCCAGACCAAAGACTGCAGAGCTCGATCAAATTTTTCTGTTGATCACGATTCTCCATTTAATAAAGTGATCAGTTGGCAATCTATTAAAATCCAAGAGCCGTTATGGGCTGATCAAGTAAGATTTTCTCATTAAATACGTAATCTAAGTTTTTTAAATGTTGTTCATATATATTTAAAGAATTAATAAATATTTTGGGAAAGAATTCATCGATAAGCAAAAAATTGCAATCAAGTTTTGCAATGTGGATATGTTATTTTCTAACCTTTTTAAATTCTTTTGATAGAATAACTCTCTTTTGATTATGATTCCTGTCGAATCATTGTAAGTCCATTTTTTTCACTTATGTTATTTCAAAAATGTTGTTTGGGATAAACGAATTAACACGTTGATGGACAGTGCGTCAAATATATAAGCAAGTGTTGTGACACTGTATGTATTTTGCAAAGTAGAATAGGGGAAAATGCAATGTCTATAGACGTCGTGTCACATTACATTAATGGAAATTAGACGACTATAGACGTTCTGTCTGTCAACGTGTTAAATAACTTTTAAACTAATTGATGAATTACTCTGAAATTTTAACCAGATTTTTAACACTGTAAGGCCCAACTTTCTAAGGATTATCAAGGTTGTAGGTTTATTTTTACAATATTTTTTCAATACATTTTACAGTTTTCTAAGCAAAAAATTAAATCAAGTGACACTTCAGCAGCCAGGGTACTGAAGCGTTTTTTCGACAAGTAATACCTATAGGAACAAATTGTAACTATTTCCTGCGTAGGATCTGGCGGCAATTTTTATTTATAAACAATTAACTGTCAAAAAATGGCATTTTTCCTTTTTTTCAAATCAATGGAAAACAGTAAAACTTATGATTTTTTTAGTACAAATATCTTTGAGATTATGGAAAAAGCTTTAAAATGACATATTAAAAAGTTTGATATACTTATTTATTGTTAATATAATTGCGAAAAAAGGTCGGAATTTCAAAAAAAATTATTTTCGCAATAACTATTGTAAAAATTAGTGTACAGGTTTGAAATTTTTGTCAACTGAGGGTTCTTTGGTGCTTAATATGTGATAAAAATTTCAAAGCGATTCATTCAATTGTTTAAATTTTATTCGAATTGTTTATCTCAGAGAGCATTTTTTTTTGCAATAACATAAGTCAGAAAAAAATAACGTTAGAACCATTACAAAGTTGTCAAATGGAAGAGCTATATTTTCAACTTGGTTTAAAAAAAGGGAATAAGAAATGCATTTATTAATAATAAATAATTATGCAAAAGTATCGTAAATCTTTCCTTATAAACTTTTTCCAAAAAAATTAACTTTTTTACCCTGTTTTAAGTGCACAACTATCAAGTAATGTTATTTATATCATAATTGATAAAAAATTGTAATAAATATATATAATTTCTTAAATAATAAAATAAAAAGTTTATAAGGAAAGATTTACGATACTTTTGCATAATTATTTATTAATAATAAATGCATTTTTTATTCGCTTTTTTTAAACCAAGTTGAAAATATAGCTCATGCTCTTTCATTTGACACCTGTGGAATGGTTCTAACGTCATTTTTTTCTGACTTATGTTATTGCAAAAAAATGCTCTCTGGTATAAACAATTTGAATAAAATTTAAACAATTGAATAAATCGCTTTGAAATTTTTATCACATATTAAGCACCAAAGAACATTTAAGTGACAAAAATTTCAAAGCTATACACTAATTTTTACAATAGATATTGCGAAAGATAAAAAAGATCAAGGCAGGTTTTGTTTATATTTGATTCAGAGTTAGACCACCATCTCCATATAGCTATTTCAGCATCCTTATGCCTCATCGGTGAAGCTCAGAAATCTCAACTCGCAAGATATTGCGAAATTATTTTTTTTTTGCAATTCAGACCTTTTTTCGCAATTATATGAACAATAAATGAGTATATCAAACTTCGTAATACGTCATTTTAAAGCTTTTTCCATAATCTCAAAGATATTTGTACTAAAAAACCAGTTTCACTGTTTTCCATTGATTTGAAAAAAAAGGGGAAAAATGCCATTTTTTGACACTTAATTGTTTATAAATAAAAATGGCCGGCAGATCCTACGCAGGAAATAGTTACAATTTGCTCTTATAGGTATTACCTGTCGAAAAAACGCTTCAGTACCCTGGCTACTCGAGTGTCATGGGAAAAACCTTGTTACCCTGGACTATTATTTCTCTGTACTAATTGCTATTATTATAAAAACAAAACATTTATCTCTGTTTGTATATTTTGTTAATTATTTACATTAAATTTCGGTTTTTTATGTACTAGTATGAAACAGCAAGAACACCAAGAACATTAGATTGTGAGTTATCTGAAGATTTAGTCAAAACATGTTTACCTGGAGATGATATAACTCTGACTGGTGTCATTAAAGTAAGTATATGTTACATTATTATTATAGTCCAGGGCGCATCTGTTTTGAGATGTACGTTGAGAGGTGACTAATATGTTTTTGCAGAAATTGCTTGGAATTAACTCATATAATAATAATTGGGTTATCCTCCCACTCAAAAAGGTCCGGAACATTGTTTAAATCATCAAAATGTCAAAAAATGAAGGAAAAATTCTTTTTTTTTCTTCGTATTTTGATTATAACTTTAAAAGTGTTCATTTCCGAAAAAAGTTGCACTGACATAAAAGTTGCGTAATTAAATTTCCTACAATATAGGATTGGTTAAAAATTTAAAAAATGGTCATTTTTGTTGCGAAGTAGCTATAATTGCGAAAAAAAAAACATAAAAAAACAAGTATTCGCATTTTACGTTTTTCAACCATTTATGCTACACTTAGGACCTTCATATTTCACCCAGAAAAACTTTATTATACAATAAAACAACACTGTAAATTTTATTAAGATCGGTTTAACAGATTTTGCAAAATAAATTTTGTAATCCAGCATTCGCAAAAAATGCATTTTTTCAAAATGTTGCAGGACTGAAAATAAAGCAGATAGCAAGTTAAAAAAAATTACATATAGAAGGATACTGTGCCTTTCATTTGCAATTTGCAAAATTAAAATCCGTTAACTACAACGCCGTCAGGAATTTTTTTAAATAAACAATAATTTTTGGTGCTACGCGCAGGACAGCGGATACGTTTGCTCTGATTGGGTATTCCAATGACCTATCAGAAATTATCGTATATTGCGGCTGTGGACAAACAAATGTGTCATTGTTAATAATTGTTAAGTTGATGTTTTAATATTTGTTATAATAATTGTTAAATTTTTATTGTTTTGAGAAGAGAGACAAAAGTAAGTTAATACTTGTAGTGACTTTTTAAATAGTTTTTAAAAGCAACAGGTACTTAAGTGTAAATATTTTAGCATTGTAATGAAAAATTATATATTCTATTTGGAAAATGTAAAATGTTTGATTCACACACCACTTCACTTGATTGATTTCCACAAAAATTTCTTCCTATCTTTATCTAATATATTATTTTCTTACTCTATATTTTGTTGTATTTTAATATTTTAATTCCACAAACATCAAACTAATTTGATTATTGTTTGTGAAATATTGTTTAAACAATTGCATATCTTTAAAAATAATAAACTTTTATTCTCTATGTTTAAATACATATATGAAAATAGAAAGTTTTTGCTAAAAAAAGTATTATTTCAAAGGGCAGAGTATTTGTTTTTATTTTGCAATAAACAAATTTATTTATGTACATCGAAATATACTAAAAATTAAAATTTATCAATCATTATCAAAGGTCATTGGAATGCCCAACCAGAGCAAACTTATCCGCTGTCCTGCGCGTAGCACCAAAAATTAATGTTTATTTAAAAAAATACCTGACGCCGTAATAGTTAACCGATTTTAATTTTGTAAGTTACAAATGAAAGACACAGTATTCTTTTATATTCAAAAATACTTAACTTGCTGTCTGCTTTATTTTCATAGTGCAGTCACTGAAGGTTTTCACCTCCGATTTCGTTGAACCTCCTTTGATTTTCATGAAAATTGGTGAGTAATTAGAGGATACCTTAAGGAACAAAGGTGACATGATGCCAACTTGCGCTTTTACCCTGGGGGTGGATGCCACCCCTTCTCGGGGGTGAACATTATTTTATTAAAAATAATATCATAAGTCGATAGAGGGACAAATTATAAGCAAAATTTGTTATATAAAGTTATTAAAATAAATGAACACTTTTTGATTATTAAAGACCAAAAATTTTATTTTTTCGTAAAAAATGCATGATTTAAATCGGTTTTTCAGGTATAAACCAAAAACTATAAGCTTTCACAAAAAAGTTATTATTACTGAAATTAAAGATAATAAAAAACTGAATACATTCCTTACATAAAAAACTAAACTAATATTAGTTCAAAGTGAGTTATTGGCAATTGAATGTGTAGTTTTTTCGACTAGTACTCAAATCTAAGTATTCAAACTTAAATAACGGGAAAACGATGCAATGTATAAAATATTCCTGCTAAACATTTGCCAAAGTACTTCGGAATACCTATCAAATGAGCTTCAGAACAAGGTAATAGCGTCAAAATTAAGCAAGTTATAATGAAAATAAAAGTTCCGTTTCGAATTTTTTAGGAAAAAGTGAAAAATAAAACATACGCCATTTCCAGAAAAATTAAAATTTATAGTAATCCTTACAAGAACTTCTTTATATTAGCATAAGTAATGTTTTAGATAATTTTGACCGGTTTAGAATGCATATTTCTGAAAAAAAGATATAATTTAAAAAAAATTATAATTTTTAAAATTATTGTAATTCTCGTATTCTTTTGATAATAACTCCAAAAATACTCAATATACGTAAAACATTTTATATAACCAAATTTTAGTTTTTTCTGTGCCAAATATTTTACCTGTTTTACTATTTCTATAAGGTAAAAATAACCAAGATAGAAACGTTTAAATCTTAAATTTTGTTGTGGGAACCATGCAACCGGGGTCATTTAACCTTTTATTTTAAAAAAAGTAAGGAGCTTAAATTATTGGGTTTAACGTGCTTAAATAGCACCTAAAATTAGCTGTCAAACAGTTTTTAGATGAACCTGATATCGTAAACACGAACCGAGTTATTAAAAAAAAAACAATAACATTTTTTGGAAAAATTTTTAAAAGATAAATTTTGGAAAAAAATTGGAGCATAAATTTTAACGCTATCAACATGTTCGGGGGCTCATTTAAAAGATAATTTTAAGTACTTTGACAAATGTTTAATAAGTTTATGTTATAAAATGCATCAATTTCCCGTTATTTTAGCTTGAATACTTGAGTTTTTTACTCGCCGAAAAAAATATACATTCAATTACCTATAACTCACTTTTAGTTAACAATAAAAGGTTTTTGTAGTAAGGGGTTTATTTCATTTTTTATTAGCTTCAATTTTGATAATAATAACTTTTTTGTAAAAACTTACACTTTTTGAGTTATTGATGAAAAATTGGTTAAAAACATGCATTTTTCTCAAGAAAAATTAAAATCTTTGATCTTTAATAACTCAAAAAGTTTTGATTTATTTTAATAACTTTATATAACAAATTTTGCTTATAATTTGTCCCTCTATCGACTTATGATATTATTTTTAATAAAATAATGTTCACCCCCGAGAAGGGGTGGCATCCACCCCCAGGGTAAAAGCGCAAGTTGGCATCATGTCACCTTTGTTCCTTGAGATATCCTATAACCACTCACCAATTTTCATGCAAATCGATGGAGGTTCAACGAAATCGGAGATAATAGCTCATATCCACCTATCCGGTGACTACTATCAGTCCTGCAACATTTTGAAAAAATGCATTTTTTGCGAAAGCTGGATTGCTAAATTTATTTTGCAAAATCTGTTGAACCGATCTTAATGAAATTTTTGCACGATTGATCATTTTTGACTGTTTACCGTGACAGATTTTACGTCAGTAGGTGACATTTACTAGCAACTCGACGGTAAGTAATCCAACTCGACGGTAAGTACTCCAACTCGACGGTAAGTAATTCACTTACCGTCGAGTTAAAAAATCTCTTAATTTTAATTTATTTTTTGAAAGAATAAAGAAAACTAACGAATTATTTATTAATATTGAAACTTATGGTACAATTTGTTAAATTATTTAATGAAATCCCACTTGTTATTATATAATTCTTCTCTTCTACAGGCACTAGATATTCCCAATATCATTGCGACCTACAAATTATGAAAAAATCTTCATTAGAGTATTTCTTTTACCTAAACTAGCTTATATTACCTTGTGAACTAGAAATTATTCATCCGGTGCTTCCATCAGAAATTTTTCAAATTGCTTCCGTGTAAAAATGCTCGCTTTCTTAGGCCTATAGCCAACATTTTTTCTCTTTAAATACGCGATCAAAGTTGAAAACTTGGAAATATCAATGCCATCATAAAGAAAAACGGTGGATTTAATCATTGAATATTCTGCCCAGAGGCTTCCAGGAGCTTTCAACTGCATATGTCTTTGAACGAAATATGCCAATAGAGTCTTTTCTTCGATTCTTAAATTCTTGCCTTCGCACCATTTTTTAAAACTTTGGTAGGTATTTTGATAACGGATTTTGGATTTTTCGGGAATAATTGCGGAACACCCTTCTTCCCAAGCCCGTTCAATTTCTTCAAATTCACTTTCGCTCATATTTTAATTTATAATAATCAAAATTGTACTTAAAATTATTGACAACTAAATAAAAACTCAATTCTCCATTGTTGTTATGCACCCTAGTTACTACCTAACAACCAAAGTATCTACCTTGATAAAATGAATGAAACTAGTCAATATGACGAAAATGTTTAATTTTATAATTTATAATGGTATCAATCGTGCAAAAAACGTTATAAGCATGTCGAACGTTAAGGGTAACCGATCTCAGACAATAATTGGAGTCGTCGCCCCGCTCCTCCTCCAAACAATTGTCTTCGATCGGTATAAAACCCTTACCGTTCTCCATACTTAATATACTATTACAGTGTTGCTTTTTTATATCATAAAGTTCTTCTGGGCGAAATATGAAGGTCCTAAGTATAGAATATTTTTAGCCAATCTTATGTTGTAGGAAATTTTATTACACAACTTTTATATCAGTACAACTTTTCTCGGAAATGAACATTTTTAAAGTTATAATCAAAAAACGAAGAAAAAAATCGAATTTTTCCTTCATTTTTTGAAATTGTGATTATTTAAACAATGTTCCGGACCTTTTTGAGTGGGAGGATAACTCAAATATTCTTATATGAGTTATTTTCAAGCAATTTCTGCAAAAAAATATGAATCACCTCTTAACATCCAAATGTACTAATATTTTTACAGATGCGCCCTGGTCTATTACTCTGAAATCCGTCTTTATTAGATGGTTACAAAAAAATATTTTATTGGCAATAGTTATCTAGTTAGAAGCATATATCTGTTGTGCTTTATCATTTAACCATCTTGTCTAGCCCAGGCCTGCCTCATGGTGAGGTTCCGCATCCTTGGAAGTTGTCTGTATCTACATATAACCTATGCCTTTAGTTTTTCCTGAGTTCTAGATCCCACAGTCTTATACGGCCTCCTTTCTTCATTTTGTAGTGCGTATCCGATTCGAATGTTGGCGACAATCATGGCAATTTGTACTTTGCATACTGCTGCTCTGAAAATATTTGTGGTTGTCGTGTTGAATCACGTACGTAGATTTTTCAGCCAGAAATTTCAGCCTTCCTGGTCCTGGTTGTCCTTCTACTTTTCCCTGTAAGACCAGTTGCAGCAGTCCATATCTTTCACTGTTCCTCATGATGTGACCGAGGTATTCGATTTTGGCTGTTTTTATTGTGATTAACAGCTCTTTTTCTTTTTGTATTCTTAATAAAACGTCCTGATTAGTAACGTGGTCTGTATAAGATATCTTCAGGATTCGATGATAAAGCCACATTTCGAATGCCTCAGTTTTCTTGCAGGTGGAGCCTGTGAGAGTCCATGACTCAATTCCGTAAAACATTACATGTACAGGAAACATGTAACATAACAGTATAGGAAAGATATAACATTGTAGTAACCTGATTGTTATGGGCTCAGCGGCCTCCACAGTAGCATAAAACCTATAGCTCAGTTTCCTCATATGGATAGAATAAGCAAAAAACTTCGCCTTCTATCAAGCCCAAAGCCTTTCAGCTGCGTCTTAAGTAGATCCCCTATAAATTTGTTTGAATACCCCTTGATAATTTCTTTAACATACAGGTTGGATGTCTTGTCTTGGTGCATTTGTGTCAATGGATGTCCTTTTCTCTATGCTCAGAATTGCGAGCATATACAGGGTGATTCATTAAGAATGTCCAACCTCTGAGTTGTAGATTCTAGACCTCAAAATATTAATATTTAACCCAAATCACTTATATAAAATGTGCCTCGTTACTGAGTTACAGGGTGTTCTATTTAAAAATTTAATAACCATTTTTACCCAGTACTTTAAAACTATTTGACATATCCTTATCATACTTTGCAGAAAGTGTAGTTGCCGTACACCCTACTAAATTATAATAAACAAACGTTTCTGGCTACTACCAGAGGCGTACGACAGGGGACAGTGCATGGTTTACCCTTCCCAAATTCTACGCCACTGGCGAAATTGCTATTTTAGCACAATATTTCGATTTTCCAATACTTTCTATGTAAATAATATACTCTTCATTCGTAACGTTAAGGTCATTAGTTTTCGAGATATTTGAAGTTGAAAATGAAACTTTGAAGAGTATATTATTTGCATATAAAGTATTGGAGAATCTAAAAATTATGCTGAAATGGCAATTCCATCAGTGGCGTAGAATTTGGGAAGGTTCAACCATTCATTTTCCCCTGTACGCCTCTGGTAATAGCCAGAAACGTTTATCTAACACAAATTAGTAAGGTGTGCAGTACCTACACTTTTTGGCAAGTATGATACGGCAATTTCAAATACTTTTAAAGTACTGGGTACAAATAATTTTTAAATTTTTAAATCAAACATCCCTATTACATAAATATTAACTATTTGTATCCAGTATTTTAAAAGTATTTGACATATCCTTATCATACTTAGCACTTAGTGTAGATACTGTACAACCTACTAAAATATGTTAAATAAAACTTTCTGGCTAGTACCAGAGGCGTACGACAGGGGAAAGTGAATGGTTGACCCTTCCCACATTCTACGCCACTGGCGGAATTACTATTTTATTGCAATTTTTCGATTCTCCAATACTTTCTATGCAAATAATATACTCTTCATCCGTACCGATAAAGTCATTAGTTTTCGAGATATTTAAAGTTAAAAATGAAGGAGCACAATACATTAATCAAAATAGCTATGCCGTTTCATTTTCAACTTCAAATATCTCGAAAACTACGAGTACAACTACATTCTACGAATGAAGAGTATATTACTTACATAGTGGCGTAGAATTTGGGAAGGGTCAACCATTCACTTTCCCCTATCGTACGCCTCTGGTAGTAGCCAGAAAAGTTTATTTATCATAATTTAGTAGGATGTAGAGTACCTATATTTTCTGCCAAGTATGACAAGGATATGTCAAATAGTTTTAAAGCTTTGGATAAAAATATTTATTACATTTTTAAATAAAACACCCTGTAACTCAGTAACGAGCCACATTTTATTTAAATGATTTGGGTTAAATCTTAATATTTTGAGGTCTAGAATCTACATCTCAAAGATTGGACATTCTTAATGAATCACCCTGTATAGGTCTACAAATTTTATTTGAATTAATTATATATGTCATTTTAGGTTCGAGACGTAAACAGTAATTTTGGTAAAAATAAACAAAACACAATTTTTAATCTATATTTGGATGCAGTATCCATTTTTAACAATAAGAAACAGTGCAAGGGTGAAACAAATGATGGCATCACCTTTAACCAAAACGATTATTTTGAAGTAAAGGTATGTATGTAGTAAGGTGTCCTATGGGAAGTACATAAATTTTACAGTTTTTTCTGGACACAATGAATTTTACAACCTCTTGCAAACATAAGCGATAGGTGTAAACATGGTATAAACTCTGTTAACATTTTGTACATTTAGGTATTTTGTGGTGGACCAGACTTAATATTACTAAGTAGGCAGAAAGAGACTGATGTGTTCCCCTTTTGCCTATGACACGTAATATTATACATCGAACGTCACTATTCACGTCAAACTTGTAACGAGTAGCTCTTTCAGGACGACAGACTCAGTAAAACACAGGTTAAAAATAAAGTAAATCTATTTAAGATAATTATATACAGTTTAAAACAAATAAAATAAAATCTAATTCTATCTTATGCAAAGGAAAAATAACATTATACTTATTACTGTCATCAAAACATAATAGTAATATTAAATCGATACAATACGCAACACAATATATACAATAACAATCTCGCCACACATTCAGACATGGAGACATCGCATTTCAATTCAATGCGATAACGACATGGAACAGCGACACACGGTCACTCGTTCATCGTTACTACCGCTCACTGCGGTAACGGTTAAGTGGAACGCCACGTCAATACTGTGGCGTCTACCTAGGCACAGTTCCACCTCAACCCGGTGCCTCTCTGCCATCGAGTTATTGCTAATTCAACACGTTAGTAACAACTGAATGTATGATTCTCCTGGCTCGTCTTAAATACGCTCTCGATGCCATTTCTCCCTCGGTTTCGCCCAGCGGTGGTATGAAAAGGGGATGCGCCAACATGGCTACTCCTACGGTCGGTCGGCCGCTCGCCAGCTGAGGCATCGTATCATTCCACCCCCTTCTAATCGGGTGGATCCCATCGTATCATTAAATTAATACACAAACTAGACTGGGTCACGGAAAGAAGGTTTTAAACAAATGGGGTAAAACAAAGGTTACTAGTTTAACTGTGCTCACAAGTTAAGGTTACTTTTTGAAATAAATTCTGTTAAATAGTCATATACGGTTTTATTATTTAATGACAAAAGGTAGCAAATGTTATAGGGAGGAAGGATTTTATGTTTGATTAAATTTTTTATTAAGTCATCAGTTTGTTGTATATATTTTGTACATTCAAAGAAAATATGGTTTAAATCTGCTTCTTTTTGACAATCTTCGCATAAATTGGAACTTAAAATTTTAAGTTTTGCCAGATGGGCTGGATAGCACGCGTGTCCAGATCTCATTCTGATAATAGATGTAATGTATCTACGTGGGACAGAGTAATTTTTAAACCAAAATTCACTCGGGATTGTGGGTTGTATCAGTGCATATTGTAAGTGGGAGTGTTGACTATATTCATAATATTCTTGTTTCCACTGCTTGTTTAGATCATTCTTGATTTTTATAAATACATCTGGAATGCAGAGCTTATAATCTGTTTTCACACCAGAATCAATGGCTTTCTTAGCTAATATATCTACATGCTCATTATACTCGAGCCCTATGTGAGCTTTAATCCACAAAAGTCTAACTGTTCTTTGCTCATGGTGTAATTCAAAAATAATTTTTTTAATTAGAAGAATGTAAATATTTGTGTTTTTACTGGGTAAAAACATAGTCTCAATGGCTAAAAGAACCGACAAAGAATCAGACGCAATTGTTGCGGAGCTGTCATTGGAACTCTTAAAATACTTTAATGCTTCATAAATTGCTATGGCTTCAGCAGTAAAAATTGAAAAATTATGATCCAGTGTAAACATGTTTTCTATACTTTTTGAGGGGATATAAAAAGCGCATCCAGTGCCAAAAGAAGACTTTGATGCATCTGTGTAAATAACTGTTGATTCTGGCCAGTTTTCTAATAAATTTCTTAAAATATTGAAGCTGATTGCAGTATTTACATGGTATCTTGGTTTAATTACCGTAATAGTTTACAAAAAAGCATCAAAGTCTTCAAAGTTTGAGCTATTATATGTATGTGAGTTGGTGTAATCGCAATATGAGAGATTTCTAAAAGCCTCACAAAGTGGAGGAGAGTTCTTGTGGATCCAGTATTTATTTATTAAATCTGCATTATTAAGTTTGCTAATATTGGAGTAGAGAGAGGGGTTTCTATGACAAATATTAATCAGAAATTTTTGACTAAGATATTCTCTTATATACCCCCTTCTCCTTGGAAAACAAAAAAAATGTAGCATACATTTTTTTGTGCCGTGTATGCTTCACGGCTTGGACTCATGAACGGTGTGGTCTTCGTCTGTTCTTCCTTACTTCGTAAACTGGCCCTGGATGGCTGTCAAGAAGATGCTTCCCTCTGTAGATCTTGGGCGTGGTCCCCTCAAATCCATTGGGACAGTGTGCCGAGGCTTTTCTACAGCAAATGGTCACATTCTTCCTTCTGGCTGCATCTGCGACAGTTTTACTCTTAAGGCATATTCTTTTTGTCGGTTTTCTCTTCGCAAACTGGTCTGGGATAATTGTCAAGAAGATGTTTCCCTCTGTAGATCTTGGGCGTGGTCCCCTCAAATCCATTGGGACAGTTTGCCAAGGCTTTTCTACAGCAGATGGTCACATTCTTCTTGCTAGCTTCATCTTAGACGGTTGAAGGTATTTTCTTACACGTCGTGGTTCCATCAACAGTGTCATCTTTTTCGGTGATTAGTGAATTGGTCTCGGATGACTGGCTAGAAGGTGTTTCTTTCTGTAGATCTTGGGCGTGATCCCCTCAACTCCATTGGGACAGTGTGCCAAGGTTTTTCTACAGCGGATGGTCGCATCCTTCCTGCTCGTTGCATCGGCGACGGTTATTTTCCGTTCGGATCATTCTCGGTTCGGTTAATTTTTGGTTCCTTAAAAATCTAAAAACAAAGAAACTTAAACATCTTTGAACGGGTTCTATTTATATATCCACGACGCACACTGGTAAATTTCACCGAAAACCTGGCCAAATGTAAAAATTTAAGTTTATAGATATACCCCGAGAAATGTTATATGCACCTTGCTCTGTAGGTTTTTGAGAATCATAAACGGCCGTTAAGGGTAGAAAAATACAAGCAGATCATGCATGGGCGCCCATATAAAAAATTTTCGGGGAGGGGCCAGACGTGAAGATGTTGCACATTACATTTTGTGTACTTTGGATGACAATATATTATAGTTTAAACCAACAGAAAAGCTAGGGGGCCGTGGCCGTGCTCATGGTTATGGGCGCCTATGAGATTATATATATGAGTGTAAAGTTGTGATTAAACGACAGCGGACCGAATAGAAATCAAATGTGTTATACAATAATATTGGGGCATTGTTTGGTTTTCATTTAGAACTATAGACGTGAATTATTTTGTTAATTTATACTGGATGCTATGTCTGGAGGTAAGTGGAATATTTTAATATACTTTTTAGACTTTTTTTTCGTAAAATAGACTTGATTTACAACATATTTGCAAAATATTGGCAAGCATTTTCAATCGTTTTAAGTTTTCCAAGTTTTGAAAAGGGAAAAGTAAAAAACTTTGCTCAGCAAAGATATTTTGCTTAATAAATAGTTCAAAATGTATATAAATAATCCTCAAAAAATCATCTGCAGCCAGGTGAATCCTTAGCGGAATTTTTCATTTTAAAAAAATATAACATGCTAGAGAATTTCTAAATTACGAGACTTTAATGTTATATGGTCAGTTAATAAAGTAAGAACAAAATATGAAGCATCTGATCCAGTAAATTTACAGTTTTTTTACACAAGAGCCGCCATTTTTTGATATTTTTTTGCTTTCTTCTTCTTTTTCTTAATCTTTACTTTTTTACTTTTCCCATTTTAAAACTTGGTAAACAGAAAACGATTGAACATTCTTGCCATCATTTTGTAAATATGTTGTAAATAAAGTTTATGTTAGGAAAAAGAATCTAAAAAGTATATTAAAATACTCCACTTACCTCCAAAAATAGCATCCACTATAAAATAACAAAATAATACACGTCTATAGTTTTAAACGAAAACCTAACAATGCCTCAATTGTATAACTCACTTTAATTTTATTCGGTCCGCTTTCGTTCAATCCCAACTTTACACTAATATAAATATGTGATATGCTTGTATTGTTCTACCCTCAACGGCCGTTTATGATCCTCAGAAACCCACAGAGCAAGATTCACATAAAATTTCTCGGAATATATAAACTTAAATTTTTGCATTTTGGCCAGGTTTTCGTCAAAATTCACCACTGTGCAACGTGGACCTGTTACTGAGTCTGTGTCTTTGCCTGTTGTCAATTTGTGACGTTTACTTGTATGATGTCTTATTTTTGCTCGGGTGCCAATTTGTAAAGGGCAGTTACAAACTGGTAGCTTTTATTTTGCTCGGGCGCCATTTTGTAACCTTTACCTCTTTCAGGACGACAGACTCAGTAAAACACAGGTTAAAAACAAAGTAAATGTATTTAAGATAACTATATACCTACAGTTCAAAATAAATAAAATAAAATATAATTCTATCGTCTACAAAGGAAAAATAACTCACAACTAACAAACTCACGTAAAATGTCGTTCTTTACATGACGTTCAATGTCAACCTTGTTTTTTTTTGCAGAAAATTCATTGTGAACCAAACTTGTTCAGTTTGCTGGTAAATTCCTTGTGTCCGAATATTTACGGCCACGAAATAGTCAAAGCAGGTCTTCTCTTAGCTTTACTGGGCGGTACAAAATCAGAAACGTTCAGGGGAGAGTCCCATATCCTCGTGGTTGGAGATCCAGGTCTAGGAAAAAGTCAGATGCTACAGGCATGCGCAAACGTTTCTCCCAGAGGTAAGTACAAGGCGACAGAAATATATGAAATAGCCAAGGTCAGACTGATGGAAAATTTTGGTTACGCGACGTTGTCAGAACAATCGGGTTTCAAAGGTTTTTCGGTTTTTTATTTGTTACCTGGGTTAAGTTGGTAGATTGCCATAATACGTTGCAGGGTTGGTATGTCGAGTTGAAACACTGACTCTAACTTATAACTTTATTTATGATTTACAACATCCATCAACATAAGGTTACTAAGATGTTGTTTCGCGGGATAGTCCTTCAGGACACCCTTCTCGCATGACTGCTAACTGGCATAGTAACGATCTTAATCTTAATATGAATAATAACAATGCCAATATTAATCCCTCTGTGGGCTATTTATATCTTCTTATAATTCGGACTTTGAAAAGTAAACGATACGTGAGTCTCTGCGAGGTTACACAAACAAACTCCGTCAATCAACCTTCGTTTTGTTTGTTTATGTAGAAACAACATTTTTTGTAACAACCTAAATACTTAAATTATATACATTTTTTAGATACATATTATATTATACAGTATTTCCCTTACTGTACACCTGTTTCACAGTAAAATTTCCTTCTACATAAATTTTAAAACATTGTGTATAATTTCATGGAATTGTGCACTTAGTGTCCTATTTTTCAAGGCACTTATAACATTCATGTTTATTAAAAAAAATTAAATGTATGTATTCTAAATAAACAACTACATTAACCATCAAAATTAACGCACCACCTTAAAAATGGGACATTTTTTATGTCTTGTGTTTCCTAAACCTGTTGTCCGATTTTAGTGATTAGCAACGTTCTTTATCAATACAGGGTGTTTCTAAATAAGTGCGACAAAGGAGCAATTTTGCATGAAAAAATAATGACCGTTTGATTTGTAAACATATGTCCGCAAATTCTTCGTTTCCGAGATACGGGATGTTGAATTTTTTCTTACAAACTGACGATTTATTTATTGCTCTAAAACCGGTTGATATATGCAAATGAAATTTGGTAGGTTTTAAGAGGTAGTTATTGCGCATTTTTTGGGATACAATTAAGAATTTTATATTCACCATTGGCGTGCATTTTTGTTTGGCGTTTAAAATTCTTAATTGTATGTCAAAAAATGCGCAATAACTACCTCTTAAAACCTACTAAAATTTATTTTCATGTCTCAACCGGTTTTAGAGCAATAAATAAATCGTCGTTTGTAAGAAAAAATTCAACATCCCGTATCTCGGAAACGAAGCATTTGCGGACATATGTTTATAAAGCAAATGGTCATTATTTTTTCATGCAGAATTACCCCTTAAAATTTGTCGCACTTATTTAGAAACACCCTGTATTGATGAATAACATGGCTAGTTGTTTAAGTACCTAATTTTTTATTATCCCACATAAGCGAATGAATCGAAAAGCAAAATGTTAAGAAAGCCTAAGGCTACAGTTGAGTTTTAATTTCAATATTTTATACACGCTGGAATATTCCACAGGGTGTTCCAAACTTTGAGGAAAAAACACACTATCATTGTTACACCCGGTATACAATGACACTTAACTGTTTAGCAATAATATTACTACATCGATATTCTTGAAGAATAAAGCTATAATATACTAAAAAAATCACTCAAATCGGACAACAGGTTTAGGAAATACGAGACATCAAAAATGTCCTATTTTTAAGGTGGTGCGTTAATTTTGATGCTTAGTGTATTTGACGATTTTATATGGAAATGTCGCAAAACCACTGATTTCGTGCACAATGCATTTTAAATGGATGTTTACTCTTTGCACCAAAGTATTCAACTGAAGTCCCTTCTCTTTAATTTGCTACCTGAGCTGAGTGACTTTCGCGGTTTTAGATATTTCTATACAATTGTAAGAATACAAATTTAGAATTTTTGGAAAAATTAATATACATTACTGTTATTCTTAGAAGAGAAAGGATCTAAGATAAGCGTTTGCATAAACAATATCCTTTTAATATAATCTTCAATTTTAAGGTGTTTATGTTTGTGGAAACACTAGTACCAGCTCTGGTTTGACAGTTACAATGACACGTGATGAAGGCGAATACTCTTTGGAGGCCGGTGCTCTAATGTTAGCGGATCAAGGCTGTTGTTGTATTGATGAATTCGACAAAATGCCTAATCAACATGCCGTAAGTTGCCAAGCTTTATAAAATTATTAAAGTACTAAAATAACAGGTGATTCAGTGAAACCATACGATTTGGCAACGCTACTAACGATAAAATAGAGGGAGTGAATCTTGTGAATCTAGAGAGTGGGAAGTTTAGTGTTTAGTTATCATGGAGGAACGGGTGAACAACGCGTATTTACTGTGAAAGCTTATTACAAAAATGGTGAAAGTTTTGTACGTGTACAACGAGCGTTTCGTTTACACTACCATTTGCCGCCCCGCAGTTCCGTCTAACATGGCTTTTAAGGCTTGGGTTAGAAACTTTAAAAGTAGTGGTTCAATATCACAGAAAAGAGGTGGCAGTGTCAGAAGTGCTCGCACACCACAGAATATTGAAGCGGTGCGAAATTCATTACACGCGAGTTCTCGAAGATCCCTGCGACGATGACGCGTAAATCTGGGATTAAGCTATACCACTACGAGCATAATTTTGCATAAAGATCTCCGGTATCATCCATACAAGATCCATATTGTGCAAGTCCTTAATGTTCTTCGTTATCCCACCCGACTAGGGTTTTGTGAAAAAATGTTGGAGCGTATTAATGAAAACGACAACTTGCTGCATAATCTTTGGATGAGTGGTAACGCCCACTTTCATATAAGTAGTACAGGAACCGAAGCTTTTCATCTCGCAATTTTTACAGAATGGATCGATTTGCTTGAAAATTTGAGAATAAGTAGTGGATAGTCCCAAGGATCAAAATCTATATGATGCCGAAAGGCGCTTTTACCATGGGGGTGGTTGCCCTCCCATCTCGGGGGTGGAAATTTTTTATTATATTTTGACCGCAAAAGTTGATAAAAACATTCACTCTATGCAAAAAATGTTCTATACATTTTTTTGATAAAATTCACAGTTTTTGGTTTATTCGCTATCGAAAGTGTTAGTTTTATATCGAAACAAAACTTTGTTTATTTACGTATTTTAATTCATAATATGGAAAATTTGCTATTATGAAAAGTTGTTCAGAATTAAAAATTATGTGAATTATAAAATTGGTTATAAAGGTACCTTACTCTTGATCGAAATTCATATTTTTTTATATACCTCGTATAAAATTAATAAAATTTGATAATATGATGGTTGCATTATAAATCTTAGACCATGAAGAGCTTTTTATGAAGAATAACTTTTCTTCATCAAATTAAAAATAAAAGAGTTATAAATGAAAATGTTGTTGGTATCCATAATTTGAGAAAAATCTTCAAATATTTTTTTCCATTAGAAGGATGTAATTGCACATATAAGACCATAATTTTTTATTCCAAACATTTCATATATTGGGTTCGCTAAACTCAGACACAACTGGCTAGTGATTTTAGTCAGTAATTTTGCCAATTCGACAAAAAAATAATTACTAAATAGTTAATAATTATTAAATAATTAGTATTTTGGCCAATTTCGGCAAAATTGGCAAAAAACAAAAAAAATAACTACTAAAATCATTAGCCAGTTGTGTCGAGTTTAGCTAACCGACTATAATAACAATTTTCATTTCATAACAAATGGAACAGTCCATTTATCATTAGGTACTCCCATTAAAGGGGAGGCCGTATACTCGTATAAACCTTTTTAAAGCTGTTAATAAATTATTGCTTTCAAAATATACTCAAATTGTATTTTTGAACATCTTATTTATTTTATATAATAATTCAATTCATTATCAAATGTTATTAATATTTTATTAATACTTAATTTAAAATTTAGTTTGACATTCACGAAATGTCAAACTCAAACGTAAATAACATATGCTTTGCTTAACAAATTCAGATTAAAAAAACTATCCTACTTACTATAAACGATTTCAGCTGACGTTTAGTGTGTCGGCGGAAAATAAAAGGATTGTGACGTCACATTTTAGACTTTGAGGTCGATTATATCGAAGACGGTTAGAGATATCGAAATGCCTTTTTCAGATTTGGATTCAGAAGACAAAACTACATAAGAATCCATTGATAAATCTACTCTAAGTATTGCAGGAGCGGCGACGCAATAACACACAGACTTTGCGAATTTATGAACGAAAAGTTTTCGTTGAAAATCAATGTTTTTCGATATTATACTCATTTACGATTCACTCAATTTTTGCCGTAGCAAAAATTTTTCAAACCAAGTTCTTGGGAATTAAATAACCTACAATTTTATATTTAAACATTTTTTCGTATCTCTGATGCTAATCTTTCTATTCTGAAGAAAATGGCATTTTTTACCAACCTACAAAAATTCGTCATTCGCTTTTAACTCCAGTTTTTTTAAAACTAATCATTCTAAGCCAGTCAAACTTCTAGAATCTATTAATAATACATAAATAAAGATGAACGAATAAGGCTAATGACTAAAAACAGCGCCAACTTACAATATTATGCTTCCAATTGAATTTCTCCTTTTTTTTTTCAAAAAAATATATTGATTTTTTAACCGTAACTTTTTATTTTTTACCTTATAAAGTTTGGTAAAAAAAGAATTTTGTATAAGTTCTTTTTTTAGAAGTTTTTACAAGATCTATAAGGCTATTAATATTAAATCCTTTTAAAACCCTCAGTCGCGAGAAGAGCTGACTTTGAAAGGGTTGGTAAAGGTGGTTTTTGCATGTTATTACAAGTTTTAATTGTCAATACCTCACTCAATGTTTGCCGTAGAAAAAATTTTTGCAAACCGACTTCTTGGGAAATAAATAAGCTACAATTTTATGTTAAAACATTTTTTCATATCTCTGATGCTAATCTTTTTATACTGAAGAAAAGTGCATTTTTTACCAAACTACAAAAATTCGTTATTCGCTTTTAACTCCATTTTTTAAAAAAATCATTCTAACCCGGTCAAACTTCTAGAACCTAATACTAATACATTAATAAAGAAGACCAAATAAGGTCAATGACTAATTTAAATTAGGGTGCTGGTTAGGGGGTTGTGTCGGATCACTTTTTCGCTAAAAAAATAGGGACTGACATTCTTTTCATTATAAGTCACTTAATTTTTGAGATAGAGACTTTTTTTAATTCTTGAGATAGATATTTTGAAATTCTTTAAATTAGTTTACACAAGTTATCCTCGAAAAATGCATAGTTTTTCCGTATTTTGACTTTGAAACTACAATATTTAGCATTTGACGAAGAAGAGCTACCATATAATAAAGTATAGCTCGATTACTATTGGTCGTAAAGAAAATTAGAAAAAACGGTTTTGTTTATTTTTTCAAAAGATACATTTTTGTTAAGCAAAGTTGTTTTGATAAAACGAAAACTTTTTGAGTTATTAGCAGAAAACTGATTAAAAACATTGATTTTTTCGATATAAAACTAACATTTTGTATAGCGAATCAATCGAAAATTATTCATTTTATCAAAAAAATGTATTGAACGTTTTTTGCTTAGAATGAATGTTTTTACCAATTTTTGTGGTCAAACTATAATAAAAAATTTCCACCCCTGACATGGGGTGGCAACCACCCCATGGTAAAAGCGCCTTTCAGCATCATATAAATTTTGATCCTTGGACTATCCACTACTTCTCAAATTTTCATGCAAATCGATCCATTCTGTAAAAATTGCGAGGTTTTGTCCTATTTTAAGCTTCATTACTTGGACTAAAGTAGGTATATGAATAAACAAAATTTCCGCTATTGGTCCGAACAATCCGCGGCAATTACACGAAAGACACCTATATTCAGAAAAGGTAACCATGTGGTGTGCAATTTCTTCGTTAGGTATCATCGGACCTTATTTTTTTAAAGACTAAGATAAGCACGCAGTAATAGTAAACTATGATCGCTACGTGCACATGTTAAATATTTTTTTTCTTCCGGCAATCAATAATTACCGAAATGAACACACTACCTTTGAACAGGATGGTGCAACATGTCACACATCACGAGTGTCAATGGATTTACTAAGAAGATCGTTCCTTGGTCGTCTTATGAGTAAAAACGGCGATATTCCCTGGTCACCTCCTAGTCCGAAACTCTCCCTATGCGACAACTTTCTTTGGGGGTATCTTAAGTCGAAAGTGTTTGATTGAAAGTACCCCCCAAGTACTATCGAGGCTTTGAAAGAACGCATACGCGAAGAAGTGGAAGCAATCTTCTTCTTAACGTGCCCTATCAAGTCTCCTAGACGTTGGCGATTAACATGGCGAAACTGTCTCAAGCTATTCTAAATAGTTGTTCTGCTTTCTTTATTCCTGTCCACTCTCAGATATTCTTCAACCAAGAGGCCTGCTTTCTACCAATTCCTCTGCGTCCTTCGATTTTACCCATCATAATAAGTTGAAGAATATTATACCGGTCTCTCCTTACTACGTGTCCAAAATAGGCCATCTTTCTATATTTGATGTTATCAAACAGCTCGCGGGCAGCATTTGCTCTCTTAAGGACTGCCACATTTGTCAGCATAGCCGTCTATGGTATTTTCAGTATACGTCTGTGCAGCCACATTTCAAAGGCCTCCAATCGATTAATGGTGGATATTTTTAATGTCCATGCTTCGACACCATACAAGAGGACTGACCAAATGTAACATTTAATCATGCGCTTTCGAAGTTGAAGTTGCAAGTTATCATTACAGAAGAATGACCTCATTTTTAAAAATGTCGTGCTATCTCGATTCTACATTTTATCTCTTTATCTGGATCTAGTTGTTCAGTAATGTGGCAACCAATATATTTAAAACTGGGTACACTTTGAATTATATGACCATCAACATATAACCGTGAATCTTGATGGGCCAAACGGCTAAGGGCCAAACGGCTAAATACCATGTATTTTGTTTTTGAACAGTTTATGTTTAGGCCAACCTCTCTTCCCACTGTGTCAATGGCATTTAAAAGATGTTGTAATCCATTCATATCATCACTTAAAATAACTGTATCGTCTGCATATCTGATTGTATTTATCAGAATTCCATTAACTTTCACACCCCATTCCAAATTATGCAGCGCTTCCTTAAATATTCTATCTGAATATAATTGAATAACAGTGGGGACAGTATACAACCCTGTCTGACACCTCTTTGTATTTTGCATATTTCTGTTGATTTTCCATTTATGCAAGCTGTCGCTGTTTGACGCCAGTATAATTTTTCTATGATTCGTACATCTTGAGTATCAACTCCTTTATCCTTTAATATTTTAATTAATTTGTGATGTTGTACTCGATCAAAGCCCTTCTCATAGTCAATAAATACAGCAAAGACGTCTTTCCTTTGATCTCGGCATTTCTGCAATAATACGTTTAGTGCAAAGAGTGCGTCCCGGGTTCCCAGTCCATTTCTGAAGCCAAATTGTGTTTCGTCCGGGTCTTCTTCACATTTATCTCTGATTCTACTGTGGATGATACATAGAAAGATTTTCAAAGTGTGGCTCATAAGGCTTATAATTCTATAACACAGTTTTTCGGACGTTGGTTTTTTGGTAGGGTTATGAATTCAGACTTTAACCAATCTTCAGGGATATCACCAGTCGAATAAACATCATTGAAAAGTTTGACTAGTACATATTCCAATATTTTCCTCATTTATGAGCTTTAACATTTATGTAGGTATGTTGTCAGGACCAACGGCTTTCTTGTTTTCAATACCTCAAGAAATGTTACTCAATGTCGTAAACAGCTTTGTACCACGGTTGCAAGAATATTTCCGACAAAATGGAGGCCACATTTCCAATAGCATCTTCAAAAACTGAATATTTCTTCACTTACACATTAATTTCCATCTGTGTAGTATATACGTTTTTTTTTAATTCAATAAAAGATATTTCTTCAGTTTTTGTTTGTTTGAAATCGTATCGTTTCATTGAATCACCCGTTATATTTGAAGAAATAATGGTACATCTAACACCTTTAGCTTTAAGCAAACACGTATTCAAACCTTTTTAGTGCCTTCTCGAAGCCATGGAACAACAAAGTATCAGTATAGCGAAAGGTGGAATGGTTTGTTCAATTCCCACCAGAGCTACAATACTAGCAGCTGCTAATCCTGCAGGGGGACATTACAATAAGGCGAAAACTGTCGCCGAAAATTTAAAAATGAGTTCACCGATGTTGTCTAGGTTCGACCTAATTTTTATTTTGCTGGATAAAGCAAATGAGGTAAGTCTTATTTAACATCCCAATATATTTACAATCTGTATTACCTACAGTAGGAAAAATGAAAGAATACCAATGCGTCATCGATGATATGCATACGAATCAAATCAAAAATTTCTAGTCAAAACAACGTCTAAACTAAATTAATACTGTAAAAAAACGGATGTGACTACTACCCCACCGTACGATTTTTAGCTACGTAAATGTGTCAAAAATTTTTTGTGATGTTATTCTTTTTCTAATACCTATATATTTATTGGTAATAAATGTTACTTTTACTACCGTAATTAATTATTTGATATAGATTAATAATACAAAAATAATGAGTAAGCAAATATAGTATTATGAATTTTTCCATGTTATAGTTTCCGGAAGTAAATAGTAACAGGAATTTAAAAAATATCGTTTATGTCAGCTGCATTAAGTGACTTAAATGAAAGTAAACTTAATGAATTCAGATCATTTTGGTATCCAGATCATTTCCCAGACATTATCTGCAAATAAATGTACATTCGTAAAAATATAAATAATAATCTGTAATTTTATACACTATGATTGAAAAGTCAGAGTAATATGTACACGTTTGACAAACTCATAGACAGAAGTTAATCATATTGACAGATGATTACTAACAAATTTTATTGACTTATTTTAATTAAATAAATACCAAACCAAAAATACAATATGGGAGACCGATCCTGCATCGATAACTATAATGTTGTATTCAATGTGGGCTCCGAATATTTTTAATATTAACAAAGATTAATATAAGTTATAAATTGTGAATCTCAGTGATATATTGAAATAAACTGCAAGTGTATAAACATAATATCCAGTAAAATTAGCATTAAAGTCACAAATTGCAATTATTTGTTATTGTTGTCAATACACAAATCCAGTTTTACCAGCAGAATAACCGCTTTTAGTAAAGACCGATATACCTGTTTTAGCAGGTGTACAGGGTCGGACTTACTTTTCACTTAACGTTTATCGAAATGAATTCAAACATGGAATCCCACAACAGTTCTACAATACAAGACCATCAAAGTCAAATAAACGCATACTCTTTGTACAGTCACACTCTTTGGCAGCGTCGAGAGTGCAATTTCCTTTTAAAGTCCCAAGCAATTATCTTTAGTCCCTTAGAAAACACCAAACTTCAAGACTACCTTCTCCCACTTGGAAATATAATTCAACCGAAAAATATAATCTTCTCTTCTAGATTATCTAATAATCGCATATGTATGTATTTATCCAATAAACAAATAGTGGATGATTTTATGAATAATCATGGTCAAATAGAAATACAAGGTGAAATTGTCAGAGCAAGAAGGTTAGTTACACCAGCGGAAGGACTTGTGCTCTCCGGCGTATGTCCTTCAATACCGCACGACTTGCTAATCAATGAGTTACAAAAAATCGGCATAGTTCCTGTCTCCCCCATGACATTCCTCAAAATTAGTGCTTCTATGCCTGAGTTCAATCACATCCTTAGTTTTCGAAGACAAATCTATATCAGTCCTCACAGTCTAACACTACCAGAGTCATTTACTCTTGTTTTTGACAACACGATATATAGAATATTCATCTCTCAAGACAGTTTAGTTTGCTTTAGATGCAAGAAGCCAGGTCACATTGCATCACAGTGCTCCGAGTCACTAGCTCAACTAAACCCCAACCAAAACAATGAAGCATCGGTATCCAGCGCAACAAATATATCTTTGCAAGCACCCAATGATACAAACCCTTCTCAGTGTGAACAAATGTCTATTTCCAATGTCTCGGAGATACCGAACAAAGAAGATGCATCAAATAAGGACAGTCACATAATTAATCAACCAAAACGTAACTTTGATGAAATTATTTCACCTGAAGCAGATCCATCTTCAAAAGAATGTAACATCTTTCCACCACCTAAAGTCCAAGCAAAATCTAAAAAAGCTAAAATTAGTTCAGCAAGCACTTCTGAATGCTCATTTTCTCCCTTACTTGACCCTGCTAAAAACTTCATAGAAAATCACCCTATACCTTTCCCTCTAAACTTTGATCAACTTAACATGCTCCTAATGAATATCACGGGATCAAACAGATCCTATAACCACAATTCAAGAATATACCACAGACCTATCAGCTTTGTCCCATATGCTCAGTCTAGTTTACCCCCATTTAAAGTAAAGATCCATAAAACGATAATTCACGTCCATAAAGAAAAAAATTCATCGTTATCTTGGCAGTGAGGCGTCAGACTGGGAAAGTGACACATCTCAATTAAGCCAACATTAAGATTCAAGTTTCTACTTCAAAAGAATATTGATGGAATTTTTCATCGCCTTGTTGTGCTCCTACATCTTTCTCTGAATTCCAGCATCTATACTGCAGAGCTCTTTGGTTTGTTTAAAGCCATCAAACTAAATATGTATATATTAAAAACCTCCCTTGTTTCCCAGTCCTTTCCGACTCTCTTAGCGCAGTCAAAGCTATGCAAAATATATATCATAAACACCCCATTGAGAAAAGAACCAAGGCCGAACTAATGGAAGCTCAAGAAAGTTTCAGAAGAATCGTCTTCCTGTGGATACCATCCCACATAGGCATTGAAGGAAATATGAACAAGCAGATATTAGTGCGCGTAACGCTATCACTAATGATGCATCAGAAAGAGAGTGTCGGAGTGTCGCTAGTGATCTAAAAGTTCATTCCAAAAATAAAGTGTTAGTGCTTGGTATCCAATTATTGCTCCAAAGGTTTAATTGTATACAAATTGTAATTCATTTTTACCAATTTTTGATTTAATATTGTTACACATGTTACAGAAATCTCGCTAATAACCTTCGGGTGGATGCGACTTTGTCTTTTTAAATAATAAAAAAAAATACAATATAATATCAAAATAGATTTTAAAAGAACTGAGTTTATTCAAGTAAATACGACTGATTATTAAAATTTATAAACTCTACCGAACCTAATCCAGTTCACTGTCAAAGTGACAGAAATTGAATCTGTCAGATTATAGTTGACCAGCACGATTACTCGAATAGTAGTTTATACAATCATTATCTCTACTGTTGTTGAATGTTTTTCTAAGAATGACATTAGAAGTACAGAAATAGTCAAGTGTGAGTTTAAATTTTCTACTAAATTAATATAACTACGTTGAACAATTGTATCGCCGTCTCACTCTGTCAATTATAAATATGTAACTGCGTATGTCTTGGATAACGTTTTTGCTTAGTAGACAACACTTAATAATCCATCTCTCTCGTTTGTTATTTATAGAAAAAGGCAGCAAATCCAAAATATGTGCTTGATATGATCGTCCATGGGTATTCTTTCATTTTTCCGACTGTATTGACAATTTCCTGTGTATTTTTGGCACGGGAACATTACATATGTCTTAGAGTTTGGTTGGGCTTCTGCGACTAGTTTATAGTTAATACATCGGATGAGGTCTTTCTTTTGAATCTTCGTCCGATTGGTTGTGCCATTAAGTTTTGAGCTAGATTAGTGGGGTGGTCTGTTAGTCTCTGTTCATATCGTTGGCAGAGTTTGGTGACTTCTTCCTTGACAGTTGTCATTTTGGGGACTCATGCGATCGTCTAGTTAGCAATATACCATGGAGCATTAGTTATCATTGAGACGCTTATGAATGGAACCTTTCTAGAATGTCAATACTGGATCTATAGGTCGTCCCAAATCCTTTTTTCAGTGCGTCACAGATTATCCAATTCTCTCTAACGCACTACAGTTGGAAGTGACAGAAAAGAACGTATCTCTGTGATTATTATACATTGAATTTAGAACATTATTTATTCCTTGACGGGTATTTGCCTATTAAAACGGATATATACTTATAGATGTTTAATTGGTTGGCGATTACAATACTCTAAAACTCTAAATAGATAACCAATCAATGAGGCTAGTAAAGATAATTTGACACAAAAATAATCGATCATAATAATATGGTAAAATGGCAATTGTAATTTCTAGGTTAGTATTTTTCAGCGACGTAAATATAAAATATTTTATGTTATTGGTATATTCGGACTTTGTATAGTGAAATTTGATTTTATATTTACATATTTTTACATTAAAATATTTTAAATATTACTATTTTGATAAATATTTGTATAAATATTGATGTTTATATAAATATAAATATTCTGACAATGGTCAGTTTTAACTAAAATGTCATGTAATGATTTGCGACATTCTTAAAATCCCATATGGCGTTAAAATTAATGACGCACTGAAAAAAGGGTTTGTGATCCACTATAGCTGCTTTTCCCCATAGTTGAATTCCAGAACTCCAAATGGATTTTAGAGTAACTTTATATGTCAAAATTTTGACGCCGATTGACAGTTTTGAATTCCGACCTATTAACAATTATATTATAGTTTGCTGAGTTTAAAGCCCAACTGCTTTGGCTTGGTAAAGATGTTGTAAAGGATTTATATTAGCATCTAAAAAATAAGATTAGATTTAATTTTTAAAAGTCTTAAGCAAATATTATTGACATGCATTGTTTGGATTTCGTAAATGGGTGACATTGGTTTTGTAGTCTAGGCCACGCATTTTGAAAACACCGAAGTCAGCAATTATACTGCTATTAGTAATTCACGGTCACATTCAAGTATGGTCAATCATAACAAACAATTGGGATTTATTTATAGTTACGTAGAAAGTAAAGAAAGAGTTTATTCATTATTCAGAAACCGACGTGGTTAGAGTAGAGACGTTATCCATCCATTCACCAACTAGTTACTGTCGTGCATGGTGACTTAAATAAGTATATTCCGCTAATTAGTGTTTCAACTTAATCAACCCCATCATCGGGGGTTGCAACCCCCCTTACCACCATAATGTTTTTTCTTCATGTAAGCATGCGATAAAAATACATTCATAAGTATTTATTGTCTTCTTTCTGTGGCAGAGGTTGACCGTTTAACGATACCAGAAGACAGTGCTACGGCTGGGTTTTCGTGAGAACGGATTACTGCCGTCATTTGCATAACTTGTTGTGGTTTTGAGTGATGTAGGTAACTACGCAGTAAATATCAGGTACAACACTGGACCGAAGACACTGACTTGAGGTTAGCCTTAATTGAGTAAAGTCTGTTATAGTCATCAGATGTTTTACAAGGTAATGGCGGTCTTGAAAGTAGGACCTTAGAATTTGGAAGTAATTGTTGGGAAGGGAATTTTTGATTTTGTATAAACGGTCGGGTTGTTACAAAAAAGGTCGTTTAAAACAAAACTGCTCATTTAAAAAACTGGTCGTTTAACATTGTGTTGTATTAGAAAATTTTGAGAGGAGAAAGACTCAGTTAGACATTAAAGTTTTACACATTTCAAAAGTACAGTGTTTATGTATGTCGCAAAGATAATCAATAAATATTTATATTCTTTAAATTTAGGAAGTAGACTGGTTACTCTCAAAGCACGTTTTGGATATTCATTCGGAGAAGAGCCAAAGGGATAGGAACCAAAATAATTCTTCATTTATGCAAGATGTTTCAGCAGACCAGACTTTGAGGTACGAATAGTAATAAAGCAATTGAAAACAAAAGCTTATTTTATCCCAATTTTTTTAATTTTTCGTTTTTTGACTATAACTCAAAAAGTATGCACTTTTAGTAAATATTTTATTCAAGCTTTTTTGCAGGGAATTAAATCTCCTATAGAAATGACCTTTAAACTCCAAATTATTTTTTTTTTCAACAAAATTTTTGACTAACTTCTTTCTGAGCATACTTATTAGATATAAGCATGCCGAGTATCCTCCCATCGCGATAAGTTTTGCTTTCTTTCTCCACACATGTTAAACTAGCAATTACACAAGTCATGTTCGTCTTATAGTTATCCTTAGATTTAAGTAGTTTCTCGAGATACTTTAAAACTTAAAAGAGAAATGGCGATAGGGGCTTGTTTAGTCGAGTATTCAAGGCAAAAGTATAAAAACATCGAGGTAGGAGGTCAGTGAATACTATTTTTGTCCAAATATTATATTACCTAATTATGACAATCGAATAGAGACTATATTCCCAGTTTTAAAACCAACCTGTCATCTATGTAATATCACTATGTGAATGCAATTTTTTAGCTGAAATTTATTTTCTTTTTCTTATTTTTCTAAAATAATGAACAATTTGAATACTTTTTAGAGATCGTCTCAAGATGGACAGTTCTCAAGTGGATCTCGTGCCACACAGTTTGTTTAGGAAGTACATAGCCTATGCTCAAAAATACGTCAAACCCCAACTTTCGGAGGACGCCAAAACTGTCATAAAACAGTTCTACCTGTTACTGCGCAAACAATTTCAAACTGGAGATTGTACTCCTGTAACAACGCGACAAGCTAATTCTCTTATTCGTCTGACTCAGGTGAGTGTGTCTATTCACAATGTTATACGACGCCTATAGGTATCTAAAATTTATCTAAAAGTACCTGATAATAATTTTTGTCAATAAAATTTGAAAAATGGACTTCAGTTTTTTGTCATCATCATCAGCCCGTTTTAAGTCCACTGTAGGAAATAGGTCTCCCCCGTTCATATCCAAACTGCACGGTTTTGTGCAGTATGGAAGAGTTCGTCATCTTTCGCAGATCATCTTGCCATCGAGTGGGTGGTCCTCCTCTATTTCGTTTATCTTTTCTTGAATGTTCTCCATTCTGTTAACGTGCGTCTCCACCTTCCATTCCTTATCCTTGTCACGTGACCAGTCAGTGTTTCAGTACCGTAGGCCATTACTGGAAGAACACACTGATCGAATAGTTTTCGCTTCAGATTAATTGGTATATTGGCTGCGTTTAAATACGTTTTTAAACGCTCCATGTCGTTGCCTATTCTAATTTCGTGTCCAAGGTATATGTATTTATCAAAAAGTTCTACTTCGTTTTTCTTCTACATTTTTAAATTAAAAAAAAAACAGTAAAATCCTTTATAAAAGGTATATATTTAAAATCCCTAAAAAGGGCTACATCCAATCACATAACTAGTTTTCGACTGGTTTACCAGTCATCATCAGTGCTTACGTGAAGTTTACATGCTAACCGTGAGCGGCCGTGGGTAACGGCATAAACGCTGGCCTCATACGCCAGTAGACGTGGGTTCGATCCCTGCCAAAGACAAACCATTTTCATTTCCAATAATGACACGAGCCGTCTCACCGTGCCTCGGAGAGTACGTTAAGCCGTCGGTCCCCCTGGGCTAGTGTACATCGACACTAGTTACTTGAAACAGGGTTAAAGATGTAATTGGCGCTGGAACTATCCGAAAGGATCTCCCCGGCAAAAATGCCATACGATATTATTATTATTACATGCTAACCATCATCATCATCATCATCAGTAGCTCGACAACCCTTTTTGGGTCCTGGCTTGTTCTACGATTTTCCGCCATTCTGTTCTGTTCCTTGCTTTGTTCTTCCAGTGGGTAATCTCAAGTGTTTTCAGATCTTGTTCCACTTGTTCCATGTATCTAAGTTTGGGCTCTTCCCTTTGACCTTCTCCCTACTGGTGTTTGCTTCATTATATGTTTTGGTGTTTCGGTCTCCAACATTCGTTCAACATGGCCCATCCAGCGCAGACGTCCGATCTTTATGGATGTTATGACGTCGGGTTCGTTGTATACATACTGCATATAGTTCAGAATTATATCTTCTGCGCCATACGTCATTTTCTTTCACCGCCTTATATATGTGTCTAAGGATTTTTCGTTCAAACGTACTTAATAAGTTCTCATCGCTTTTCGACAGTATCCATGTCTCTGATCCATATATAAGGACCGGTTTTATCAGGGTTTTGTATATTTTGCATTTGGTTTTTCTCTTGATGTTGTTAGATCTTAGATGTTTAATGAGTCCATTATAATATGTTTTATTAGCAATATGTATTCTTCTCTTAACTTCTTCGCTGACATTGTTATCTGCGGTAACTAGTGAACCTAGATATGTAAAAAATTTTACGCTTTCGATGTTATAGTCTCCTATTGTCAGATTCTGTAGGTTTCTTTGGCCTGTCGATTTGCTGGCCTTCATGTATTTGGTTTTTATTTCATTAATATTTAGGCCACTGTTTTGTGCCGCTCTTTCTATCGCATTAAATGCTTCTATCATTTCTCTTTTGCTTCTAGCTATGATATCAACATCATCTGCAAATGCCAATATTTGTACACTTTTTGTTATTATTGTTCCTCTGGTGTTGACTTTTGACTCTCTAATTATTTTCTCTAATGAGATGTTGAATAGAATACAGGATAGGGCATCTCCCTGTCGTAGGCCCGTTCTAACATGGCTTGTATCTGTTAGTGCGTTTTGAATTCGAACCCTGCTTTGTACTTTAAGTGTTTCTTTTACTATATCAATGAGATGAGTTGGAATATTAAACTCTTTCAGGGCGTTGATCAGAAATTCTCGATGGATACTATCATAGGCACTCTCAAAGTCAATGAAGAGATGATGTGTTTCTATATTAAATTCACTAGTCGTTTTCAAGATTTGTCTCAAAACGAAAATCTGATCTATTGTGGACTTCTGCCTGCAGAAACCACGTTGATATCCCCAAACTATTTGTTCCGCATATGGTCTCAATCGCTCATACACAATATTTGACAGTATTTTATATGCCACAGTCAGTAGCGTTATTACCCGGTAGTTTTTACATTGAAGCTGATCTCCCTTTTTATGTAGTGGAATGATTACTCCGGTATTCCAGTCTTGTGGCAGTTGTTTATTATTCCATATGTTCACTATAAGTTCGTGTATCGCATTCAATAATAGGGAGTCTCCGCCTTTTTTTATTAATTCTGCGGTAATGTTGTCCTTTCCAGGTGACTTGTTGTTTTTCAGTCTGGTAACTGCTTCTTGCATTTCAGCTACTGAAGGGGGGTTGTTTCTCTGGTATCCGTTTGATCCAGTATAATTCCATCGTATAGTGGATCGCCGTTTTGTTCAAACTTTTCTTTGAAGAATTCAGTCCATCTTTGTAGTATTTCACTCTGTTGAGTTACTATATCTCCTTCATTGTCTCTGCACATCATTGTTCTTGGTTTAAATTATTTTCTGCTTTTGTTAAGTTTTTGGTAGAATTTTCTGGTTTCTGTTGGTTTATTTAATTCTTCAATTTCTTGGAATTTCTATATTCCTTTTCTGCCTGTCTTGTTCTATGTCGTTGGTGTAGTCGTTGATATGCATTATTTTTTCTCTCTGTTATGTTACGACACTCTTCATCGAACCACTTTCCTTCAGTTGATTTGACCTTTTTTTGTAGACCCAAGGTCTCTTTGGCAGCGTCTTGTATGATGTTTTTATACGCTTCCCATTCTGTTTATATCCTCGTGCTTTTGTCTGTTTTCTAGCCTTCCTTTTATATATTCTTTGTATTTGGCCCTTTTGCTGTTGTCTGCTAAGTTTTTTATTTCATATTTTTCAATTTTGGATCCCTTTTCTTTTTTAATGTTTGAGATTCTGGCTCTTATTCTACTTTCCACTAGGTAGTGATCTGAGTCTTCATTTGCCCCTCGTCTGCTGCATACGTTTATATGCTAACCACCAAGATATAATATAACAAAAAGATGAGGGTCAAAGCCCTGTATAAGTAATCCGTTAAGGAAACATCGATTGAAATTGCTAACTTAAGCTTGGATGTTTGAAATATTTTTACTAATATGCCCCAAGTAACATCTGAGCTGTGATTTGACTTATTCACATGGTGGAAGTGTGGCAGCAAGTCACTTGCTGCCACAATTGTGTCTTTTTTGTGTTTAGGGACAGTCCGTTTTCTTAGCTGACTTCTACCACCCTGTCAAAGAATACTTACGTAACATTAATTCGTCAACATATTTTCAGGCCAGAGCCAAAGCAGAACTTAGGGAAGTAGCAACGAAACAAGATGCTCTAGATGTTGTTGAAATCATGAAATGGAGCTTAAATGACATCTTCAGCGATGAAGCTGGCGTTTTGGACAAAACGAGGTCACAAAACGGAACCGGTACAAGTACCAAGGCACAGGTAAGCGTAGTGATTCCTTTGGTTGCCAAAAGACTGGTGTGTTGGAATTGTTGACAATAGGTCGATTAATTTTTACTTTCAAACGTGTTCTACGATCTCATAATACTCTTTTTTTTTATAGATAACTAGACTTTTGAGGCTAGTCCAACGAGTATCGGATGTAGAAACCAGGTCGCTGTTTCATACGAACGAGTTGAAGCAACTGAGCGAACAAGCCGGTATTGCTAGAGACAAATTTTTCACTGTCTTGGATAATTTGAATCTACAGGGTTATTTACTAAAGAAAGGCCAAGGAAGATATCAATTGGTGACAGCTGACGTGTAAATTTAAATAGAGTGTAGTGGATGTTTTATATTTTTTACTAAGACTGATATTGTTTATTGAAGTTTGATACATTTTACAATTTATATGTTAATAAAGTATTTATTAAATATTCCAAACATTTTTCCGTTGAGTAGTGGCAACAAGAGTCTTCTATCCCCATCGTTTCTTGCTTTTGATGCATGTCATACCTGCAAATATGTTTTCCAATGCATCTTCTGCAAGCCATACTGCCGTGCTAGTCCTAGAAGCGAGGGCAATGGAACTATTGGTAGTAGAAGGCCGAAGAACAAATAAAGACAAACCTCTGGTGAGAAAATCCCTACAAGAAGCAGTTCAATGGAGATGGCAAGCTAGCAATATTTAGAATCTAACAATAAAACACTGAAAACTTCTGTTTTCTATACTTCCACAAAATTTATTACAACTATGTGACTGCAGTTGTTTCGGCAGAGTGCCTTTCTCAAGTGATTTAGATTACTATGGGTTTGTCTTTTTAAAGTCTAACTGAAGAGGTTGAGGAATGGGGAGCTGTTTGTCTCGAGTTGGTCATTCAGAATTATACCTGTATTTTTCAATTTATTAATTTCCATAGATTCTAATAAAGATAGCTTAAGAGCAAACAGTAGCGATCAACAGGTAGCAAAAACGTGTTCCAAGATTGCGGCTGTAATTATGAATATTTTTTCGAGATATTTGGCACACGTATTCGTAATATAATAAAGAATGGCGGTACAGAGCCCAATTTGAAAAATATATTAGTATGTGGAAATTACTCTGTAATTAAATACAATATTAAAAAAACGAGCCTGTACGGCCATTAAGAACAAAAAAATACACTTTCTTCAAATAAACTTTTTTATCCGATGCCTAGGTTTTGTGTCATTTTGGAACTGCTAATTAGCAGACTACTAATCGGATAAAAAAGTTTATTTGAAGAAAGTGTATTTTTTTGTTCTTAATGGCGGTACAGGCTCGTTTTTTTAATATTGTATTTAATTGCAGAGTAATTTCCACATAATATATTTTTCAAATTTAGCTCTTTACCGCCATTCTCTATTATATTACGAATACGTGTGCCAAATATCTCGAAAAAATATTCAAAATTACAGCCGCAATCTTGGAACGCGTTTTTGCTACCTGTTGATCGCTACTGTTCCCTCTTAAGGCCTTTATTTTGAATATGCAGAATTTGAAACTGTTCATTAAAGGAGGTGGGGGAATTATATTTTTGATTATTTTTTTTTATTGGCTCATTCGATTGTAACTATTTTCAAGAGTATACCATTAAAATGTCAAGTTAATCTGAGCAAAATTGACGGAGATATGGATATGTACAAAAATTTTCTTAGTATTATTGACAAAACTACATTTTTTTTAAACGCGTTTTCTGAAAACATGTTTATTTGAGGCGGTGTACATCATAACTCAAAAAGTAATGCACCGATCTTTCTGAAATTTTGCACACTTCTTGTTTAGATATTTTACTAGGTAGTGACGTCGCTTTTGCGTTTTTGCTTCTTTTAACAATTTTTTTGTTTATATTACCATTTTTCTCTTTACCAAACACACTTTTTTTTATTTTTTCACTTTAAAGTTATACCATGAATTTAAAAATCAATATAATCATAAAAACCCGACGTCACTACCTCAAGAAACTCTTAAACTAAAATAATATTTGTGGTTTATATGTTTCAAATGACGCGTCTACCTGACGCAGAATCGTCTACTTAAAAATGACGCCACTGCTTCATTTTTTAATATTTTTCAATAAAAATTTAACTGAATAATCTTCAAGTGTTGTTCTTTAAGATATCCTTTTACCCATTTAATTTAACCCCACCACTTTCAAGAAAAACGTTTTAAAATTATGCAAAAAACGCAGAATTAACTATAACCCCCCCCCTTAAAAGAATGATTATGATCTAGAAGGTGAAATGCGTATGTAGACGTCTGTTTTTCTATTGTTGAAAGCCCTTTTGTTTTCTGCTATCCGTTTGTCAAAGGTTCTGCCAGTGGAGATACGTGGATGATATACTATTATACTTTACAGGAACTAACAGGCAACTTGACCAATTTCTATCATACATTAATTCACTTCATAGTAATATTAAGTTTACAATAGAAACAGAACAGAATAAGTCCATAAACTTTCTAGATGTAACAATTACCAGACTACACAACAAACATGAGTTCTCCGTATATCGTAAACCTACCCATACTGACACAACTATACACAATTCATCATCCCATCCTACACAACACAAATTAGCAGCCTACATAGACTGACAGAAATTCCCATGTCAAAAAATAACTTCGAGATAGAACTGAACATCATTAAACAAATATCAGTAAACAATGGCTATAACAAACAAACAATTAACAAAATTTTAAACCAAAAACTCCATAAGAAAGCCCTGAAATTAGTCTATCCACCACCATAGAAAGAACCCAGTACCTTCTGCTCTATCACATATACTGGCAAGATAACAACAAAAATGCCAGATACATAAAAAAGAAAGGAATAACACCAGCTTTCAGAACTAACAATAACTTAAGCAAATATATTAATAACAATAAGAGCCGAAAGAGAAAACAACTACAGAGCAGTGTTTACAAACTAACCTGTGGTGACTGTCCGAAAATTTACATCGGTAAAACTGGCAGAACCTTTGACAAACGGATAGCAGAACACAAAAGGACTTTCAACAATAGAAAAACAGACACTTCTACATACGCACTTCACATTCTAGATCATAATCATTCTTTTAATGAACGGTTTCAAATTCTGCATATTCTAAATAAAGGCCTTAAGCTATCTTTATTAGAATCTATGGAAATTAATAAATTGAAAAATACAGAAATAATTCTGAATGAACAACTCGAGACAAACAGCTCCCCACTCCTCAACCTCTTCAGTTAAAGACTTTAAAAAGGCAAACCCATAGTAATCTAAATCACTTGACAAAGGCACTCTGCCGAAACAGCTGTAGTCACATAGTTGTAATAAATTTTGTGGACGTATAGAAAACAAACGTTTTCAGTGTTTTATTGTTAGATAAAATGAACTTCATCAAGTAACGGTCGAATCCATCAATAAATTTAGAATGTCGCCAAGTCCTGACATACCAATAAAAATCAGGTACTACAATGGTATATCTTTCCTATACTGTTGTACGGAGTTGAGTCGTGGACTCTCACAGACGCCACCTGCAATAAAATTGAGGATTTCGAAATGTGGCTTTATCGTCGAATCCTGAAGATATCTTATACCGACCACGTTACTAATCAGGGTGTTCTGTTGAGAATGCAAAAAGAAAATGAGCTATTAACAACAATAAAAACAGCCAAAATTGAATTTCTCGGTCACATCATGAGGAACAGTGAGAGATATGGACTGATGCAACTAATCTTTCAGGAAAAAGTAGAAGGAAAACGAGGACCAGGAAGGTGGAGGATTTTCTGGCTGAGGAATCTACGTACGTGGTTCAACACAACAACCACAAATCTTTTCAAAGTAAAGATTGCCATGATGGTCGTCAACATCCGAAACAAGGCACTACAAGAAGAACGTTCTTACAAGGACTCAAGGAATGATGAGGATAACAATTAAGAGAAATCAACAAATAAATACTTAAATAACATCTTTATTCTACTTTACAATAAATATTGACCACTTTTTTAACATATTGACGTATTAACTTACATACTAAGTTTTAAAACAATAAAATACAAAAGATTTAGATTAAGGACTAGAAAACGATAATACGTAACATTTAGATTCTGGTGTCGTATAAAATATTTTTGAAATACATTCTTTTTTTGAAATATCTTAAAATGTTCGCTAAAATTGGCATTTTGACTACTTTACTTAAATAAGAGATAAATTGTTAAAATATACGGTAATATATAGCACCTCACTAGAAAAGATAAGCTAATCATCAGTTCTTTAAAACGATATAACTAATGTACACCAGATTTCTCAAACTTTATTCGATTGGAAACTCCTTTTGACAAAATCATTACTTTGCGTCCCCTTTGTCTTGTCTTATCACCCACAACACAGTTCTTGTGTGGAATGAACACATAGTTCGCCATTATATAAGATTGCCCAATCAAGGAGATCTACTATACCGTTTCAGGTTTGGTACATATGTTTAAAGATTGTCTCAGGTTTAATAGAGACACATGTTTTTGCTTGCCATCTATGACCAAGTAACACAATAGGGAACTTGCACTAAAAAATTCTTTTGCATAAAATTGTTAATTTATGTTTTAAAATGTTATATTAAAAATATTACGTCTTAACAATGAATAGTGTACGTACAACATCTAATCAAAGTTTCGTGCCTAAAATTTCCGTTTTAAACAACTTCAAAAGCGAGACCTGAGGTCTGACGTCACAGGCCACTCGTATCGTTTGCCCGTTCGGGGTGGGCCATTGCATTTAATGCAGTTTGCCCATAGATAAATAATATAGTTGAAATATCTTGTTTTACTCGGTGGCAAAAATGATTTATTCTGTGACAGGCAAAATATTAACATTTTATCTCTGTTGACATGTATCAAAAAGTTCTTTTTTATGAAATTACTTTTGTCGTTTCTTGTGTTGAAGAACAAAAAAGAAACAAGTAATTTAAAAATAAACAAAACTTTTAGTAATAAAAGTAAGAGTAACTAAAAAGTATTGGTGCTACTATAGTATGCGGTCTACAGTCGGGTTTCTACTATAGCTTGCGGTCTACCGAGAGATGCGGTGTAAATATAAGCCGAGATGATAAAGATATTAACTTGTAAAATTACAATAATGATTCTTCTTATTTATGCGTATTATTAACTTTGCAAAGAAGGATTTTGTTGGCTATGTACACGTTCTATCGGTACGTCTGCTAATCACCATAATCTTTTCTCAGAAGGCTTTGAACACAATAATGAAAGGCTCCAGTAGGTACTAATAAACATTCCAATAAAATATAATCTTTATTATAATGCAAATTACACCGTAATCTTTTCCAGGATATACGAAATCCTTCGATTAGAGGTAGGTAGATCAAACCCACGGGGTAAACCGTATACTATAATATAATGGTACCAAACTATTGTTATAAACGGTTTAAACATGCTTATTAATAACTCTTACTTATTTGCCTTGACACCTCGCATTTCTCCAATAGAATAGCTTTTACTACTTTTTATAAAAGTTGCCACGATGAAGACATCAACGGTAGGTAAGTAAAACGCATATTATGCGTTTTAAACTCTTTACAAAGTAGCACTCAACTTTATCAATTTCAGTTTAAAAGTAAGCTGATTCGGGAACTACTTATTACAATATATAAGATGAACATAAATAATACCTAGGAATTTTCCATTAAAGACGATTAAAATGTAATATACCCGTGATACCTACCCTAATCGCGTTGTTTCAGACTAGCTAGCCCGGTTGACGGTGGCCAGTGACATCGAACCAATAGAAGGACGTTCAAGAGCCTCCTAAGATATTTGAATTTTATAGCATTTTCAAAGCGTCGTAATTAGTGCACGGGTTAAAAATATTTGTTTTTTTTTCGTATGCAAGCGTTTTAAAATCATGTTACCTTATGTTTTTTAATATTATTTTAATATTTAAAAATTTATGCAAGTTCCCTATTGTTTCTTGTTACGTTTTCTTTCCATATTTAACCAAGAGGAGGCGCTACATTAGTGCCTAGATTTTTCTGGAATTGTGAATGCGATAAAAAAGTCGTCTTATCTTCCGAATCTATCAACAAGACGTTAGTTACACTAATTTTTGGCCAATTTTGGAGAACACAATAATAAATTGTTTTAATTATATTTAGAAACATTTGTCACCATATTTGTTTTGAGTTGGTTTACTTTGCTTTTATTTAAATACATAGAATAAAAAAGTATCCCACACACAATTAATTTATCTACTGCTATTCCATATCAAAAGCTTTGTATGTGATGCTATCTGCAGCCATCACTTCCTCGCTCTTTCTCTCTCTTTCCCCCTCTCTCGTTCTCTCTTATGCTGCCGTTGCATGAATTTTTCCGTATATTATAAGCTGCTAGAACATATTTTGGACCTCTTATTACCTGACCTAGATCATCATCATCACTATCATCAGATTGATGGATAAGTAAGATGACGTGACCTAGGACCTAGATATTCAGCCGTGTGATGGATGACCGAAGTTATCGTTAACGTAAAGTTATCCTGTAGTTATGTTATAATCCTCGAGATGGTGTGATGTATCATGTTTAACTTAACTATTTGCGTTATTTCTTGACAGTTCTTAAGTTATCTGATATATCAACTGTCACTTTATAACGCGACGTTAAACCTCAAGTTATGACTCTGTAGTTATGTAAGGTTAGGTTCATCTTTTGACTTGTTTTTAGACAGAAATCAAGTGAATTTAGAAGCTAATAATTTAATAATTAAGAATAGAAGGGTAATACAATTTTAAAAATTATACAAAAATCAAATCGAGAGATATAAGTTGAAATTTTATTTTAAGTACCTACTGAGCTTTCTATCCAGAGTTGCCAGATGATATTTTATATATCCCCCACTTAGAAACTGAAATTCCCTCAAATTGAAGTTCAAATACCCCAAATTTAAATTTTTGTCGCATTTTAATAAATCAGTAGTCAAATGAAGAGAACAGTAAACCAAAATTATACTACTTATCAACGAGGACCCTGGAAATAATTCATAGCTCCTATCGTCTTCGATTATATGGGAGTATAATACACAGTTCTATGTACATTCGCAAATTTAATTTACCATGACCCCTTAAAATCCTCCATAATTTTAATCCCCCAAAAAATCCCATACAATTTCTGCTTAGATAAATTTCAATAGACGCTTTCAAATTACCCCAAAATTATGGGAAAATACACCAATTTGGCAACCCCGTTTCTATCTACTGTTTGAAACACCACCGAACCTAAACAGCTGTTTGCTATTCGGTGATCGGAGGTGGCCGACGACGGGTTTTACTTTTACGGTCATCTACCCATCTTGTAGCATGTTCCGATCAATCTCTCGCTCTCACTCCAACTTTTTTCTAATTTTCTAACATAACGTTGATGAAATAAATATCTCATAACTCTGACCGATACATCACACCGAATTTTACCTAAATAGTTATGGGCATCGTTATTCCTGAGAGTTATCTTAACTTTAACTCAAACGCTAAAGTTAACTTCGGTCATCCATCTATCCATCACACGGCTGATTGTCGTTAAAATATTCTCATATATGTAATAATCCTTATATTGCAAGCCAAAGAAATAGGGCCGCACAAAAATGAAAAAATATGGTATGATATGCAAACCTTTTCAGTATTTTGACACTTTTTTTTATAAAACTCGATAACATCTTATAAATTTACTCACTGGAGATTCATTTAACAAAATTTTTAATATTTTTTGCCCAGATCAATAAAATGGTTATTCCATAACATATATTATAACCTGACATTGACTAACTATACAATTTTCCTACTTCTATTTCATTTAGTACGTTTATTTCAATTTGTAATTGAAAATTACAAAAGTTTCACAAATATGATGACAAATGTTTGTTAATAAATTATATGGTATTATATCCCCATGGTCAAAAATGCTCAGTTTTTAGTTATTTATTAATTCGTTTTGTGTGTGACAATTTACCAGTGAGGTTTCTCATTAATGTTGACCAAAGCCAGTTGATCAAGGCGCATAATACGACTGAAAAATATAGAAAGAGTGAAGAAAAAGTGAAGAGAGATAGACTGTAGGTATATATCCATTTAGATATATACAGAATACTTATTGGGACCGTGGAAGTTCGGCAAAGCGACCCCTATTTCTACGCTCTGTACTTTTATTCGCACTTTTAATTATATTGGCCAATTATATTAGCCCTGGTTAATGGATAATTGTCAAGGCCATAGTCCAAAAAAATAGTAAGAAGAAAAAATAAGATTCAGGTTATGTTATGAAAACGTGAACAATTGTATGTAGTAAATAAAATTAGTTATTAAAATGCAGTACTTCACTCAAAATACAATTAATTAAATTTACCTTTATATAATAATTGCATATCATATCAATATTGTGGAGTAATATATAATTTTCTGCTTCAATGACAGAAGGTATGAAATATACGTCAATCTGACAATTTCAATTGACAATATGAATTATTTAAGATAGTTGCAATATTTCTCCGCTATTCGCGCACGGTCGTTTCTCGTTTCCCTTCCAAGTACTTGCACACCGCGAATAGTATTTTGTATTTTTTTTTGTCTTTCAGGTGATTGTATCCAGTGTCATTTATTTCCTGTCATTCGTTACTTCAAAAAAAAGCTCGAACTTTTTAACTTCTTGGTCCAGAAAGAGCTGTCCGTTCGAGTTGGTGCTCTGCTTCTTCTTCTTTCCTTGTTGTAGTTCCATATCATTTTATCTCTAGCATTCTTATCTAATTTCCTTCCATTTTTGTATTGACAGGTCTCATTTTCTTCCTTGTTACTATCATTTCCTTATCCCATCTATCATTTTATATCTCTAAAGCCAATATTCAGTGTATTGAAGCTAGCCCGAATACTCACTTGAGATTTAGTGTCTCTCTACCCATTTGATTTGTTCTTCTGAGCTACGCCAATCTTCATTTTTGTCTTAAATCTCTTCTCTTCTATTTTCCCCCTATTTCGTCAGTTCTTTTTCTTCAAAAAACTCAATACCCAGAGTATAGAGGTTTCATTGGTAGACTGTATATTAGAAAAAGTGAAGAGAGATAGACCGTATATGTAATCGGGCAGAAGGTACTTGGTTACAGGCAAGCTATCAACCACAATAACGAAACACATAAAAAAGAAAGGAATAACACCAGCTTCCAGAACAACCAACAACTTAAGCAAATATATTAAAAACAACAAGAGCAAAAAAAAAAGTATTTACAAAGTGGTGTATACAAACGTGCATGTGTTGACTGTCCAAAAATTTACATCGGTCAAACTTTAATAAACGTATATCAGAACACAAAAAGGCATTCAATAATAAAAACAGATTAGATGTATGTACTTCACCTTCTAGATCATAATCATTCTTTTAATGACCAATTTCAAATTATACATATTCAAAATAAAAGCCTTAAGCTATCTTTATTAGAATCTATGAAAATTAATCAATTTAAAAATACAGATATAATTCTGAATGACCAACTTAAGACAAACAGCTCTCTTCTCCTCAACTTATTCCATTAAGACTATAAAGTGTATACGCATAGTAAAAATACATCACTTCTTGAGAAGGCACTGTGCTGAAACGGCTGTAGTGATTATAAATTGCAATCAGTTTTGTGTAAGTGTAGCAAACAAAAGTTTTTAATGTTTTATTCTGAGATAAAATTAACATAAACTTACGTGCATAGAAATCGGCCCACTTAAAAATTTGGTCATTTTTGATGTCTCATATTTCCTAAACCTGTTGGCCGATTTAAGTGATTTTTTGAACATTTTATAGCCTGATTCTTTAACAATACCACTGTAATAATATTGTTGCTAAACAGGTAAATTTTCACTGTATACCGGGTGTACCAACCAAGCTGTGTTCTTTTCTCAAAGTTCGCATCACCCTGTGGAATATTCTAGCATTTATAAAATACTGAAATTAAAACTTAACTATAGCCTCAGGTTTTCTTAACATTCTGTTTTTTTATTCATTCGTTTATGTTGGATAATAAAAAAGTTAGGTATTTTCACAACTAGACATGTTCTTCATCAATACACGGTGTGTCTAAATAAGTGCGACAAACTTTAAGGGGTAATTCTGCATGAAAAAATAATGACAGATTACTTTATAAACGTATGTCCGCAAATGTTTCGTTTCCGACATACAGGATGTTGAATTTTTTTCTGACGATTTAATTTATTGCTACCTTCGAGAAAAAAACACAGTTTGATTGGTACACCCGGTATACAATGAAAATTTACCTGTTTAGCAACAATATTATTAAAGTGATATTGTTAAAGAATCAGGCTATAACATATTCAAAAAATCACTTTAAGCGACCAACAGGTTTAGGAAATATGATACATCAAAATTGACCAAATTTTTAAGTGGGCCGATTTCTATGCACGTAAGTTTACATCAAGTAGGATGGCACAGATAAAGAAAAAGTAAGTCTCAGTGAAATGAAAATAAGAACTAACCATCGAATGGTCTATCCCAGCAACGGCACGACCCAACAAAGTCAACTAACAATAGTATGTAGTATGAGTAGTATCACATAAAATACAAAGAGTAAGTAGGTAAGACATTTTTAAAAGAAAAATTCTAGGGAACATCTTTGAATCGATAAAGGAAAATGATATATTTTATGGAAGTACAGATGCAAATATAAAGTTTTACCCTTTACCAACGGTTACCAAAAAGTACCCTAGACAACAAAATGCAGGCAGAAAACCAAAGAAAGGACAGAATAAATAGGAGATTTAAGTGAACGTTGCTACGCAAAACCAGAGAAATGTCAAAAGTTGAGGGACGGGCTGACAATGTTCGAGTTGGAAATTACAAGCTACCAAGGCCCAAATTTGGCTGTAACCCCCTTGGAAAACGAAGAAGCTAGCAATCTAGTTAATAAAAAATACTTTAAAATTAGAATCTTCAAAAATGAAGTAATATCAAGAAGAAAATTGCTATTTCAGCAACTGTCAGGATAATTTGTACCTGGCAAACGCTGCCAAAGTTTGCTGCAATATTTTTAACCATGAGTTTACAAAAGAAAGTTTTGATTTATGTTGTAGCTTTTTGTTAGTAGTCTAAATATAACATCCATTATATCAACATTTTTATATAATTAAAAGGTTTGACAGACAAAACAGTTCTGTTAAAAACAATCCTAAGTAGAATTCTTAATCTCGTTTTGAAAACGAAGGTAAAAATATATTGTTTTATCTTTGAGCTACGAGAAAATTGGACAGACGTATACGTATAGAGAAAATTCATTTACAAAAGTTTAGTTAGTGATTTCAATAAGAAAAGCTGTATCATTTTTGACGAACAAGATTTAAGGGGACTTTTACTTTCTGAATAAAAAAAAAAGATTTTTGTTTTTTTAAGTAAACACATTCTTTAATATATATTACTGACCTGTGCTTACGGCACTTATGAATAGTTCGACCGATGCGAGCCCAAACCATTCCCGCAGATTTTGGAGCTACCAGTGTCTTTTCCTACCTGGCCCTTGCTTGCTGTCTATTTTACGTGTGTACTATTGAAATTAATATCGAAAATTATTGTTTTGAAAATCAGAAAAATGCCTGAATCTGGTGGTCATTTAAAAGGCTGTCAAAGTAAGGGGACGCATCAAAATAAACATAATATTAAATGATAATTTAAAGGTAATATGTTTACTGTAAAAAAAGAGAATGTGTGTGTACTTTGTACGCACGTAAGAAGTTATACTGCTATTATATAATTTCAACGAAATAAATATACTTAACAGTTACAATACCAAAAATTAACAATAATTACCAAAAATTAACCAAAACTTAACAATACCAAAAAAAATGAATATGAATCATCCGGGATTTGAACCCGCGATCTCTCGATCTCTGGTCCAATGCTATACCAACCGAGCTATCAAGCCCCGAGCTATTGACGTGTCGGATATAATTATACATCACGGTGACAAATAAGTGAAGTATAAAAATAGATATTTTATTATCTTACGCCCGAGGAAGACAAATCCAAAGACACAAAAATTATAATAAATAATACATTTACTAAGAACACTAATATATTCTTTTAATGACTTATTTGCGCTGATACATACATAATTTGAAAGATTAGCAACGAACTACATACTGTCTGTCTGAGCATGCGCCAGGGAATTATAAAATTTCACCCTCGATTGTAAAGAAGTATAACTTCAAAAATCTGAATTACCCAGTTCTTCGGCAAACAAATTAAAATCTAGTGATGCATTGCATGCACCTTAAGAGAATAAAAATTAGATAAATAGCAATGAGTTGGTCAGAAAATACCATATTGGTCATATTGCTCAAGGCGATAGGAGGAGCAGTGAGGCATCAAAAGAGGCAGAATTATAAAAAAAGCTTTGACCGACCATTTACAACTTTTACCGGACTGTGAGGGCACCCAATATACACCAGGAATCGCCGATTAGAGAAAAAAATATAATCATTTTATTCGATAAACTTATATTAAAAATATTTAAAACGCGTTTTTCTCTAAATCACATTTTTCAAAACTTTGACTCGTTTTTCTCAAAATTTATTACACCAATATCAGTAAATCAAAATTTTTTTGATAGTTTATATATACGACTATTAAAGTATTAAATCCTCTAAATAGTTAAAAAAAACACCTTTTTAGTACAGAAGTAAATTCACCCTCAAAATAGACGCATTTTCGAACAATTCGTCAAAAATGATATAGCTTTCTCCAATCGTTAAAAATACTTAAAAGAAACACTAATTTAGTCTTAGATTGTAGTCATAGGTTGGTTCCACAATGGTAGGTAATATTAAATATGAAATAATAGCTTTTTAATACCACTGTTCTAGATAACCAACCAGTTTTTAGGATATGAGAAAAAACGATGTATAAGCTACTAAACTGACCGGCTAAGACTGCTATCGGCGAAGAAATCTAATTTATGCTCCCTGTAAATCAAATATCAAGAAATATAAATATATGGTGTTTGTCGTATATCAATCGTCTTTGCAGCCGATTGCAGTTCCTTTCAATTTAAGCGTTATCATTACTCTACACAAGTTTCGAAGTATTTAACTCTCATCAGAAGCACTTGTGAGAGCTTAAACTGAAATGTTATGAATTATTTGGCCGTCATAGTAACATAAAAGGCCTAAGTACACTAGTAGCGACCTCTATATGAAGCAACGAGAAGTCTAGAGACTTCTCTCTTGATGGAGAATTAGATAAACTGAAAATCCAAGGTTAGTGGAAGCTATTGGACAATATTGAATAGGATATTGTCGGAATAAAAGGTTATTCCTAACAGTCCAAAAGCTTTCAGCAAGCTTGGATTTGCAGTTCACGCAATTCGTCATCGAAAGAGAAGTCTTATGACTTATCGTTGATTCGTATGCTGATTATATTATCAAACCTTCTTATTCTTCTTGACTGGCTTTACAACTGGGGGGTGAGTTCGCCGCATCCACTATAGTCCTCTATCATTATTGGTCAAATTATATTAAGAATCAAATAGAAAGAGTAATACAACGTAAAATGTAGTCAATTTAAGAGGTGAAAATCGGTAAATGTATAAATCAAACAAATATTTAAAATTGTTTCAATTCACCTTATATTTCTTGATATAATCATTCTGTGTACTTATCGAAACCGTTTTCCACATAAATTCATGGTGAATCTCTTATAAATCAATCAACACTTTTGGACCAAAAGACAATAATAATAATTAATATTTATTTATTATTACGCTAATTTACCAAAGAAAATATATAAAAAGTAAAATATGTATAAAACTAAAAAACAGTGCTTCTGGGTCCATTTTTGATGAAGCATTACTATCCGAAACTGAAGGAATAATAATTACCGGATGAACTATTAACAACATAAGATATGCAGATGACATCGTGATTACGGCAAGCTCTGCTGAACAACTCCCAACTACTACTAAACAAGACAGCAGAAAGTAGTTTCTGTGAAAAATAAGGACTAAAAATGAATACAAAACAGACTAGGAGATGCTTAGAATAGCATGGACACGAATGAGAAATTGACAGAGGATACAACATAATAAACACAATAAAAATAAATAAGTTACAATATCTAGGACACATAATGAGGAGACAGCGATATGAAATACTAAAATTGATAATAAGAGGGGATAGATAAGAAGCGGAAGGAGTGTGGGAAGAAGGAGAGTATGGTTGAACAATAAAAAGAAACTGGTTTAAACGCAGTTCAATAAAATTCTTCAGAGCAGCAGTAGATAAAATAAAGATAGAGATGATGAATGATATCCAACCTCCCCTTTGGAGACGGCACTTAAGAAGAAATGGACAAAATGTATCTATTGGAAATTTCTGGAAAAACTATCTGGTGAAAATTATTAACGACAATGATCCAAAAACATTTTTAACTCTGATAAAATTTTATGGATTTATTTTTTAAATGTTCTCCAGACAATTTTTCCTTTAATACCAAAATGTAGAAATCTTAAATCATTTGAGGCCATGAGAGCCAGAGTGGCCTAACTGATTTTAACATTACTTTATACTCCATAAGGAAAAATTTTCCTGCAGCTGGCTGTATACCATTAATTACAAAAATTGAAGAAAAAGATCTTCTGTGTAAAGGGTATATTAGTTTGAAAACCCCAATAAAGGGCTACATTAAAATACAAAACGTTTTCGCTCTAAAGAGAGCATCATCAGTGTTCTAAGCCTAAAATAAGTATAACCATAATTAGTGAAGACAAGAGTAAAAATTTTTTAAAGGATGACCAAGATAAAAAATTAGGTTATACTTACAAGCTCTACATGCTAAGCCACCAAAAATACATGGGTTAAAACCCTTAAAATGCCGACCAAAGATCTTACGTTGGCATATTATTTATTAAACCCTGGCGATGGGTGAAATTTAAAAGGTATACCTCAAGGCACCATATGACTATACCACAAGCATGTGGGAGGTTGAGTTGATTTCTGTGTCTTCACAAAGAGAAAGGTGAAAGCCAACTGATTACAGGTGACAGGTGTGAAAGCGTTTCTGACTAATGACAGTAGAGACAGACAGTGTAACATGAAGTTGTGTGAACTGATATGTAGTTTGGTACACTAGCCAAAAATTTATAAAATTTATTTGTGGTAAAATTCAATAATAACAACCAACATCGTGTGCCAGGACTACAAGTATTCCACATTAAGCTAACAAGAACAATATACGGAATGAAAATAACATAATTTAAAAACGAAATGTCAACAGGGTTCAAATGAGTGTATTACTAAAGATAGGCAACCAACCATACATGCGATAAATTTAAAATATTATTTTGTTTTAATAGTTAAAAAAGAATAATTTGCCCATATGCTCAAATGCATTTAGGGCAGAGAAAATAAGTAGATTTTTTAAACTATTAAACATGATGAGGGCAATGTCTAGTCATGTTTCATAGTTTAAAAAATCTACTTATTTTCTCTGCCCTAAATGCATTTGAGCATATGGGCAAATTATTCTTTTTCAACTATTAAAACAAAATAATATTTTAAATTTATCGCATGTATGGTTGGTTGCCTATCTTTAGTAATATACTCATTTGAACCCTGTCAACAATTCGTTTTTAAATGTTATTTTCACTTCGTATATTGTTCTTGTTAGCTTAATGTGGAATACTTGTAGTCCTAGCACACGATGTTGGTTGTTATGATTGAATTTTACCACAAATAAATTTTATAAATTTTTGGCTAGTGTACCAAACTACATATCAGTTCACACAACTTCATGTTACACTGTCTGTCTCTACTGTCATTAGTCAGAAACGCTTTCACACCTGTCACCTGTAATCAGTTGACTTTCACCTTTCTCTTTGTGAAGACAGAGAAATCAGCTCAACCACCCACATGCTTGTGGTATAGTCATATGGTGCCTTGAGGTATACCTTTTAAATTGCACCCATCGCCAGGGCTTAATAAATAATATGCCAATGTAAGACCTTTGGTCGGCATTTTAAGGGTTTTAACCCATGTATTTTTGGTGGCTTAGCATGTAGAGCTTGTAAGTATAACCTAATTTTTTATCTTGGTCATCCTTTAAAAAAATTTTTACTCTTGTCTTCACTAATTATGGTTGTACTTATTTTAGGCTTAGAACACTGATGATGCTCTCTTTAGAGCGAAAACGTTCTGTACTTTAATCTAGCCCTTTATTGGGGTTTTCAAACTAATATACCTTTTACACAGAAGATCTTTTTCTTAAACTTTTTTTACTTTATACAATCGAAGAAAATGATCAGAAGCTAACAATGTCCGATTGTTTTAATAGTTTTATGTTGATCAAGAATCATTATTGGTCAACATACAATTACTAAAACAATCGGACATTGATAGCTTCTGGTCACTTTCTTTGATTATGTAAAGAAATAATAAAATCAGTTAGGCCACTCTGGCTCTCATGGCCTCATATGAGGACAGACTAATGAGCTTTATGCAACATGTCTTGAAAATACTCCTCAAAATGGACCTAAAACACTGTCGAAATTTTATTGGTAAAGTTTTTTTGACAATATATAAAAAAATGGATTTTTGTAAAATATCAATGCAATTTATTAACTAATCAACAAATCATAAAATGTATATTTGTCAAAGTGTAGTTTGCTACTGAAATGAGTATTTTATACATAATGGAAATATTATATTAGTTATCATCAGTTTTGTACTTATCGTTATTGTTTTACTTAGATGTATAAAAGAAGAGTATTGAAAATGAATAATAAAAATAAAAATGAGCAGGAGTTTTCAGGTAAAAACGTTAAGACAGTTGGGCAGCTACTTAAAGTCCGTTCAGTTTCCAAGTATAACACCTTTGGATTTTTTTGGCTGCACATAAAACCGTTATTGTTTTATTTTCATGTATAGAAGAAGAGTATTAAAAATAAATATAAGCAAGAGTTTTTAGGTAAAGACGTTAAGATAGTTGGGCAGCTACAAGCCCGTTCAGTTTTTGGATTTTTTTGGCTGCACATTAAACCGAGTAAATTTTTTGTAACAACATCCTTTGATAAAATTGTAAAATTAATTAAATCATTTGGCAGCTATTTTGAGCTAATAATTTATTTAAAAGTGATTCGCTGCTGATTTATATTTGTATAGAGATCGAATAAAAAAGTTTTTCTTTTACTGGGTTCGTTCCAATCTTTGGAAAACGGTTCATCGTACCAACATCACCATAGTTTGAGCCATAAATAACCGCGTTTGGGACTTTGAATAATCCAAGTATCAAAAAATATGTTTCTACGCTCGTCTTTGCACATTGGTCCTTCGAGAGCCGGATGTTAAAATTTACACTTTTAATGAAACATAATTACTATTAGATTTCAATTTTTGTATTACTGAGACTATTTGAGTCACCTTCTCTTCCTATTTTTTTCAATAGTAATAAATTTTTGCAATTATTTTGTTTCGAAGTTAGAAAATGATCATTTCTGATGAAAACGAACGACTGCACTGAATTTACCTTTTACTAGTTGAAGTAGATTCTTCCTAACCCTTGTTAGTGAAAGTAGATTGCGGGAAAAAGAGAATCAACTCTTACTAGTTTGAGTTGACTATTCCTGGATCGATTCAGTAAATGTAGAATCTCATGTGCTTTTTTGATGAGTGCGCATCTCTTTGTTTTGACTGTTTCAACTACTTATCACAATTTGAACATACCCAGTAACATTTTATTTCTAGAATCGGTTGTTTGTGTTTGTGATGGTTCCGCTACTTGAGATTTTCAAAAAAAATTTGTATTAATTTTAGTTTTTATTTCTTTTTAAAATTTTAGGTGTTTCAAGTTTTAATAAGTTTCAAGTTTAAATAAGATTTTTCAGATGCTCCTGCCAGACAAAGTGTATGTTCAACAAATGTTTCTGCAAGAAGAAAAATGTGAAATGCAATTCAAAATGCCACAGCTCCGTGCCATGTAGCAACAAATAATAAAATCTTTATTTAAACTATTATAGTTAACTATTCTTTATCCCAACGTATAAATTAGTTGGACTCGAACCATCGTCTTGCAGATAAAGAGAGCGTGAGTTGGGTTTTAATTTTTCAAATAACCGCAGTATTATGGTTGTATGATCTCGTATTTTAGGAAGTTTTGACACTTGGTTGTTTGATTTTCACACCAGCAATGAATTTTTAAAACGCAGCAAACTGAGATACACCTTTAAAACCTATCAATGATCTATAAGCTCCAGATTCTTTCCAGAGCAAAATTCTGAGTGATTTTACTGCTTTACCATATCTTATTTGAATAAAGGCACGATAAAACACATGTATAATCCAATACCTTTAACTAAACCGACTCGAAGGTCTTTTGATCCAAAAGTCATCAACCACAAACACAACTATTCCAAATAAACAAGACAATTGGTGCTATAAATACTGCCTAAAGTGAACATCATCGGGACTTCAACGATAATCGTTGAGTCGTTAATGTTGTGAGCAAAACTGGTCTGATTATTGTTGGCAGTCGCTTTGCTCTTATTCTTGTACAACTTCTTGACGAGTTTGGACGGACGGTGTGCCGAAGCTGCGGCTAGATGGCGCTGGCGGTCGTGGTCGTACGGCAAGAGGAACTCCGGCTTCTTCTTGTAGCTTAACTCGAACCAGTTCAGTAGCTCAGGGCGTCATAAGTCTGGAAATCTAACAAAAGCAAACATAAGCATGTTCTGAATATTTGATCTCTAGTAAAATTAGGGCAAAATACATATCGAATATTTACCGAGTAATTTAATTCAATAAAATTGTGTTTTTACTAGGAAAGTTTTGGGGTAGTTCTGATTTCTTTCATTATATATGTATTTTGGGCTGCTGAATCCGAATATGAGGTTTGCGGACAAAATGTCGTGAAGGAACATTGAAAAAATCGCGAAAAAACCGAAAAATTTCTCCTTTTTTCCGTTTTTTTTGCTTAAACCTCGAAAACTATTAACTTTTAGTAAATGTTTTGTTAACAGAAATTAAAGTACTTAAAAATCTCTACAAATATCACTATATATTTTTTTTCAGACAAACCGCTCGGTCTAAAGTGCAAGTTCAAAATTTCAAAAACTCTGCAAAACCCACTTTGTACATTCTAAAACTTAATTTTTTATTAGAATGCTGTCATTTGATGAATTTCTCCTAATATCTAATAGTGGAACTTTTTGTTGCTTTTTCTTCTTCATGTACCATATCCTTTCAGAACGTTGGTTACCATCATAGCAATCTTAATTTTATTCACTGCCACCCTAAATAGCATGCTTATATCAACACAATACCAATCTCGCAAGTTCTTCAACCATGAGGTTCTTGTTCGTCCGAGACTGCGTTTGCCTATTTTTCCTTGCATAATATTTTGCAGTAACCTATATTTGGGACCTCTCATTACATGTCCGAAATACTCCAGCTTTTTTTTTGTTACACTGGGTCAAATGGCGCTATGTACCATATGTCAAATCAAACTACAAATCAAGTGCCATTGTCGTTTTCGACTAATACCCTAACGAGGCTTGTGATAGCACCAAGCGCATAGAACGATTGAGAAGAGCACAAAGAACACAATCTGCTGCAATATCATTCACAGAAATTATGGTACTCACTGTCTCGCAGGATAGATTTCTTGCAAACGCAAAGAATAGGAGCCGGTTGTGTGTTAATGAAGAAACTTCATGATGCAAAAATTGATTCAAAGCAAGCTCTGGAGGATGCTGATATCCTAATTCTCACAACAGCTCTTGAGATGGCACCTTCAAATGAACATGTGATAGAGGTGGAAGAATATATCGACCTTCTGTTCATTTTGATTGGCCTGTGTAATCCTAACACAAAAAAAGTATTTTTTCTGAAACCAGGAAAAGGAAAGGTTTCGCAAAGCTTCTACAACCCTCATCTGGCTGCTGAAAAATCCTAATGGACCATATCTTATTCCAATGGTTGTGATACTACTTCTGCGTTGTTTAATCACGGGAAACTGAAATTTCCTAAAGTCCTGCAGAAGAACACAGACTTGCAACCAATCATCGAGGCTTTTAAAGACCCTAATGCACATCAAGATGAGCTTTCCAAAGAAGGAAACATGTTTCTCATGGCTCTATATGGAAGAAAAAAGAGACCAGTCTGTACGATTTGAGATACAGAAAATACATGTCTTCATCATACAAAAATAAGACCAACATTGCCTCATCACTCCCTACCGAAGCTACTGCACGAGAGCATTCACTTAAGAGTTTACTATCAGGTGAAGCAATGGTTATCCTTATATCAAGCCACACCTGACGAGCAACAAAAAGATCCAAGTGAGTGGGGTTGGGAAAAAACTAATAGTGGCCTCGTGCCAGTGCCAACCACTTTGGACCCTGCACCAAGCTCACTACTACTCTACATTTCTTGTAAGTATAAAAAGGGCTGCCAACGCAATTGTGGATGCAGGAAGGTGGGCCTCAATTGTTCCCCAATTTGCAAATCATGCGAAGGATTATGTGGCAATGTTGAGCCCCCGGAAGATAGCTCTGATATAGAGAGACAGAGGTATGTAAAGTCTCACAAGTTATTTCGTATTCATTCGTCTCTCCTTGATATATGATCACAAATCAGCATCTCACTAACTCTTTTATTTTAAAGGAGAACTACCCCTGACGCTGAAGTTGGAGCAATCAGACCCTGAGCCAGGACATGATGACATCGAAGAACCTCAGCACAATACGGAAGGTATGTTTAATCTCACAATCTATTTTGCAATCCTCATCTCTCCTTCAGAACTGACACCATCTCTTTTATTTTCCAGAACAAGCAGAATATGTATCGAGTAATGGGACTCATCGCCACTGGAGAGACAGATCCAGGACCTTCTAAAAGACAGCGGCTCATATAATTTTATATTATAGGTACAACATTTTGTATTTTAATTTGTTTTGTATTTTAATTTGGAATACTAGGTAATAATCACGATATTTTAAGGTTTATTTTGTTTGAGTCCTACCTTTTGTGAGACTGAATTTGTATAATTTCAACTTTTTTTTCTTTTTAATTATTATTTCCATAAAAGGAAGTTTGAGTACTTTGTTTTTTAATTAAATGTTCAGAAAACTAGGAGAAATTGATCAAGTGACAGCATTCTAATAAAAAATAAAGTTTTGGGATGTAAAAAGTGGGTTTTGCAGAGACCGTTAAAGATTGGCAATTTTCAACTTGCAGTCTAGACCGAACGGTTCGTCTGAAAAAAAAAGTAAATAGTGATATTTGTAGAGAATTTTAAGTACTTTAATTTATGTTAACATACCTTTTACTAAAAGTTAATAGTTTTCGAGATTTAATAAACAAAGGGGGGAAAATCAGAAATTTTTCGCTTTTTTCAATGTTCCGTCACGAAATTTTGTCCACAAACCTCATATTCGGATTCAGCAGCCCAAAATACGTATATAATGAAAAAAAATAAGAACTACCTCAAAACTTTCCCACTAGGAGGTTCATAGAATACAAATTGACTGAATTAATTGTTTAGTTATATAAGGTCGTTAATAAAAAAACGTTATTTTCTTTCTTTCTTCCATCGAAATCTATCCTGAACATACTCTCAATTTGTTCCGACTATTTTTTTACTGTTATTTACCCATCTCGTATGTGGTCTTCCTTATGGTGGTCTACCTTTGTAAGGTCTCCAATGTTGTATTTTGGCTTTACAACATTGGTACTTTTGTCTAGCAATATGACCTATGAAACTATATTTGAGTTTGGCAATTTTTGTTTGGCAACACGATGTACTGATTGAATACTTTTTTTCATCAAATACTGAGACACTTTGCGGTTCTTAAGTATTCAACTGAGTTTTTCAAATCCTGCCTATGCCAATCTTGCTCTTCTAGTGATTTTCACACTTTGATTCTCTTTTGTCAAGTTTCAGAATTTGGCCTAAGTAATACATTCCTGGATTTGTTCTCATAGACGAAGAGGCAGCGCTGAAAAATCTCTTTAAATTTACTAAAGCTAAATTTTTCAAAGTTGATTACTGTGATTTTGTAGAGAAACATACTGCGGTCGGTCAAGCGAAACGTAGAACAGGGGTTACTGAGAGGGTATCAAAGTTGCTTTCCTACGAAGGTAATTATTTCCATTTACTAAGGCTGAAAATCAGTACACACATTCTAAATTGAATATAAAAAAGTTATTATAGTCGGTCAGCTGTATGACGGGACAGAGCCAGTCGGTCGGCCCCAATGGATGTACAGGGTTATTCACTATATTTTGACCCCCTTGTAAACTGCTTTATTTACAGAATTAGAAAAAATGTAAAATACAAAAGTTATTCGATTTTTTAATTATGATTTTTTGACATATATATCGTACTAGTGACGTCATCCATCTGGGCGTGATGACCAAATCGACTATTTTTTTAAATGAGACTAGGGGTCGTGTGCCAGCTCATTTGAAAGGTTATTCAATTCTCTATACAGTATTATAAACATTAAGATCATTATTTATACAGGGTGTTCCAAAAAAATTTTTGAAATATTAATTAAACAATTAATTTAATTAAAAAATTGTTTTTGGACACCCTGTATAATTAATCATATTAATGTTTATATTACTGAATAGGGAATTGAGTAACCTTTCAAATGAGCTAGCACTCGACCCCTATCCCCATTTAAAAAATAGTCGATTACGTCATCACGTTAAAATGGATGACGTTACTAGTACGATATATATGTCAAAAAATCAAAATTTAAAAATCGAATAACTTTTGTAGTTTGTATTTTCTAATTCTGTAAATAAAGCAGTTTACAAGGGGGTCAAAATATAGTGAATAACCCTGTACATTCATTGGGGCCGACCGACCGGCTCTGTCCCGTCATACAGCTGACCGACTATAATAACTTTTATTTATATTTAATTTAGAATGTGTGTACTGATTTTCAGCCTTAGTAAATGGATTTAATTACCTTCGTAGGAAAGCAACTTTGATATCCTCTCAGTAACCCCTGTTCTACGTTTCGTTTGACCGACCGCAGTATGTTTCTCTACACAATCACAGTAATCAACTGTGAAAAATCTACCTTTAGTAAATTCAAAGAGATTTTTCAACGCCACCTCTTGGACTATCACTGCCATTTATAGATATACACACACCCAAACTTATACGGAATCATCTGATATTTCTTATTATTTCGTGCGAATATAAAAAAAAGAATACACGAAGTCAAACATAATTTATTTTAAAGCAATTTAATAACAAATACGTAACAATTAAATAAAAAATAAAGTATTTAACAAACAAATTAAAACTAGTTGTTTTAAAGTCAATAGAATAAAAAATTTCAATGTAAAACGAATAATGTTTAAATTGTTTTTGGGTCATTCCATTTCAAATCACTCAATTTTGGAACAAAAAAAATTTTGGACCTCAGATTTGTCTGAAAATTTGTATATAGCTTCTGCGGGACGTAAAAATAAGATATTTAAGGTCAAAAAATCTTCTCCTTCTTTTTTTCTCAAAATGTTATTTTATGCGATTTTACAGTGATTTGGTGTTTATTTATACAAATTTGCATTTTCTATCGTAAAGTATCAATGGAAAACATAATATTTTAATAGAAGGGACTCAAAAATGTCATTATATGGCATTATAACAAGTTACTTTGATTCAAAACAAGCTTTTGATCAAATTTTATAGTGTAGAAAACGTTAAAATACCGTTTTTGTACATTTTTCTCAATTCCCAAAATACATCATAATCGATTTGGCTGAAAATTTGCTCACAGATAGACAAAACATAGGACTTTAAGTAGTGAGAAGCATTTGAATTATATTACAATAACAAAAAAGTTACATGCAATATTATAGTCAAAAATATAGGCGTCTACTGTAAGTAAAATTAACTCGAAAATATCGACCTCACGACAAAAATTATTAAAAAGAAATTATAATAATTGTAAATACGATTTATTTGGAACAATTTCAGTTCCTACCGTTTTTGTCGAAAAGTTAAAAATGGCGGAGATATTGAGCAAAACAGGTTCTCCTTTAAAATCAAGATGGCGGCTAACGTAACGGAGGAATTCATTCGTGACTTTAAATTTAGGCTACTATTGACTCCCCTAAAGATCAGAAAAATAAAATTTTGGGCAGCTCGGCATTCAAGGTCAAATGCTATCCCGACTGGACTAATATATACTTTTGAGTCTGATATTACTGCATGTAACTTTTTTGGTATTGTAATATAATTTAAATCCTTCTAACCACTTAAAGTCCTATCTTTTGGCTATCTGTGGGCAAATTTTCAGCCAAATCGATTGTATTAAATAGTGTGTTGTTATGCCTTCTGGTCCCAATTAATTAAAACTCAGGTTTTCCGATAACATTATATTTAATTCGAAGCCGATGATTCACTACATAAGTTGTTTACAATATTAACTTGACCTATCCTATACGTGAATACCTTCCAACTACATCGATAATCATAATACTCTTTCTCGACCGAGTTAATGTTTATATACACATTTAAATAATAACAAAACATGACAATTCAATGTTACTTGCGGTTATTGAATCCAAGAACAGATACTACATGGATTAATGACTTTGAATGAGTTTTAAACATCTTTTGTACAGGGTGATATTATAATACCATACGATGATGATGTATTTTGGGAATGGAGGAAAATGTAAAAAACGGTATTTTAACGTTTTTTACACTATAAAATTTGATCAAAAACTTGTTTTGATTCAAAATAACTTGTTATAATGCCATATAATGACATTTTTGAGTCCTTTCTATTAAAATATTATGTTTTTCATTGATACTTTACAACAGAAAATGCAAATTTGTTTAAATAAACACCAAATCACTGTAAAATCGCATAAAATAACATTTTGAGAAAAAAAGAAGATTTTTTTTACCTTAAATATCTTATTTTTACGTCCCGCAGAAGCTATATACCAATTTTCAGACAAATCGGAGATCCAAAATTTTTTGCCTGAGTGATTTGACATGGAATGTACCTTTTATTTTTTTTTTGGTACTCAGTGTTATCACCTCTAGTTCCTATGCAAGCTTTAGTTTGCGTGGGCACGTTCCTAATCAAATTATCAACATTTTGTTGTGGTAGGTTGCTCCATTCTCTAACAGCAGCTTATACTAGCCGTGCGGTATTTTGTGGATTATTCCGGCGAGCTCTAATTTTTCTTTTAAGCATATTCCACAAATACTCTACAGGGTTAAGCTCGGGTGAGCAAGCAGTCCACTAAAAACAAGGGACACCTTCTGTTTCAATAATCTCTCTAGTCACTCTAATGGTATGTGGAGGTCCATTATCATGCATGAAAATTAAATTTGCTCCTGTTGCATCCGTCCAGAGCCTAACTACAGGTTATAAACATACCTGTGAGCAGTTAAAGTTGATTGGATAAAAATTAAAGGAGTTTTTTTACGGATTACAATTATTCCTCTCCAGAACATTATACTTCCCCTTGTATATTTGTGAACAGATCTGACAGTTTTCGTTCTTGCTTGTCTTCTTCGACCTCTAAGTACACGATTTCGTGGGTCATCTGATTTTACACCAATCCTGACTTTTTCTGAAAATAGCACATTTTGTCAATTCCCAATGATCCAGTTTTGGTGGTGAAGACACCAATTTAGGCGACCAATCTTGGGCTGCCTGGATAACTCGGGAACTCCTAACTGTCTCCTGCTGTATACTTCTTGGCACGAACTCTTCTTATCGTTTCAACTGAAAAAGTTACACCTGTAGCTTCCAAAAGCTGCAGGTGAGAAATGGTTGGGTGTCTTCCAGCTGATTGGACAATTAAACGATCGTGGCAAGCCGTTATTACTTTTTGGCGACTTTCCCTTGCTTTATTTTTAAACTTTCCTAGTTCCTATTACCTAGCATAGGTTTTGGACAGAACGCCCTGTGTTACGCATAGCTCTACAGCTATGTCCTTCTGAGAACATTACTTTCTCCACAAGACCAATATATTTCCCCGTTGTAAGTTCTATAACCCCACATGAGGCATATTTTCGTTTTTGGACGCAAAAGTTAGTTTATTTATTTTCGTTCAATTTGCAACTCAAGCAAATAACCTATACCGTACCGAGCTGTACTATCTGAATGTCTTATCGATTTGTTTACTTTCAATAAAAATCTTTTTTCTTTGCAACAATAACAAGTTTTTTCAAAAGAAATAAATATTGCTTTGAAATACATGGTGATTCCATATAAGTTTGGGTGTGTGTATGTTTGTGTTTGTCATTGGTCAAATGTTGTTTATGTATATTAGATGGACCGGCGATTTAAAATTTTATATTTTCTACGTTGCCAAATGTACAGTTTCTGAGATAAACGGATAATATGCATATTTGTAGATAGGACCACCCATGTATTTTACAATCTTCTGTTACAGATTTATTCTCCATGCAGCACACATCCTGTTAATGGCCAATATTGGCCATTAATATGCAGAAATTAGTAAAAACATTTTTATTACAACCGTTGATATTAACACAAAGAGAAAATATATGGGCTACTTGCTGAATTTTCATGCAGAAAAAATTGTAAAAAACTGTAACAAAAGATTGAGTGGTCCTATTTAAAAATATGCATACTATCCGAAATTATAAAATTTTAAATCGTTGGTCCATCCAATATTTATTTATTCATTAAGCTCAACAGGCCTTATAGGCATAGGGCCAAAACTTTTACATTTTTGATTACATGAAGTAAAAAAAGACAGACGTACTCACAATCATTTAATTATCACTTCGACAATTGTCTCACATTGTAGTGAGTACGTCTGTCTTTTTTTACTTCATCTAAAATGAACTCACATATGCAACCCATTCAATATTTGTGATTACATTTTATTTACTCTTATAAATTCTATTTAATTTCACTTCAGTCTTTTTATACACATCTTCACCACTTCCCTCCATTTCCTTCTGTCCAATGCTTTGCTGCCTTTCCATCTCTCAATGTCACTTTTCTTCAGGTCTTCGTACATACTGTCCTTCCATTTTTTTCTTTTTCTGCCTTTCCTTCTCTTTTGTATTTGTCTTGGTGAAAGTACCATTTTTAGCATTCTTTCATTTCCTCTTCTTTCGATGTGCGCCAAATATCGTATCCTCTGTGCTTTGATTGTGGTCGTTATCGTTAGCTCTTTATACAGTTCTACAAATTCTTTATTGGTTTTTCTCTGCTGACCTTCTATTTTCACTCTTCCATATATATTGCTCTTTGCGTTTTCCTCTCGCATCTTTCTAAAAGGTCTGGTTCTGACTTTTTCAGCACCCATGTTTCGCATGCGTATGTTACTGTAGGTCTGATAACTGTCTTGTAAATTTTGATTTTTTTTTCTTGAGACGTATTTGGATTTCATTATTGTTCGTAATGCTTCATACACTTTATTTCCTTTAGCTCTTCTTGCCTTTATCTCCTGCTCCTCATGACCATTTTCATCTAATTGGCTCTCAGGTAATTCATTTCTTTGGCTCTTTTGAACGATTATGCTTTTTCTCCATCCATTTGTAATATGATGTTATTTTCTTTTTCTTTTTGTATCTCTCCCATTATCATATACCGTGTCTTCTTTTCATTTATTGTCCAATTTTTTTGGCTTCTTTAATTATGTTTTTCATTAACTTTTGTAGTTCTTTCTTGCTTGTTGGACAGAGCATCTGTAAATGCTAATGCTATGCATTGGTGGCCGTTTTAAATATCGTTTCTTGCATTTTTATTCTACTTTTCCTGATTATTGCTTCCAATATCAGATTGAATACAGTTGTCGGTAGTGGATCTCCTTGTCGTAATTCTTCCCTGGTTTTATTTTCTAAATAATCTCAAATAGCTCAAAGGGACAATTGCAGTTGAAGTGGGGGTAAAAGTGTTTTCAAATAAGGATATAAGTATTATTTGAGAACTTTAAAATAATATGCAGATAAAATTTAAAATAGTATCTATTTAAATAAAATCTCAATAATATCACCCAATTAATCAATACTTTAGATATATTCTTTTACCTTGTGGGATCTTCAACATAGTTCTTTGGTATCATGAACAGATGCTTGGGAATGTCGTCTCTGAACTCGAAATGTTGGAATGTGATTTTGGCCGTCACGGTAGGCAAAATCGGGATTTCGACTTTGACTGGAAACCCATTGGGCAGCTTGAACGTTATGAAATCCCTCAATTTAGCAAAATGTTTGAATGGCGCTATTACTTCCAAGACGTTCAAGAGCATTTCGACAGATAGAGGAAAATCCGCACTCTGGAAAACAATAAAAAAGTTATACATTATTAAAAGAAGCTAAGGAGTCGATATAAACCCAAAACAATCTAAACTCATGTCAAATTAAAGTAATTTGGCATGAATTTACAATAATTAATAAATTGTTTTCGTTCATAGCCATCACAGTAGATGACGCCTTTGTACGCTTACCACTCGAGTGTGAAATATTCAGGAGACATTTGTCCTAATTGTCTAAATATTCAGGAGACCTGATGAGATCTAATGAGATCGAAATTACGTCATAATGCGGTTCTTTTACCGATTATCTCTATGAGCAAGAATAAAATAATTTTCAAACGTGCAAAAACTGTAGTAAAGCAAACTGCTGTTAGATTAATAAGATTTTCTATTTAGTTTTTATTTTGTAAGAGGGTAAAACGCAAAGCTCTGAGCATAAATTGAAAAGGCACCAAATGTATCCAAATTTGTGACTCAAAATACATTGTGACTCAAAAATAAACTTTATTTTAGTTTTTTGTGCAACACTGAGAGCTTTTTGCCTTACCCTCGTATACTACAGAATATTTACCATGGCTATCGTCGCCTTAAACGCTTTTGTGGATTCTTTGTACACCAGATCTCGTCCTAGCCTAGGATAATTATTTACATCGGCCTGTACGTACTCTGGCCAGGTTACTTTCTTATCCGGTGGAGGTATTAGACTATTTCTTCGAACAGGCTAAAAGAGGAAACGAATACATTATATAAACAATGACACATTTACACATATACAGAGTGTCCCCGAAAATAGTGCGTTCCTTAAAGATATAGGTAGAAGACACAATGTAGAGCAAAAAAGTCTTATAACATTTTTTTCTAAATTGATCCGTTTGACCAAAAAAACGAAAATACATTTTGATATGCAAATTGAAGTCTGGCAACAACGCGCAACTCAAAAATCTAAAGATTAAAAAAGTAGGTTTGTAGGTCAGTTGCATCTGGTAGGTAAAATAATGTAAATATCAACCAAATCCATATCCATTATTTTGCAGGTAGTTACCTACGATGTCAATAACTCCAAAAATCACACCTCAAATTAAATAAACAAGGGGGATATTAGGTTAAATTTCCACAGTCACAGCAAGTTCTTCTAGGCTACCTTGCCATATCATTCAAATTTATGAAAATAAAAATTCACTTATATGGAGAACAATGTAATTTTTTTCTTGGAAACAGTTAACTTTAGAAAAAAATGTTATAGGACTTTTTTGTTCTAAAATGTGTATTATATCCATACCTTAAAGGAACGCACTATTTTCGGGGACACCCAGTATAGTACAACTTCATTAAGTCGAACCTTAATAAGTCAAAAACCTCTAAAACTAGAAAAACAATTTTGTTCCCTTTCCTTCAAGCTCCAAAACCTCCATTACTGGAATTCTCAACCCTCTATTTTAATTCCAAAAATGAAAGCAGTTAAAATCCAATATCTGCCCACCAATATCACATCAACATTACAGCCTATGGATCAAGGTATCATTAAAAACTTCGTGATTATATCGAAAAGAAGTTATCAGGAAATGTTAGATAATATGGAAGAAAAAAAGAATTTTACTATGGATATACTGCAAGCCATGAAATTGCTGATAAAGCTTGGCGAAATTTAACTGCGACTACTGTAAAAAACTGTTATGTTTACTGTGGAATACATCTCCTGCAAAATGGAATACAGTGGAGTCTGAATTAACAATATCCTTTGAGGATATACCATACATCATGGACTCACATTTTTCATATACATACTCACACCTGCAACTTTTTCATCATCCTTTGAGGACTTTGTTACGTGCGATGATGAAGTTGCGAGTGATACATTATCTGATGACGAAATTATCAATTCAGCAGCTCAGAAGACTTGAATAATATGTACTATATTTATGAGCATTCATGGGTTTCCATCAGAAGCAAGAACAGCATTGAATTCTTTACGGAATTTTATAGAGCAAACCAGCAACTCTCAACAATAGAATTACACCTTAGACAATGCTATAGATATAGAACAATCGAATTATCTAAAGCAAAAAATACTGACGTTTTTTAATGCCATATTTGTTATTTTAAGGATGTTTTGAAATAATGTTGATTTATAATAAATAAAAATATATTTGTTACTCTGTAACTTAAATTTTTATTTATTTCACCCCTATAACTAGGAATTGCAAGAATGAATCTCAACTTCAATGGCGAATCAAAATTCGACACAGTCGAAATCCTCCATAAATCGTAAACTCGATCCGTAAAATCGTAATAAAATATATAAATATTTGCAGTAGAATCTCTAAAGTCGAACATCAAAAGAGACTACAAAAACTTGTAGTCTCTTTTGATGTTCGACTTTAGAGATTCTACTGCATATATTTATTTATTAATCATATGGGAAACCCCCATTAATAGTGTAATTATAAAGTAAATAATAATAATAACTAGCACCAACACAATAAAAGTAGTACTCATAAGAAGATAACAATGCAATAATACAAACAATCACAGTATACCTAAAATATAAAATGTAACAAATATAACATATAACACTAAATTTAACAAGACGTATTAACAATAATGAAACAGACGTTTTTACAACAATGAACATCATAAAGCCAGAGATCTCTTCAGTTGATCCAATGAAATATTGAAAACATCAACATTACTACTATTTAATAATCCCATATACCAGTGGTTCCCAACCTTTTATGTCTGGCGACCCACCTTCTGATATTTTTTCATATTAGCGACCCATACCTCACCCATGATGATATATATCTATGTTATTCAGCTACTTTAAGAGCCAAGCCGCGACCCACCTGAAACCTGTCCGCGACCCACTAGTGGGTCGCGACCCACCGGTTGGGAAACGCTGCCATATACCTATCGACTGGACTATGAAAACCATAGGATGTTCTGTGGTACGAGACACTGAACATTAAAATCAATTTGGCTCAAGAGACTTGGACAATCAATTTGTGCGTTAATCAACTTATGTAGAAAGATTGCACCAGAGATGTCACGACGTAATCTAAAAGGAAGTAGAGAGAGATGGGATTCTACAGTTGAGTAATCATGGTTAACTATAGTTAGATACGATTTGAATGCGCAGTAACGTAAAAATGTATGTTGGATCCTCTCGACCGTATCGATATGGTTTTGATAGTAAGGGGACCAAACCACCGAGCAGTACTCCAACAAGGATCTAACAATTGAGCAATAAACCAATCTCGTTGCTACCACAGAAAAACACTTACAATTTTGCATAAAAAATCCTAGAAGCTTAGATGCCTTTACAGAAATAGTATTAATGTGTTCTACAAAAGAAAGTTTATCATCCATAATGATACCCAAGTCTTTAATGGAAGAAACGCGATTGTGTGGTTAGATATAGAATAACTCGTTTCAACACTTCCAACCTTATGTGTAAATTTTATGAAAGAGCACTTATTGGTATTTAAATTAAGTACCTATATTTTGAACGCACCAGGCATGTAGACAGTCTAAATCCTCCTGTAACAAATCTTGGTCTCTAATCGTTTCTATAACTCTCCAGAATTTTAAATCATCAGCAAACATTAAACAATTACTATTAAGAAAGCAGTCAATTATATCATTAACAAAGATGTTAAAAAGGAGAGGTGAAGTATGACCACCCTGAGGAACTCCAGAGCTTACTTTTATTTCAACGGAGAGTTGACTACCAATCTTCACGATTTGACTGCGATCCGTTAAGTAATTTTTTATCCACTCTCCACAAATTCAGCATGAAAACCAAACAAGTCCAACTTACACAAAAGAACTTGATGATCCACACGATATATTATCGTCAGACGATTTGGACTGCCATCAGTAACAAACTGAAGGCTTCAATATAATCAACTGTATCTTTATGCAGAGGCTTGAACGGAGACATGTGCTACGATCGAGAGCAATGGCGATTGGGAATCGGAAGACGTCGTAGAACGTTATGAACCGATTATATATATATATATATATATATATATATATATATATATATATATATATATATATATATATATATATATATATATATATATATATATATCTTTATGCAGCAGTTAATTTTTAACAATGTTACCAATCTGTCTGAAAACCAGCATGTCATTGGTCAAAACACTATCACTTCGACAAAAAAGTCCTGAAAGTGATTGAAAAGCGTAGAAATGAGTGATGCAGATATCTAGTAAATATTAAGATGGATAAGAATCATTAGATTTATCACTTATTAGTAGAAGTAAATATTGTTTCAATTAAAACTTAAATAAAAAATAATAATTTCCTTACAGCGCCATTTTGGTCAAAGTTTTGTATGTTGCCACCTTTCGTCAAACTTTCCAGGATTGCCTTATTTTTCTGTAAGTCGTCCGACGACAGATGCTCACGTCGTTTTCTACTTTCCAAGTGCAGCCCATGTACAGTGTACAAATCGCTTTCATATTGACCAGCAACTAATTCCTTAAAAAAAGTATTATTAAGACTGGATAGAGAGACCACAGTAATATACACCTTCTCTCCCCCCCCCTTCACTCTTTCTCTATGTGTCATAGATACTTTTCAACATATACATTGTAAATGTGATATATTTACCTTTCTATCTTCTCTAAAAATCCAACCAGATTGAGCTCTAGCAAACGATATGCTCTTCGTTGAGATTTGTGCTGCCATGATATCTGTTGACATTAACAGATCTACTTCATCTTCTATTTCCAACTCGCTTTCCTATGAAATAAAAAGAAAAATTGATTATAATATGTATTTATAAATAATAATAATATAGCCCAGCACCCAGCCCATGGGCTGCAAAGAACAACTTATAATCGACTCAGATATTTCCATAAATATACCAAAAAGGGACCTTTTTACTGTTTACAAGAAGGGCTTGATAATATGCCTATGATAATATAGTGACCTTTTTAAAGCATGTAATGACAGAGTGAAAGACTAAGATTCACCTTCAAATACCTGGTGAAAATTACATCGAAATTGAAGATATTCCAATTAACCGGAACCTTTTCCAATTCAGTCTACTTTGATTCTGTCTAGCAATGAATCCACTATCCCAGCTACTGAACTCCACTAACTCAGGTTTTACAATTAAAAATAACAATATACTGTTGTGGCGAAGCTTAATCATTTGTTCAACTTAACTCGGTTGAACTCTAAATAATGTCCTTTTCTTTTTGGGGCTGTCCATTAATCACGTGATGTTCGAAAGGGGGGGAGGGGTCCATAAAAATCACGAAACATCACAAGGAGGTAGGGGGTGTAGTAATATATCACGTGTATTTTTTTTTTTCGGAAAATGCCCGATACTTAACCCGTTACGTGTAGTTATTTTTTCGTCAAATGCGTACAAAAATCGAAAACGGCATTGCTGTGACTAATAAAAAAAATCCATTTCTCTTTCATAATATACACAACCCAGCAAATTGGTTCCACACAAATTATCTTGAATGTTATGATAAGAAGCGACCCATTTCAAATCGTTTTGTTGTGAATGTAGCATATGTTTCCACTAAATAGGAATACTGACCGGGACTGTCGACCTCTCCGACTTTTTATTTATGAGCCTTTAGTCTTTAGTCTTTTTGCAAAAACTTACTCAAAAAGAGGTTCTTATAACAAATTCACAGGATGCCGGGAGGTGCCGTGGTCGAAAAATTGTTTAAATAATATTTTTAAACAAATTCACAAAAATAATTTTTTCATTTCTAACAATTTTTGTTAGATAATTTGAGTCATTTTGAGCAAAATAGGTATCTTGTGATGTTTCTCTAAAATTGGTCTTTGTCGAGTTATACGTAATTTAAAATTTGAAAAATGCGAAAATGGCCATTTTCAAGGCTTAATAACTCGATTAAAAATTATATTATGAAAGTCAGAAAGCAATCAAATCAAAGTTTAAAATCCCTCCTTTAAGATCCAGAATTTTTGTCTTTATTTTAATACAAAGCTGTTATTTTTAATTATTAACAATTATAGCGCCGTAGTCCAGACTGCATCGTCGCCCCCCTTAGCGAAATTATTTCGATTAGATTTTTTTGCTAAAAAAAGTCAAAAAGAGGTCCTTATAACAAATTCACAGGGTGCCAGGCGGTGCCGTGGTCGAAAAATTATTTAAACAATTTTTCTTAAACAAATTCACAAAAATAATTTTTTTACTTCGAACAAATTTTTTTCAGATAATTTTGGTCACTATGAGCAAAAAAGGTCTCTTGATTTTTCTTTAAAATTCATTGTTGCCGAGTTATACGCGATACGCTTAGTTATTAAGCCTTGAAAATAGCCATTTTCGCATTTTTCAAATTTTAAATCGCGTATAACTCGACAACAATCAATTTTAGCGAAAAATGACAAGATATCTTTTTTGTTTAGAATGACCTAAATTATCTAAAGAAATTGTTCGAAATGAAAAAATTATTTTTGTGAATTTGTTTAAAAAAATTGTTTAAACAATTTTTCGACCACGGCACCGCCTGGCACCCTGTGGATTTTTTATAAGGACCTCTTTTTGAGTAAGTTTGTGCAAAAAAATCGAATCGGAATAATTTCGCTAACGGGGGCGACGATACAGCTCGCTCTATTTTTACCTGCTTTTTAAAGTTTTACCTACTTAAACCCAAGCCCTGTCGTTTCAACACTTGATTATAATTTACGATCCTAAATTTAGGATAGTGTAATAGCGAGCTTTGGTGACTGAATTTAGTGTCCTAAATCGTATCCTGAATATCGGTCCTGAATTTAGGATAATGTAATACCCACTTAAGCTAGGTGATCTGTATAAAGAACTATTTACAGAGTATAAGAAAGGAAAAAATCCTGGTGTCACTCAAAAAGAATTTAATGAATTGTGGGTTAGCGGGAAACAAAAATATACAAAGGAAGAATTTTTGTAGATACTAAAAAATACACGTGATATAGGGGGTGGGGGGAGATTAGTTTTAAACCTCACCATGTATCACCAAGGGGGAGAGGGGGTTAAAAAATGCCAAAAAACGTGATTAATGGACGGTCCCTTTGGTTATCTCATAGGAAATTTTCAGTACACAAAAGGCATAAGAGAAAAAATTGTGATTGAATTTCGTATTCAAATCCCACGATCTATTAAGGTATTTTTGCAATCCACATATTATTTAAATAAACTATTATTTACTTAGAAATAATAACAATGGAAAAACCAGAAATATATTTTACAAACAATGATCAATTTATGATTTTTTTAGAGATAAATTGTTAACTAAGTACTACATCTCAACCAGTTTTTATTGTCATATGTAACATACTAATCAGTTAATCAATCTGTATTATCTTTAAACAATAATTGCTTCTAAATAACAATAGAAAATAAAATGTGAAATATACAGGGTGTTTGGTAAAGAATGGGCCATAGCTTAACCTCAGGTTCCTGAGGTTAAAATAGGCCGATTTAAGCTAACTTACCTTAGTACAAAGTTTATAATAACCGAGATACAGGGTGTCAAAGTTAAACTTTTTTTTATTTATTATTGAATATTTCCTGACAGGTGAGATAACAACATGAAATTTGGTATGTGGGGGTTTTTTAGGTCGAGAAAACTAAATTCCCTACCAAAAATTATGTATTGCCCAGAGGGCGCCACATACGCCTTTCAGTACTCATTTATTACGTTCAATTTTTTTTATCCCTCACTCTGTATAATTTTGACATTAAAATTTTTATTCTCCTATTAGTTTCACTTAAAAAAGGTATACTTCTTTCATTTCCCTAAACTCAACCGTTTTCGAGATAAACGCATTTTAAATCTGCTATATACCATCATTTTTAGCATATCATTGTAGTTACACCCGAAAAATAACTTAAAACCATAAAATTATCCAAAAATGTATCGCAAATTTCTTCAAATGGAATTTGCGATGCAATGACATAAATTTGAGAACTGGCACAATTATTATGGTTTTAAGTTATTTTTCGGGTGTAACTATAATGATATTATGCTAAAAATGATGGTGTAACGCAGATTTAAAATGCGTTTATCTCGAAAACGGTTGAGTTTCGGGAGATGAAAGAAGTATACCTTTTTTAAGAAAAAGTAATCAGAGTGAGGGATAAAAAAATATGAACGTAATAAAGGAGTGCTGAAAGGCGTATGTGGCGCCCTCTGGGCAATACATAATTTTTGATAGGGAATTTAGTTTTCTCGACCCAAAAAACCCCCACATACCAAATTTTATGTTGTTATCTCATACCTGTCAGGAAATATTCAATAATAAATAAAAAAAAAAAGTTTAATTTTGACACCCTGTATCTCGGTTATTATAAACTTTGTACTAAGGTAAATTAGCTTAAATCAGCCTATTTTAACCTAAGGAACCTGAGGTTAAGCTATGGCCCATTCTTTACCAAACACCCTGATATAGGTTAATCCTTATTTCAAACTTTATTCCAATTAATTCTGTGTATGTTCAATTCCTAGAATTGATGTAATATTTGGTTTGACAATTAAATTTATCTGATATAAGTAAGAAATAAGTAGCAAATGTAAATTTATTTATTACATTACATATTATTTATTTATTAGCATGGGTCCTGAACGAAACATCCAAAAACAAACTCGACACATTTGAAAGGAAAGTACTGAGGAGAATACTAGGACCTGTAAGGGAAAACGGAATCTTCAGAAGCCGATACAACAACAAACTTTATCAACTTTATAAGGAAACACCCCTGTCAGACTTCATTAGAATACAAAGATTGCAATGGGGCAGACATGTGATAAAAATGGGAGAGGATAGGCTACCAAAAAGAGCACTGAATGCTAGAATGCAGGGAAAGAGACCAGTTGGAAAGCCAAGAAAGCGCTGGGAAGACACAATAAACAGCGACGCACAACCCCTTTTAGGAGTCCGTGTTTGGAGAAGAGCAGCCACAGACAGGCAAGGGCGGAGGCAAAAAATAAAGGAGGCCAAGGCTCAATTTGGGCTGTAGTGCCATAAAAGAAAAAGAAGGTTCGTACTGTTAAGTGAACACCATACAGAGAGGTTAGTCAGTTATAATTGCAATATGGCAGGATCATATTGATATTTTATAATTTTAAAGCAGTCTATTTCATCAGCAAATAGTAAGGTGCTACAATCCTGAAATCAGTTGGTAATATCATTAATAAATAGGTTAAAGAGTAATGGACCCAAATGTACCTTAATATACCATGGTTTAATTTAGTGAATTAACACTTACCTCATGCCTTACTTTTTGATATACTTTAGATACATTATCTAATACAGTCAGACTCTCATTTGGTTTAGCATGTCCATTAAAAATAAAAGATATATCTCCTCTTTCCCATCTCATATCAGAAAAGTCTACCAAGGTTGTATCTAACCTAATATTTGCTCCACTTTTATATATCTTGCATATATCAGAAGGCAAGATCCTAGAAACTAAAGGTACTGAAACAGAAAATAAAATAAAACAATATGCTAGGAACACATCATTGGCTTACTGCCAAAACCAGTAAACTCCACTTTTTGTTGATTTTGTTGAAAAATTTTCAAAGAATGTACTGACAAAGTCCAAACATATTTTAAATGAGGTAAACAGAAGGGCTTCAGAAAAGCTCCAATAATGACACTTTTATTCAGCTGAAAAAGATATATTGCACAGATCATTTTTAAATTCAGACGATTTTTTATTTCAAATTTTAAAAGTTTAAAACATAGATTTCTCAGAAGGTTGAAAAGTGGAGATAGCTGATTTTGGCAGTAAGCTGATGATACACACTAATACTAACCCCAAGAATGGAAGTCCCATTTTAACTCCATGTAGAAGTCATCTATTTTACTTAAAGCTTTTACTAAATTCGGTCTCCTTTCTTCCATTTGTTCCCTAGATTGCTGCCTAAATTTTCTAACCAAAGAAGAAACTAAAAAAGGAACATTAAACAGTGAGTTTGCCATCCAAATGTTACAAGTATAAAACAGTTACAATTTTAAACATAATTACTTGTGGGTCGATTTCCATAGCTCACAGCTTCTGCCAGAACGGTCCAACCTAAACCATTTTTCACTTTTACAGGAGCGTCATGTTTTAAAAGCAGTTGAACACATTCTAAAATAATAACCTAATTAATTGTTTCATTGGCACTATTTAATAACTTGTAAAGTCTATTAAAAATATGAGTCAAACGCAAAATTTTAATACTAAAAATAGAAACAAACCTTTCCTTCCTAGCATAACAGCCAGGTGTAGGGCAGTATTACCTGAAAAAAGATAAATAATCAAATTTATTGATAATAATAACCTCAAAAGTTTTGTTTAGATTCGTAATTTGAGCTTATATTCGGGAATAAGTTATCTTACCGTGTTTATCCTTTGAGGCCACATCGTGTTTTCTTATTAAACGAGATAGACTAGGTAAATCATTTTCGAATACTGCTTTATGCAGTGGAAAACCATCACTTTCATCCGCCATCACAATATCAAAACTGGAAAATGGGAAAATGAGGTGGGAGGGGAGATGAAAAATTACCTGTCGATAAACGTCAGATAAACGTCAAAACAAAATGACAATTCTTCTTTTTTACGTAATTAAGAATTTTCTTAGGTCTTTTACGTTTTAGGACAATAAACTAAAAAACAGATGTACCTTTCCATTATTTTTCATCTACTTCCATAATTTTCTTATACAGGGTGTCCCGAAAAGATTGGTCATAAATTATACCACAGATTCTGGGGTCAAAATAGGTTGATTGAACCTCACTTACCTATATACAATAGTGCACACAAAAAAAGTTACAGCCCTTTGAAGTTACAAAATGAAAATCAATTTATTTTCATATATCGAAAACTCTTGGAGATTTTTCATTGAAAATGGACATGTAGCATTCTTGTGGCAGCAGCATCTTAAATAAAAATTAAATTGAAATTTGTGTAGCCCATAAAAATTTTATGGGGGTTTTGTTCCCTTAAACCCCCCAAACTTTTGTGTACGTTCCAATTTAATTATTATTGTGGCACTATTAGTTAAACACACTGTTTTTAAAACATTTTTGCCTCTTAGGATTTTTTCGATAAGCCAGTGTTTATCGAGATATTTTGAATATTTATCGAATCCACCACATATTTGTATATTATTTGTATGTACGATAATAATAATCTGAAAATGTATTTATCATTTACATTTTTAGGTATATTTTGAAAAACAAGCCACATCTCGATAAAAGGTGACTTATCAAAAAAAGACCAAGGTGCATAAAAAAGTTTTAAAAACACTGTGTTTAACTAATGGTACCCCAATAATAATTTAATTGGAAAGTACACAAACATTTGGGGGGTTTAAAGGAACAAAACTCCCATAAAATTTTTATGCAAATATATTAAAAAAGAAGCCGCATCTCGATAAAAACTCGCTTATCGAAAAAATACTAAGAGGAAAAAAACGTTTTAAAAACGTTATGTTTAACTAATGGTACCACAATAATGAATTAATTGGAACGTACATACAAGTTTGGGGGGGGGGGGGGGGTTTCAGGGATCAAAACCCCCATAAATTTTTTATGGGGCGGACAAATTTCACTATAATTTTGTTTTAAGATGATCCTGCCATAAGAATGATACATGTCCATTTTCAATAAAAAATCTTTAATAGTTTTCGATATACATATTGAAAAAAATCGATTTTCATTTTGTAACTTCAAAGGGCTGTAACTTTTTTATGAGCACATTTGGACAAAGATAAGTTAGGTTCAATCGAACTATTTTTGACTCCAGAATGTGTAGTATAATTTATGACCAATCTTTTCGGGACACCCTGTTTATCCCCTAAAAAAAATAATGTGTGTGTACTTTGTACGCACGTAATAAGTTATACTTTACTTATATTATGTGATTTCAACGAAATTGATATAAGTACTTTAAACAGTTTATTCATATTTTATTTAAATATTAAACTAATTTTAATACTTACTACTTTCCAAAAATTTTTATTAAAATAGGTACCAAAAATTAAAAAAATTAAAGAATAAAACACACACAAACACATTGAAAAATGCCACAAAGATATGATTTCTGAACAATAATTATTGTTGGCAAAAATTTTAATCAAATACGTATTTTCTGAAAAAAAATTATACAACAAAAATACTTACAATCATAAAATGTATAAAAAAAAATAAAAAACTTGCATTGGGGATCGAACCCGCGCATGTTAGGGTGCTTAGATTTGTAATCGAAGCCTCTACTCATTTACCCACTTACACATATCCGTCATGTGTGAAGATAGGCCAACTTAACGTTTTACTGTTTGACAGTTCTGAATTTAATCAAATTAGTTTGATTTTTGTGGAATTAAAATATTAAAATACAACAAAACATAGAGTAAGAAAACAATATATTAGATGAAGATTGGTAGAAATTTTGTTGGTAATCAAATTATAATTATAAAAATATTATAAAAATGTAAATCAAAGCATACTAGGTAGGCAATTTTCCATTTTCCAAATAGGTATAAGTATCTATGTAATTTTTTATTACACAATACTGAAACATTTACAATTACGTACCTGTTGCTTTTAAAAACTATTTAAAAAGTCACTACAATTATAAACTTGCTTTTGTCTGTGTCCTCACAACAATAAAAACTAATATACACAACATTTGTTTACCCATAACCATTGACGTATTAATAAAATAACCGACATATTGAACAATTGTTGACAGGTCATTGTAATTACCCAATCAGAGCACGTATAACGTTTGAGCTGCGTCCAGGACCAAGACTTTTGATGTATTCGCGCACATATAAATTTACTCCCAACGCGCCTAAAGAAGTATAACTTCAAAAATTTGCCACATTTTCTCGTACTATATACTTTTCCTGTCGTTACTTATTTTGATAATGTGCGTCTATCTGAAAACAGTCTAGCTTGTGTATTTCTCATTCTCATACGACCTGAGGTCTCACAGCTCACACAGCTGTGAGTTATCACCATAGATATAATAACTCGTAGATTAGGCTGGGCACTATATGGCCACTATAGGGCTTTTCATCGATTGTCATTTGTTTCGAGCATCTGTCATATGTTGTATAATCTTATTATACGACATATGACAGAAGCTTGAAACAAATGATTGGGAATGAAAAGCCCTATAGGCAGACGCACACTGTCAAGGATTGAGTGATCTAGCCATCTTTGTCTGTCACATGCGCGGAATCGCTTGGTTAAAAGAGATAGATAGACCACCGATCGACTGTTTCCGCATTACGCTTTTTTGGTGAGTATGCCTTATTGTCTACCGTTAATATATCTATGGTTATCACATTAGAAGCGCCTCTCTGGCTCCTAGTTAGTTTTTGAACCCAAACTGACTATCTGATTATCGCATCTATTCTCTTCCAGTTTTTTATTTATACGACTATGTATTATTTTCAAGAATTTGAGAACCTGACTTTTAATAATAATTGTTCTTTATTCACTGCAGTCTTTACCATTTGTACCTATTTTTAGGGATAGCCCAAAAGATGAACAGTAAACCACTGTTTTGTATATTGTGTTAAAAAAGTGTAGGTACTATAATGTCTAAGGTTTCATCATTTATGCAGCTTTCAACTGGGATTTGGTCTGGATCAACTGCTTTGCCAGTTTTGGTGTTTTTAATTTCCCCTTTTAATATCTTTAAAACCATACCATCTTCTACTTCCATCTGTTCTACTGTCTTTGACCAATTCATTGATGTATTCTGTACACCTCTTTAATTTTTCGATATTAAAATTTTCCATTTGTATCTTTGGGTATTTACGTTTTCTTTTTCTTTTGTGAGTCAATTCTTTAATTTTTTGAAGTTATACTTCTTTACCGGCGATAGAGGGTGAATTTTTATATGGTAAAACCTATCAGCCCGGCGCATGCGCATTATAACTTTGTTCTGATTGGATGTTCAAATGACATGTCAAAAATTATCCGGTATGGCAGCTGTAGGACAGCTGTGGTTTGGAGGTAAAGGTAAAGGTAAACAAATGTATAATATATTAGTTTTATTGTTGTGAGGACAGAAACAAAAAAGTTTATAATATTGTAGTGACTTTTAAGTAGTTTTTAAAAGCAACAGGTACGTAATAATTGTTAATGTATCATGGGTATAAAGCTACCTATTTGATCTGCCAAAATACATAGTATGTAATACTTTTATTTATATAATTTGATTACCATCAAAATTTCTATCAATATTCACCTAATATATTGTTTTCTTACTCTATGTTTTGTTGTATTTTTTCAATTCTAAATCATTTCAATTTAAAATTAAAATAATTTGATCAATTTTCAAAATATCACAAGTTCAATCCGTTTAGTTAGTCGATCTTCGTAAATAATGACACATAGTATCCGTGGCTAAGCGTTGAAGGCGAATGAATTCCAATACCAACCGCGCTTATCAGCGCTGGTTCGAGTCCCAATAGAAACTTTCTTTTTTGTTTTTTTTAATACATTTTATGATTGTAAGTATATTTATTATATAATTGTATTTTCAGAAAATACGTATTTAGTTAAAAAAATTTTCGACAATTAATGTTCAGACATCATTTGTGGCTTGTTTAATGTGTTTGTGTGTGTTTTATTCTTTTATTATTTTAATTTTTGGCACTGTTCTAATAAAAATGTTTGAGAAGTAGTAAGTATAAATTAGTTTAATATTTAAACAAAATATAAATAAACAATATATTAATTTAGTTTAAATCATATAATAGAAGTATAACTTCTTACGTGCGTACAAAGTACACACACATTCTTTTTGTGTGCTTTAAATCTATCATATCTTATCACCAATCTATATGTATATCTGTATGTCTTTTCTGATATTCTTCTATTTCTGCACATTGTTCTTTTAACCATTCTTCTTTCGCCTGCTTAGTTTTGTATTTTATTTGTTTATCCACCTTTTTATAAATCTGAAAATCTTTGTTTTTATGTTAACGTCTTTCTTCCATATCTAAAATTTTCTGTCATCCATTGATTATTTTTGTATCTAGATGAACTATTTTTAATCGGAAACAAGCCACAATTTTACCAAAAATGATTTTATTAACGTTTCGAAGCCCAAATCGGGTTTCGTTGTCAAAATACAAAATACTACTAAAATAAACAAAAATGTTGTTGCTAAGTAAAAAAATTCTTCTAGATGGTGTCAGAATTTCTTTTTGCCTTTTATCTATTTCTGTGTCTTTATTAATATCCATTTTCCATCAGTTTCAGTATTTTTCAGAATTCGTTCTTTAACATTCATTAATCGATTGTTGATTTCATCTGTCAGGGGTTGTCTTATGAGTGGGTTCCTTAATTTACTAAGTAATTTACTTGCATCGATTTGTGCATGTGTTGTTCTTCGTTTTGAGCTTAATTTTGGTCACTACTGGGCTGGGTTGTGATCTAATCCTATGTCTGCACTTGGACAAGTTTTTGCTGATATAATTGCGTTTCTGTATCTTTGTCTAATTAATACATAGTCTATTTGTTTTCTTACAATTGAGGGGGTTAGAAGTAAAAGGGTTTAAGTGAGCTTTTTTTAAATTTTACTCCAAGTACAGATCCGCATACTTAAGTGGTATTAGAGCTTATTGGTAAAATTATTTAAGCATGTTTCGCCCTACAGTCGCCATCTATCGCCATAACATTTAGTTCACTGAAAACAATTGCAGTTTGCTTTGGTAGTAAACAGGTTTAACCATGCGCTTAAACCGTTTTACCACAAAACTATTTTTAGTACTCTGTAAAAACAAAATATGCAGTAATAAACGGGTTTAAGTGCGCTTGAACCATTTAACTACAAAACTATTTTTATTATTCTATAATGTGTAAACACATGTTAATACAGGATTAATTTCAAGTAAATAACTATTAGATTTGTGACCAATTTTGAAGACTAATTAAGTATTATGCAACGTGCCAGTTGTAGTTACACTGTGCATAACAGCTGGGACAAAAATGATTAGTAATATGTATGTAGTTAATATCTGCACTTAAACCGTTTTACCAGTAACATTTATCAACACCATGTACCGATTCAAGTACATTTTTTTAATAATTGAAAAAAAGGAAGGATACAGTAAGAGTAATATATATATTTGGACTCAAACTCAACGCAAGAAAAACAAAGTTTATGGTTATTAGTAAACAGGCAGCCGTAAATAATAACAACTAAAACTTAACAATCGGTAATGACTCAATTGAACGAGTGAGTAATATTGTATATCTGGGTACTCATATTAATGAAATCTGGAACTCTAGTACAGAAATAAAAAGTAGAATTGCCAAAGCCAGAACAAGTTTTATGAAATTTAAGAAAATCCTGTGCAGTCATGATCTAAATTTGGAACTTCGCATAAGAATACGGTTCGATGTTATATATTCCCAGTACTACTTTACGGGGTTGAAGCATGGACCCTGACAGAATCGCTTTTTAAAAACCTAGAAGCATTTGAGATGTGGGTCTACCGCCGTATTCTGAAGATCAGTTGGGTAGAAAGAGTCACAAACGAAAGGGTTTTGCAACGTTTGAATAAAAGTTGCGAAGTAGTGAACACGGTTAAAAGGCACAAATTTTAATACTTTGGTCATATAATGCGTCACCCAGAAAAATATGACATACTTCACCTTGTCATGCAAGGTAAAATAATGGGAAAAAGAAGTGTGGGCCGCCGTACAACTTCTTGGCTTAAAAACCTACGCCAATGGTTTGGTAAAACCAGCACTGAACTATTTCGTGCGGCTGTAAATAAGACAATGATTGTTAATATGCTGGGCAACATGAGAGCCAACGATCGACAAACGGTCTCGGCGCCTTAAGAAGAAGAATATATATTATGTTCTTGAACTCCTAAGTGGAGCATAGAGCTTCAGTGAAAACGCGCCATCGGGTTCTATTTTGCGCTAGGGCCTTCACCTCATTCCAAGACTTTCCTTGACTTCTTATCTTGTCCATGATCGATCTTCTCCAAGTTTGTGCTGGGCGACCTCTTTTTCTTTTTCCTTGGGGATTCCACTCTAGGGCAGTTTTTGCGGTAAGCGCATTCCACTTTGCGGGCAGTAAGAGTAATAATATACCGTTATATTTTTATCATTTTATAGTACATTGTACACTAGACATATTTTAGTTTAATGACTCCTAGAATTTATAAAACTCAAACAACTTTGAAACTGATTATCTTAGAACTATCAAAACTGCACTTAAACCCTTTTACGTCTGGCCCCCTCAATTGTCTCTTCTTAAGTAGGTACACGACTTCCACGCGAATAGTCGTCTGTTTGGCATTTTAAACAATGTATGAGCTATAACAAAATTATTGTTTTGTCAAGATTCGATAAGCCTCTTTCGTTTGTTTCTCAGACCATATCCTCCTGTACATTCTTCTACTTTTTCTTCCCCAACATTTACGTTAAAATTTCCCATTATTATTGTAGCATCCTGCGTTTTAATGGATTTTAAAATATTGTCTGTCTTCGTAGAAAGTTTCAATATCGCTCTCTGGTTTGTGCGCACTTGGAGCATAAACTTGTATAATGTTTATTTTGGGTTTGGGTCATCCATTTCCCACAATCTTATATCATCTTTAAAGGCGTCGACATTAAGGTAAAGGAGTCAAAAAATAAATGAAACAACTGTTTAGTAGTAGAAATATAGGATCTTATTACATTAAATAATTAACGTGTAGTTAGAATGTACAGCAGTATGTAACAAATAACAATTTATATACAATTTCAAAAAAGCTACTCTAAAAAGTAAAGCTCTTCAATCTTATTACTAATTTTAGTACAATTGCATTCTTCCATTAGTTGTGTAACGAATATGAACAAACTCAAAAGTATAAATACTATTTAAATGCAGTAACGCAAAAACGTTTAGTCAGTTTGTAGTTTGTGGTATATGCAACGAATAAATTTTACTGAAGTGAACTAGGAAGAAACAGTGGAAATCTTGAATGGGTTGCATGTGAGAGTTCATTTTAAATGAAGTGAAAGTCAGACTTACTCTCAATCTTTATTATAACTTCCGACGACCGGTTTCGCTCTTTAAAATTTGTAGAGCATCTTCAGGTCAAAGGTAACAAGTTACAAAATGCTACAAATAAACAAAAACCAGAGTTAGGACATTGTCTGGTTGTAAAAGATGCTAAAGATCCATAAGATCAAGCCAATGTTGAATAACATACATAAAAGTAGCGAAATAGCATACCAATGCACATGCATGCAATCATGGGGGGTGGTAAAACTTCCCCCAAGCGCACAAACATGTGCAGAAGTATGCTATATATAATCATGCAATTATAACGTGTCGTACTTACATTCGGATACAAGGTGCTACCAACTCAGTATTCATTATCATGATGTTTCTGTTAAAGCATCTATATATAATGAATACTGAGTTGGTAGCACCTTGTATCCGAATGTAAGTACGACACGTTATAATTGCATGATTATATAGAGCATACTTCTGCACATGTTTGTGCGCTTGGGGGAAGTTTTACCACCCCCCATGATTGCATGCATGTGCATTGGTATGCTATTTCGCTACTTTTATGTATGTTATTCAACATTGGCTTGATCTTATGGATCTTTAGCATCTTTTACAACCAGACAATGTCCTAACTCTGGTTTTTGTTTATTTGTAGCATTTTGCAACTTGTTACCTTTGACTTGAAGATGCTCTACAAATTTTAAAGAGCGAAACCGGTCGTCGGAAGTTATAATAAAGATTGAGAGTAAGTCTGACTTTTACTTCATTTAAAGAGTGGAAAGTTTATTATAGCCAAAATCCAAGTTTCAACTCGGAATATTAAGTCTCGGGTTCTATTGCCTGGCCCTCCAGGTCAGATAATAGAACAAGTCATGGAGTTTAAATATCTAGGCGTTAAACTATCTAGCTACGGAAAGCTCATAACAGAAGTGGAAGATCAAGTGAATAAAGCAAACAGACCGCAAGTTGCTTGAACGAAACAATATGGAGAAAAAAATATCGGAAAAGAAGTGAAAGGCAGAATTTACAAAACAGTCATCAGACCAATAATGACATACGCAGCAGAAAAACGATTTCATACAGACAGAACAAAAAGAATGCTAGAAACAGCAGAGATGAAAACCTTTCGAAAAATCGATGGTAAGACACTTTGGGATAGAGCTAGAAGTGCATAATAGGACGGAAATGCAAGGTAGACAACATTAATAATTGGGTAAAACAGAAGAGTAGAATGGAACGAACACATAGGCCAAATGACAACAAATAAGGACGGCGAGAGACGGTTCCCTAATAGGAAGACGATCAGTGGGAAGACCAAGAAAACGATGGAATGTCAACTTACTGGAGGCACATTGAAAAACAGACAGAGTCATATCTACGTCTACATAAAAAGAAGAAAGAAGAAAAAAAAAAAGAAAAGACAACATAACCACCGCTTTATTAGACTGCCCCCAAACATTCATTTTGGTTTCCTTAAATAGTATTTACAGTTAGTCTAGAAAAATCGAAAGGTAAACAATATGTAGACAAACAGCTTTATCGAACATTCCGAAAAACATATAAGGCTTTAAAATACGGAATAAATTAACTACAGGTAAAAAAACAATTTACTAGTACATTCGGCAAAGTTCTAGAATGAATAGAATGTTTACATCAGAAATCAAACAGGTAATAAATTATCCTAGCTTAGGCAGACAAAAAATTGTTTAGGCGGAATTACAAACAATAGGCCGGAATCTTCGGCGGTCAATCGGGGTCTAGGAGCGTCACAATATAATACACAGACTAAAAGAAAATAATATAACTAAATACTTCTGAATTAATTGAAATTCTACATGGGGATTCATCTTGTCACTATTGATTTTTAATCTGTACTCCGAGCATATTCTCAAAAATACACTTTCCAGGGTTAATGTAGATATCATGGCCAATGGAATCAAGGCACATTGAAAAACAGAGTCATGTCTACACAAAAAGAAGAAGAACTCGGAAACTGAGTATTTAAGAAAATCAATCACGGACTATGGGCTTTAAGTCGGTAGCAGTTATGTACGTTTTACTGGATATTTTTTCTTATTTTGTAGAAAAATCTGCTCCGATCATTCAATAAGCATTAAAATATGCAACCTCAAAGAGAAATGAAGGAAAATAAGGAAGCGAAAAAACATGAACAGATTGCAAAACTGCTATTGCTATTGAATACCTTCAATATTTCGTCGAATTAGAAATATACGAAGAGCTAAAAGGAGCGACGAAATAAACGTTTTTTAAAGGGGGTAGGCGCGAAATCTTGGTCCAATATTATTTAAACGCATTCATTTTTTTCGAATCCTGAGAAACCTAATAAATATTTTCGAAAAGTTTAAACGCAGAATGAAAGATTACATTATTACCGAGGACCAAAAGTCCCTTAGAATAACAAAAAGTTTCTTTTGAATGAAATATTTAAAATTAAAAATAGCACTTTCGTGCAGCAGTTTCCAAAGCTACAATTGCCATTTGGATCGCCAACAGAAGAGGGGGGAGGTATGGTCCCCCTTGCTTTTCGGGAGCTGTAAATTATATATGGTTATCCAAAGTTTAAAATATAATGTGCAACATCTTCTCGTCTGCCCCCCCTGAAAATTTTTATATGGGCACCCGTAATCGGGAAACCTTCGAATGTACCTTGGAACGAGGTATGCTAATTTCACAGCTGTAGTTTATTTGGGCCTATAACTTTAGTTTTGTTCTCCACGGCTTATAGTAGTGTTCGCGCAGTACAACATGAACGTATTCAGAGTAAGTTCGGATGTTCAGGATTTTTCGCTCCGCGAACAATTTTCGGATTCGTAATGTAATGACGGGTTGCATACATTAAGGTTAGAGAAGGAAGCCTTTTGTTGTCCCTTTCTTATTTCGAAATCAATGTAAAAAAAATGCAAATGCAACAAATTTGAATGTCAACAAAGAGAAAGAGAATAACAGCAACAGGCAAATGATTAACTTTCTATTCAATAATTCAATGCCTTTCTTAGAAGTTAGAAATTTGATTAGCGTCTTTCTTTATTATTTCGACAATATAATGTGGTATTTCCACGCCGAAATCCGGCTTACATTTTTGTAGAGAGTAAAAGATTGTTGATATTTACATATAAAAATTACCTTTAACTTCCTGGGGGTTGAACATTATCTGAAGGAAGGAATAATTTAGAAAAGCAATAATTTCCAATTTTTATATGTATGTATTGAATTTGATAGGTTGTGGCATTGTGTTGTGGTTTATTACACCACAAAAATAATGAAATATAACAAGACACAAGAAATAGTTTCAGAATAAATTTGATGTGTTGTTTATGTTTCATTATATTCAATAAGAGACTAATTTACCTAACTCATAAATTAAACTGAAAAATAAACCACAAGAATATGTAGGTACTTATAAGCTCATCTAGATAGAAGAAATTAAGTAAAAACATAGTACAATTTATTGTAATACATACTACCGTAGTAGTGGTAAAAAACTTAGTAGTAAAAAAATTATATAAAAAGTGGCAAGAAACCAGATCCGACACAGATCTTCAAAACTATATGGTGGCGAAAAAGGAAGCGAAAGTAGCAGTAGCAAAAGCCAAAGCAGAAGCGTATTCACACCTATATGATCAACTTGATACCAGGGAAGGCGAAACGAAGATATATAAAATAGCCAAACAGAGAGCAAGGAAAGCAAAAGATTTTAATCAGATTAGATGTATCCGAGATGAAAATAATAAAATACTAGTTCACGAAAGGGAAGTCAAAAAGAGATGGAGAAAGTACTTTGACAGCTTATTAAATGAAGAATTTGACAGACAGCCTGTAGAGGCAACGGAGACAGTAGCAGCAATGGTCACCAAAATAACCAACGAGGAAGTGGCTCAAGCGCTTCAAAAAATAAAGAAAGGAAAAGCGGTAGGACCAGATGATATTCCTGGGGAAGTATGGAGAGCATTGGGAGAGACAGGAACAAGGTGGCTAGCAGGTCTATTTAATAGAATTATGGAAGTCGGACAAATGCCAGACGAATGGAGAAGCAGTATACTGGTACCTGTTTACAAAAACAAGGGAGATATACAACAATGTACAAACTACAGGGCTATAAAACTGCTTAACCACACCATGAAAATATGGGAAAGAGTAATTGACAGACGGATACGTGAAGAGACCGAAATATCCGAGAATCAATTTGGCTTTATGCAGGGTAGATCAACAACAGATGCAATTTTCATTATAAGGCAGTTGATGGAAAAATACAGGAGTAAAGAAACAAACGCTCATATGGTATTCATTGATCTTGAGAAAGCATATGATAGAGTTCCTCGAGAGATTCTGTGGTGGGCACTCAATAAGAAAGGAGTCCCTGGTGAATATGTAAAGATTGTGAGGGATATGTATGAGGGAGTAACGACTAGTGTTAGGACAGGTGTGGGAGAGACTGATAAATTTCATGTGAAAGTAGGATTGCACCAAGGCTCTGTGCTTAGTCCGTATTTATTCTCATTAGTTTTGGACCAGATAACAGCGAAACTACAGGGTAACATTCCATGGTGCTTAATGTATGCTGATGATGTCGTGTTAGTAGGAAATAGTGAAAGAGACTTAGAACAAAAACTGGAACAGTGGAGACAAGCTCTGGAGGAAAAAGGTTTAAAACTTAGTAGGACAAAAACAGAGTATTTGGAATGTTCATTTAAAGATGGAGCTACTACAAATAAAATGGTATCTTTGGATGGTGAAATGATTGTGAAAAGCAATAGTTTTAAGTACCTAGGATCGGTATTACAGAGTAATGGAGAAATAGATGGAGATGCATGCAGTAGAATTAGGGCTGGATGGATGAAGTGGAAAGAAGCGAGTGGTGTGTTGTGTGACAGAAAAATTCCAATGAAGCTGAAGGGAAAATTCTATAAAACAGCCATAAGACCGGCTATGATGTACGGAACTGAATGTTGGGCAGTGAAAAAGAAAGAGGAACAACGAATGCATGTGGCGGAAATGAGAATGCTTAGATGGATGAGTGGAGTGACAAAGAAGGATAAAATTAGAAATGAGTATATTAGGGGAACTCTAGGTGTGGCACCAATTGATGCCAAAATGAGAGAGCATAGGTTAAGATGGTTCGGTCATGTTCAACGTCGAGACGTTAATCACCCAATACGAAGAATAGCTGAAGTGCAGATTCCTGGAAGGAGTAGGAGAGGAAGACCAAAGAAGACCTGGGGGGAGGCGATAAGGCAGGACATGTTGGTAAAGGGGATTAACATTGATATGACCCAAAACAGAATTGTGTGGAGAAATGCAATTAGGGAAGCCGACCCCGCATAGGGATAAGGCAAAGAGAATGATGATGAATACTACCGTAGTAGATAATTATCGAATATCGAATGAAAATAATACTAGAAAAGGTACCTACTTATTTATAAACAATACGGAATAGAAAACATGGACAAAAACAACTAAAAAAGCTTTAATATAAAAAATATTAAAATTTGTTTGAAGAATATTTAAATGATACAACACTTCAAAACTTTAAAAACCAGAATATACATTTACAAGTTGTATAACAAAACAATATTTTAGGTTAAGAATTGGAAGGAGTAAGAACAGAATGTCAAGAAATTCTTCCCAAATATGTTGTGCGCCTGTGCGAACTTAAAATCAGAAACAAAATCCTCGAACGTCAAGAGGGTATTCCGAACACGTTCAGGATCTTTTTTCTGTGCTGCGCGAACACCGAATTAAAAATCCGGAGGGTGTTCAGAGGGAAATATTTGAACTCCGTGAACGCTCGATTTTGTAATGCGCAGGCGTTCTCCCTCTGGGTATACCCAGTATGTCCTGCGCGATCAAAGCTTATGTAAATATGACCACTTACTCATTGTTGAATCTACAATAATGGTTTTATACTTTTGAATTTCTTCGTATTCATTTAAGTAGAATAATTCGATTAAAAATACATTTTCAAAGGATAATGAAATAGTACGTCCTTTAGTGTCAACACTATTTAAATTTAGAATATATTTAAAATCACAATATAATGTATAAATAAAAGTATGTATAGATAAAATATTGGATACGAGTAATAATACCAAATTATGTATCAAACGTGACTAGATGTGTGAAATTTTGAAGGGAGGAATCTTTTATTATAATAATCAATTATGGTTTTGAGTATATAACTACTAAGTAGTCTACAATATATTGCACAACATAAAAACAATTTTAACGAAAAATTCGTAGATTTACGATTTAATAATTGTCTAAATGTCTAAAGGGTACTTAATTTTACCACCCCACCCCCCTCAACCCTGTCAAATACATTTTTTTAGTTCTTAATTTTTTTTAGGTGGGATGCAATCAATTTAAAAATTTCAAAAAATTCACACGCGTAGTTTTTTCACAAAACATGTTTATTTTTTATAGACCCATACGTTGAGTGTACATAACCTCAAAATGCATTTTTCGAAAAAAGTAGTCTGTCTTTGACAGGAGTATTTCATAAAATTCTCCTGTCACAGTGACACTTCTACATAAGTTATGTGTACATAACCTCAAAATGCATTTTTCGAAAAAAGTAGTCTGTGACAGGAGTATTTCATAAAATTCACCTGTCACAGTGACAGTTGTTATACTCCTCTGATATGTCTAAAGTTGGGAAACTATGTAATGTAATGTTAATTCATACGTTTATATCGATAATTTCCACCTCTAAAAGTTCCATCTCTTTTACTTCACAATGTTTTCCATCTTTTGAATTATTTTGCCGGTTATTAGCGCGCTCATCACGGTATAGTATTTGAGAGACCTTTGAAAAGCAAAGAAAAAAGAAGCTTGGAAAGCTCCTAAAGATCTTACCCAAAGAATCATGGAAGAAATTGATTTTGGTGTCTTTTCTAGCTGCCATTTAATGCCACTACTACTATCGTTTAAAAAACACTACTTTAAAAACCGTAATAGATTTATGCTTTGACTTTCATTTTTGTCTTTTGGATTAAACTGTTAGTAATTAATTTAGTGGTTTCTTGTGTGTTAAATGTGTTAAAGGTTCTACCAGTTTGACCGATGTAAGTTTTTGGGCAGTCACCACATGTACATTGAAATTTTATATGATGAAGCTGTATAAAAAGAAACTACAGATATTGTTGGGTGGTCAGTTTTGTGTAGTTTAATAAAAAAGTATAATTTAGGAAGCTGTGAAAGGCACTCCTGCGGAAACAACTGTAGTAATAATAAATGATAATACATTTGCGGAAGTGTAGAAAACACAAGTCTTCAGTTCTGAGATAAAATGAACCTCCATCAAGTAACGGTCGAATCCATCACTAGATATATTTAACATTGACCCCTCCATTGCTCTCTCCGATACTTGCATTTTATTTATTACTTTTTTGGTAAGGGTCAGAATTTCTGTTCCATACATTAAGTATACATTGATCAAAGATCTTCCTTTTCAAGCACATGGCAATAAACTGTCCATGCTAGTCCTATTCTCGTGTTTAACTGTGTTGTTTTCCTACCTGTTCCTAATTTAATCTCATGAAAACCACTTATAAAAAATGAATGGGTCCCGGTGAATTTGTAACTATTTTAATCCCCCATCCTAATTACAGACCAACTGGTAACTCTGGCCCTCAGTTAATTTTTTGATAACCCTTCAAGTACCTACCGGTGAATTTGTAACTTTCATTTTCTAAGTAGTTCCTAACGATGTTGATAATCTAATACCGGTATTCCAGGTATGTACCTGTATAAATTACCCTCTTTCAAGGTGGTGTAAAAGGTATATCACTTATGTATTGTCTCTTGGAAGAGTTACTAGAGAAAATCCAAATAAAGTTTGTTAAAATGACTGAAATTTTTTAACAGATTCCGTAATGAGTGAACGTGGTAAATAAGCTATTGGTGGTATATAATTTTAAATTTCACTTAAAGAAAGTGCTAAAAAGTGGAAAAGAAACCAAGAACCATTCGCTCACATTTGCTATAGGCCCCCGTGTTGGCTTAATCCGTTACTGTTCAAATTTATTTCTTACCTTTTAACTAACTACCTAAGGTATTAGATTTAATCAATGGTGTCGAATTCACCTGTAGAAAGTTTCGAGTTACCAGGATCAGGTAGTATAAAAGTTACGAATTGGCCGGTGTACATTTTGATTTTAAAATGTTTGTCATTAAAAGTTGAGAGTTAGCGCGTGTCCAAACGAATAACGATGCATATCAAATGAAATAAACAAAATTTACATAGAAAACATTTTCACAGGACACACCAAAGTCCATAGTAAAATCATGCAATAAAAACAAAAAATACGTGACCAACTATGCGGTAGACCATTATTTCATTAAACAAGTATGTAGATTCCTCCCTTATTTTTAAAAGTACGAAAAAAACTTTAGTGGATATTAACAGAGATGTATTGTGTTTTCATTTGATGGAAATATTCTCGAGATACTCCTTAGTTAATTGACATTATCTTTAAAATATAAAATGCTGCTTCAGTTGTTTTTCTACGACTATTCCTGTAAATAAATTGAGTAATGCTGTTCTAAAAGTTACAATATTGTAGAGCTATTGAATCCGTCATTTAAATAAGGACGCAAGTCCATTAATTAAAAGTTCCGTTTTGTTTCAATAGAAAGGGGCATAAGTCCAGGACTGGTGCAATTTTCAAATAGACTTCAATTTTTGTTTGCCTTCTAACTTTTAAGATGAATTTTTTTTCTCTGATTCTGGCCTTGGTTTAGAACTAGAACCTTTAGCCACGTAATTGTATAACTTATCACTAACTCAGGTTTAATGTGAAGTGTGTGTGTTGAGTAAGTGTCTTGTTACTTTGCAAAGTCGACGTCATTGTCTTTGCAAAGAGACGCTAATTATATCCGAACGTCTGCGGTCCCTCCGGTGAGTAACGATCTCACAAGGACAGAAACTATTTTCATTTATTAATTTATAATAAACGAAAAAATTCCTGACCCTGGTGGGATTCGAACTCACTACCATTCGGAACTTTCGATCCAAAGGTTAGGCGCTCTTTAAGATGAATTGTGATATATAAAGATATGCCCTTTTCACAGAAAACATGTTAAACGCTTCAAGAAATAAAGTAGCACCAAACAGCGATATTTAAAAGAAATGGGACTTGTGCCTTTGTCGAAATAACGGGTTGAATTGATTGTGAGATCAAAGATGTTAGTAGCAACGTTCTTATTATTGCTTCCTTACCATTCAATCGCCAAATAAATGGAACTTCGCCGGCCACACTCAGCGGTAAAAAGATGAAAGAGGGAATAAGCGAATTCTACACTGGCGACCATGGGAAGAGAAAAGAAAAAGGGGAAGACCACAGATGAGATGGATGGACGACCTTAACAGAACGGCAAGAAAGGACTGGAGGCAGATCGCCCAGAATAGAAACCAATGGAGATTAACAGGGGAGGCTTATGCCCAGTGTAGCGGTTACGCTACTAATTAAATTAATTCAATTAAAATTGCATTAATAATATCCCTCAAGAAATTTCTTGTGATACGCCCGCGATCGATTCACAAACGACATTTCTCTACGCACGCGCGAAAACCTCGTTGAATTGAAGCGAAATTGATTTCTCGATTGGAATTTTAGTTGGTCAAACTCTATTAAAGTGGACACGCCGGATATTGAGATTAATTCTCATTGTTAAGTGGCGGATTTGAAGCAAAATTTGGGATGGAAAATAAGGATACATAATTGGAAGGAAATCGGACGTCAGCTAATACCATTTGCAAAACTGTGCAATTAAAGTTAAAATCTCTTTGGACTTCTCCACATAACAGAGGTAGATTACCGGAGTGTTTGCTTGTTTCAGTAAGTAATATGGGCGTTCAGTAAAAATGGGCGTTTAAGACTGGTTAGATAGATATATTCGATACCATTCAATCTACACTTTATGCCAAAAAACTGCATAAGATACGGAAATTATCTCGTTCATTTGGGTTATTTTTGCCCTTGGGCCTTTATATAGCCAATAATATCATCTCTGTTCATCTAGGTTTTAATTTTTTTCTTCTATATTCTATACTATACGATTCAGTGTTATTCTAAACTTGTTTGTTTTTTATACCAGATCGTCTACATATCCTATAATTTGTGTAGAGCAGATGGCTGATATCTGTTCGTTTCGTTAAGATCTATATTGATGTTTCCTGTATTTTCCTCCCTGTTAAGACAACACCTACAGAGTTGTTCCTTGCTGTTTCCCTTTTCTCCTGAGTTGTTCCTATCAACAGTGTTCCTTCACAATTGAACTACTGTCCAAAAGTATATTATTATAAAGATAAATATTTTCATATTCTTAAATAGTCGTAGATAAACAGAAAAAGTGTTCTAAAAATGTGTGGTCATCTCTTAAAGCAAAAATATAAACTGAATGCAATGTGTGATTGTGATACGGTAATACTGTTTGAGGAAAATAATTCTTGAAACTTAAAAATATATCAAATAAATGGAAGCATAGTTTGATAAAATGGTGTTTTGGTAACCATCAATCATCTAACTATACTTTGTGAAACTGAAAGAGTGGTTGTATAACTCTAGTGGTACTAATCTTCTTCTTGACGTGCCTTGACGAATGTTGGCGATCATCATGGCAATCTTTATTTTATCTGCAGCAACGCGGAAAAGCTGCACATAAACTTACGTGCATAGAAATCGGCTCACTTAAAAATTTGGTGATTTTTGATGTCTCATATTTCCTAAACCTGTTAACCGATTTAAGTGATTTTTTGAACATGTTATAGCCTAATTCTTTAACAATACCACTGTAATAATATTGTTGCTAAACAGGTAAATTTTTATTGTATACCGGGTGTACCAATTAAACTGTGTTTTTTTCTCAAAGTTCACATCACCCTGTGGAATATTCTAGCATTTATAAAATACTGAAATTAAAACCCAACTATAGACTCAGGTTTTCTTAACATTCTTTTTTTTTATTAATTCATTTATGTTGGATAATAAAAAAGTTAGGTACTTCAACAACTAGACATGTTCTTCATCAATACACGGTGTTTCTAAATAAGTGCGACAAACTTTAAGGGGCAATTCTGCATGAAAAAATAATGACAGTTGGCTTTATAAATGTATGTCCGCAAATGTTTCGTTTCCGAGATACGGGATGTTGAATTTTTTCTTACATAATGACGATTTATTTATTGCTTTAAAACCAGTTGAGACATGCAAATGAAATTTGGTGGGTTTTAAGAGATAGTTATTGTGGATTTTTTGACATAAAATTAAGAATTATTTATTCACCATTAGCGTGCATACGGGTAATATGATCGGTCATATTACACGTATGCGCGCTAATGGTGAATATTAAATTCTTAATTGTATGTCAAAAAATGTGCAATAACTACGTCTTAAAATCCACCAAATTTCATTGGCACACCTCAACCGGTTTTAAAGCAATAAAATAAATCGTCAGTTTGTAAGAAAAAATTCAACATCCCGTATCTCGGAAACGAAACATTTGCGGACATACATTTATAAAGCCAACTGTCATTATTTTTTCATGCAGAATTACCCCTTAAAGTTTGTCGCACTTATTTAGAAACACCGTGTATTGATGAAGAACATGTCTAGTTGTTAAAGTACCTAACTTTTTTATTATCCAACATAAACGAATGAATCAAAACACAGAATGTTAAGAAAACCTGAGTCTATAGTTGGGTTTTAATTTCAGTATTTTATAAATGCTAGAATATTCCACAGGGTGATGCGAACTTTGAGAACAAAACACAGTTTGATTGGTCCACCCGGTATACAATGAAAATTTACCTGTTTAGCAGCAATATTACTACAGTGGTATTGCTAAAGAATCAGGCTATAACATGTTCAAAAAATCACTTAGATCGGCCAACAAGTTTAGGAAATATGAGACTTCAAAAATGACCGAATTTTTAGGTGGACCGATTTCTATGCACGTAAGTTTATGTTGTGTTGAACCAGGTTCCGAGGTTCTTTAACCAGGATGTTCTTCTTCCTGGACCTCGCTTTCCAAATGTTTTTCCTTGCAGGATGACCTGTAGGAGGGCATATCTGGATTCATTTCGCATAATGTGGTACTAATAGAATTGGTTTATCAATTACATCAAACATTATTACTCTCAAAAAGCAGCGTAAGTGTGCATTAAGTCTTCAGCGGACTGGTGAGACCTATCAAGGTTCTTCCTTATGAAATACAAGAAAAACTAGGTAATGTTTTATTGATAAAATTGAAACCCTATCGATATTAAACAAACCACATGTTGCAAAAAATAAGTGTACTATTTTATTTTTGTCACTTTTTTAATGAATTTCCAACCTCCAATACAGTAATTAGGTTTGGATGCAGCTCAAAACGACTATTTAGAGCTACTGCCTCAAAAATTAAAATAGCTATGATGATTGCCAACCTCCGTAGCGGAGATGGCACCTGAAGAAGAAGAAGAAGAATACAGTAATTCACGCAGTTTATACAGGACAAATATTTTTGACACATTTTAAAAATCTCCCCTGATTTATACAATATACCTAATAGTATCACTAGTAGCCATACCCCACATCCATTCTCGAACATTACGAAACAACCACCATTTTTTCAACAACTTTTAAACATTTTCAATAAAAACCTGATAAGTTATATCGAGCTACTCAACTATAAAAATATTTTACCATAACCTGTCTATATCTATTGACTGTTTAAAAAACTGAAGTCTAAACACTATAGAAAGTTGTTCAGCAAGAAAAGTACCTCTATCTTTTGGCTTCCATTATTATAATGTATAGGACAGTGGTTCTCAATCTCTTTGATTCATGTACCACACAATTCTTTTTATTATTTTTGGTACCACCTAACTGAAATACTTATGCAGCTAGGTAATCTAATTAACTATAATATTGGTGCTGATTTTGGCTGTTTTTGGGTTTTGTGTACCACCACAGATTGAGAACCGCTGGTTCATAATGTTTAAGTAGTAATGCCGGTTGTCAACTGTCACTTGTAATCTTATTTAATAATGTAGCACATATTTAGTTTTAATTCTTATTGTAGAATAAAGTATTTAAATAATTCATTGCGAACTCTTAATCACCATAACACTGGATAACAATTTCTAACATTTTTTGCAAATATAAAAAGTGCATGAAGACAAAATTACAACAAAGAAATGTGCAAAATTGTTTCCATAACCTCAAATACAAATAACAATAGGGAACTTGCACATTTTTTATTACATAATAATGTTCAGTTTTGTTTAAAAATGAGATTTCCAAAATTTCACGCTTCAAAAACTCATAATAACTTAGAAGTACAAATTTAAAATCTTCTGTAATTTAAAATAGTTCAAACGACCCGTGACGTCACATAGTTGTACTTTATTTATGTTCATATTTATGGTTATATTTAGGTATATTCTTCTTCTTCTTTAGTTTATTGGCCTCCACCTACTTGGTATTTGGCCAACTTATCGTCGCGGAATAAGGGAAAAATATTATATTCTAATGACATTTATCGTATGTCATTGTAATAATATATACCACTTTGTTGAGATTGGAGTATGGTACAGTTTTTGAAGGAAAGTAAAGAAGGTTTACTATGGAAAATAAAAGGAAACACTATAAGTGTTGTTTAGTGCCATTTTGTAAAAGTACAAGTTTTCTATGTATTTAAAATAGTTCAAACGACCAAAAACACTTGTGACGTCACATAGCTGTATTTTCTACTGACGTTTATAATGTCTAATTTAAAATGTTTGTTTTGTAATTGTTTACTTTGTTGATGCACAATGTAAACATACAACCATATGACGTCACGACGCGTCTTGGGCTAGCTGCTATAATTTGAATTTAGAATCGTCTTTAGGGGCCAAACGGAACACAAAAACAACTTTTTTTTATCTTTGATACATGTTTTAAATCATGTGGTGCTGTTGTGATTTACAACATTTTTTCGAATTTAAAATTTTATGCAAGTTTCCTACTAAGTGTTTACTTGCAACTGTTTTTAGGTTTGAAACAATGTGGACAAATTTGGTATAAATATTTATAATCTCACTTCTAGTCTTTATGACACATGAAATATGTTAACTGTTAAAAATGGAACCACCGCTATAGAGTTCTTCATATTACGATTAAGCCTTTATTTTTGAATCTTATGTTAATATTGTTCTGACACCATTTATGTAAAAGTAATTCATGAATGTCAAGAGGTACTTTTCTTGTGTATTATATACTTATACCTACTTCAACTATGTAGATTATAATACATGGGGAGACTTTTATTGTCTATTATAATCTCAAACGTTTAGAATTCGAAATATTAGTTCCAAGATGATCGCCGTTTCGCCCAGATTGCTCGACGTTATCCTGTGTAGAATCGGTATGAGCTCGTTGTCCAGGCTTTTCATGTATATGGGCGGTAGCTTCGTATTGTTACTACCGGCAGAATAAGAAACCTAAGGAAAATTGTATAATAAGCAAAATACAACGTACTAATTAAAATAAAACGTTATTAATATTGTATAAATGTACAAAAATGCTATACTCTGTTTTTAAACCAGTGTACAGTAAGGGAAAAAACACTTACTGTATAATATAATATGTATCGAAAAAAATGTATATAATTTTAAGTAATTTAGGTTGTTACAAAAGATATTGTTTCTACATACACAAACAAAACGAAGGTTGATTGACGAAGTTTGTTTGTGCAGCCTCGTAGAGACTCACGTATTGCTTACTTCCAAAGTCCGAGTTGGAAGAAGAAATAAATAGTCCACAGAGGGATTAAATTGAGGATTACAGTATTGTCATTATTCATAGTAAGATTAAGATGGGTGTCCTGAAGGACTACCCCGCGAAACAACATCTTTTGTAACAACCTAAATTACTTAAAATTATATACATTTTTTTCGATACATATTATATTATACAGTAAGGGTATTTTCCCTTACTGTACACCAGGAGGAGTAATTCAAATTTACCGCGCCGTAATGCGAATTTATTAAAGCTAGATGTTTCGCAGTTGATTACTGTGAGTGTGTAGAGAAACATACTGCGGTCGGTCAAGCGAAACTGTAGGTTACATTGACAGTTCTTAATGTCATTTTGGGTTGCTCTTGAATTCAGTTGTCAGTTGGCCATTGAAATCAAATATGTGAGGTTTTCTAAAAAAAAAAAAATTCCAACCACGTGGGAAGAGTCCTGTGTTGCCCTGGATAACATCCAGGCATATCTTTAACATCACTTGAATTTTATATAAATATGTAAAACAACATAATCGTTTACATCCAATACATTTTGGTGGCTCAGGCATGCAATTTTTGTAAGTATGACCTCTTATTTTTAAAACCTCTGTTAATTTTTAACTTTTCTCTCAATTAATTAGGTTATACTTAATTTTAGTGCTTTTAGAACACTGATGATGGATTTCTTAATCCGAAAACGTTTTGTATTATTGTGACCCTTATTTAGGGTATTTTAAAATATACCTTTTACAAAAACCTGGTATTTTTTTTATTATGAAACACGATAAATATCATGTACTCCAACTGATAATACAGGGTAAAATAGAGAACAAACGCGGACCCGGAAGAAGAAGACACTCATGGCTTCAAAACTTACGCCAATGGTTTGGACTAACATCGATCGAGTTATTCAGAAACGCCGCAAACAAAATTAAAATTGCTATGATGATAGCCAACGTCCGCAACTGACAAGGCACATAAAGAAGAATTATCATACTTACACTATCCGCTTGCAGATTAGTCCTGATACCAATCTTAGTAAAATTGTTCGTCACCAACAGATCCAGATAGTTCAGAAGCGCATCACATGTTCCTTTGGCTATATTTTCGGATACTCTAGAAATATCTACGGGATCTTGATTCTTTGGACTGTCCTCGCCATTTTGGATGATGAACACTTCCGTCCATCTTATTATTCTGTTTCCGCTCGCGCAGTAGTTCTTGCCGTTGTGGACTCGAATGGAAGGAATGCCGTTCAAGGGCATGCCGTCAATGGGCGACGTTACGCTAAACCAGACAAACATGTAATGTCTTTTTTATTATATAAAATTCTGTTGAAATTTAAGATAAAATATTGCAGCCTATTAAGCTGAGTAAAACACTGACAAGAACATAACCTTTGAGGAGTCGATTTGGGATTTGGGTTGTGTTCCTTGTGGAGCATAGTAATTAAAATATGCAGCCAATAATACAATTACAGAGATGTATTCAAATAACGCCAAAGTTGGACAGAATACAATGCAAAATATCACCTACAAATCTGGCTTGGGAGAGAGAAATCAAAGAGATGAGCGTCGAATCGAATTCTGCCAAGAAAATGACTTCGTCATTACAAATACATGGTTTCAACTTCTAGAAAGGCGTCTGCACACGTGGAAATCTCCTCAGGATGGCCAACAATATAGGATAGCACAGAATCAAATAGATTGTATCTTTATAAACCACCGATTTTAAGACAATATTAAAGATGTAAAAACTTACCTCGGCCCTGATATAAACTCCAACCATAATTTACTCTGCTCCAAAATCAAAATAAATTAAAGACATTAAGAAAGCCAACTAAGCCTAGTAAGATATATCTCGAAAATATTTAGGGAAACTTAGGATGACAGACAAGAGGAAGTAAGACTAGGAGGAGAAATAATCAACAATATGAGATACTATGACGATACAGCTGCCTTTGCAAAAAATTTACAAGATTTACAGACATTAGTAAATTAGTAAAAACAGTAAAAAAGGTACAAAAACGCCTAAAAGAAGAAACGTGGGTTCATACAGAAATAGATAACCCACAGGTAGAACTAGAAAAGATACACAAAGTAAGTCAAGAAATGTCAGAGAAATACTTAGACCTGAAAGAACAAAGAAAAAAGAATGGATGACAGAGGAGATTCTATGTATGATGGAAGACAGAAGAAAGGCTAAAGACAATAAGAATAACTACAACAAAATAAATAACGAAACAAAAAGGGCTATTAAAATAGCAAAAGAAAATTGGTTAAGCTCGAAATGTACAGAGATAGAGTCATTACAACAAAAACATGATTCGTTTAACCTCCATAAAAAGATCAACGAAGCTGCAGGCTTATATAAACACAAGAACACTGGATTTCTGACAGATAATCAGGGAAACATAGTGTTGGAAAAAGAGCAAAAAAGGGATATTTGGATTAAATACGTGGAAAAAACTTTTCAAGATATACGAAGTAACACTGGCATCACAACAAACACCAATTGCGAATCTGGGCCTCCACTTACAGTCGAAGAAGTAAAATATGCCATCAAAAGTACCAAAGATGGTAAAGCCCTAATAATTTTCATTCCGAATTCTTAAAACTTATGGACTACGACGGCATAAAATGGTTGACAAATATATTAGCAATATATATGACACAGGCATAATTCCCCAAAAATGGCTAGAATCAACTTTTATAAATCTTCCAAAAAAACCCAATGCGAGAAAGTGCGAAGACTATAGAATTATAAGCCTTATGAGCCATTTACGTAAAACATTTCTAAAGGTCCTTCACAAAAGAATATATACAAAGTGCGAGGAACAACTAACAAGAACACAATTCGGATTTCGTGATGCTCTGGGAATACGGGAAGTCCTTTTTGCTAAGTGTTACTTCAGAGATTCAGGGATGTAAATTGTGATGTATACGTATGCTTTATAGATTACCAGAAAGCATTTGACAGAGTAAAACATGACAAATTAATAACTCTAATGCAAGAAATTGGAACTGACAACAAAGACCTGAGAATTATCAGAAACATTTATTACGATCAAACGGCCAAAATCAAAATAGAAGACCAATTGACTGATAAAATTGCAATAGAACGAGGAGTACGACAGGGCTGTATTTTATCTCCACTACTATTCAATATCTACTCTGAATGGGTATTTAAGGAAGCTTTAGACGGTTGTGCGAAGGGAGTATTAATAAATGGTGAATGGTTGAATAACATTAGATATGCAGATGACACCATAGTTTTTGCCGATAATCTGAATGATTTACAGATATTAACAAATCGTATAACAGAAGTCAGCAACAGATACGGACTAGCTCTAAACATAAAGAAGACCAAATTTATGACAATTAGTAAAAACCCAATACTAAACGCCCAACTTACAATCAACCAACAGAATATCGAAAGAGTTGAGCACTATACATATCTGGGCACGAATTTAAATAGCCAATGGGACCACTCGACAGAAATTAAACAGCGAATAATAAAAGAGAAAGCAGCATACGTTAGAATGAGACCCATTTTTAACAGTGGAGACATATCATTAAAAACAAAATACCGTCTGTGAAATGCTACATATTCACAGTTCTGCTCTACGGAATGGAAGCGTGGACATTAACTGTTGCATCTATGAATCGGCTCGAAGCTTTAGAAATGTGGTGTTATAGGCGCATATAGACCTGGATCCCGCGTAAGAAAGAAAAGTTGATTAATAGCAAGCTGAAAATTTGTTAATAGCTTAACGGTGTCTAGTCGGACAAACTTTGATGCACGGGAACGCTGGAACAGGGGAAGTTTTAACTGTGGAGCATGGTAAACGTGTCGTCCTGACAAGTTTATGAATGTGAAAAATAGCAAGTTGTTTTTATATTTATTCGATAGCCAACGTTATGTAATATATGCGAAAATGTTTGTCCGACAAAAATGTTGGGCATTTTAACGAGTCCGACACGTAGAACATGTCACATCACAGGAATTATGTTGGTGATGAATAGCAGTCTGATTTTTGCATGAGAGTTTAATGAAAGGTTAAAAAAGCAATTGGAAGTTCTGTCCGACAAAATTAATGGGAAGTTTTCGTAGTCGGACATTCTAAACAGGTAAGATATAGACAAAAATGCTGGTGATAAATAGCTTTCCGACAAAGACGAAATTTAATTAAGTAAATTATTCCTTACCAAGAATGACTGTTGTCGGAAAAAAATAAGGGGTAGATTTTGTAGTCGGACAATTTAAAAAAATAATTTTTGAAATTTCAATAAGGGGTGATTATTCTATGTCAAAAGTACCTGCAATCAATTACAATCGATATCTTTCGATTTATGTCAACATTATTTAGATACCTCACTGTAATACATTTATAGTAGATCAGGCAAATTATATTATGGATTGAGTGGTCTAGCTATCTTTGTCTGCCACATGCGCGGGATCGCTTGGTTAAAAGAGATAGATAGACCACTTATCGACTTTTTGCACTGTATTCCCTGTCTACCCGTATGTCTATGAATACATTTCCATTTAAGAAAAACTGTCACTTTTGACAATAATTCATAATAAATTGCAATCGTAACTTCAAATTTAAACTAATCGATTTATTTTGGCAGCAAATTATTTCTTGCCATGTGACATATTAATTAAATTATTATTTCATTTGTAGAAAGTTGAGAAAAATTACGTTATACAATTTTAGTAATAATTTATTTAGGTACCCTTTTTCAATAAAGCAAAGCATTGTAGCACGAAGAATGATATTCAATAGAACTTTCACAATTATCTGGCAACTGCACCTCATTGAATTGATCAAGTATTTTACTAACTTTGTAAAATGTTCGAAAATTACTCAAAAGTGTTCCGTTGAATGGTTTCACTTTTGATTTGGCGACTTAAAATTTAAACTGTTGACACTCAAAAATAGACACAAAAACACTCCATAGTTAATATAAATTTTAATTTCCGACACACGTGGCAAACAGAAACTCAGAGACCATGTACTTTCAAATACTACTTTGTATAGCACAAAGTGTCACACTGACAAATGCAGCCTTCTAATACAAACTTCTAAGCATAATGTGTCGTATTTACGTCTATTCTTATAAGCACCGAAGTTTTAGACTCTTCACATTTTTCAATGTCGTTTACATGGTTAAGATTTGAGTATGGAAAAAAATGTATACAACGTTTTTTGTAGGAAATTTTCCGTACTTTCTGATGCGCCTAATTAGAAAACCCTAAGAGATTGCTTTCACATGTTTTTTGACATTTTTTATTTTCATTTTGAGAATATCTAGAACAAACTCCACCCAAAAAAATAATTGTTTTGCAATATATACATGCATTGATACTTACTTCACTGTTTTTGGAGTGTGCATGTATATATGCACATGCAAATATGTGAATATAAATAATAATATACAACTAAAATAGCTTTATCAATATGTGACTAAGTCATTCCGAAAAAATGTTTTTTATTTATTTCCTTCGATTTGCCCAAACTTTTTGTCCGACATATAACTTTTTGCGTTAGAAAATATAATTTGTACATAAACAAATCAAAATTAGCTTGCTATTTATCACCAACATTTTTGTCTATATCTTACATGTTTAGAATGTCCGACTAGGAAAATTTCCCATTCATTTTGTCCGACAGAACTTAAAATTGCTTTTTTAACCTTTCATTAAACTCTCATGCAAAAATCAGACTGCTATTCATCACCAACATAGTTTCTGTGATGTGACATGTTCTACGTGTCGGACTCGTTAAAATGCCCAACCTTTTTGTCGGACAAACATTTTTTCATATATTATATAACGTTGGCTATTGAATAAACTTAAAAACAACTTGCTATTTTTCACCATCATAAACTTGTCAGGACGACACGTTTATCATGCTCCACCGTTAAAACTTCCCCTGTTTCAGTGTTCCCGTGCATCAATGTTTGTCCGACTAGACACCGTTAAGCTATTAACAAATTTTCAGCTTGCTATTAATCAACTTTTTTTTCATACGCGGGATCCAGGTCTAATATTACGTATATCCTGGGTTGACCGAATTACTAATGGTAGGGGAGCCCAAGCGGGGATTTTTGCAGTTACTCGAGCGCGTCAGATTATCATATGGGGAGAAACCTGGTACCCTGTAGATGCACCTCTACCATATATTGGCTCTTAACACAGGGGAGTTCGTTAAGGGGGGCCCGAAAAAAAAATCTATCCTTAAAAAAACTCGAAATTGTCAGATTAAGATAAGGTAAGTTAAGTACATGCAAAATAGTGTATATTTCAAAAATATGACGATTTGAGCCGGGCGTAAGGAAATGGGCGAGTCCCAAAATTTCACAAGAAAAAAGCGAATATTTCGCGAAATGATTGACAGATCGAAAAACTAAAAAATATGTGCTCAATATTTTTTAAAAATCTATCGAATGATACCAAACACGTCTTCCCACGGAGAGGGGTGGGGGGTAAATTTAATATTTTAAATACGAATCCCACGATATTTCGCGAAATGAACATCAGATCGAAAAACTGTAAAATACACTTATTCAATATTTTTGAAAAATCTATCGAATGGCACCAAACACGACCCCCCACGGAGGTGGATGGGGGGTTACTTTAAAATCTTAAATGGGAACCCTAATTTTTTATTGCAGATTTGGATTCTTTACGTAAAAATAAGTAACTTTTATTCGAAACATTTTTTCGAATTATGGATAGATGGCGTTATAATCGGAAAAAACGATTGTTGGAAGTGGAAAATTAAATTAAAAAATGGCAAGCGCCCACTAAAATGGAAAACTTTACTTAAATTTTTTTGGTTTTAGGACCTACTCTTCACAACCCAATAGGTCCCCAAAGCGCTCGAGTGACTGCACATTTAGCATACTTTGCTCCCCTACCATAATGTGGAAGTCCTGCGTAGAATGGGGAAAGAGTGTGAAATTCTCATAACCATCAAAACAAAAAAATTAGAATATCTAGGATATCTAATGAGAAATCAAGAACGTTACGGCCTTCTTCAACTGATTCTCCAAGGGAAGGTAAATGGTAAAAGCGGACCGGGAAGAAGACGCATTTCCTGGCTTCAAAATTTACGAAAGTGGTATAACACGACTACCACTGAACTGTTCCGCGCTGCGGTAAACAAAGTCAAGATAGCCATGATGATCGCCAACATCCGGAACGGATAGGCACTTTAAGAAGAAGAAGTAAATCTAATCAGTGAAGCAAGTTATCCGAAAATTAACATTTCAAAGATAAAGTGGATAGCAGTTGGAAAGATTAAATGTATTGGTTATTGGGAAGACAATTCACCCTGTCAATCTACAACAAAATATTTTTGTATAAACAGATTCTAAAATCTATAATGGAAATATCCATATCGATCCGATATGGGATTGTGCCAATAAGAGTAATTTAGACATGTGCTAAAGAGCATTGTCGACGCTCCTTGGTACAGTCTCCTTGGTACTGCCAGAAACAGTGACTTCCACAGGGATCTAGAAATGGATACTGTTAAAAAGACCATTGAAAAATTTGCCAAGAATCGCGACCAACAACTTCTTCAACACGTTAATCTTGAGACCATCCAGTTCGTTGACAACACGGATCTGGCTAGAAGACTCAAGAGGAAGGAACCCTTCGAGTATAAGTGAAAACACGAGTATAGTGCAAGTAATGGTAGAGGTTAACATTTGTGCAATAAATTAACAGAACCTAAGGAATATTAATGAGGTTGTCCTTAGTATCAAGTTTTTAGTAATAATTTAGGCTAAAAAAAAGTTGCTAATTGATCATATATTTTGATTAGATTGTAATATTCTTAAGCAACTTATTGGTGTTTATTAAGTATGTTCCGTGGGTGGTTAACGGAAACAATTAGCTTAAATTAAAAGAAGTGTAAAACAACGAACAGTAATATATTTATTTATTTTGGGTAAACAAGCGTGCTTCGTTTATATCTCGTAAGGGTTTGTTATTTTTGCGAGGGTGTGACTGAACTGCGTGCCCGCTGCGACGATACTGGCCGAGACCACAAAACTATTATGTCATCATGTATGCGGTTCTACAATATGGCTAGAAAAGGCGATAAATTACTAAATCTGGCGTTTTAAAAGCTGAGAACCTTTCTGTAGCTTTAAGAAACGTCTTCGAATGCATTTAAAAAGTGATTTATTGACATTAGGTCTGATAAGGTAACTATTTAATAAGGAATGTCAATAAATCACTTTTTAAATGCATTCGAAGACGCTTCTTAAAACTAGGGAAAGGTTCTTAGCTTTTAAAACGCCAGATTTAGTAATTTATTGCCTTTTCTAGCCATATTGTAGAACCGCATCCATGACGACATAATAGTTTTGTGGTCTCGACCAGTATCGTCGCAGCGGGCACGCAGTTCAGTCACACCCTCGCAAAAATAACAAACTCTTACGAGATATAAACGAAGCACGCTTGTTTACCCAAAATAAATAAATATATTACTGTTCGTTGTTTTACACTTCTTTTAATTTAAGTAAATTGTTTCCGTTAACCACCCATGGAACAAATAAAAAAAATCATATAATTTGACGACTGAAACTTGATGAATTTCACTTAACCATCTTGGAGGCAAAAAAAATCAGTTACGGAAATTTTAGAGCAGTCACCACAATCACGACACCACAAATACTATCAGAAAGCCTTATTTCAAATTAGAAAGAAGCTGAACCTTACCCTATATTGAAATTAACGTCGTTCTCGCCCCAAACAATATTCACCGTCTCGTCTGAGTCGGCGTCGACGCATCCACAAGGTATCGTGTGGTTTTTCATGGCTCTGAGACTGTCTCTGATCTGTTGCATATGCTCCGGTAACACCTGGATCATCAGTCCATCTTCGACAATGTTGGATTTGGCCGTTAAACCGCTGGAAGACTTCAACGCTCCGTTGAATACTATGAAGCTTGCGCCAGTAACTGAAAAATATCAATTTTCATTTATTGAACGGATTACACTAACATTATAAATACTAAAATAATAAAGAATATTATTACCTGCCACCAAATATGATTTCAAACTTCAGCCGTGACCAGATTATCATGTATCATAAAAAATATAAAGCATCAATACCGCAACAGGATTATCCACAAAACTATAAATGCAAGTGATATACTGAATTCGCTCTGCCGAGACACAACTGTCTAGTGACGTTGGTAATTTCTTTTTTGGGAAATTAGATTGCTAGACGTGACTGGAAATTACTACACAACCAAACATACCGGCTCACAGCCAATATTATTAATAGTAAACAGAGATAAATAACATAAACCTTACGCCAATCAATAATTATTTAGGTCTTTTGACAATAAGATTTGATTACTGACTTTAGTTACCGAATATAAACATTTGTGTAATGTGGTTTGCCTAACCACCTCCACTGAGAATATACGTGAATACATTTTAACTACATCTAGTTTATTTTATTTTAAATGATATTATTTTTCACAATGGAGTGAATGTTGTTACATCATTTCTTATTTTAACTGGCTGTACACCATAGTCTTTAAATATGACAGGCTAATTTTTCAACTTCCTGTGGAACTGTCACTTGTCATGTCATCGTTCAGGAGTCCCCATCCATTTCATTGTCACTTGCTGCCATCATGCCCCGCTAACTCTAATAAAAAACATGTAATCGTATTTATTTTCCTTCCGTTTAGTCAGAGGCGCTGATGTCGGCATTGTGATTGGTGGAACATGACTTTTGACAAATCGTGCGCTATCTGTGAATCTGTAATCTGTGTTCGTGTTCGTTCGTTCGTTGTCGTTCACTTATTTTATGGGTCGTGGTCGGTTATGATGTGATGTGTTTGGTGTTTGTGTTTAGTTTGTGTTTGTGCCACCATAAAAAGCTGATATTCAGTCGTGTTTTTTGATATTTTTGTTATTTCATAATCGAGTACCTTTTTAAAGGTAAGTTTTTCTGATTGTAGGTACTGTTTATCCAACAGTTTTAAAATACACATTTTACTTCGCGTTTTGTTGTTGGGTCTAATGGCCGATCAGCTGTTGTGTGCAGCCGATAAATTCAACAAGTAAACATATATTTAATCGAAATTAAATACTAATATTTCTATGTAAAATGTCACATTATTGTATAAATAAATAGTTAAGAAACAAAAGTTGTTTGTGTTTTACCTTTATTGGCCACTTTAATAAAATAATATTAAATATTGGAAGTACCGTATGGAGGCTATGGTGTACCTAGCGTGGAGGCTAGATAACGCTACCCTTCCTATCCAATCAACAGCAAGAACGTTTAAAATTTCACACCTATCATGTCGAAGCTACAGACCACTTATGTGGAGGCCAGATTTGTAGTATCCTTCCAATTTCCCAGGTGCTGAAATACGTGACATATTTTTTGAAGGGTAAGATCGCATTCTACCAAATCAGACAACACTTTTTTCTATGGCTGCCATACTGTCATCATGTGAACAAGTCAAACCATAGCTCATATGTTACCTGGAGCGTAGTAATGGAAGATTTTAAACATCCATACTTACAGTTGAGTCCGCGAGTCTTTACCCGTGCGTCATTAATACCTGGCGAGATAAAACACATACTTTTTATCTAGCATCATTCTCTTCCACGCATGAAACTCATGACAAACCAGCTGCCGTTTGTTATTAAGTAAAAACACATGTTATTTTTATGAACCATCTAGACTCAGTGCATTGAAAAGAGATAGGTACAAAAAAAGACGATTCGGTATGTTTTCATATTTTAAGCACAATTTGTTTGACGTTTCTGCTTTGTTTACTTTTGTGGCTGTCAGTCAGTTGAATTTTTGCGTTTTGAAGTTTCTTTATATTACACAAACAGTTGTTTTCACAAATAATTTTATATTGGGCTTTGAAATTTTAAGGTAAATAATTATATTTTGGCAATTAATATTTAAAACATACAAAGCTAACGTCATTCACACAGTAAAGAAATGATTGTGTTTAGATTTCCGTCAAAGTGAATAAAATAACAAAAATAAAATATGTTATTAAATTTTTTTATAAATTTTTTATTTATTTATCAATCAATAATAATAAAAGAATTTATTAAGCTGCTTCGAATGTCGCTGTAATTCTGCACAAAAATTTTGAAGCAAAACTTACATTTGACATTCTATATGTTTGATAACGTCAAATTTTATCATAAAACCCGTAATCGGAACAGTGGCCACTTTCTGTCAGTTGTTGTTGCGTGAAATAGATTTCCGACTTATTTCGTATGCTTTAAATGATGACGCACGGGTAAAGACTCGCGGACTCAACTGTAAGTTCACATTTTTAACCGATGTTTCCTTGGCGGATTACTTGTAAAGGGTTTTTACCCACATATTTTTGTATTACTATATCTTGGTGGTTAGCATGTAAATTTCACGTGAGTATAACCTACAACTTTTCTTAATAGTAGTCAAAATTTCAAAATCTTTTCATTATTTTACCAGGTTATATTCATTTTAGGTAAGCACTGATGATGATTGGTCAACCAATCGAAAACTAGTTCGGTGATGTACCTTTTTAGGGATTTTAAATATGTATATATACCTTTTATAAATGATTTTATTGTTATTTGTATTACATGGTATACAGCCAACTACAGGAAAACTTTTTCCTTGTGGATTTTCAATAATTATTTATTTACACCATTATAATGTATTGATAACAAATGAGAAAATTATTTATTGTACAAAATAAAAATATTTTGTAGAAATAAATTCCACAAAATTTTATGGGTTTAGTATACACTCCCACTATTTCCAATAATTCTTCTTTTTTTAATGAAAGATTAAGTTGATTTGAGCAGTTAATAGTGTGAAGAAGGGATTTTTGTGCTGTATGTTTCCTATTCCGAATGTGTCAAAGTGAATCTCGGCAGAGCGAATTCAGATAACAACATTCCCGTTAAAAAAATTGATTATCCTTTTAATGAAAGTATAGCGGAGTGAAAATTTTACCCAAAAGCAGTTACTGAATTGCTTCAGTGAAGCGATTTTCATTGAACAGTTTGAGGAAGTAGAAGAAGAGGACCACTTGAATGTAAAAATTCAACAGATACAGAAAAAAAATCATCAATAAAACCAGTAAATTTAAATACCGATTAGTAGACATAGTCGTAGAAAAAATACGTATACAAATCTCATTTAATTATCATTATGATGCTCGTATTCTATACGAAACTCGCCACTCCGCGGCCCGTTTTGTATCCGTCATACTCGCATCATAATGACCATCATTAGATGCTCGTTGCATAATATACTAATATTTCTACATTTACTCACCTTTTCTAGGCTTGTTCTGAATATTAATAGTATGCGTTGAATAGCAATTTTCATCTCCCTGAGTATCCTGCATGCATATCAAATGTGAGTCAGCAGTTTGACTAAACGTCCCAGCAAATGCTAATATGTGGTCGCTTGAATTATTTAAAGATTTTATCACCTGAAAATATATTCATATAGTATTTTTACTACAAAAACGTTATTACGTAGGTCAAAATTTTTGACGTAAGAGAACTGTCAAAACATTAGAATGTGACTTTTCATTATTGCTATGTTTATTATAAATACGGCAATAATGAAAAGTCACATTCTAATGTTTTGACAGTTCTCTTACGTCAAAAATTTTGACCTACGTAATAACGTTTTTGTAGTAAAAATACTATAGTAACTACAGTGAAAACCGTTTATAATAGAATCAGTTATAGTAGACTATCACTTGTAGTGGACAAATCCTCCAGTCCCTCCGAGTGTTATGGAGTTAATGCATAGGAATCACTTGTAATAGACAATCGTTTGCAGTGTAAATATCGACTGTAATAGACACAAATTCCCGTCCCTTCCCCTGTAAAAATCGGTTGTAATACGACAGATCGTCAAAACTTATTCCTCATATTGGGCAATCAAATCCGCTTTTCTAGTATTCTTGCATTTGTCAATAAATAGAACATACATCGTGTAATTTTTGGAAAATCATTTATAATTGAATGTCCATTACAAACGATAAAAGTCACGACTAGTAGATAGTCCGTTATAAACGATTTATTATTTGTAATAGAAATCGGCTATAACAGACAAAACCCTAGGTCCCTTGGAGTCCATTATAAACGGTTTTCACTATATATGGACACTTTAAAGAGTAATAAAATTTATGTTTAAATGTTTGAATTTTTTCTGGCCTTGCCTGGCTTTCTTTCTAAACGACCCTTCATATACAGGGTGTCCCGAAAAGAATGGTCATAAATTATACCACACATTCTGGGGTCAAAAATAGTTCGGTTGAACCTAACTTACTTTAGTACAAATGTGCTCATAAAAAAAGTTACAGCCCATTGAAGTTACAAAATGAAAATCGATTTTTTTCAGTATATCGAAAACTCTCAGAGATTTTTTATTGAAAACGGGCATGTATCATTCTTATGGCAGGACCACCTTAAAACAAAATTATAGTGAAATTTGTCCACCCCATAAAAAATTTATGGGGATTTTGTTCCCTTAAACCCCCCCAAACTTTTGTGTACGTTCCAATTAATTCATTATTGTGGTACCATTAGTTGAACACAACGTTTTTAAAAAATTTTTGTCTCTTAGTATTTTTTCGATAAGCCAGTTTTTATCGAGATGCGGCTTCCTTTTTACTATATTTACATAAAAAATTTATGGGGGTTTTATTCCTTTAAACCCACCAAATCTTTGTGTACGTTCCAATTAAACTATTATTGTGGTACCATTAGTTAAACGCAGTGTTTTTAAAACTTTTTTGCCTCTTAGTCTTTTTTTGATAAGTCAACTTTTATCGAGATGTGGCTTCTTTTTCAAAATGTACCAAAAAATTTAAGTTATAAATAAATTTTCAGATTATTAACAGGTGTCTATAATCATACTGAACCATATACAAATAGGTGGTGGATTCGACAAATATTCAAAATATCTCGATAAACACTGGCTTATCAAAAAAGTACTAAGAGGCAAAAAAGTTTTAAAAATATTGTGTTTAACTAATGGTGCCACAATAATAATTTAATTGGAACGTACATAAAAGTTTGGGGGGGGGGGTTAAGGGAACAAAACCCCCATAAAATTTTTATGGGGTGCACAAATTTCACTATAATTTTTTTACGATGTTGCTGTGATAAAAATTCCTCATGTCCATTTTCAATAAAAAACCTCTAGGAGTTTTCGATATATGAAAAAAAATCGATTTTCATTTTGTAAATTCAAAGGGCTGTAACTTTTTTTGTGTACACTATTGTATATAGGTAAGTGAGGTTCAATCAACCTATTTTTGACCCCAGAATCTGTGGTATAATTTATGACCAATCTTTTCGGGACACCCTGTATACTACGTTCTTTGAAGGTAAAATATTGCAAAACCTCCAAATTTTAAAGAACTGCTTGGATTGACATGAAATTTGGCATTCACATATCTAATAAGTCAAAGAAAATAAAAAAATATGAAAAAAATATTTTTAAGAAACGCTTTTCTTTAGTTACGAGTGTCTAAAATTAAACATAATATTATAAAAAAATCAACCAATAAGCAAAAAATAAAAAAAAAATGAAAAAATACAACACATTCGTCAAAGAAAAGCGTGGCGCCTCTTCATCGAATAAACGGTTTTTCCACCACGCTTTTCTTTAACGAATGTGTTAGATTTTTTCATTTTTTTTTATTTTTTGCTTTTTGGTTGATTTTTTTATATTATGTTTAATTTTAGTCACTCGTAACTAAAGAAAAGCGTTTCTTAAAAATATTTTTTTATTTTTTACTTTCTAGTCTTACACTTTTCAAACATTAAAATATATCGTCATGTTTATTTAAATATATATGTTGTAGTCAAAGCCCGAATTTCAGGCACTCCTAGGTTTGACTAGGCAATCCTCAGGACTGACTGACGGTCTTAGTCAAAGTCCGAAATAAATTACAGTTTCGGCCTTTGACTAGTCAAACCTAGGAGAGACTAAGTTGGTCAGGCAAAGGTCGAAATTAAATTTTATGAAATCGGGGTTTGACTAGTCAAACCTCGATCAGCTATTAAAATGTCGTAATTTGTTAGATTAGCTTTAATAAAACGTCATTTTTTAATTTTAATGTTTATTATTTTTATATTGTCGTAATTAAAATAAAAAAAAATCGTGTTTACTCTCACATGTTAAGACATTGTGGCATTTAGACTTGCACAATACGTTAGACCTTTTACACTTACATAATTTTGAAGAGCATTTCTAATTGCAGTAGCATTCTATAAAGTCTTTTCCTCAAAATTTAGGATCTTTTAATATGTACTAATTTCTCTTAGAGATAGCTCAACGTCTGGAACATCTTCGAAATTAAGAAAATTCTCTTTGCATTCTCTTATTTGATTCCTTGAAAAAACTATGTTTATTATTCCGTATTTCGTACCTACTCTATATAAACCGTCAACTGTTTTATCTTGTATAGTACCCAAAATCTTTTGCGCTTCTCCTTTGGCTCTATCAAAGCTGGGGATAGGTATTCTTACACAGACAGAAAATATTAAAATAAATAAAGGAAAGGCGATTGAAGGTCTTCATGCCCAGGCCAATACTATGAAACAATTACGTGAAAAAAATCCTCCAATTTCGATCGAAAAAGCTGTAACAATACCTATCCCCAGCTTTGATAGAACCAAAGAAGATGCTCGAAATATTTTGGGTATCATTCAAGATAAAACATTTAGGTTAGTAGTGTTAATAGGAAATAGTGAAAGAGCCTTAGAACAAAAACTGGAACAGTGGAAACAAGCTCTGGAGGAAAAAGGTTTAAAACTTAGTAGGACAAAAACAGAGTATTTTGAATGTTCATTTAAAGATTGAGTTACTACAGATAAAATGGTATTTTTGGATGGTGAAATGATTGTGAAAAGCAATAGTTTTAAGTTCCTAGGATCGGTATTACAGAGTAATGGAGAAATAGATGGGGATGCAAGCAGTAGAATTAGGGATGGATGGATGAAGTGGAAAAAAGCGAGTGGTGTGTTGTGTGACAGAAAAATTCCAATAAAGCTGAAGGGAAAATTCTATAAAACAGCCATAAGACCGGCAATGATGCACGGAACTGAATGTTGGGCAGTGAAAAAGAAAAAGGAACAACGAATGCATGTGGCGGAAATGAGAATGCTTAGATGGATGAGTGGAGTGACAAAGAAGGAAAAAATTAGAAATGAGTATTTTAGGGGAAGTCTAGGTGTGGCACCAATTGATGCCAAAATGAGAGAGCATAGGTTAAGATGGTTTGGTCATGTTCAGCGTCGAGACGTTAATCACCCAATATGAAGAATAGCTGAAGTGCAGATTCCTGGAAGGAGTAGGAGAGGAAGGCCAAAGAAGACCTGGGGGGAGACGATAAGGCAGAACATGTTGGTAAAGGGGATTAACATTGATATGACCCAAGATAGAATTGTGTGGAGAAATGCAATTAGGGAAGCCGACCCCGCATAGGGATAAGGCAAAGAGAATGATGATGATTCAAGATAAAACATTTGACGGTTTATATAGAGTTGGTACGAAATATGGAGCAATGAACACACTTTCTTCAAGAAATCAAATAAGAGAATGCAAAGCGAATTTTCTAAATTTTGAAGATGTTCCAGACGTTAAGCTGTCTCTAAGAGAAATTAGTACAAAAGATTCTAAATTTCGAAGAAGACAAGGCTTTATAAAATGCTACTGCAATAAGAAACGCTCTTTAAAATTATGTAAGTGTAAAAGGTCTAACGTATTGTGCAACTTTAAATGCCATAATGCCTCAACATGTAAAAGTAAATACGATTTATTTTAACTACGACAATATAAAAATAATAAACATTAAACTTAAAAAATTACCTAACAATAAAAAACTGAAAACGTTTGTTTTCTATACTTCCACAAAATTTATTATATCTAAGTGACTACAGCTGTTTCGGCGGAGTGCCTTTCTCAAGTAATATAGTTTACAATGTGTGGAAGTATAGAAAACAAACGTTTTCAGTTTTTTATTGTTAGATAAAATGAACTTCCATCAAGTAACGGTCGAATCCATCAATTATTAAAAAATTACATTTTATTAAACCTAATCTAACAAATTACGACATTTTAATAGCTGATCGGGGTTTGACTAGTCAAACTCCGATTTCATAAAATTAAATTTCGACCTTTGCCTGACCAACTTAGTCTCTCCTAGGTTTGACTAGTCAAAGGCCGAAACTGTAATTTATTTCGGGCTTTGACTAAGACCCTCAGTCAGTCCTGAGGATTGCCTAGTCAAACCTAGGAGTGCCTGAAATTCGGGCTTTGACTATAACATATATAAAACATATGATGTAGTATTTTTCATGTACATATAAAACATGAAAAGTAGTCGTAATCGGTAAAAAATTTGAAACTTTATTGTTTACTTATGAACCATAACGTAAACAATTAACATAAAAAGTGAAATTATGTATAGTTCATATAATTAGCTACAATCTGTAAAAGTTTCAAGTTTCTTCATTGTAAAAAACAAGAGATTTAAGCATTTTCCGTTAAAATCGTTTTTTTATTTAAACAATTAATAAACAAAAAAAAATTTATTGACTATTCGTGTATTGTTCCCGCGAATGCATATGTCTGCAAATTTTTAGTCATTTGCATTGAAGAAAAGGCAGTCAAATTAACGTCCAAAGATTTAACCCAAACGATTGAACTAAAGAAAAACGTTTAATTAATTAATACGACAAAACGAATTCTAATGTTACGTCTCTACCGGTGGTTTTTCTAAGACAACGATAAAAACACGAATTTTTTGAATTCGAGTTTTGGTTATGTTTTGTTTCGTATCGTATTGAAATTTGACACGAATAAACGCAGATTTATATATAAACAAATATATGAGCGTTCAAAATTTGAAACTTTATTGTTTATTTAGGAAGCATAACGTAAACAATTAACGTAAAAAGTGAAATTATGTATAGTTCATATCATTACCTAGAATCCTTAAAGGTTTCAAGTTTCTACATTGTAAAAAACAAGAGAATTTAAGCATTTTCCATTAAAATCGTTTTTTTTATTTAAATAAAGAAAAAATGTTTTATTGAATATTCGTATATTGTTCCCGCGAATGCATATGTCTGCAAATTTTCATTCATTTGCATTGAAGAAAAGTCAGTCAAATTAACGTCTAAAGATTTGATGCAAACTATTGAAGTAAAGAAAAGCGTTTAAAAAGTGATATTGTGCCGATGTGTGCTTTTGACCTAGGGGTGAGTTTCACCCCCTATTGGGGGTGAAAAATATATGTTTAAGTAAAAGTCCGGAAATGGATAAAATGCCTAATTCTAAGCAACTTTTGTTCTATTAAGTTTTTTCACCAAGTTAATACTTTTCGAGTTATTTGCGAGTGAATATGTTAATTTTTCTACAAAATAACTACGTTTTCAAACGGTTTTTAGCAAATAACTCATAAAGTAAGTATTTGGTGGAAAAAAATTCTTATCAAAAATATAGCATGTAAAAAAGTGAAAAACTTGGTGAATATATTAGGTCACTGTATCTAGTAGAAGCAGAGTTATAGCTAATGAAAAATGGTTCATATTCGTCAAATTCCAAATCGTATATTTTGACGTGCCATAACCAAAAAACGAAGCACTTTTTTGGGGAAAACTCATTTTAACTTTTTAAAGTGTTTAAAAAATGCTTATTTTTGTTATTTAAAAAAATTTTTAGCATCAAAAGTAAACAAGTTCGTTCAAAGTTGGTCGCTTTTTTTTTGGTAAGAAATCGGGAAAATCATCCCCTAATTAGCATTTCAAATGAACTTAATTGTTATCACTTCACAAGTTTTTTACTCGCGTATGTATTGATCATACGGTCTGTAAGTTTCGTCGGTTCAAAGTACTTATTTTTGAAAGAGCTGCAGTTAAAAGGGCTTGAACGAGTCATTTATCAAGAGTGTATGCAAATTTAGATACACCGAATCTTGACAAATTTTTGTCTTACAGAAAAACAAAAAAATACAAAGTATTATACAAAAATACAAAATACAAAAACCATTTTTTTCAAAATTAAAATTTTTAAAAATTTTACTTTAAAACCAAATTTTTTTCAGAAATAAGCACTTTGAATCGATGAAACTTACAGATCATATAAACACAACATAAGTAAAGTAACTTGTGAAGAAGTAACGATTAATTTCATTTAAGTTGCTAATTGGGGAGTGATCTTCCTGATTTTTCTTGCCAAAACAAAAGGGACCAACTCTATTTTGAGCGTAACTTGCTTACATTTGATGCTAGAAATTTTTTTTATAAAAACAGAAATAAAGATTTTTTTAAACACTTTAAAAAAGTTGTAATGTGTTTTCCCCAAGAATGCTTCATTATTTGGATATTTCACATTGAATTATTCTATTTCGAATTTTTCGAATATGAACCTATTTTTCATTAGCTATAACTCTGCTTTTGCTAGGTATAGGGACCTAATATATACACCATTTTTTCACTTTTTTATAGGCTATAATTTTGCTAAGAATATTTTTTTCGACAAAATGCTTACGTTTTGAGCTATTTGCGAAAAACTGTCTAAAAACGTGGTTATTTTGTTGAAAAATGAACATATTCACTTGCAAATAACTCGAAAAGTATTGGTTTGGTGAAAAAACTCTATAGAACAAAAGTTGCTTAAAATTAGTCAGTTTATCCATTTCGGAACTTATCTTGAACATATATTTTTTCACCACCGAGATGGGGTGAAACTCACCCCCAGGGCAAAAGCACACATCGGCACCATATCACTTTTTTTCTATGACATGTTAGCTATGCGTATGCCAAATTTCATGTCAATCCAAGCAGTTCTTTAAAATTTACAGCAAAAACAGTGAAAGAATGGACTAATAGAAAGCCACATACACTATGACAAGATGATCTACGAAAGGCGACCAAAAATTGGATCCATACTGCACAAGACAGTGCACATAGGGGGAGGGGCTATGTCCTGCAGTGGACTTAAAACGGGCTGATGATGATGATTATTCCTAGATACATAAAATTACGAGTACTTTTAACCTTGAATTTGTCATTTGTAGGTACATTTTTTAATTACTATATTATAAATAAATGTTGCCCCGTAAGGAACGCAATTCTTCTTCTTTAAGTTCCATCTTCTATCGAAGGTTGGAAATCATCATGGCAATGCGGACCCTGTTGACTGCCGCTCTAAATAGCTCTGCACTACTGGATTCGAACCATTCCCGTAAGTTCTTAAGCCAGGATGTTCTTCGTCTTCCCACATTTCGCTTTCCTCGGATTTTGCCTTGCATAATAAGTTGTAAGAATGAGTATTTCTGCCCTCTCATCACATGTCCCAAGTACTCAAGGAACGCACTATAAGTTTTTTTATGTGAAGGAGGTGGTAAATCTTCTGAAGACCGTGCCAGGCCGTATCCCGTTAAGGATGACCTGGCATGTGTTTGAATTCAGGGTGGAAATATCCATCCGCACCCATTCCCCTAGAGGAGTCGTGCCCACAGATGCACCCATAGCTCCCTTCTTTTTCTTCAGGTGCCATCTCCGCTATGGAGGTTGGCAATCATCATAGCTATTTTAATTTTTGAGGCAGTAGCTCTAAATAGTTGTTTTGAGCTGCATCCAAACCATTCTCAGGTTCTTCAGCCATGAAATATGTCTTCTTCCGATGCTCCTTCTGTCATCTATCTTTCCTTACATTATGAGTCGCAGGATGCCATACTTCTCGCCCCGCATCACATGTCCGAGATACTGTAGCTTTCTTTCTTTAATTGTAAGTTCAACTGGCTCTTTACCTATTCTTCTCAGTACTTCATTATTCGTAACTCTATCTACCCAGGAAACCCTCATATTTCTTCTATAGGCCACGTTTCATAGCTCCCTGCCTACCAACTAAAGTCCACCCCGTCATCCGGACTACTCATGCGGTAGGTCCTTTCCAGACCAATGCATCACATGGTGAATAACCCAGCTTAACTCTCTCACTTTTTCATTCTCTTTCTTTATCTCTCTTATCTTTGCTGCAAGTTTCTTTCTAATATTTCCTTCTTTCTGACAATTCAAGTTACTGCATCCAGTATTGCCTTGTATTCAATCTTCATTCTCGTTGCTACCTCCATTATGGTATTGGCACTTACCCTACTTACCTTCCTGTGTAATTTGGTTATGTCCTAGTCGAACATTCTGTACTCCAATACACAGTACTCGGTGTCCTGTCAGCCACTCCACAGTCTGCGCAGATTCCATCCGTAGCATTCCTTATCCTTTCTAGGTAGGCCCTGAAGGAGCCATGCCCGGTTAGGAACTTGTTGACAAAGTAATTAGTGTCTTTGTCACCTTTGTAGTGCTTATCTTTGGGCTTTCTCTAGCATTCTCCTACATTTGTTGATGTTAAGCATTTGTTGTCATACAGGTGTTGCTTGGCGTAGAGTATAGTAGAGTGGACCACTTCCACCAAAATTCTCCTTATGGAAGTCCCTGGTCCTCCCACGTTGTTGGGTATAATACTTTTCAGCACCGAAATCCTCTCCTCTGCCTTGTGAACGACGTATTTCACGTGCTCACCAAAAGTTCGCCTCGTATCCAAAGTGCTTCAGTTTTTTGCAGGTAAGATCCTTTCTCCCTCCAGGACAAAAACTATATGGTCTCTGGCCCTAGACCCCTGAGGATGATAGCTTCAGTTTTCCCGGTAGTCAGCATGAAGTCGCTGATTCCCATTCACGTCTTCACGTTAAGGGCTCGGTTCCCTCTATGCATTATTGACCAGTTTTCATTGACGCATAATAAGTTAGTATTATAAAAATTACACTTTTTAAAAAACAACTTTTTATAATATCACTTTTTTGTTATTTAGAGGACACAATAAAAAAAGTATTATACAAACAAATATTTTTCAAATTAAAGTGTCAATTTTAAAAACAAAAAGGATTTCCGATGCCGGCAATTGACCTCGAGCCTCTTGGGTGAAAGCCAGGTATTCTAGCCACTAGACCATATTGGATGTGAGGTATGGAAATAAAGTACTTTTTATAATACCACGGTTTTATTATGTACAGGACACAATATAATAGTCTAAGAGCTAGAGCCGAAAAATAATCGTCATAAGTAATATGGAGTTTGGCATGTGAAATGTGTCTATTGTATATTGATAATTATGACCCCTTTCAGGCTGACACCTCAGTGGATACAGGAAGTAGCAATAAGGGATGAAAGGGGAAAGTTAGTGCAGTTATTAAAGGTTTTCACCTCCTATTTTGTTAAACCTCCATCGATTTGCATGAAAATTGGTGACTAGTTAGAACATACCTCAGGAAATAAAAATGATTTGGTGCCAACTTGCACATTTACCCTGGGGGTGGATACCACCCCTTCTCGGGGGTGAAAATGATTTTATTAAAAATAACCCCACAAATCGATAGAGGGACAAATTATAAGTAAAATTTGTTATATCATGTTATTAAAATAAATCAATACTTTTTGAGTTATTAAAGATCAAAGATTTGTCTGTTTAAGAGCGCATGCGTGAAGTTACGGATGATAAAAAGAAAATATTAATTAATTGTATGTTACTAAAATATTATTTTTATATTATTTCGATATTATAAATTTAGCAAAAGTGTATTCGAATATGTTAAATGTACCCATTATTGGTCACCCCCAGTTTCTGGACATATTCAGTTTATAATGAAAAAAAAAATTCAATTAAATATCGAAATACATAATATAAAAATAATATTTTACTAACATTCAATTAATTAACATGTTCTTTTTATCATCCGTAACTTCACGCATATGCTCTTAAATAGACAAATCTTTGATCTTTAATAACTCAAAAAGTATTGATTTATTTTAATAACATGATATAACAAATTTTACTTAAAATTTGTCCCTCTATCGATTTGTGGAGTTATTTTTAATAAAATAGTTTTCACCCGCGGGAAGGGGTGATATTCACCACCAGGGTAAAAGTGCAAGTGGCACCAAATCAGTTTTGTTTCTTGAGGTATGCTCTAACTAGTCACCAATTTTCATGCAAATCGATGGAGATTTAACAAAATAGGAGGTGAAAACCTTTAACAACTGCACTAACTTTCCCCTTTCATCCCTTATTGCTACTTCCTGTATCCACTGAGGTGTCAGCCTGAAAGGGGTCATAATTGTCAATATACAATGGACACATTTCACAGGAAAAACTCCATATTACTTATGACGATGATTTTTCGGCTCTAGCTCTCCGTCTATAAAATTATCAACTATATTGTTGTTTCAATCCCTATGTCACGAAAGAATTTTGTAATCGATTTTAAACTCATATAAATCAAATAAAATTGTAAAAAATAATGAAACATGTTTCGAAAGAATAATTTTGTGATATACCTTAATATCATACTAACAACTTAATAATATATGAATTTTTAGTAGGTATATTAATTTAAAAAGTATGAAAATGCTAACTAAAGTAAACTAAAAATAAAAAGTAGGGAACACCCGGGTTTGAACAGGGGACCTTTCGATCTGCAGTCGAATGCTCTACCACTGAGCTATATTCGCTATGTTTATAATGGATTACAAGATTTCCCGGACGTAGGGACAAATGCCAAGTGAAGTAGGTATATAAAAACGTTTTAAAAAGTCACGCGATAACTCACCTGGTCATATCTATTAACTGGAATGGTAAGAGTAGTATTTTTGTCCTCCATATGAATAGTCAAGCCGTTGATCTGCGGCAGAGTATATGAAAAATTCCTAAAATCTGCTAACAAATTAATTATGGTATGTCCAATTTCTACAAACACGCTGTCTCGGTGTCTCGTCGATATCACAGGGCTTGGATAGTACCTATAAATTAAAAAAAAACGAATGATTAACATAATTGCCTTCAAAGTCAGCCATTGAGTATATAGGCCAGGGTAATAAGACAAAAATATACCCTGTTCGTGACACTTTAGCAGCCAGGGTACTGAAACGTTTTTTCGACAGGTAATACCTATAGGAACAAATTGTAACTATTTCCTGCGTAGGATCTGGCGGCCATTTTTATTTATAAACAATTAACTGTCAAAAAATGGATTTTCCCCTTTTTTCAAATCAACGGAAAACAGTGAAACATGATTTTTTTAGTACAAATATCTTCGAGATTATGGAAAAAGCTTTAAAATGACGTATTACAAAGTTTGATATACTCATTTATTGTTAATATAATTGCAAAAAAAGGTCGGAATTGCAAAAAAAAATTATTTTCGCAATAACTGTTGTAAAAATTAGTGTACAACTTTGAAATTGTTTTCAAATGAGGGCTCTTTGGTGCTTAATACGTGATCAAAATTTCAAAGTGATTCATTTAATTGTTTAAATTTTATTCAAATTGTTTATCCCAGAGAGCATTTTTTTTGCAATAACATAAGTCGGAAAAAAATTACGTTAGAACAATTCCACAGGTGTCAAATGAAAGAGCATGAGCTACATTTTCAACATGGTTTAAAAAAGTGAATAAAAATTGCATTTATTAGTAATAAATAATTATGCAAAAGTATCGTCAATTTTTCTTTATAAACTTTTTGAATAACTTTTTCCAAAAAAATTAACTTTTTTACCCTGTTTTAAGTGTACAACTACCAAGTAATGTTATTTATATCATAATTGATAAAAAATTGTAATAAATATATATAATTTCTTATATAACAAAATAAAAAGTTTATAAGGAAAGATTTACGGTACTTATATAATAAATGCATTTTTTATTCACTTTTTTTAAACCAAGTTGAAAATATGGCTCATGCTCTTTCATTTGACACCTGTGGAATGGTTCTAAAGACATTTTTTTCTGACTTATGTTATTGCAAAAAAATGCTCTCTGGGATAAACAATTTGAATAAAATTTAAACAATTGAATGAATCGCTTTGAAATTTTTATCACATATTAAGCACCAAAGAACCCTTATTTGACAAAAATTTCAAAGCTGTACACTAATTTTTACAATAGTTATTGCGAAAATATTTTTTTTTGCAATTCCGACCTTTTTCGCAATTATATTAACAATAAATGGGTAAATCAAACTTTGTATACGTCATTTTAAAGGTTTTTCCATAATCTCGAAGATTTTTGTACTAAAAAAACCATAAGTTTCCCTGTTTTCCATTGATTTGAAAAAAAAAGGGGGGAAATCCATTTTTTGACAGTTAATTGTTTATAAATAAAAATGGCCTCCAGATCCTACGCAGGAAATAGTTACAATTTGCTCTTACAGGTATTACCTGCCAAAAAAACGCTTCAGTACCCTGGCTGTTCAAGCGTCATGGAAAAAACTTTATTACCCTGGACTAATAGTATGTAGTCATGGAGTGAAGTATTGAAAATCACTATTGGTGTATGTTACAATGCTAAATCTATCGCATTTTATATTACATACTATAATTTTATTAATGGGAATAAAACACAATTTTAATTGAAAATAATCATTTAATTTGATTTAAATAAATTGTCAATTAAAATTGTGGCTTATTCTCATTAAATATACAATGCGCGTCAGAGAAAACGGGCACCCCAAAAAATAGGTCATTTTTGATATCTCGTATCTCCTAAACCTGTTGCCCGATTTAAGTAATTTTTTTAATATCTTATAGCCTTATTCTTTAACAATATCGCTGTAAGAATATTATTGTTAAACAGGTAAATTTTCATTGTATACCGGCTGTACGAATCAAACTGTTTTTTTTTCTTAAAGTTCGCAACACCCTGTGGAATATTCTAGCATTTGTAAAATACTGAAATTAAAACCCAACTTTAGCCTTAGGTTTTCTTAACATTTTGTTTTTTGATTCATTAGTTTATATTGGATAATACAAAAGTTAAATACTTTAACAACTAGCCATGTTCTTCATCAGTACAGGGTGTTTCTAAATAAGTGCGACAAACTTTAAGGGGTAATTCTGCATTAAAAAATAATGACAGTTTGCTTTATAATCGCATGTCCGCAAATGCTTCATTTCCGAGATGGGATGTTAAATTTTTTCTTACAAACTGACGATTTATTTATTGCTTTAAAACCGGTTGAGATATGGAAATGAAATTTGGTCGGTTTTAAGACGTAGTTATTGCACATTTTTTGACATACCATTAAGAATTTTATATTCACCATTAATGTGCATATGTGTAATATAATCGGTCATATTACCCGTATGCGCGCCAATGGTGAATATACAATTTTTAGTTGCATCTCAAAAAATGCGCAGTTTGTAAGAAAAAATTCAACATCCCGTATCTCGGAAACCAAGTATTTGCGGACATATGTTTATAGAGCAAACGGTGATTATTTTTTCATCCAGAAGTACGCCTTTAAGTTTGTCGCACTTATTTAGAAACACCCTGTACTGATGAAGAATATGGCTAGTTGTTAAAGTACCTAACTTTTGTATTATCCAACCGAAGTGAATAAATCAAAAAACAGAATTTTAAGAAAACCTGAGGCTATAGTTGGGTTTTAATTTCAGTAGTTTATAAATGCTAGAATATTCCACAGGGTGATGCGAACCTTGAGAAAAAACACAGTTTGATTCGTACACCCGGTATACAATGAAAATTTACCTGTTTAGCAATAATATTATTACAGCGATATTGTTAAAGAATAAGAATATAAAATGAATAACATATTACAAAAATTACTTAAATCGGACAACAGGTTTAGGAGATACGAGACATCAAAAATGACCCATTCTTTGGGGTGCCCGTTTTCTCTGACGCACAGTGTAGTAGATAACACAGAAATGCCACTAAAAAATAGTATACTTACCTATATTCTGCTCCTAATCTCAAAATCAGTCTTAAGGGGAAAAGTTTGGCCCACGGCGTCTCCCACCGATGTATTAAAATACCTATCAAAAAAGGTTCTTTGGACTTTATCACATTTTCTAAACATTGGAAAGTGGGCCGGATATAGACGAATCCCGCGTGGTTCTTGGAATCCAAAAAGTTCGATGAATTGTGGAGTGATAGGCCAAGCTCTTTAATTGACGTACCTGGAAAATGATTAAAGAATAAATTACACAGTACACACAGTCTATTGGCTTGTTCTAAATATAAAGAAGCCTGTACTGCTTCTATCTTTATATACAGACTGCTTAATTTTTGATTAGATATACCACACTGAAGGAAGAGCTAAAATCGGCAACATTGCTGTTGCACAATTTATCTACTCATTTCGATAGTAACAGTATTAAATTAATTTTATCAATTTTTCTCTTTTATCGATTATTAGTTTTTATTGCATAGTATATAAATTATTGTAATCACTGAATACATAGTTAGTGACAAAATAATCCTATTAATTAAGTAAAGAGTGTCAAAAAATATTCAAAAACTAAACGAAAAAGACATCTCTAGTTTGCTGGTGAAATTGATACTCCGCCGTCAGCATAGTCAGCAACTAATACAACTACTATAATACACTTTTGCTTTATGTTTATTTCTAGCGCGCAGTGTTGCCATTTAAAGCTTATATTTCTAATTTAAATCAAAACAGTCTGTACAACCAAAGATACAACTTACCTTTCACTGCATCCGCATAAACGTTATTAATATGGTAAAAAACATCTTTCGGCACAAAAGACTCCTCATCTATATACTCTAAAATAATTACAATCTCGTCCTGCCCAACGTTGATGAGTCCCTCTGTAGAAAAGCACCATGCCGTCTTGTTAATGCAGCAACTCATATTTATGATCTTTACGTGGACGTATAAACTCAACAAAATGGCGAATGTCAGTTCGTTAGCTTTTAACATTTCCACTGTTTGGGGGTTGTTCAGGCAATCCGTGTACGAAATATCTGTAAACAGGTTCAATTTGAATAATAAAGATAACGAACCCACCTCTATCAACAAAAAAGTCAGGATATTATTGATATAACTATAGGTACTGAACAAATTAGCAAAATTGATAATTGACATTATATTGAAGGGCCCTATCGACCTCGGATCACCGACACATTGAATTTACCTTACATACTAGTCCTCCTCCTCTATATTTTCTCCTTCATAAGGATGTAGTGGCGTCATGTAATTTGTTTGCTATTTATGTCCAATTATTTCTCTCCTGCGCCTGTTGTTTTGCTTCGAAGACCAGTCATGTCCCTTATTTGGTACGATTATCGTACTGGAGATCTTCCTCTGGATATTTTGCCCTTTACCTTGCCTTCAACTATCATTTGTTCCATGCCTTCTCTCCTTCCAGTTATATGTCCAAAATAACTCCGTATATTTTGGTTGACAGTTGTGGTGAGTCTAGTTTTTATGTTAAGTTCTGCTAGTATTGAGCTATTTGTGCGATATGCGGTCCATGGTATGCGCAACATTCCACGGTAGACCCACATTTCAAATGCATTATACGCTTCGGATCTACTTTTTTGATGGTCCAAGTATGTGAAGCGTAGGTGGTGATAGGAAATATCGCTGCCTCAGTGCAACACTGTACTATCTCAAAATCAACCATTTTGAGAAAAACGGGTTTAAAGTTTTTCATGCGCTAAGATTGACTCCTCAGCGAAAATTATTGTTTATTTTCGTTTTTCAGTTAGTTGTTAGTTTACGTAAATTAGTCTTGTACAATTTTAAAAAGCACTAATGTATATATCTTTTAAAACATTTTTTATTTATTGGTTTAAATGAAAGGAATTTGAGTTGTTACAATATTGAACTGAACGTTTCAACAACTTTTAAAACTGTTACATTTATTTGTAGATGTTACTGTTTTGTTTTGGAAATTAAATGACATTAAATTAAATTTTTTCCACAATGTTATAAAATTGTTTTGAATGTTACACTTTAGCTCTGAAATAATACAATATATAATAAAATTATTGAGTGATTGTTGTGTAAGTGTTGTGGGAAAGTTTTGGTTGGGAAAGTTTTGGTAAAACGCCATTTCCTAATGGAGAATAAATAATATATTTATTGACACTGCCATCTTAAAAAAACTACGTTTATTTTAGGCTGTATTCAGTACACGTGACATACAACAGAAAGAACTGACTTAATTATCTTCATCATTTTCTTTGGTCTTCACCCCATGGAAAAAGTTATAAGGCGTTGGTATTAATTTTGCATCGCATAAACTTATAATTAAATCCGCTTTTTTCTGAAGTGGAATCCCTGGTGGAGCTCGATATGCTTGTTTGAGTTGGTACTTGTTGGAGTTCGGCGGCTGTTGTTTTGCTTTTCTAGGTTTCTTATGGACTCCTCTAGAAGTAACTGAAGAGCAAGAATGTCCTCTAGACATAACAAGAGAACCATTTTTTCTTTTTTGTTATTTCATCGTCTGGGTTAAAAAACATCATTTCGTTTTGCTTATAAGAATACTTATAAAAAACAGTCGATGGAGTTGATTTCTTTACTTGAAATGATAACGTTCGCCCATACTACTTTCTCTCCTGATATAGAGTACTGGAAATTTTTACCCGGAAAAGAATTTTCTATCGCAGTTCAGTTGTATACATCTGAGGTGTCCATTTCTTTTACCTGAAATTGTCTTTTTTCTTTATTTGCCACTTGAACTACAGCGACTAGTTGGCTAGGGACATAAAGAGGGTTCTTGTTAATAGTTTTTTTAATTGTCATTCAATCGAAGAATGCATGCTATCCCCCTCGTTTTGAGTATGGCCAACAAGTAAGTATTTATGAGTAATTGAAGGAATATCTAAAGTTTGTACTGCATATAGATATATTGATAGGAGAACGTGGTTTTTATTTTGGCCACTGCAGTTGCCAGAATACAAAAGAACCGATTTTCCATTAGCATTTTCTTTTAAAAAAATCAAAAAGGAATGAAGCGATTTCTAAAGCTCCACGTTTTGCACACCCTTCATGCCAAATATAGCAATGGCCTTGCTTAGATGTGGCGTCAAAAACCGTAAAATTGAAGGTGTTTAGTTTTCTTTTATAGTAAAATGTTGAAATTTGCCCCTTTGGAAGTTGAAATACAGCTTCAAGATCAAAGCAATCAACAACAGTGTTCGAGTTATGATCCCTACTATTGTTAATGTCTTGCTGTTTATCTGCACGAGCCGTACAGATAACTGCCTACATGGCAATACTACATATAACATTTGATTATATTACTGTATTGCTCTGAGTTTTATACAATTGTTCTGGAGCAACACCGTAACATTTTTAGTTATTATTCTATCGCCCTATAATGTAAGGTCTTTAAGCACAGAACTATAGTAACATATGATGGAATTATAAATAAAAAAAAATATTTTAAGATAGTACAGTATTTATCTGAAAAGAACCATCATTCATTCATAGGAATTTATTCTTATCTCAAAACATACAAATTTTGAGATGTTACAGTGTAGCACTGATACAGCGATATTAATGCTCGAACAAGGCGCAATTTTGTGTTTTTTGTAATGCCAGTGTTCTTTCATATTTTTGTGAGTTTGCCTGTTGCCAATCTGACCATTGTGATGCGTCTACGTATCTCGTCTTCGCATCCTCCACTGTTAGTAATAACGGAGCCTAAGTACTTAATTACGTTGTGTGACCACTTCGTAACCTGCCAAGTTTCTTATCTCTCCTTTGGTTGTTTATGATTCTATCGATGATCATTACTTTGGTTTTTTGTATTTATTTTTGATTTATTTTCAAACCATACTCACCGTGCCTAGGCTATTCATAATTTCTTCCAAATCTTCTGGTGAAGACGCTAATATATCAGTGTCATCAGCATAACGTAGGATTTTGATTCTTATTCCTCCTATAGTTGCTCCACTTTGCCATTCCTCAAAAACTTGACGCAGAATGTGTTCACTATATTTGAATGTAATAAGGATATTATACATCCCTGTCGATCTCCAGATTTTATTTTGAAGTATAATATACTAATGTGCGTTCCACCTTGACTTTACAGTATAGGTTCTTATGACCAACAGTGATGTCAAATTTTATCAGAAACAGGTTTTAAGCAAACATACTTTTTTCTATAGGATAACTATTAATAACTTAGGAGTTAATATTATTGACATTTCGTGGCTGTCAGCGGTTCTAAAACATTTTTGTTTTTGAAAAATACCTTTATGTGAAAAAAATAAAAATAATTTTGTATATAACCTTTATATAATAACGTATTTAAGCGCATAAATATGTTAAACCTTAATAAATACGTAGGTACCTACAGAAATAATTAAAATACATTTAAACTATACATTTTAGCTTATTTCTATAATCCCGTCTTCCTCACTTTCACTGCCACTGTCGTAGAGTGTAAACACATTAAAATGACATTAACTTCATCTTGGAAATCAGTCATTAAGAATAACAATAAACAGCAATTAGGATCCAAATTTTCCAAATAAGCAATGAGTTACTCAATACAATGTTATAAGTAATAATTTTAAGCTTATTTAATATTCTTTGTTATAATTTAATTTACGTGAATTGACCATCAATAATTATATATACTTTATTTATTCTCAACTGTAGGACAATATAAATGTTTACTTAAACTTGACTGACAATCTATTTTATACTTTTCTTGACATTACTTCAGAGCTGTCTATACTGTAAATACATAAATTAACAACCATAGAACAACATCCACTTTTAATGTTGAATATTCTAACATTCCAAAAAAAGTTATTACGCATATCGATTATAAAATTGCTGATTACTTTTCGAAAATCACAAATCACTCACAAAAAAACAATGAAAAATATTGTTTTACTTGACTGTACCGGGTTAGTTTTAATTTAACATTTTTAGGGACCTACATTTTTAGGACCTTGGTAATGTCCGATTGAAAACTCTTTTGAAGAAAATCGGCATCGCCGCGCTAAAAATTCCCATAAGGATTGTATTGCCGTATGTTCGTGTACTGTAAAGTCAAGGTGGGACAGACTATAGTAAACCACCTATAATTAGATACAGGGAATCGAAATGCACGAATTGCGAAGGATATCGAACCGATTTGGAAGCAAAGATAGGAAATACAATGAATAATAGCAAAACTTATAAAACTATTTGGGGGGTGGTTAACCCATTAGCGCCCACTGTACTCATTTAAGTACACTGCTATTTTGACATACTAGTGCCGCATACAATAAAATATTTGCAATTCTTAGTAATTACAGGAAACTAAATACTCTTAAGAAGACAACTTTAACAGTTCAACTTTCGTTGAATGATTCAGCTGGTTTGTTAGTTTTGATTTATTGTTTATGAAGTCAACACGTACGTTTTTTATATCGTCCACATCGACTTTGTAAATTTACAGTAAGTTTCTCTCTTTTACTCCTTTTCACCATCAAATGGTTTACGTTAGTTTACAATAAATTTAGTAAAGGGTTTAAGTGACTACTATTTCAGAATTTTAATTATAACGTGATTTATTTGTTGTTAAAATTAGGTGTACTCATACGAGTACAATGGGCATATGGGAGTATTTTTGATAATTTGGCATATGGCATCTGTACATGATTTTGAGAATTGTAGTGTTCGAAATTTCTATGAAAATAGATACGAAGGTTTAACTTCAACTTTAGAATATATTTCTTGCTTCTAATTCGCGGTCTGAGGTGGATATTGTTATTATTTCTCCGGACTCAAATAAGCTAACAGATGAGGAAAACATTGAGGATGTTAACCTTATAGTAGGAAATTTGACACTACCTAAAGAAGAAATTGAATTTCATTGCTTTTCAGATGAAGACGAAGACTAACGAAGACGTACGAAGACACTGCAGTTAACAAACAAAATAAGTATATCTACCTAAAGAACAAAATTGTTTAGGCTATAATGACAAATCAATGTTTATGAAATCAAGACCTTCCGGAAATATTCTACCTACCGTTAGGAAACATGAAAGAGGACACTTTCCAATAAAAACTATTAAACAATCAAGGTGTGCTCAGTGTCATCAAAGAGCCAGATGGAGTTGTGAAAAGTGTAATATCACTCTTTGAATTAAGAGAGACTGTTTTAAAACTTTTCATTTAAATTCATTTTTCTTGTTACATTATTTGTTAGGGCGCTGTAGTGCCCAGTGTACTCATTTGGGAACATATCTATATCTAATTAATTCTAATTTTTTCAAATATAGTTACATTTGAAGTTTTGTTACAAATAGTATTACCAATAAATACCTAATGTAAAACATACTAACTCTTAAAATCAGATATCGTGGGCGCTAATGGGTTAAGGGAGCAGAACCCCCATAAGATTTTTAGGGGGTGCACAAATTTCACTGTTATTTTTTTAAGATGTTCCTGCCATTAGAATAACACATGTCCATTTTCAATAAAAAATTTCTAATAGTTTTCTAATATATGTATTGGAAAAAATCAAATCATTTTATAACTTAAAGGCTGTGACTTTTTTTATGTGCACATTTGTACTAAGGTAAGTTAGGTTTAATCGAACTATTTTTGTTACCAGAATATGTGATTTAATTTATGACCTGCCTTTTTGTTACACCCTGTATAGTTGTGGAAAAACATACATTACCTGATTTTGTTATGGTTATCAAAGGTGGAAGGCTGTTCTCACTCTTCGGAATAAATGAGTTAGTGTCAGAATCCATCAACGGTAAATTCCTGTTTATTTTCCCGGCATTAGTACTAGTTTTCTCCAATTTCTTAGTCTTCGTGTTACTATAGTTAAAGTCGTTATCCAGATTAGTCAGGTCGCTTCCCGGGCGAATACCGTCACAAAACATGACGCTCTTATTGGATTTGGCTTTGGTACTACCTGAAGAAATAGAAACATTTGTTTTTATATTATCGCTTTTTATGAGATTATATACATAAGTAGTCACTAAAATCTAAATAACACTACAGAAGAAAATATGTACGGATGCGATCACTGCATGGTTTACACCTTCATTTTTACGTTGTAATACTATAAAATCGCAGTATCGTACGGATTCGCTAAATCCGCACGGGTGTTACCCCTGAATAACAGAAGTTGTGCCTTTGTTGTATTTATCCCATGCCAACTCAAAATTGCCAGTAAACTAAAAAATAAGTAGAAGAATAAGATTGTGTAATGGTCGGCAGTTGCCCCTGAGAGAAAAAAGTTTGTGTCTTTATTGTATTTGTCCCATGCCAACTTAAAATTGCCAGTAAACTAAAAAAGAAGTAGAAGAATAAGACTGTGTAGTGGACGGCAGTTGCCCCTGATAGAAAAAAGTTTAATGTCGTTCAAAAAAAAAGTTTAGTTGTTGTATTTGTTTCATGCCAACTCAAAATTTCTACTAGACCAAAGAAGAAAAAGAAGATTGTGTATTGATAGGCAGTTGCCCCTAGCGTGAAAATATTTTATCTTGTTACGTTTGTCCCACATCAACCAAAATTGCCAGTTAACTAAATAAAAAGAAGAAACAAATTGTATAATGTACTAACTACAAATTGTAAATAAATAAGGGATTTTTCCCTTATTCCGCGACGATGAGCTGGCCAAATACCCGAGTAGGTGGAGGCCAATAAACTAAAGAAGAAGAAGATTTGCTAAATGTCAAAATGCTTGTCAAAAATTTCGTGCGTATTTAAAAATAAAATAAAAAGCTATTAACCCTTCCAAAATACCGAGAATGCATTTGAATAACGCGCAAAAAACAATAACAATTGGCAAACTCCTAAGAAGTTTGGTCACTAAGGCAACTTGCTGCAGATTTGAATGTGAGCCATATGTGCATATGGAAAATCAAACGAAGATGGAAATAGATTTTCATCTATTGCATGGCTGGTTGGTTCAGGAGGGCAGGGATCTCCACAGAGCAACAAGATGAGGTATTATTAGTAAATTATGGGAGAAGGTTTTGCCACAGCTCGAAAACCTAGCCAAGAGAACTGCAAGTGATTTTGTTTCCCGGTAGCATTCGCACTACACCTGGAAGGATTAAATCAAGTGAATTGATAAATTGTGCAGCTGCAAGAAACCTTTTTTGACTGAGGATCACAAGAGGAGACTAGTTGCATTTTGTAATGAATTAAATAAACCGTGAAGACAACTGCTATACATGGAAATAAATAAGCCACCGCGCACCGCCTAAGAACGTTCGACTGTCGAACGTTCTTAGACGGTGCGCGGTGGTTTATTTATTTGCATGTATAGCATGCCGATTGCTCTTAGCCGAGCTGATCGCTCTATGCCGATTCAGTGCGCGGCCTGCTTAACAGTTTATAGGCCAAGAAATCATAAGTTTGATGAACGGTATTCTTGAGAACATAATATTGGCATAATATAGACACATTATACATGGCTTAAAAAATCTACTGATTTCTACTGATTTTTTGAAAGCAAACCTACTGAAGAAATAAAAACTGACCTGGCAACCCTGCCCACTGCATATCTTTCCGCAATGTATGTTATACGCGATTTCTGTATGATATTGCTTTGGTGTATGAGTCCGCTAAAGATTACAAGAAACAAAAAGCAGAGCTTACCTTTTCTTTTCAAAACTCCAACTGGTACCATAACAGCAGGTATTTGATTGGACGCACCACTAACTTGTTGCAAAGGTGAGATTGTCGAACAATATTCCAGAGGATTGTTGGGATTAGGTCGTCGAAGAGGGGAGTTGCCGTGGTCTGGTGAGAGGTCCGAACTTGAGCTGCTGTTGGTGTCTCTGTTTAGTATATCGTGGCATTTGTTGCACACTCTGGCTTCTGCGTCCAAATATTCCAATTTGAAACGAAGATGGCAGCATTTGGCGCACAGGACCTATACAAAAAAAGTCAAATGAATTAAATATAAAAGTAATCAAAGTCATCATCATTCTCTTTGCCTTATCCCTATGCGAGGTCTGCTTCCCTAATTGTATTTCTCCACACAATTCTATCTTGGGTCATATTAATATTAATCCCCTTTACCAACATCTCCTGTCTAATCGTCTCCCCCAGGTCTTCTTTAGTCTTCCCCTCCTACTTCTTCCAGGATCCTGCACTTCAGCAATTCTTCGTATTGGGTGATTAACGTCTCGATGTTGAACATGACCAAACCATCTTAACCTATGCTCTCTCATTTTGGCATCAATTGGTGCCACACCTAGACTTCCCCTAATATACTCATTTTTAATTTTATCCTTTTTTGTCACTCCATTCTTCCATCTAAGCATTTTCATTTCCGCCACATGCATTCGTTGTTCCTCTTTCTTTTTCACGGCCAAACATTCAGTTCCGTACATCAAAGCCGGTCTTATGGCTGTTTTATAGAATTTTCCCTTCAGCTTCATTAGAATTTTTCTGTCGCACAACACGCCATTCACTTCCTTCCACTTCATCCATCCAGCTCTAATTCTACTGCATGCATCTCCATCTATTTCTCCATTACTCTGTAATACCGATCCTAGGTACTTAAAACTATTGCTTTTCAATCATTTCACCATCCAAAAATACCATTTAATTTGTAGTAACTCCATCTTTACATGAACATTCCAAATACTCTGTCTTTGTACTACTAAATTTTAAACCTTTTTCCTCCTGAGCTTGCCTCGACTGATCCAGTTTTTGTTCAAGTCTCTTTCACTATTTCCTACTAACACTACATCATCAGCATACATTAAACATCATGGAGTGTTACCCTGTAGTTTCGCTGTTATCTGGTCCAAAACTAATGAGAATAATTAAGGACTAAGCACCGAGCTACCTACTTTCCAACGAAAATAGAAGAACGGTAGAAAACTACTTTCCTACCGACAATCCTACTTTAACATGAAATTTATCGGTGTCTACCACACCTGTCCCAACACTAGTTGTTACTCCCTCATACATATCTCTCACAATCTTTACATATTCACCACGGACTCCTTTCTTATTGAGTGCCAACTACAGAATCTCTCGAGGAACTCTATCATTTGCTTTCTCAAGATCAATGAATACCATATGAGCGTTTGTTTCTTTATTCCTGTATTTTTCCATCAATTTCCTTATAATGAAAATTGCATCTGTTGTTGATCTGCCCTGCATAAATCCAAATTGATTATCGGATATTTCGGTTTCTTCACTTATCCGTCTATCAATTACTCTCTCCCATATTTTCATGGTGTGACTAAGTAGTTTTATAGCCCTGTAGTTTGTACATTGTTGTATATCTCCCCTGCTTTTAGAAACATGTACTAATATACTGCTTCTCCATTCGTCCGGCATTTGTCCAACTTCCATTATTCTTCTTTAGCCCATTTCTATCAAACTTTGGACATAGGCCTTCCCCAAATCTTTCCATATCTGTCTGCCCTTGGCTGCACTTTTCCAGTGAGTTTCTGCAGCTTTTACAATATCATCTTTTCATCGCATCTGAGGTCTTCCTCTGCCTCTTCTTCCTGTCCACGGTCTCCAGTTTTGTATTTCAGCATTCCATCTTTTGTCTTCCTGTCTCGCATTGTGGTCCACAAATCTCCACTTTAACCCTGTTATATGTTAATCCATGTTAATGTTTTCCATTTTTCTCTGAGTTATTTCAATTTTGTTTATGTTGGCCTTTGTTAATGTCCATGTTTCTGAGCCATACCTCACAACAGGAAGGATGCACTGGTCAAATACACGGGTTTTTAGATATTGTTGTATTTTTGTGTTTTTTAGTATCCATCTTAACTTTCCAAACGCTGCCCACGCCAATCTGATTCCTCTTTGTACTTCAATTGTTTGGTTCTCTTTACTAGCTTTGATTATTTGACCCAAGTATATGTATTCGTCAACAACCTTAATATTTACATTATTTATATTTATATTTATTCTGCCATTTGTATTTGTCATGATTTTTGTTTTACTCATGTTCAGTTTTAATAATTTCATTCGATTTTTTACTCATGTTCATTAACTTCCATAATTCTATTAAATAAACCTGCTATCCAACTTGTTCCTGTCTCTCCCAATGCTCTCCATACTTCCCCAGGAATCAAAGTAACTAATAAAATATGACTCTGCTAAGTTGTAAAGAGTTCAACGTTGAGAATCTACAAAAACAACGAGACAAAAATAAAATACGACTATGCTAAGTTGTAAAGAGTTCAACGTTGAGAATCTACAAAAACAAAATTCGTATGAGAAATGCAAGCCAAAATAGACGAAAGACACTACAAAAACTGGGAAATGGTTAGCAATGCCCTTGTGAAAACAAGAGAGAAAACATTTGGAGGGGATACGAGAAACGATCGTGCGCGAATAGCGGAGAAATATTGCAACTTTCCTAAATAAATCATTTGTCAATTGAAATTGTCAAATTGACGTATACAGATTCGGCACTTTTTTAACTACCCTATGGGTTATTCAGTGTGTGGAACAAAGATAATAAATACTTAATTGTTTGAATGCGAGTGAGACACAATCCACTCATGTTGTGGATCGTCTCCCCACTCCAGTCAAGTAACGAGTCTGACAATTCGACAGTGTTGCTATATTTCTGTTATATCATTCCTTCTAAAATATTAGTCGGATATTGAATGTAAAATAATATTTAAATCCGTTACAGCTTACTGTCGAATGAAAATTAATATTGTTCCAACAAAACTTAAATGAAGTAGTCATGTAATTGTTATTTTTTAAACGATTCCATCAATTACTTGATTAATTAACACATAACACTCACTTTACAAATTGATGAGTGACAACAGCGCAACTTTACTAGACAGACAGCAATATTCCCCTCATTTCCTTAAAAGGCTAGGCGGGGCTTATGATTTGCTTCTATTTTTCGTATTTTCGCGCTCAACAGGTCGAATTTCAGATTTCAGGTTCTATTGTTTACATTTACAAGCTGTTGTCACATAAGGTTGAAAATTAAAAAATAATTAACATGCCAAACTTTTATAAACGAGAAGAAAAGATCAAAATGATAAAATGGTATTATGTGGGACATTCTATTCTGACAATAATACATTTATTTATTGGTGATTTTGAAAATCGCCCAATTCCAACAAAAAAAAAAAAAACAGTTCGGTCAATAATTAAAAATTTCGAAAATTTTGGTTGCATAAATAACTGTAGAAAATGTCGTCCTGCGAATCAACCACGACCGAAAGTAATTTCTGTCGAACGCGAAGCTCGCGAAATGCAAGTCTGCTTAGCTGCTGCCTTGTTCGAGCAGACAAATTGCGGACGAAGTTGACCTAAAGGAGAGCACTGTGAGGAACATTTTAAAGCAAAATGGATACAAGTGCTATAAAGTGCAAACCACACAAGAACTTTTCCCAGACGATCATTTTAAACGTATGCAATTTTGTCAAGCTATGATTGAGAAGTCGAATGTCGACAATAACTTTTTAAAAAATATTGTGTTTACCGATGAATCTTCATTCACCATCCACAGACGTCATAATCCATCTGTCGTCCGCTATTGGTCTAGGAAAAATAAACGATTGAGTATTGCTGTGCGAACACAATACCCAAAAAAATTAAATGTGTGGACTAGACTTTATAGCGATCATATAATTGGTCCATTTTTTATTATGGGAAATCTGAATGGACGTAAGTACTTAGAATTATTGCAAAATCAGATTATTCCCGCAATTCTAAACGTCGCGCCCAACTTCGACGATGTCTGGTTTCAACAGGATGGTTGCCCAGCACACAATTCAGCCGTAGTCAGAAATTATTTGGAACAAACATTCCCGGGACGATTAATTTCAACTCGAGGGACAATAGAATGGCCCCCTAGATCACCAGACTTAGCACCTTTAGATTTTTATTTCTGGGGTATGCTAAAATCCAAAATATATCAGCATGAATTTGAACGAGCGACCACTTTAGCAGAATTACAACAAAAAATTGTTCAGCTCTGCAGTGAGGTAGAGCCAGATCAGCTGAATGCAATGAGATCGTCATTGTATGATCGATTCGGTTTTTGTTCACTGCAAGAGGGTGGTTTGTTCGAACATTTACTTGTTTAGAATTGTTTTTGCCTTTAATTTTAATTTAATTATTTAGAATAAATTTTTCAGTTGGTTTTCTTATAAAAAAATATTTTTTTAAAATGACTTTGAATTTTAATTTCATTATTTAGAATAAATTTTTGAGTTGGTTTTCTTATAAAAAATATTTTTTAAAATGACTTTAATTTTAATTTAATTATTTAGAATTGTTATTGTTATGTTGGTTATATTTTTATAAAAAAAGTACTTATTTTGTTATTTAGGTTAAAAATTTTTTTTGGGGATAAAGGGGTAGAATGCGAAAACATGGAGTTGATTCCAGTTTACTCCAATTAGCCTCTTCTACTCAAATCCGACTCTCACCTTCACGTTGGTGTCCCCTCTTAACCGAACAACCCAACCTAGAGATCCGGTATCCAAGCCCGGGTGGAAAGTTGGGTCGGGAACTGACGAGAGCGGGTGAAATGGCCCTCCGAAAAGGGAGTTTGGCGTTGTTCGGTGGTTTGGCGTTGGGTTAACTACCCAACCCCGTAAAAATCCATAGTTACGAAATCTAAAGTTGAAAATGCTGGACGGAAATCTCGACGACGACCTATATGCAACGAAATAAGGACAAATATTAAATTAGGTATATGAAGCCATGGATGAATTCCACATCCCTGATAAACTGATAATATTGGTTAAGGCTACAATGCGTAAAGTTGTAAAGTCGAAATACAGGGCGAACAATGGCGTTTGAAACGCATGTTGGGCTGCGACCGGGAGATGCGCTGGTGTGTCTCATTTTCAACATAGCTCTGGAAAAGTCGGTTGAAATGCCCGAATAGACAACAGAGGAAATATTTTTAATAAATCATCTCAAATTTTGGCATATGTAGATGACGTGGACCTAGTTCTCAAATGCTTCAAAAAATATAGGGCTGCAAGTAAACGAGGAGAAAACTAAGACGATGGCATCAACACCCAACAATAGAGCCAGAAACATCGGTCACCAATTCACTGTTGATAACTCTACCTTTAAAGCGGTGGACAAATTCACATACTTAGGCACCCTGATCGCCAAAGAAAACGTCATGACGGAAGAAATCAAGCGAAGGATACCTACAACATTTTTGTTCAATTTATTAGATAATATTTTGTATTTTGACAACGACATTCGAAGTAGGAGTTTTTTAAGTTAAATTGTGGCTTATTTCCCATTTAGAATAATAAATTACATAAGTAAATGCCACAAAAAATAGAAGCTTTTTATTAGATAGAACAATAGAAGAAATAGAACAATGTTTTAGGTGAAATATGTTTTAAATACGTATCCATAAACTTATAAAAATAAGAATCCATTCGTAAATACCGCGTAGATATGCATAGAAAGCTGAAATCGTGCAAGTAGTTAGTTTCATTCGGTTCCCTTGGCGCGATGCAGACCCTTAAGTCACATATCGCACCGGCAGAGGATATCGGACTGAACTGAAGTTTAATTTTGGCAGGCGGGCGTGGCTTATTTTGCTACGAATTGAGGGGAGTAACGCGTAGTTGCCACGCATCAATTCCTTAAGTCAATGTTCTTTGTTAACTAATTAAGTAATTAATAGAATCGCTTAGAAAATAACTATTACATGGCTATTTTATTTAAGTTTTTTTTGTGACAATATTAATTTTAATTTTACAATGAACTCTAGTGAAATTAAATATTATTTTACTCTTATGTATCTCACTAATATTTTAGAAGGAAAGATGTAACAGAAATGTAGCAACACTGTTTCAAGATCAAACCCACTCATTCGAGATCGTGACTGCATCTCACTTGTATTCACACAATTAAATATTATCTTTAGTCCACACACTGAATAACCCATAGGGTAGTTAAAAAAGTGCCGAATCTGTATATCATACCTACTGTCATTGAATAAGAAAAATTATATGTTGCTCCACAATATTGATATGATAAGCAATTATTATATAAAAGTAAATTTAAATAATTGTATTTTGCTTGCAGTACTGCATTTTATTAATTTATTTATGTACTACATACAATTGTTTACCTTTTAATAACATAACCTAAATCTTACTTTTTGTTCTTATAATTTTTTTGGGCTATGGCCATATAATTGGCCAAAATTAAAAGTGCGAAAAATGTTGCTGAGCTATGAAACCAGGTGTCGTTTTTCCGAACTTGCACGGTCCCAATCTATAATTACTAACTATTCTATAATATTAAATTCCAGAAAAGAAGCAGAGAAAAAACGACTTCGAGAAAGTTATAGAGAAGCGAATAAAAGTTTTTATCAATAGAGCGTTACGAAAAATTCTTCGTATATTTTGGCTTAATCGAATCTTGAATGAAAATTGGCTATGGTGAGAGAGGTGGCTAGACTACATACTCCGTAAAACCCCAAATGTCGTTGCCCGGACTGCACTGGATTGGAATTCTAGGCCGACGGAAAGTAGGCAGACACGAAAAACTTAGACAGTACTGAAGAAGGGAAAGAGATGTTTTAAAATGTTACTTACCAATCCACAGGCTCTACAGTGATGCCGTCTCTTCAACACAGTAAACTTCATATCACAGTGCAAGCAACTAGTAGTATCTGAATCCGGAATCCACAAAGGCGCCTCTTTCCCCAACCATTGTTTTTCATGCGTCCCGCTGCTAGTGATACCTAGTCATGATACAATAAAAGAAAGATATGATACGTAGCGTTCCAGATTTGGTTCAGGTTTGCGCATGACGTCACTTTATGAGTAGATCTTTTAAATTATAATGTATTGCTGTATGATTTGGGGATTTTAGCTTTTTTGCTTAGTATGATTAAAAATGATTATTGAAAACATATCTATTAATAGAAATCAGTTAAAAACATAATTTTTTTATTATTAGGCAGGATACATCTAATTAATGTAAAGACGAAGTAAGTAAATCATGAAAATGTGTTGAAAAGATACGAGCGTTATTTATGTTAAAATTATTTACACGTTTACCCAACTGTTTCTACACACATCTCAATTTTTTATCTTTTGTGAAACTAAAAAACAATATTCGTATTGAAATCTTATGATTGATTGTCGACATCACAACCAAACACAGTGCACCTCATCTTTTATGAAATTTTAACAAACATTAATTAAAATTCACTTCGAACAGAAAAATAATAAGCACCGTTTACTATACAATAATGCTGAATACAATGCTGATCTACTCACAGAGTGACGTCACGTAGCCCGAACCACCTGCGCAATGTCATATGCTGTCTTATTGTATCATTTTACGTTACCTTCTGCAGTTCCCCTAGCTTCGCTTTCACTTCCTCTAGGGGGCTCTAAACTCTCTTCTAGATTGCGCAAATCAGGACCTTCGTCGGACAACTCCCTGCTGTCTCTTTCTAAATTTTCCGTGGGTATTCTCCTTTCTTCCCCTATGTTGGGATTAATATCGTCATGGTCGTCTCTAATTTCTTCGGTAGACGCGGTCGAAGCTGTACTTCCGGTGTCGGAGAAGGTGTTCGATGACGTGGAAGATATAGATTCGCTATCTCGGTCGTCCTGTTTGTGGATTTCTTCGCTTATGTAAACATTGTTATATGGCGTTGAACCCGGAGCACCTATAGGAATATACAATATAATATATGACATGTATAACAATGACAGTTCAAATATACTCTATTCACTCAACTCAGTCTCAATTGCCTCGTAAATTGAATACGTAAGTAATGAAATAAAAGACGTTCTCACAATCAATTTATTTACCAACATCGGACGACCGGTTTCGCTGTCTATACTTTGCACAGCATCTTCAGCACATGACTCACACATAAAACCCATTCATTATTTTAATAAATTTGTGCTATGCTGGTCAAATTTTGTCATTGATTAAAAGATACTATGCAACCAAGCACATTACTGGGAAGTCAATAGAAAAGGTGTACCATCTTGTGGGTATCGAAATTTTTATTTCCCCATGTGTTTACTAACATTTAAGCAAAAAAGGCGACTTTTTCATTCATTTCAATATTGTGAAAAAACTACGCAGTGTAGATGAAAACGTTCAGCAATTGATTGTCTTCAAAAATTGCTCTTCAAAATTAGATTTTCTAGATTTAAAAATAGCTATAAACAAAAAAGTTACTAAAAATTAAACCCAAAAGTAAGCATTTTTCAATTGTTTATAATTAGTAAAATAAACAATAAAAATATTTAAAAGACAATGTGAGTTTTTATAGACACTCACCGGCACAAAATTCCGTCACCCAAAAATTTTGATTAAGTTTGACAATCTATAACTTTATTATTTGTACTTCGATTTTCAAGATTTTTGCATCAGTTTGTAGGTATGTACAGTAGGAAAAATGAAAGAATACCCATGAACGAACATATAAAACACGCTGTATTTTCCTGTCACCGTGTCACACAAAAAATTGGCCAGCGCAAGTACATGTAATAATTATTGTTACATGTACTTGCACTGGACAATTTTCTTTGTGACACGGTGACAGGAAAATACAGCGTGTTTTATATGTTCGTTCATGGGTATTCTTTCATTTTTCCGACTGTACATGTATTGATACCGTTTGTTATTATTCCGGTAACAAAACATTTTTGTTTTGGATAATATGACAGGACTATGAAACAAAATCAGCTCTTTCATTTTTCCACAGAATTTTTTAAAGTTAGGAGAAAATACAACGCTTCCATTCACCCCTGTATAATGCCATGCAAGGAAAATTTTCTTGTTACCGGAATAATACCAAACGATTTCAATACATGTACACCTGGTTCCTAAAAGAGCTGATACGACTCTTAAAGCGTATCAAAGCGTAGCAAAGAACTAAAAGCAAGAATTGTAACGAAATTAGAAGATGTTTGATCACTATCTGCCATAGCAAACCATTTTAACGTAAGCAGAACAACAGTTTTAAAACAATTCTTACTTTAATATATTGTTGAGTTTGTTTTATTCCTTAATAATACATATTAAAAATAATAACAACAACCCTATTTTATGTAAAAACTATCATTTATATTATACTCTTTATAAAATACAAGAATCCAAAATAATATCAAAATTTAGACCTTAATAATTATTACAATTTATGAATTAACATATGTAATCAGCTGTTTGTTGTTTGTTTGTTTATTTTATTATTTGTCTGTCATAATAAATGCCAGACCAATCAAAATTTGATTGGTCGGTATTTAATACACTGCTCAAAATGATCAAATCTTACTAAGAGTCGTATCAGTTTTTTTAGGAACCAGCTGGACCTACAAACTGGTGCAAGAATCTTGAGAATCGGAGCACAAATAATAAAGTTATAAATTGTCAAACTTAATCAAAAATTTTGGGTGGCGGAATTTTGTGCCGGTGAGTGTAGTTATTATTTGTGCAAAAGGTGGGCCCTATCGGTTGATTAATTTTAAACAATATACAGTGATGTATATATGCCGCTAATAACCGGCAAATAAGCGCAAAAGATGGAAAATATATTACATTGCGAAACAAAAAGAGATGAAACTAGTGGAGGTGGAAATAATCGTTATAAACGTATAAATTAACATTACATTACATAGTTTCCCACCTTTAGACGTCTGCGACAGGAGTATTTTATAAAATTCTACTGTCACAGTGACAGTTGTCATACTCCTCTGATAGGTCTAAAGGAGGGAAACTATGTAATATAATGTTAATTTATACGTTTATAACGATCATTTCCATCTCCACTAGTGTCATCTCTTTTTGTTTCGCAAAGTACATATTATTATGTTTTCCATCTTTTGCGCTATTTTGTCGGTTATTAGCGCGCTCATCACTGTATTTGTTTATCCCATTTGAGAAAAAAAGAAAGGTTATTTTCAAATGACTTTAGAGGTCCTTTATCAATATTTAGAAGCTCTATTCTAGTCTCTTCGTAAGGTCTCAAATTTTCAGGTTTTTTTTAAGTATACCTACTCATTTTAAATTATTTCCTTGCAATTAATTGATGCAGAATTTTCGCCTCATAAACAATTAAATTATCTGCGCTGTTACAAAAACTAAATACACCATCTGAAAGGTTATGAAAAAACACATCTTTAAAAAAGACAGAAATCAGATAATTTAAATGTTTATAAAAAATATTTTCACTAGACATCCAATTGTTCAAGCCATCCAATATTCAACCAACTTACTGGTCTCTCAAAGAGTCTTCCTGACAATCATCTGGGTACCCTGCCATGCAGGTATTTAGGGCAATGAAAGAGCAGATGCCTCAGCTGTATCAGCACTATCATCATCAACCAGAGATCCTGAAAGTATTCAAATAGACACAGATCTAAAACGTCATTCCAAGCTCACACTCAACTGCTGGCAAACTCATTGGAATAGGCTGCCTTCGAAATTAAAAGAAATTCAACCAAATATTGATTTTTAAACCGCCGAAAATGTGCAGAAAACCAAACGTAGTACTTAGAAGGCTAAGAATCAGGTATACCAGACTAACACACGGATACTTAATGGCTTCTGAAGACCCTCCCATGTACGAATATTGCAAATGTCAGCTGTCAGTTAAACATATCCTCTTCGATTGTCCAAAATACCCAACATTGACGACGACTTCATGGACTCAAGCGTAACCTGAATGAAGCACTAAACTCACCAACTGATGTACTCCACATCATAAGCTACCTCCGGAATATAAATATTTTCAACAAAATATAAATGTTCATGTAATGTAAATCACTCATATTCTGTTATCCTACTGTACATAGATCAATCAAGTTAGTAAAAAATAAGCCTTTTTCGACATAACTGAAAGGACAGGTTTTGACAGTTGAAATGTGTAGTATGAGATATTACAAAAAGACTATCTTGGGATTAATCAATTATTTTTTGATAAAAAAAGATACATCGAATGAGATAGGCCAAATGAAAATAGGTTAATAAACAAAAAAGTTATTGCAAAACAAACGACAAAATCGCTGTTTTTGAATATTGTTAATAACAATTTTATTATTTATTAAAATATGTCTAAATATACCACAACTTGAGGCTTTTATGGTGTTTGAATGGTGTGCAAAAAATGGTCCAGATCTGTTAAATAGTTTTTGCGAAATTGAATTTGTTTACAAAATTTTTTGAAAAACGAGCTAATTTCTGAGGCCGGTCCAGTTAATTTGGCTGAATGGATCTCAATAATCCGAGGCTTATTTCTTTCGTTAAGATGTATACTAATAGGCTATGAAAAAAAAAGTAAAAAAAATTACATTTATGTACACAAAATTATTTGTTAATAAACAGCACTTTTTAAGCATATAAACAATTACAATAACTCCGTAGCAATTAGATCAAATTAAATGGCAATAAAAAATACGGAAAATTGGTTAAAATACACAACTTCTAAAAAAAAATTAGGTCATACGACCCTTGGGGTCTGAGATGGCCCTTTTTTTTAAATCACCGTTACGTCAAGGTTAGCAGGCAGTAGCCTACTAATAGCATGGTCGACCATGCTAGAAAGAAGAAAAAGACCTGTACACGTACAGCCAATTGAAAATAACCTTTATTTTCCGAAATGGGATAAACAAATATAATTGTTTAAAAACTAATCAAACGATTGGGCCCATCTTTTGCCAATATACACAGTAACTATATAAAAACTCACATTGTGAAATATGTTTTGAATATTTTTGTTGTTTATTTTAATAATTATAAACAACTGAAAAAGAATGCTTACTTTCGGGTTTAATCTACAATAACTTTTTTGTTTATAAACATTTTTTAATTTAGAAAATCTAATTTTAAAAAGCAAGTATTTTCAAGACAGTGTTGAACGTTTTCATCTTCAATGCGTAGTTTTTTTACAATATTGAAATGAATGAAAAAAAGTCGCCTTTTTGCTTAAGGTATATAATATTACACTTTGAAGACCAAAAATAAGCATTTTTTCATGATTTTTTTTTCTCAGAACCTTTATTAAAAATGAACATAAAACTTTTTACATATTAATATCTAACTCTTAGAGACTACAAAAAATATATCTTTTTCATTTATGCACGTACACTAATATTGTAATGTTCGCCAAAGTCTAGGCCTCGAAAAAAAGTAGTTCCGATGGCGGACAGTTAATCTCAGGATTGGGGTCTCTGAAACAAAAAAATCGTACGGCGTTTGAAAAAGGAAGGTTTCTTACGTGACAATTAACCACTGTTATTGAAAAATTCCGCAAAAAAGAGATTTTATAGAAATTTGAAAAAATTTTGTGAAAAAATCGCCTGTTTTTCTTTAGTTTTTCATGGTTAAAAATTTTTTATTTTTTAGTTTTTGGTCAAGTTGTGGTAAATTGTCACGTAAGAAAAATTCCTTTTTCAAATGCAGTATGATTTTTTTTTCAGATATCCCAATCCTGAGATTAACTGTCCGCCATCATTTTTCGAGGCTTCGACTTTTGCGCCCTCTACAGTATTAGCGTTGATTGATAAATACGGAAAGATACGAAACCCTATGCATTATTTTGTTGTCTTTAAAACCTGCCCGTATAGTGGCGCGCCTAGCTTAAATTTGTTGGAACTAGCCTTAGAGGGAAGTGTAAAATTCTCCTTACTCACGGAACTAGCCAAGAACACGCGGTTATTTGACGTGGCCCGTATTCAAAATTTTAACGCAGCAGTCACTATCATATTAATCTGTATTAATTTTTTTTTGTTTTTGTTTCTGCAAAAATGTTGAAAATATAAATTGACTATAGAGTTTTTTTCACTACTCTTGACCTCACAAGTAAATACTTTTCGAGTTATTTGCGAGTGAATATATTCATTTCTCAAAAAATAGTACGTTTTTAGACGGATTTTCGCAAATAACTAAAAAAGGAAGTATTTCACCAAAAAAACATTCATAGCAAAAATACAGCTTATCAAAAAGTGAAAAAAATGTTTTATATAAATATGACATATTATGAAGTCGTAGACCCAGTAAAAGCAGAGTTATAGCTAATGAAAAGTAGGTTCTTATTATTTGTTAAATTCAAAATTGAATATTTCTACATGAAATAACCAAAAAATTAAGAACTTTTCGGGGAAAACTCATCATAACTTTTTTAAAAAGTTTAAAATAAGCTTTAATTTTTTTGAGTTTCTAGTATCAGAAGTAAACAAGTTGCGCACAAAATAAAGTTGATCCTTTTTTTTTGTAAAAAATATCTAAAAATCACCTCCTAATTAGCATCTCAAATGAAATTAATCAGTAGCGCTTCATAAGTTACTTTACGTATGTATGCTTATTATAGAGGATCTGTAAGTTTCATCGGTTCATAGTGCTTATTTTTGAAAGGCTGTAGTTAAAAGGGCTTCAATGAGTCACTAATCACGAGTATATGCAAATTCGGAACAGCCATATCTTAACCAATTTTTGTATTACAGAAAAACAAAATATTCAGAAAACCAAAACCTTTAGGATATCTTTGGGATATTTCGTATCACAAGTTATTTAAAAAAAAGGCATTTTTTTCAAAATAAAAAAATACTGTAAAACTAAATTTACGATGAAATTTACAGATCATGTGTATTATAAACAATACATAAGTAAAGTCACTTGTGAAGCGGTAACAATAATTTGATTTTATTCGTCTTGAAGGGCCAAACGAAAAACATAAACTACTTTTTTTCTTTTTAAATCGTGTGCTGTTGTGATTTATAGCAAATTTATAGCATCTCTTTCGAAATAAAAATTTTATGCAAGTTCCCTTTTAGAGGGTGATTTTCACGCTTTTTTAAAACTATTTTTACAAAAAAGGACCAACTTTATTTTCAGCGTAACGTGCTTACTTTATGCTAGAAACATTTTTAAAAACAAAAACAAAGCTTTTTAAACACTTTAAAAAAGTTGCGATGAGTTAGCAAATTTATAGCATCTCTTTCGAAATAAAAATGTTATGCAAGTTCCCTTTTAGAGGGTGATTTTCATGCTTTTTTAAAACTATCTTTTACAAAAAAGGACCAACTTTATTTTCAGGGTAACGTGCTTACTTTAATGCTAGAAACTTTTTTAAAAACAAAAACAAAGCTTTTTTAAAGAAATTTGCTTTATTTTTTGGTTATTTCACGTTGAAATATTCGATTTGGACTTTGACGAATAAGAACTTACTTTTTTAGCTACAACTCTGCTTCTACTGAGTATAAAGATTTTATACAGACATTTTTTTTTTAATTTTTTATAAAGTAAATTTTTATTGAACACCTTTTTCGATAAAATACTTACTTATTGTATTATTTGCGTAAAACTGTCTAAAAACGTGTATTTTTTTGTTAAAAAACGAACATATTCACTCTCAAATAATTCGAAAAGTATTAGCTTAGTCAAAAAACTGAATGGAATAAAACTTGCTACAATTAATCAGTTTATCCACTTGATAGATACTAGATAGTATTAGACTTATTGATATTATAGCTACCTAGCCTTATACAAAGTGGATTTAGAAAGTCCACATCTACATTAGACAACCTAGTGGATATTGAATCTGTAATTCATGGGTAATTTGGATGTGATAAAGTATGTTTGGCTTATGGCTATCTTTTATTATATTGTATAACGCGTGCCATTTGGGGATTAGATATAAGAATTCTATTAAGTTGGTCAATTCCAGGAAACATAAAATTTATTAGTAATTTCCTATATAGACGAAACTTATTCGAATAGATAACGTCCTTTTAGACTCAAAAATCCAATTAAACGACATTCCTCAATGGTCTACTCGTTGCACTTTTCCTTATTGCAATCAATGACATCGCTAAATCACTTAACCCATTAGTCATTTAGAAATTAGAGAATTGGTCAAACACTACTGGTCTAGAATTTTCTCCCACTAAAACGAAAACAATAATCTTCAGTAAAACTCCAAAGAAGCACATTATACTACCAAAAATCTACCTAAAGAATTTCTTCTTCTACTTTTTCTTTTATATAGGCAGTACTGCCTGTTTTTCTTCAACGGTGCCTTTCATTCTGTCCCTAAATTGTCATTCCATCTTTTCCTTGGGCATCCTATACTTCTTCGGTCTAACGGTGACTTGTCCCTGGCTATTCTTATTATCCTTGATTCAGACATCCTGCTTATGTGTTGATTCCACTCTTCTTTTCTATTCTTTACCCAGGTATTTATATTGTCTACCCCACATATGCATCTGATTTCCTCACTTCTTACCCTGTCCCGTAGTCTTTTTCCAGCAATCCTTCTTAAAATCTTCATTTTGTTGGTATCCAGACATCTTTGTATTTTGCTTGCATCTGGTCTTGTTTCGGCAGTGTAAGTTATAACTGGTCTAATAACTTCAGTCAAATGACTTATATATTCGGTCCTTTGATTCCACTCTAAGGTATTTGTTTTTCCAAATTGTGTCGTTTAGGCATCCGGCCGTTCTACTGGCTTTAACTATTAGTCTTTAACCTCTTCTTCGATATTATTGTCGGCTGATAGATTAATTCCCAGGTATTTACTTTTATTGTCTAAGTCCAATTGGCATCTTATTGGTTCTTTGGATATTACTAAGCTTTTTGTTTTTGGGCTGATATTTTCATATTCATTTCTTTTGCGCTAATGTTGAATTCGTGCAGTAATCTTTGTAGGTCGTCTTCGCACTCTGCTACTAACACGGTGTCATCAGCGTAGCAGAGTATTTTTACCTCTTTATCGCCCATTTTTTACCCTCTTTTTTCTTCACTTCTTTTATCATTGCATCCAGCGTTATGTTTAACAGTAGAGGGCTTAATGAATCTCCTTGCTTGATTCCTGTGTTTGCTTCTATATGGATTCTGTTATTATTCCATTGACTTCATTTCTATTTTATTTCGTACATAAAGGTTTTCTATCAGTTTTATAATATCCAGTGGTAAATTTTTGTCATATAGTAGGTGTATCACGTCTTTTAATTGTATTCTATCAAACGCTTTCTCTAGGTATATAAAACAGAAAAACCCTCGCTTGTTATACTCTAATGATTTCTAAGCTATTTGTTTTATCACAAAAACTGCATCGTTATGATCTTCCCCTTCTAAATCCTTGTTGTTCAACCGATATATTTATGCACGCCATTATTTTCGTCATCAGTATTTTTGTTGGGAGTTTCAGTATAGTGCTCCGTAAATTAATCCCTCTATAATTACTGGGGTCTGCCCTATCACTTTTCTTAAATAACGCTATCATCTAAGTGGTACTCCATTCTTCTGGAATTCTTCCTGTATTTATTATTTTACTTATCAGGATATTCAGTTCTTTGTGAAGTCTCTCTCCTCCGTATTTTAAAAGTTCATTAGCTATTCCATCTTTCCCTGGTGCTTTTCGATTTTTCATGTGTTTTAAGGCGTTCGTTATCTTCCTCTTTAATTTCTGTTTGCTCATCCGATTCTAATCCTGGTTTTCCAGTTCTTCATGATTAGCTGTTTGATACAGGTTTTCTAGGTAAGTTGTCCATGTATTTGTATCAATATGTTTTACTTCTACTATCAATTCCTTCATCTCTGCTGTTTGACCTCTTATCATTTTCCACATTTCCTTTTGCATCCCGTATAAGTCGTGCTCCATCTCTTTTGAAAATGCTTACCAATGTTCTGTTTTCTTTCTTCTTACTATTGAGTTTAACTCATTTCAAACTCTTTTATATTCTTCACATATGTTTGTCTCGTTCTTTTGAATTTGTATTCTAGCTAGATTTTCTTTTTTTTTGGCATTTTATTTTTATTTCTTCACAGATCCATGGGGTGTTCTCCTTTTCTTTCGTATATGTTTACTTATCTTACGATCTCCAAATGCGTCCGTTGCTGCCATTTTGATATTATCTCTAATCTTCCTCCAAATTTCTTCTATGTCTTCATCTGGTGTTATGTAGTTTTCATTCAGTACTTTTTGCAGTCTTCTCTGGTATAAATCTCGTGTTGACAAGTCTTGTAGCTGTTTTACCTTTATTCTTGTATCGCATTCAATAGGGTCTTTTTTCCTGTTTTTTTTTTTTTTTTTTGTAGATGTATTCTGATTTTTCCAAGTACTAGGTTGTGATCACTTCCGATATTAGCTGCACTTAAACATCTTATGTCTAGTACTTGAGAATGATGGATGTTTCTGTTTGTCAATATATAATCAATATCGGATCTGTGTGCTCTTGTATTTTTGAATGTATATTTTTCTTGATCTTTGTGTCTGAAGAACGTATTGTTTATTCGAAATTCGTTCTGAGAGCAAAAGTTAATAAGTAGTTCCTAAAGAGTTTACAATAAATTATTCATAATTGATTAACTTCTTGGGAATAAAACTGGATAATCGTCTATCTTGGTAAGACAATATACACTCACTCCGCTCAACTTAATGAAAAATATCTCTCATAAACAATAGGATGTCGACGTCCAAACTCTTATGACTGTTCACTGAAATTTGGGTTTCAACCTGAGATACAGTCGGAAAAATGAAAGAATACCCATGAACGAACATATAAAACACGCTGTATTTTCCTGTCATCATGTCGCAAAGAAAATTGCCCAGCGCAAGTACATGTAATAATAATTATTACATGTACCTGTGCTGGCCAATTTTTTGTGTGACACGGTGACAGGAAAATACAGCGTGTTTTTTATGTTCGTTCATGGGTATTCTTTCATTTTTTCTATTGTACAATACGCTAAAGTGTTACGTTTGGCTTGTTCTCTTGTATGTAATGAAAGCATGGATAATAAAGGCCAGCTCCACTAACAAACTTGAAGTCTTTGAAATGAGGTGCCTGCACCGAATGCTTAAAATATCATGGACATATTTAGGGACATATTGCGAGGAGAACGATATACTTGTCGGCAACTGGAACTCGAAGGAAATATAGAGGGTAAGAGAGGTCTAGAAAAAGATGTCATGACTAGTTAATATTCGCCAAATGATATTAATGAAATTACTCTTAATAGAATAATGTAATCGTGACTATCTAATATCTCACCTGACAATACAATGCACGGTGGACGTCTACGCAGAAATACACGGCACCTTTAAGAAGTAAAGTTAATAATAAATAATTCAATAATTATACTTAGTCACTATTTTCCCCCTAACTCGGAAAATATCAACGGCACGAAAAAACTTGGAAGAAATTGTTGGAAATCGCGATTGCAACCATTCATGAGTCCTTACCATTTTTCTCTCGAAGAGTTTAAAGTGGCCGAGCGGGTTACTAAGTCAATTTCATTTAAGTAAATACGTTTGCAATATCTCCAAACAAAATATACAATTATCAGAAGAGACTGTAATTAACGAAAATAACTACCTATTTTTTTATCGAGATTATGAGGCAAATAAGAAATGTACAATATCTAAAATCACCGAGTGAGTATTTTTCTCGTTAAATAAATTTTTTATTAAATAAATTATATTATTATACATATATATTATATAAAATTATTAAATAAACTTTAGAATATTTAATGATTTGTTTCAAGAATTCAAATTAGAAGACAAATTACAACTACAAAATTATTCTTGCTAATTTAAAAACGAGTTTAGAAAGTAATACATAGGTACACTCCAATAATTATTTTAAAGATTGCCATTGTTATCGTTGAATGAGAACTCAAATTTAAATGCATCAAAAGAATTAAATAATTTTTATTTTAATCCGATCGACCCGACCGACCCCAAATTCCGATAACCAAAGCTACCTGAATACGTCTCATCGTTGTCTCAGGTAAATTCAATCTCGCACCTAGAAAGCTGCTAACGCCATCTATTTCTAAAACCACTGGTGTCGTACATAAACGCTCATTTAGTTTCGTATCTTCCAGTATATTTATCAGTCAACGGTATTAGTGTACGTGCATAAATGAAAAAAGATATATTTTTTGTACTCTCTAAGAGTTAGATATTAATATGTAAAAAGTTTTATGTTCATTTTTAATAAAGCTTCTGAGAAAAAAATTCTTGAAAAAAATGGAAATATTTAATTACTAATGATATTAAAAGAATTTATTAGGTTACTTCAAATGTAGGTGTAATTCTGAACCAAAATTTTAAGTTCTATTTATTTGATAATGTCAAATTTTATAATATAATCCGTGATCGGAGCAGTATCTACTTTCTGTCACTTGCAGTTGCGTGGAATAGATTCCCGACTTATTTCGTAAGCTTTAGATGATGACGCACGGGTAAAGAATCATGGACTCAACTGTAATAATGTGTAAGCACACAATTGAAATATAACAATGTATAAAAAATTACCTATTAGATTAATTTCCCTTTGTTTTTCATTTTCTTCTTCCTTAAGTTGTAAATGATGTGGTCTAGATGCACTATCTTGCCTTTCAAGTTTAATATTTGCTGTTTCAGTCTTTTCGTCACTTGTATTACCCTGTTCCTTGGAACTATTCTCAACAAGTTCTTCATTCTTATTAACAGTTTCTTCTTCTTCTTTGGGAATACATTCAGCAATGCTTTCTTTATCTGGCAATTTTTGCTCACTAACATCCCCCATAATTTGATCTTGTTCTTTGACGGGTTCCTCTAGAAGTGTTGCTGGTTTTTCTTCTTCATATACTTCTTCTTTTTCTTTATCTACTGATTTCAGAGCTTGCATTTTTTCCTCTTTTGCTGCTTGAGTTTCTTTTGGCTCTTCATCAGTAACTGGATCTTTTAACATTTCTGGAGGTTCTTCATTTTTAACTGATTCTTTTAGAACCTCTGGTAGTTCAACTTCTCTAGTGAGTTCCTTTGTAATTTGCAAAGGTTGTTCTTTATTAATAGATGCCTCCAGAACTGTTTCAACATGTTCTTTATCTTCATTTTGAATTATCTCATTTGGCAAAACATTACTGTCTTCTAGTTTATCTATAGGAATATTCTTTACTTCTTCATTTATAATTTCTATTGTAGGTTTCTCTGAGTCAGTGGATATTAAAATGTTTGGTTCCTTTAATAATTGTGTTATTGGAAATTGATCAACTGACTCCTCAACTTCTTCATGTTTTTCTAAAACTAATATATTTTCAACTTGATTATCTCTCTTTTCCTCTTTATGTTCTTGTTGTAGTAATTGAGATTCCTGAAGTAAATCTTGGTCATTTTCTAATTCTTCTAACAACTTATCCACTTCATCATCCTCTAGATTAGTTACAGCCTCAAAACCTACTACTACAGGTCGATCTTCTTTTATGTTACTAATATTTCCCTCTTTGTCTGATTCATCACTGACTTCCAATACTTCTGGATATATGGTGTCTTCACAAACAACTTGATTATCCACTTCATTAGGTTTAATTACTAGATCTTCTGAAATTTTAGAACTAACTTCCTCCACTAATCTATCAGACTTTTCTACTTCTTCAGTTTTACCGAGATTCTCTGTAATTGTATTGTCTAGTTCTCTTTCAGTAGTTGTATCTTTAACGTCTTCTATTTCAATGAGAAGTTCATCACTTCCCTTAGTTGTAGTTTCTTCTAATTGACTGACAGAATGGGTTTGTTTGATTTTTTCTCCTTCTATGAATACGATTTCCTCAGATGTATCAGGTGTAAGCTCTTCAATTGAGTCATTATTGGCTACTGTTAAATTGTCTTTGATAGTTTCTTGTACTGAAGCATTCTCAGTTTTAATGTCACAAGATGTATTTTCTACATTACTGATGTTACTGCCTTTATCTCCGTTGTTATCAGGATATTGTATACATACTTCTGAAATCAAACATATAAATATTTATTGTTTGTAAGGATATCAAAGTCAATATGTATAAAAAATATTAAAAAAAAACATATGTACAGTAACCGCCACCCTACTAGATACACAGGAATATTGAGCTATTACAGTCCTGGACCCTTCACTTGTTGAAATGTTTATTTTTTATGTCTAGTGAAGTTTAGAACGCCAGAAAATGTATAAAAACTGAATATTAACATAGAAAGTTGACAAATAATAGATCAGCTGTATTTGACGTTTATAGTTGTCATTTTTTTCAAGTTGTAAAAGTTTTAAAGTATTGTAATATTCTTGGTGTTTGAATAAAGTTATTTTAAAGCAGAGTAACAATACTATTAATTAATGTATTTTTTGTATGGAAAAACAATTATTTTGAGTAGTTTCTTGACAGTAACATGACAGGGATGAAAGTCACATCTGAGAACAGACCAGATTAACACATAAGCATAGCAATTAGGTACCTACCCATGTATCTAGTAGCGTGGAGTTTACTGTACAGTGCCGACAAAAAAAAATCTTTACATTGTCAAATAAATCACCAAATTTGAAGACAATTTGCATGCGTTCTGTCTGCGCTTGGAGGGGAGGGTAAGGGAGGGGGGATAGCGTACTTGCGACGGCAATTATCTGTAGTTTACGGACCGCTTGGCTTATTTATTAGGGTATTCTGCGCGTTTGTACTGTAAACAGTTGGCTTTGTGCGGGTAGTCAGTGTTAAACTTCGTCTCATTTACCGCATAAAGTTTGAGATCGTCAAATTCTAAATTGAACTGACAAATATGGGTCGAAAGAAACTCACAAAAGAGGAGAAGTTTCATGCTTTAACACTACTGGAGAAAGGAGACTCTGTAATCACTGTAGCACGTGGTATTGGTGCTTCAAGAGGGATTATTTATAAACTGAAACGTTCGGCTGCAACGTTTCAGTTGATGAATAGCCTCTCTTGAAGCACCAATATCACGTGCTATGGTAATTACAGAGTCCCCTTTCTCCAGTAATGTTAAAGCATGAACCTTCTCCTCTTTTGTGAGTTTCGTTCGACCCATATTTGTCAGTTCAATTTAGAATTTGACGATCTCAAACTTTATGCGGTAAATGAGACGAAGTTTAACACTGACTACCCTCACAAAGCCAACTGTTTACAGTACAAACGCGCAGAATACCCTAAATAAGCCAAGCGGTCCGTAAACTACAGATAATTGCCGTAGCAAGTACGCTATCCCCCTCCCCACCCCTCCCAACCACGCGCAGACAGAACGCATGCAAAATTGTCTTCAAATTTGGTGATTTATTTGGCAATGTAAAGATTTTTTTTGCCGGCACTGTATAATGTATAGACACAGAATTCAAAGCTAATGAGTCCTGCATTATGATCACCACCAAAATATTGCTTAATACCACAATAAGACTATCCCAACAACAATGTACAGCTGGTTCCAAAAAAAAACTGATACGACTCTTAAAGCGTATTTTGTAGAAAATTGAGCAGTGTATTTTGAAGGATAAATACTTATTTACATACTGTCACTGTCACTGCCAAATCTTAAAATTTGTCACATAACTTATTCTGTTCAACCTCAAAAAATGGCTCCACATGCTAGCAAAGAACTAAAAGCAAGAATTATAACGAAATTAGAAGATGGTTGGTCACTATCTGCCGTAACGAACCATTTTAACGTAAGCAGAACAACAGTTTTTAATATTATAAAAGATGGAGAGAACAAAAAACTCTAGGAAGAAAGTAATATATTGCTTTAATATATTGTTGAGTTAAGTCGTTTGTTTTATTCCTTATTTATAATAAAAATAATAACAACAACCCTATTTTACGTAAAAACTATCATATACTTTTTATAAATTGCAGGAATTCAAAATAATATCAAAATTTAGACCTTAATAATTATTACAATTTATGAATTATCAGTTGTTTGTTTGTTTATTTTATTATTTGTCTGTCATAATAAATATAATGTCAGACCAATCAAATACACTGCTCAAAATGATCAAATCTTACTAAGAGTTGTATACCCTATTCCACGAATATACGACTGTTTTGGATTATTTCGACAACGAATATTTTACAGTGCAAAATATGAAGAATAAAAGTAAATTACAATTTACCTTGTTGTTTATTGGAATAATTATTAGAGCCATTTACTTTGGTACTTCTTATATTGGCGACTAAAATATTCATTGTCGCGACAACCCAAAACAGTCGTATATTCGTGGAATGGCCCATATCAGTTTTCTTAGGAACTAGCTGTACATAACAAATTATACTCTGAAAGATCTTAAAAATCAAGTGATATGTTATCAGTACCTGTCATTTGTTACCAGTCAAATAATAAATCAGCAATAGCAGTTTTTATAAAATATATTTAATTTTTTTTAACACCTAAGCAGTGACTTGGTTATTTAAAACTAGTCACAAAAGATTAGACTAATGAGCAAATTTTCTCTAGTAAAAATCTTAAAACTAATGTTTGTTGAGGTCTCACTATCTCACCAATCATATTCCTTATTTCTTTTAATCATTTTAAATGATTATACTCAACGAATAAATCATTGATTATACTCAACGACACATTTCATTCACATTAGTCATCCGACAACCTTACGACCAATATTAACAAATACCTCTATACTTTTGCCTGTGATAAGAATGGAACCCAGACAAACACTTTAATGCTTGAGCTACTATGCCCTACTGCCCTACTTAAATGAGTTACAGCTGTGTACTCATTTTAAAACACTCCATTTGCCAAACACTCCAAAACACATTACATTTGAGGATGTTTTTTAAACAGCTATTTGGAAAAGTCAAGAAATTTAATGAAAATTAAGAATTCATTTGTTTCAGTATTTTATTTACAAAATGAATTTTCGTAAATGTGCGAGAGTAATTACTTGCAACTCAATATTTTTAGTAACATCAACTAAAAGGACTATGTAAACTAAAAAGCAAATCTGAGAAGTAGAACATGTTTAAAAGTGTAGGCGCAAATATTTTACGGAGCTATCCCTACTTTTTCTTTCTTTACACGGCAAATTACGTGTAGTAAAATTATCAATGGTATGGAAACTGCAGATGTAAACATTAGTAGTTGACAATGACATTGTCATTAGCATAATAGAGATTTTCGTTCAGTTTTTGAATGTTATTGAATAATCATTACTTGTGTAATCGCTTAAATGATAGGATTATTTTTTCACTAACTATTTATTGAGTGATTATAATAACTTATACTAGTCAATAAAAATTAATACTTAATCGAAAAATGAGGAAAAATGATAAAGTGATTTTTTTAATAATAGATTGTTAAAAACTATGGAATGCTTATATAAATTTTGAACTTGAACATCTTTAGCAACAAAATACTTGGGTCACAGAATATATCTTGGTGTATTCTCTGCCTGAATCTTCCATAAATAATAAACAATAAATAACTTTTTATTAATTTCACATTATTTATCAAATACACTATCAATATTGTTTAATAAACATCTCAAAATATTCCTGAAGCCGTGTCAAATATTTAAAATTGTCACTGTCTTATCAGCACATTATGTTCGACTGAGTGCATTGTATGACAAAGATAGCGAATGTTCAATTTGGAAAATATCACCACGGACATGGTGTTCATTTTTTTCGAATCCTGGAAAAACTAATACCTAGATCTTTTTAAAAAATTTAAATGCATAATGAAAGATTACATTATTACCGAGGGCCGAAAGTCCCTTAGAATAAACCAAAGGGTTCTTTTGAATGAGATATTTGATATTAAAAATCACACTCAATTTTCTCTACTTTTTCACCCCTGTAACTTATTAAAATAAACATTATAGAAATTATCAGGGACTTTCGGCCCTCGGTAATAATGTAATCTTTCATTCTGAGTTTAAATTTTTTAAAAATACTTATTAGTTTTGCCAGGATTCGAAAAAAATTAATACATTTAAATAACATCAGTGAAAAATTTTGCCCCATTCCCTTAATTTAAGTATTCTATACTTAGCCCTCTTGGGTTTAGGGTGATGGGTGAGGCTTGTCAGGCCTCACCTATATGGAAATACTCTCTCTCTCTAGTTCCATCCCCCCTTGTGGAGTATTGGGTGCTTATGCGTTTCTGGGCCAAAAGTTTAAGATTGCTGACTGACTGGGTTAACGCAATAATGAAATACAATGTAATTTTATTTCAACGGTCCACTGGAGGGTTAAGTATTCTATACTGGAACACAACCTGCTCTGTGGGTATACAACATATAACTATAACAATAATTTGTGCAGATACTACAATCAAAGAATTTTCTTTATCACCTACCTTTATTCTGCGAATTAGAATTATCTCCTCTATCTAAATCTTTTTCTTTAGAACTCAAATCATTATCTACAGCAGGTACATCGATACTGCTGCTCAAATATTCATTTAGACTATGAAAAACATTGTTAATTGAGTGTTTCAACACATTATTTTGAGGAGCAGGGCTTGGAGCTTCTACAGGATTCCTTACAGAATTATACTGATCGGTTAATTCACTGTATTCAAAGTCATTGAGAACTTGGTCTAAATCAACAGCAAATTTCTCCATCTAAAACCAAAATCAGTTAGCTTAAGGAATAATTACATATAATGTAATCCATATTACTGTAGAATTGTAAATATTTTACCTTAATTTTTAAGACCCCTGTATATATTTTTTCTTTAATTATTAGTACAAACACGAAACATGTGAATAGATTCATGTACCTAGGAATGGATCTGGTTACAAGCAATGAAGAAGAACCGGAAATAAATAGAAGGCTTGTGCTGGCAAATAAAGCCTATTTCGTGATGGGCCACATATTGAAATCGCGAGACGTACACCGGAAAACAAAACTCCGGGTATATAAAACAATAATAAGGCCCATAGTAAGTTATGGCTGCAAAACATGGGTGGTGACACAGAAATCTGCCAATGCATTAGATGTGTTTGAAAGAAAAGTATTACGTAGGATACTGGGCCCAATAAGTGAAAATAACAACTGGCGAATTAGGTATAATAGAGAAATATACGAGCAATATAGCGAACCAACTCTAGCACAACACACTAAACTGAAGAGATTACAGTGGGCAGGGCACGTGGTCTGCATGCACGAGAATAGAATCCCCAGAAAATTGCTGAATGCAAGAATGCAGGGAAGAAGACCTGTTGGAAGACCTAAAAAGAGATGGGAAGACGAAGTCGATGAGGATGCCAGGAACTTTCTGGGAACGCGTTCATGGAAAAGAACAGCGGTAAATCGAAATGATTGGAGAAGCTTATTGAAGGAGGCCAAGGCTCGATTTGGGCTGTAGTGCCATTGGATGGATGGATGGACAAACACGAAACGAGCGGGTGTCGGCGACGCTCTTAGGGACAGATGTGGGGGCATATCTAATCGTCGGGTAGTTTAGTGAGAAGATTGTTTATTTTCAATCGTTTGAATTCGGACTTTAAGATAAACAGTAGTCGCCTTGACTAATTTTATAGTTTTCGATTATTGGAAAAGTCGGTACATACTTTCATCCAATATTAATACGTTAAAACGGAAAAGGGAGATTAGCTGTTAAAAGAATTTGTTTTAGCGTAGGGATGCGAGAGGCGGTCGATTTTAACATCAGAAACGTGACGGACGTGTTCTTTGGGATAATAGAAAAAGACGAATTAAGACAGGTATTATGACAAGATGGTTATAATATTGATTAGACGCAAATTATCTATAAATACATTTCTTTTTGTAAGAATAAGAACACGTAAAATTTTAGTCACAATTACACAAACACTTTTACATTTCGTCAATATAATAGAATCTATAATTTAGTTACCTATTTTATTAATTAAAACTGTTAAACATGACACAGACTTTTATTACGACTGTCTTTAACGAATCCTACATTACTATATACACTACATATCTACCTTCAGTATTACCCATTTCTTTTAACTATTTTTTTTATATTACATATTTTAATTTACAATCAGCTTCATTGAAGCTATAAGTAAATATTGAAGCTATAAGTAAATAGTTTGAGTGTTAAATACATGAGGGAGAAGCTGCCCTACGGCAACCCTCGTATTAGGTATATTTTTTTAACATTAGATCATATATTTAATTTATTAAGTCTGTTGGCTATAGTTTTTTCAATAGTCTTAAAAATCCGGGAGGAGCATTTAGCAGTCTTGCTTCATCATTCGGATGACTTCTCAGTCCATCGAGGTAGTTCTTTGTGATTCTTTGAATTTCTTCCTCTACCAAACATGTAACTGAATCATTGTGTAGGATTTTATTGCTTACATACCAGGGACTCTCTGGATTATCTTAACATTTGATAGCTTCGAGCAACACCAGAGTTGGACACCATAGGTCCAAATTGGTTTTATCATTGATTTATACAGGGGCAGTTTATTTTAAATAGTGAGTTTTGATTTTCGACCCATAAGCCAGCTCATTTGTCGCATTTTGATGTTGATCTGGTTTTTCTTGGCTTCCATGTTAATCTTTTGTCAAGGTAAAGCAGAGGACCCAGGACGTACCTTGTGGTACCCCCGATTTAATGGGAAAATATGTGGAAGTTGCTGTGTTATATTTTACTTGGAAGTAACTTACTATTAATTTTATATTAATAAAAAAACCAAAACAAATGTTGGAAAAGTCTAGTCTAGACAAACCTGTCACATGATCTTGCAAAATTATTTTACTTGCCTTTATAATTTCTCCGAAAAATAGGAACAGTCATTTCATTTGGCAAACTGCAATAATTAGTAATAATTGTAATCTCCGCTTTTATTTTTTTTTATCAATGGTTGACACTTATTATTATTATCTGACATATCTGAGTGACATTTCGATATGACGTATATTTTTCTTCTTTTTTTAATCTTTTCTTTTTAATTAAATCTCCACTACTTTTTTGATTCGTTTTCAGAAGGTTCGGCTAAACTACGCATTTGAAGGTACAGAATAAACAAACATACCGTTTTATATAATATATCATTCTTGTTTAGTCTAGAAATAGTTAATATTCTCGTCTCATTCGATTTTGCGGAAATTAAAAGTTATTACAAGAAAGAAAAAAATATGATACGCCTATGAGACTGTCAATGAACTGTCATCAAAGAGAGGTTAATGTTTGACATGTTACTGTGTATCAGAAATGCAAGAGACCACAGAAAAAAAATTATGAAATTAGTAGATGAAATGAAGAGGAGTCCTAATTTCAATAATTAAAATGTTATGATAAGATAAAATGTGGTATAGCGCAATTTTTCGTTTTGTACGACGAAGAATCTTCCTAGGACTCCTCCTCTTTCTATCTTTCAGTTATTGCCTTATTAGCTATGTAGGAAAAACAGATTTTCTCAACAATGATGATGTAATGGTGGTTAAAAGGACCCAGCCCTTCATTTGGAGGAGTCTCCAACAACACAATTCCAGCAGCGATGAGACTAATTGTAGGAATTCGGTACAAGGAAAGGTGTTACTAGTAGACGATAGGGGGTATGTGTGCCCCAGAAATGAAGTTCTCCAAAATGGGTGCTGCAATGAACAGTCGCCAGGTGTAGTGCAGTATTTATGTGAAACTTGCAAACCTAACAATTGTTGTACAATTTACGAACATTGCATTTCGTGTTGTTTGCAACCTGATAAGAAAGAAGTGCTGGAGAATGTTTTAGGGAAAGCCTCGGAGCAGAATAGTGTTCTATTCGCTTCTGTTGCGGATCATTTTGAGCTATGTTTAGCTAAATGTCGTACCAATTCGCAGAGTGTACAGCATGAGAATTCTTATAGAGATCCTAAGGCGAAGCATTGCTTTGGCGAAGTTGCTCCTGTTAATGTAGATAATGAAGTATGAGGGTTAACATATTTTACACCCTTTAAAACACAACAGAAAGTTTATTCCATGAATATACGATTGTTTTAAATTTAACACATTGACTGCCATTATATTAAAAAAAATGTCCTAATGGCCATGAGGCTCATGTTTCTATGCTAACAAGATAAATATGCTGTGCCATGCAACTGTTATCGAAAACAAGGCAGTAAATGTGTTAAATGGTCCAATGTGCTAGATTGTACAATAGTAAATTCTCCCAATTTTTAAAATACAGCTGTAGTGGAATAGTTAGTGGAATATTCACTTAGTAGTACAAAAACAAAACAAAATTACGAATTCTCTTATTGTCCTAATCTCCTAAAACCATTATTCAACCATTGCATTTTCACAGCCATAATGTCATTGCTATCTTCATTCCAATGGTAAATTATAAGAGGATTAGCACCATTCTTCAATTAAGTCTTCACATTTTTTTCCCAATTTTGAGGATTGGCAATATCCAATTTGTTGCCATGTTTCCAAGACTGCCTCACACTGTAACTTGTATCCAATAGGGTTATCGTAATATGTTTTGTATACCCCCCAGATACAGGGTGATTGATTAGTAGGGTAAAGCTCAATAGCTCCGCTATAGTAATAGATAGCAATAAAAGTTAATAACAAAAATATTAGCCACCTTTGAGCTTCACATTACAAAATTAGTTGAATGTTACAGGGTGTTCGATAACACAGTGGCAGACCAAACTTATGTTTTTTTAAATGGAACACCCTATATTTTATTTTAAATTCAAAATCCTGTTAACTTCTCCATCACAAAAATATAAAGGTTTGTTATGTTATACAGGGTATTTACAAAGTTATAACCAATTTTATATGAAAATCGTAACAAGTTCAACTTCCTGTATAAATAAAAATAAGCAAAACAACAATGGTTTATTAATGCCATCTTTTTTAACGTATTGTCAAAATTTTCAAGAATGGTCGATATTGCTAATTTTCTTTATATCAAATACAGGGTGAGTCAAAACGCAAGTACATTATTTTCTCAGTAATTTTAAATGGAACACCCTGTATTTTATATCACTATTGAAAAGTACCATTACCGTACTTTAATTTTTAGATAACATTCCCTATGTCTAAATTTATTAGTTTTCGAGATATTTTCATTTTTCAATGGACCAGTAGCGTGGCCACCCAAATCACCAGAATTTAATAAACTGGACTGATTTTTTTGGGGTTACGTTAATAATGAAGTTTATAAAATACCTCAAACAACAAGGGATGAGATGAAAAATAGAATACAAAGTGTATTTCGATGTGTTAATTTACAAATGCTCCGTAGAGTAAGTAGCTCATTCAATGATCGTTTTTAGGCGTACATAAATGTGTTAGGAGATAATTTTGAACAAATTATGTAATTAAATATTAAAAATATTTTATTAAAAGTAGCTTCTAATTTTTTCAAACATGTTTTTTTGCAAAATGTATTACTGATAAATTATGTTTCGTTCTTTATTTGTTACATTGTTACATTTACATACAAAAGTAGTGTTTAATTGTCTTCACAAAATATTGTATTTTGTGTTTGTGTGTTTTTTTGTAAAATTTATTACTAAATTTCTTTGTTTATTTGTTGCATTTACATAAAAAGATAGTTTTTAATTGTTTCAAAAATGTTGAATGTAGTGGTTGTGTTTTTGTTTGTAAAATGTATTACTAATAAATTATTTTTATTTCTTTATTTGCTACAGTGTTACATTGATTACCGGATTGATAATCGGTAATCTTCAATTGTCAATTCAGTCATGGCTTACTTAAAATTTAGATAAATTTAAACACCTAAAATAATTTGCTCTGAAAAATGAATATATCTCGGAAACTAATAAATTTGGGCATAGGGAATGTTATATAAAAATTAAAGTACATTAATGTTACTTTTCAATAATGATATAAAATACAGGGTGTTCCATTTAACATTACTGAGAAAATAATGTACTTGCGTTTTGACTCACCCTGTATTTGATATAAAGGAAATTAGCAATATCAATAATTCTTAAAAATTTTGACAATAAATAAAACAATATGGCATTAATAAACCATGGCTGTTTTGCTTATTTTTATTTATACAGGGAGTTGAACTTGTTACGATTTTCATACAAAATTTATTTATTTATTTACGGGTTTCCACAATTTCATAAAAAATATACACATATAAACAATAAGTAGAAGTAAAAGTAGTAGTATTAAAGTCCAGTAAAACAGTAAAAAAAACAAAGAATAAAATTAAATGAATTAAATGAAAGTGTGACAGCATAAAACTGTAGTAAGTACATTACAATAAAACTAAATTTAACATACACACAATCCACGTTATGCAGTGACAATACATAATAATAATATAATATAAACCGACATTAATCAACTAACTACAGACAATAAAAAGTCAATAAATTACATAATACAAAAGCAATGTCCATGGCAAAAATTAACAAATCTACTGAAAATATAATATTAAACATTAAACATAAGTGCAGACCGGAAAAATTGATTTTAGTCGGTTTTTAAATACTCTACTGGAAGAAGAGAATAAATCGATGTCCAAATCATTCAGGCGACTCAAAGTTCTATCTATTGGTGAGTTAAGACCATAGTTTGTTGAATGATGAGGTACATGGAACAAGTTATTATTTCTCAGATCATGGTTTGGAATATTAAAGTTTATTAATTTTAATAAATCAGGGCAATTGATTTCACTATTTAATAGTTTATAAATAAAAGCTAGATCATTTATAATTCTACGGTCTTTTAAGGAGTGCACATTGAGATCACTACGGATGATGGTATAGTTGTGGTTTAGTTCAGTAACATTATATCCCAATCTGTACGCTGCAAATCTTAAAAACTTATTTTGAACTCTCGAGACAACCAACATAAACATTATAAAATGGTGACCAGACAATAGAGGAGAATTCCAATATAGATATAACCAATGATGAGTAAACAGCCTTTATCGTATTAAGGGAAAGATCAGCACAACTGTGAAGTATATAACCCAATACTTTTGAAGCCTTTGCTGTCACATAGTTAATGTGATCCACAAACGTTAAGTTCTCATCGAATATTACTCCTAAATCCTTTACTGTTTTAACATAAGAGAGCGCTTTACTGTTGATGACATATGATGATTGATATTTTTTTGCAACTTTGTGGAAGCTAATGAAATGACATTTATTAACGTTTAAAAAGAGTCTGTTTTTGTTACACCACTCAACTAAATTATTGAGATCGTTTTGAAGGAGACTACAATCGTCATGATCTTTGATAGATCTGTACATCTTTAAATCATCAGCAAATAGCAAGTACTTAGAGTGATTAAAACATTCACCTGTCGTTAATAGATTGAACAGAAGGGGCGAGCAATGAGCACCTTGTGGAACTCCAGATTTTATTTGTATTGCATCTGACATAAATAAACCCAGTTTGACTTTTTGTGTGTTCCATTTAAAAAAACATAAGTTAGGTCTGCCACTGTGTTATCGAACATCCTGTAACATTCTAACTAATTTTGTAATGTGAAGCTCAAAGGTGGCTAAAATTTTTGTTATTAACTTTTATTGCTATCTATTACTATAGCGGAGCTATTGAGCTTTACCCTACTAATCAATCACCCTGTATATTCAATTGGATTGAATTGGCAATGATAAAGCAGTAGTCTTAACACACAATGTCCAAAGCTATGTATAATCTGGTCTACTATATAGATGTTTGGTTGTGCATGACTTTTAGCTAACATTAGTAATTGAGGATTAAAACAATACTGAAGAAATGTAATAGTTTCATTCGTCAACCATTCTGTTTTATTTTATCTGAGGTACAGGCATCTGTTGGTTGCTTATTAAAAATGTTCAAATGGTACAGAGCATTATCCAGTATTATAATATATAATTCACATAAACTTTGCAATAGTTTTTCCATCAACCATTTCACAAATATCTCTGTATTCATATATTGTCATGGTAATGTACTGATTTCGATGAAAACGCAAGATCGGCTCCATCAATAAAACCATGTTTTCCACATGCATGCAATATATGTCTCTTTTGGCAACATTTTGTTCACTTTTTGCTTCTTGCAAAATTGACTTTAGTTTTGTGTTACTAATACCATCACACACATGCTTATGAACAGATAAAACTGGTACCAAAAGTACCCCCATTGAGTTTCTCAGTAGTAAAATAAGCATGTAGATTAAATTTAAATGTATCTACATATAAAACACATCTCCCACATAACAATGATGTTCGCATCATGTTCTAAACATATACTACCAACATTCGTCGGAGTATACTCTTTTTAGTATATGTGTAGTACAAGCATAGCATCTACCTTAAAAAACATTCTAAATTTCATGTTTTTTGCATATACTTCAAAGTATATTCTCGTACCGAATATACTAAGTATATTCGTGTACGTAGGATCTCGGAATATTCGTAAAAGTTTATTCTTAGAATATACCTTTATCGAATATTCTTAACACATACTTATAAGTACATTCTTAACACATACTTATAAGTAGATACTTTTAAAATATCTTAAAAATAATTTGTATGTATAGGAAGTATAATATTAGCCTTATAGATTATCAACTTCGTTATTTTTTAGAACACATAATTAATAAAATTTATGTATGTAGGTAGTATTGGACGAATTTCATTTCAAAATTCTTGTAGGGTAAAAAAGTTTAAACATTAATTGTATTAACGTTTACATAGATACTATTAAAAATTCGTTTTCATAATTGAAATGACTTTACCATCTCGAGTTTATCATGAATCATTAGTATTTTTACATTCTTGGAATTTGAATTTAGGTACATTCAATTCAATAGGCCATTTCGCAGAACCAATACGTGCCAAACTGCACAACCAAAGCAACCAAAGGCTTTGGCGTTGCCAACCGTCGAGTAAGCTTTTTCCGTCAACTTACCTTAAAAATTCCCACTTTTAAAAAAAAAAAACTTCCCTCCTGTTTACAAAATCTGAGAAGATATGTAATCAAATATTTTGATTTTTTCTTAATATTTTACAATTTGGACTGGAACAATAATTCCCTTTTGAGTTAACTTTTTCCCTTTATCACCTTTTCTGTTGAAAATTCCCGCAAAAAGGGAAATTTCTCTCCGTTTGGCAACACTGACCACCGATTTTGTTATTCCACAATACATTCATAACCCGCCCCCCCATCCCCATCATATTCTGACCATTTCTATTCTTCTGAATGGATCAGGGATAGGAAAAAACCGTAAAATATGAAAAAGGAAACAGGCATTATTTCATTTGTATCATCTATGGATCTATGCGTATGCAGGATGCAGGCAGTGCACACTAGGCAGTGTTAAGGATGAAGGCGAATGATGTAGTACTAGGACTAAAGAACATACATAATCTGTTTATTTTGTTTGCGGTGCTTCGAAATACATATAATATATTTTGATAACTCAATATTACTTAAATAGGTAAGTACATATAAGTATTATATAAATTTTAGTTACTTATTATGCATAGTTTAGTTTAGCTAAATATTATATAATGATTTATATAAATAACTAAAATTTATAAATATGTACTTACTTTTTAAGTAATATTGTAGAATGTAGGTACTAACTACATTCTCATTTGCAATTAAAATATGTAAATAGATATTTGGTAGAACCAGTAGAACCTAAGATGAGATTAGGTGATGCTGAAAACATACTTCTAAGCAATATAGCACTTGATAGCACTTTCTTAGAATATGTATTCTTAAAAATATAATATTCTTCCCATACAAAGATGTGCGGTAGTACGTTCTTAGTATATAAATAGAAGGTTTATAGCACTTCCTTGGAATATTCTAAAAAGTACCTTCTTGGTATAAACTAAAAAGATGTGCGGTAGTATGTTCTAAGTATACACATAGAAGGTTTATAGCACGTCCTTGGAATGTTCTAAAAAGAACATTCTTGGTATATACTGAAAAGAAGTGCGGTAGTACATTCTAAGTATATACATAGAACGTTTAAGTACTGTAATGTAGTATATACTCAGTATCTGCTCTGCACATTCGCAATGGTAATTACGCACATTCTCAGTATATACTTTTTTTGAAAAGTATGTTCTATGAATCTACTAAGAACATGAAATTGTTATGTGGGCTATACTGTGTTTCAAAAATTAGAATACAGTAGAGCGTCAATTATCCGAACTAATTGGGGGACAGAGGTGTTCGGAAAATTGATTTTTTCGGATAATCGAACTGTATTGATATAGCAATATTATTTATCCATATTCGAATGAAAGCCTTATTTACATATCTTTAGTGACAAATAGGATAGAAATTAAACAAAAAAGTGCTGTATTTGCAACAAAATGAAGATTTCTAAGCATTAAAAAATTTCATAGAAAGGACAATACGCTTTCGCTTAGGCATTTTCAATCGAGTTTTACACAAGTTGGGAGTTCGGATAAGCGGTCGTTTGGTTGATCGACGTTCAGATAATCGACATTCTACAGTAGTATGATTGTATATTGCAAGCGGGTTTGCCATATTTCACCCATTCTTTGAATTATCATAAATAAATTCTCCTTTTGTATTCTACAGCAGTTAACAGCGACAATCCTCTACAAATCTTCTTCTTCTATGGCACTACAGCCCAAATTGAGCCTTGGCCTCCTTTATTTTTTGCCTCCACCCTTGCTTGTCTGTGGCTGCTCTTCTCCATACACGTACTCCTAAAAGGGCTTGTGTGTCGCTGTTTACTGTGTCTTCCCAGCGCTTTCTTGGCTTTCCAACCGGTCTCTTTCCCTGCATTCTAGCATTCAGTGCTCTTTTTGGTAGCCTATCCTCTCCCATTCTTATCACATGTCCGGCCCATTGCAATCTTTGTATTCTAATGAAGTCTGACAGGGGTGCTTCCTTATAAAGTTGATAAAGTTAATCCTCTACAAATACCTGCCTAATACAGTAGACTCCCTCTATATCGAGAACTGAAATGGCGGACTAATTACCCCTTTATAAGCGGATCTCGTTATATCAGATAACAATAATATTGTGCATACCACCACCACTGAAATGTTTTGATGTCTCTTACGGAGTTTATTAGGTGGCAATGGTTGACCTCGACAATGAAATTTGGCCATCATAAATTGTAAATTTCCTACAATATTCAATATCGGTCGATAGATAAACAAGAAGAAAGAAGTTTATTACTGGTGGTGAAAAATATTACAGCACTGTTCACAATAAGCACACAGATGTTGGCCATTCCTGTATATAGGCAGTTATGGTATTTATTTATGGCCATCACCATGCCAAAAACAGGTAAAGAAACATATTCTTCGATTTCATTTTTTCTCGTTATAACCAAATATGCCTCGTTATAGAGGTGTTATAGTTCAATAGGAATTTCATGGGACATCTAGTGTACCTTGTTATAAACGAATGCTTGTAATACCCATGTTCGTTATAGAGAGAGCCTACTGTACTACCTTTCAGGGCCGCTGCCATGAAGAGTGACAACATTGTCAAGAAAATTCTCATTTAGTTTATATGATCCTATCCTTGTAAATTGCATCTTGCATCACATGTTTGAAATACGCTGTGTGCATTTTTGCACATTTTGGAAAGTAAAATATTTGTTGTTGCAATAATCCAAAATAGTTGTATATTCATGGCATAGACTGTAGTTCACATGTTCCATTTCTAATTGTTTGTCAATGTTACTATCTCTGCAACACTAGTACTTTATTATCTTATGAGGCTGTTGATGATATCACCAAAAATTTTATTAAGTAGGTAGATAATATACAGTGATCAGTGTGCAACTGGCAAAATAACAGAAAAGACGGAAAACGTAATACATTGTGTTATAAAAAGAGATGAAACTAGTAGAGGCAGGAAATTATCAATAGAAACCTATAAATTTACAATTATATTGATAGTTTCCCACCTTTAGACATATCGGAGTCAAACTGTCACACAAGAATTTAAAAAAATTCTCCTGTCAGAGTGACAGTTGCCAAACTCCTCCTTTAACTATCAATATAATGTAAATTTATAGGTTTCTATTGATAATTTCCCACCTCTACTACTTTCATCTCCTTTTATTTCACAGCATATTATGTTTTCTTTTTGTGTTATTTTGATGGTTATCAGTGCACTTATCACTGTATTCAAATAAAGTAATATTAGGCAATTTAGTATTGATTATAATTACTTTTTAAAGTAGCAGATATAACGATTTGGTAAATGATTAGTTTAGGAGGCAATAAACATAACCTGCTGTAACAGTGTTGCCACATTTTTTGTATAATGTATATATGTTTAAAATTTAATATTAAATTATATTTTTAATACTTTTTGTTATGAGAAGCTACAATTTTTGAATTTATAAATTATTCATAAATTATTGTTTTTTACATTAATTGAGTCGTCTAGTTCCAAAACCGACCATTTGCAAAAAGTGCAATTTTTACAAAATAAAGAAAACTGGTTTTTTATTAAAGTTGGCCGCTTAACATTTTTCATGTATCAGAAGGAAACTTTTAAGAATCTTTAACTTGTAATTTTCTTTAAAATTTTTTGCAAATGGCCGGTTTTGGAACTAGACGACTCAATTATAATATGTTAAACTAAACAATATGGTTTAGGATTGTGGCTTATTCTCATTTGATAGTAACAAAACTAGCATTTTTTAATATATTTAAAAATCCTTAGAAATTATCCCCTTTTGCAATTTTTGTATCCATTATGATACTGAACTGATAAGTTTTTGTTTATTTTTGAGTTTTAATTGATATATTATGTGCTCTTGCCAGATTTTTAATTTTAGAAGTGAGAGTAGAAAATAATTGATGATATGGCAACCCTGTTAATACTTTAAGCTTACATGGAGTGTCATATACATTATAGGTTATGTTCATTGCACTAAGCCTAAGCCACACTAATCTAATCTTTTACTAGGGGATAGGTATAGATAGAGTTCATATATGCCCTTGTTTTTCAATAAATTGATACAGGAATGATAATATAGTTGGCATTGAGTAAAAAATGAATACATTTGCTTACAAGAGATGCCATTGTAATAGATTTAAAATCTTACTGTGGTGTTCTCATTATACAGGGTGATTTACTCAGGGTGTATCCAGAACGTTAAAAGTACAGTACAACCTGCCATATCCGGACGGTTCTGCCGTCCGCATCTACCCTAAATCTACCGAGAAAGCCAGTCCTGCTGTTGGGCAATGCACCCTCTCATCCCGACCCAAAACAACTAAAATATGGCGAAATAAAGTGTCTTTTTTGTCCCCAAATGTGACATCGCTTTGTCAGCCTATCGATCAAGGTATTATAGAATCTATAAAACGTGTCTATCGACGAAAGTTATTGACGGCGTTGATTATTGGAATGTATGAAGGAGAAGACGTTTCAGAGACTATAAAAGAAGTCGTCTTAATATCGGGATGTTTTCATATCCGGATCGGTCTGTCGCCACATTGATAAATATTAAATTTTTAAATAAAATACCATGTAACTCAGTAACGAGCCGCATTTTCTTTAAGTGATTGGGGTTAAATCTTGATATTTTGAGGTCTAGAATCTATAACTCAGAGATTGGACATTCTTAATGAATTACCCTGTATACATTTCACAGTTTTAGGTATTCCTACTGTAATATAGATTATATTTAATCATATATTAGTACAATAAACAAATGATTATTTATTTATAATTATTATTTTGACTTTTCAAGCTTTTATAAACATTAAAAATTTATTTTTCCATTATATTATAAACAGTATTCAAGTTGGGCATCCCTGTGGCAGTGGCGGATCTAGACATTTGCCTTGGGGGAGGGGACTTACAATGAAACACCAAACAAAAAATATAATATTAAATAACTTCATTTTCTTAACTGGCCGATTTATTGGGTTGAATTTGTCTGTCTATGGTTTAAGTTTCATGTCAGCTAATATATTTTTGTTTCAAATTTGTTTTCTTTAACTTTGGACCTCGTTGGGAAAAGGGGTATTACCCCCGTAGATCCGCCGCTGCCCTGTGACAGAACTCTCACTATTTTGTATTATTAAAAGAGCTATAAAAGCACATATAAGTGATGTTTTATTTATTATAATATATTTAATTTATGTGTAGTGGTACCAAAATTATCTCAGTTTGTTTTAGTACCTCTTTCTTTTGTGTAAAAGTTCACAATTCAACTATTTCACAAATTTTACTTAATTAGGGGAAGACTAGTTATATTTTCTGCACTGTAATTCAAGCACTTTGTATGATTTGTATTTATAATTTAGCGATAATAAATTTTTTACCCATAATTGTTGTTTTATTATCTTTTATTGTTTACTTTAGAAAGAAAAAATATCATTATCATTCTGACTCTACAACCTTGTTTGGGTCTTAGCCTCTCCAGTGGTCCCTATCCATATAAGAGTAAGTACAATATCGGCCCCAGCACACTTCCTTGTGGTACTACGGTTTATTGGTCTTAAGCTTGTGTATTCATTATACTTCTTCACTAGAAAATATCGTGTGGAAATATAGCTTTTTAGGATTTGGTAGAAAGGATAGGGAAGGTTTTCTAACTTCTTTAGTGGTGATTTTTTGTATAGTAGGGGGATTCCAGGAAGTCATTCATTTCTTTCTCTGTATAGCTCACTCTCTAACTACCTTACCTAGTTAGAGATGATCTCTAACTACTCACCAATTTTCATGAAAATCGATGGAGGTTGAACGAAATCGGAGGTGAAAACCTTCAGTGACTGCACTAGGTATATTTAAATTGAGCAATTCCTCGTTGACATTAATATTGGTTTAAGACAGGGGGACGCGCTGGCGTGTCTCCTCTTTAATATTGCCTTGGAAAAGGCAGTCGGATAATTAAATATTAGAATGATAGAATTAAACATTAGAATATTTTTAATAAATCGACGCAAATTCTCGCATTCGCTGACGATATAGGTATATAGTTATAGTGGGCAGAAGTAAGAGACACGGTGCAGTGTTTTATAAGGTTTCCGGACGCGGCAAGTGAATTAGGACTTGTGGTAAACGAGGAAAAAACCAAATATATGTTGGTCTCTAAAAACTCACGAAATATTCAACAGAGAATTCAAATTAACAGCCATACCTTTGAGCAAGTCAAAGAATTCCCATATCTTGGATCGCTAATAAACGCAATAAACACGACAAGCGACGAAATAAAAAGACGCATAGCAATCGCAAACAGAAGTGTTCACGACCTCCAGAAACATTTAAAAGATATATATTTATATTATAAAACGTACAGTAAAGCTCAATACATTGTATATATGTTATAGTCAAAGCCAGTGGCGGCGCCTGGTGTAAAATATTGGGGGTGCACACATAATGTTAACATATAAAAACACCTTGAGACCCTATTTCCGTAGGTAAAGGTTTTTGAGTGTCTTCAAATTGTAAAAATCAAAGGACCTTATTAAAAATTACAATAAATAATGTATTTTATTGACTTAAAATTATAATTTAGTGCTTAAATGTTACAAGCAAGTTTTGTAACGAAAGTCAGTCGCCTGTTATTTTTTAGATAAATTATTCACAAACAAATACAGTAAAATTTGGAATTTCTTGAATCATTTTTTTTATTGAAAACATTGTGAGTGCAGTTAATCGATCCTGGCCCATAGCTATTCTAAGGAAAGTTTTGATACGTTTCAATGCAGAGAGACATCGTTCTGTTTCTGCAGTTGTCACTGGCATCGTAACAAGTACATAATTGGAGAATTCCAATCTGGAATTCCAACTGGATAGTTAAAATCGTATCTTCTATTTTATTCATTATGCTTCCTCTTCTCCAAATATGTGCTTCACACCTACACAATTTGTAAGTTTTTACACAAATTTCCTTTTAAATAATCATTTATAATCCCGACGTTAGCACTTTGGTACATTCTTAATTAACAAATTTGGTTTCGGCATTTTTAATTTTTCTTCTAAATATAATGAAGAAAATTTAATTGATTTTAAATATTCCACGCTAACATTTACGGCCACAAATCCTTCCATTCTTAATATAGTTCCGAAATTCGAACTTCATGAAAGCAAAATTTAAACATACGTGTGCCGTGCACATTGAAAACACCAAAGATCATGCCATAAGATCACATCCTACTTGTGATCCTGTGGCCATCTAAACTTGTGGGCTAGAGCGGGTAGCGGGGTGGGTGATGAGTTGTATTTTGTAGTATGAAAAGTCATTGGTATAGGAACCACTGTGAGAGCGGTGAACGCGAGGTTCTGTCTAAGGCCTCACAGCCGTGAACTTTCTCCTTTGAAATAGAATAAAAATAATTAAATGTTACCTATTAGATACTTATAAACTCCTTGGATCTGTTATTTCGAATTTCAATTACTGTATAGTTAGATTAAAATGTTATTTATAGAATGATAAATATTACATATATGAATGTTAGTGTAAAAATAATTTTGGGGGTTCACGTGCACATGTGCACTTATGGAGAAACCGCCACTGGTCAAAGCCCGAATTTCAGACACTCCTAGGTTTGACTAGGCAATCCTCAGGTCTGACTGACGGTCTTAGTCAAAGCCCGAAATAAATTACAGTTTCGGCTTTTGACTAGTCAAACCTAGGAGAGACTAAGTTGGTCAGGCAAAGGTCGAAATTTAATTTCATGAAATCGGGGTTTGACTATCATCTATTAAAATGTCGTAATTTGTTATCCAGTGCGTCCATAAAGTAACGCATAAATTCATTATTTCGTAAAACAGCGACTTTAAGGAAAAATCCCGAAAGAGGTCGATTTTTATTTTTAATTTCCGATTTTTTGGCATATATATCATACTAGTGACGTCATCCATCTGGGCGTGATGACGTAATCGATGATTTTTTTAAATGAGAATAGGGGTCATGTAATAGCTCATTTAAAAGGGTATTCAATTCTCTATTCACTAATGTAAACATTAACATAATTATTTATACAGGGTGTGCAAAAAAACATTTTTTTAATTAAAATAATTGAGACAGAAAGAAGAATGTATGTAATTTATTTAATTCAAAATTCGTTTTACTACTGTCATAAAACAGAACAAAATTTTAATTGACAAGTAAACATTGAATTTCGCTTAAACGAAATGTTCAAACTGGCAAGAGGCAGGTGGGTGGCAGCTTTAACATTGAATTTAAGCGAAAAACAATATTTATTTGTCAAATAAACATTTTTTTCCTGTTTTCTGAAAACATTAAAACGTATTTTGAATTAGATAAATTACATACATTCTTCTTTTTGTCTCAATTATTTTAATTAAAAAAATGTTTTTTGAACACCTTGTATAAATAATTATGTTAATGTTTATATTAGGGAATAGAGAATTGAATGCCCTTTCAAATGAGCTATCAGATGACCCCTATTCTCATTTAAAAAAATCATCGATTACGTCATCACGCCCAGATGGATGACGTCACTAGTATGATATATATGCCAAAAAATTGGATATTAAAAATAAAAATCGACCTGTTTCGGGATTTTTCTTTAAAGTCGCCGGTTTACGAAATAATGAATTTATGCGTTACTTTATGGACGCACTGTATAAGGTTTAATAAAACGTCATTTTTTAATTTTAATGTTTATTATTTTTATATTGTCGTAATTAAAATAAAAAAATTAGTGTTTATTCTCACATGTTGAGGCATTATGGTATTTAGAGTTGCACAATACGTTAGACCTTTTACACTTACCTACGTAATTTGAAAGAGCATTTTTTATTGCAGTAGCATTTTATAAATCATTGTCCTCCAAATTTAGAATCTTTTGTACTAATTTCTCTTATGAGACAGAGACAGCTTAACGTCTGGAACAACTTCGAAATTAGGAAATTTTGATTTCTTGAAAAAAGTGTGTTTATTGTTCCGTATTTCGTACCAACTCTATATAAACCGTCAATTGTTTTATCTTGTATGCTACTGAAAATATTTCGAGCATCCTCTTTGGCTCTATTATAGAGCCAAAGCTATAGAGATAAGCTGGGGATAGGCTAGGATGTCACATCACGAATACACTAAGAAATTAACATTTTCAAAACCAGACGGCACAATGGTAGAGGACGACTACGAAGAAGATGGATTGATGATGTGGGAGAGGACCTAAAGATTCTAGGGGTCAGAAGATGGAGGAAAGTTGCCAGGAATCGACGGAAGTGGCGACTTTTTTGCGAGCAGGCCAAGATCCACAACGCATTGTCGAGCCACTTATGATGATGAATTGCTCGTTGACAAATGAGTAATAAATTAAATAAAACAAAGTATGTATGAGATATCGAAATTTTAATAAGATACAATTTTAATAGTTTGAAAGATCTTTTCATGCCATTATGTTTCCTTGAATTCCTTGACGGCATCGCCATTTTCACATCTCCACATACAAAAGCTTTGTCGAGAAGTGGTGAGTAGGATGTAGTAGGTAAAAAAGAAGATGGCATCCCACTTCCAATTGAACCTATCGGGTCAGTTTCACTTTCTTCGCTTTCTGGTCTTCATGGTATTCCTTGACGGCATCGAAATCTTGACATCCCCATGAACAAATTTTGTCGGGAGGTGGTGAGTAGGATGTAGTAGGTGACAATGTAGAAGGCATACCACTTTCCGTTGAACCTATGGAGTCACTTTCGCTTTCTTCTTCTGCTTTTGATACCTCTTCCAACACTTTCATCCTGACTTGCCTCTGGTACTTCATCGGGAGCTTTTTAGTGATGGTGTACATCGACATGAAGAATTGGTATAAGGCATCATCTCGATGTGATTCCTTTTCTTCTTGGCTCAATTGCTGTATAAGTTTCCTTTTGACCCTTTCCTCGCTATTGTTGATGTACCGTTTGATTGGTTCACTGAGGGTGACTATAGTTCTTTTGATTGCTTTTGGGCGCTGAAAACATTCCACTTCTTCAGCATCATTTGGCGCTTCATCAACAGGTACTGTAGTGTCGTCAATGTGTTCCGACTTTATTTCATCGGACAGCTGAAGTTCAGGGTACTCTATTGTATCCGCTGGGTTGTATGTTGCTGTAAGGGTACCCGCAGTGGTCCTGTTTTTCATATGAGGTATTAAGAATTCCATTTCCTTCTGGTAGAGCCACAGCCTGACTGGTCCACTCTTGTGGCCGATTTTGGAGCTTTGCCTTCGTAGAGCTTCGCGATAGGAATCACGAAGCTTCCGCCATTGATCCTTGACTGAATTACCTAGAAACACAATAAAATACAATAATAAGTCCAGGATACGAAGCTTAAAATAGTACAAATTTTCCGGAAAAGGCCGATTTGAATAAAACTTTGGGATCAAGTTCAACTTAGACTCTACCTACTTCAAAATCTATATTTTGCCGATCTATAAAAAGGCGGTCTAACAATGAACGTCAAGAAGACAAAGTTTTTGAGAATATCGAAAACTCAAAGAAATAACGAGAATCTCTTCATAAACGGATCCAATTTCGAACGAGTCGACCAAGAACGTTGATCAACTCTACAGGTGATTACTTCCTTCTCTTCTTTGGGTACCGTCTTCTTAGCGAAGGTTGGCGATGACTTCTGCAAAGGCTTCTCTAGTTTGGGATTTTCTTATTAGTCTTTGAAAGTCTAATCCTGTCCATTCTGCGCAACCAGGTCATTTGTCGTCTACCTGGGCCGCGCCTTCCTTCTATTTTCCCTTCCATAATAAGTGGAAGGAATACCTTTTTTTTTGGGAAATGGGAATCTTCTCAAGACCGTCTAGGAAGGTGTCCCAGGTGTGTCGGATTCGGTCCATCCTATCTGTATCACGGGCCGCCTACCGACTAAACCTCTCACCCCCTCTTTTCTCCAGCCGACGGGTCTGGGACCGCTCTTAGCGAGCATATCTGACCCGTCAACCTTACTCATATCTCCCCTCCGGCACTCCTAGCGTGCATTCCATGAATCAGTTGGCCCCCGGGCTGACCCCCCGCCCACGCCCCGCACCAGGCCAGTCAGCGAAGCGACCGTCTGGCGCAACCCGTGCGCAGGTAGGGCGACAAGGAGGCCTCTAATCCCGGATGAAAACAGCCAGAAGATGTCAGTTGGCAGTTACGAGCAACTCCAGTCGTTCATACTTTCATCTATGCACTCTTTCTCGTCCGCTCCTTCATACTTTCTCTCATTCAACTCCAATCATTCATACTTTCATCTATACACGCTTACTCATCCACCCATTCAATTCGGAAATTAAAATGGGACAGTCTGTGTAGGTCGGATGTAAAAGGTCCTTCCACACTGACTGTCTCAGAAAACGATACAAGACATAACACAAAGGGGGAAACGAGAGTAAAAAAGAGAAGAAAAGAGCAGAGATTCGATGAGAGAAGAGAAAAGAAAGAGAAAATACATAAAGAAAAAGGAAAGAAAAAAGAAAGGACAGAGAAGAAAGAAAAGGAAAAGAGCAGAGATTCGATGAGAGAAGAGAAAAGAAAGAGAAAATACATAAAGAAAAAGGAAAGAAAAAAGAAAGGACAGAGAAGAAAGAAAAGATAGAACACATAGACAGGAAAAACCGAAAATAAAAAATTGTTCGAAAGAAATATTAACTTATGTAAATAAAATTAAAGAGGTAAATAAATAAAATACGATAAAATAAATAACTAAAAATATGAAAAAGTAAAATAAGTAAATAAAAAAATAAAAGTAAAAATGGGCAGTCAGCGTGGTTTGGATGTAAAGGGTCCGCCCCCCGCTGGCTGCCCGATCACAACACAAACACATTTTAAGAAAAATAAATATAAAGCGGTCATCCCGCTTGCAGCCGCCTCTCTTTTTCTTCTTTGTGCTTTATTGTCTTTGTGACGAAGGCAATGATCAGCTCAAAGTCTCGTTTGCTGTCGATAGCTCTATCGATCAGCTCATGAGGCTCGCCTAGTGGAGATCCCAGGCCCAGCTGCAGTTCGGTACGCCCCGCGCGATAGGCAGGGCATACGAACACGACATGCCGCGCGTCATCCACCACACCACACTCGGGACATAGATCGTCCCTAGTTTTCCCAATACGGTGGGTATATTGTCGAAACGATCCATGCCCCGTCAGAAACTGTGTAAAGTAGTAGTTGACGCGCCGATGCCGACATCCGTACCACCTCACTACATCCGGGATCAGGGATCTCGTCCAGGCGGCCCTTCCGACTTCGGCTGCCCATTCCCACTGCCACGTCTCTAAACTTCTAGCTCTCTCCAGTGGCCCTGAACCTATCGCCCCGTTGCCCCTTCGGTAGATTTGGACTCTCTCCCTGGCCAGGATGTGCACCGGCAGAGAACCAGCCACTACCTGTAAGGCAATGGGTGATACAGTCCTGTACGCGCTGCACACTCTGATCAGGGGTTTCCTTTGAGCCCTCAGAAGCATGTCTTTATACTTTTTCATCCGGAGGACCTCATGCCACACTGGGGCCCCGTATAATATGGATAATATTGATTGTAACATCATTAAGACCGCGTCCCACCATCAAATAATTTGATCAAACTGGTTTGAGCAAACTGAAAGTGACAGTTAGTGACGTCACATCCTGAGTGTTCATTGTGGATAATAATGAAAAATTTTAATTTTAAATAAAGTACAAACAAGTTAGACAACTCAATACAAAAAATTTGATCAAACTAGACTGATAGTGAGAGCACAGATTTTTAGAATTTCAAAAAAACTGCAATTGTGACGTTACTTTGACGTACTTCCTCAAGTACGTCAAGTTTGCTCAAACTGTTTGATCAAATTATTTGATTGTGAGACGCGGCCTTAAGCCTCTTCTGGGATCCGGGCCCCCCTATATTTGGCATTAGTTTATTCAGCGTTGAGGTCCTCTCCTCCGCCTTTCGTCATGCTTCTATCACATGTTGTCCAAATGTCAATCTCTCGTCCAAAGTTATGCCTAAATACCTTACTGTCCGTTGGGGTCTTATTTCGGAGCCTTGATATCTGAAAACTGCATCATCTCTTTTTCTTGGTCCCCTCAAGATTATTATTTCTGTCTAGTACTGCTAACTTTAAATCGTTTTTCTCTATCCACGCCGCGGTCTTCTCTATCGCTTTATTTACTTTTTCCGTTATACCCCGACTCATATCATCTTCCACCAGTAAGGCTAGATCGTCCGCGTATGCTATCGCTCTAACTCCTGTTCTCTTGTGAATTTCTAGTACCCCCGTTATATAATATATTCCAAAGTAAGGGTCCCAGGACTGACCCCTGGGGTACTCCCGCGGTCATTTGTTTCTTTTTCTTCTTCGATATGCGTACGGATCTCTCAGATAGATAGTCCTTAATTATGTTAGACAAATATTCCGGAGCCCCACATTCGCCTATTCGGTTCACTATGAGGCCCCAGTTTGCTGAATTAAAAGCGTTTTTTATGTCCAACAGAACAAGGACCACCCATCTTTTCTTGCTTGTCTTAGCCGCATCCCTTATCCAGGTAGCGGCATCGACTGTCGATCTACCTTTTCTAAACCCATATTGTTGACTAGATAAAACTCTCTCATCTTCCAACATGCCTTCCAGCCTCCTCTTGATAAGTCCTTCATAGAATTTACCAAGGCAGTCCAGGAGGCATATTGGCCGATAAGAAGTAGGTGAATCAGGGGGTTTCCCAGGCTTTAGGAATAGAACCAAGTTCGCTTCCTTTAAGTCCCTGGGAAACTCTTGTTTCTGCAGTAGCTCATTACATATTTTTCTGATCAAACCTGGTTTCTCCGTTGCTATAATCTTTATTGCCTCATGTGGCAGCCCGTTAGGGCCGGGAGCTTTCCCTGTCTTCATTTCCTGACCAGCGGTTTTTATTTCCTCTTCCGTGAACTCCTCGACAACATGGTAGGAAATACCTTAATAAAATTCTGTGGTTCCTTAGTGGGGAAGAGGAGCTCAGCTGATTTCATCCGCTGGTCTTCGTCGAGTCTATATGGGGCCATTATCTTCAAGGTTTTCATTGTAATCCTGCCACTTTTCCTTTTTCTCTCGTTTTATTTTATTATTTAGTGTTTTCTTTAAGTCTTTATATATTTCTTTGAGCTCGAGGTTGCCCTGGCTTCTCGTGTAATTCCTTCGAGCTCTGAGGCATCTCTCCCGTAAACCTTCTATCTCATCCGTCCACCAGTAGGGGGATTTTTTATCATTTTTCTTCTTAACGGTGGCCAACTTTGCTGCATTTTGTAAAGCTCTTCTCAGTTGGTCAAGGTCAGAAAACTCTTCTTCGTTTATTTTTCTGACCTCCGATAGGTACTTGCTTTTATTGCGAAATGTGACGTCAATATGTGATTGGCTGGCCCCCCTTACGAATGTAGGTTTGTCGTTGTTTAATACTTGGAGGCCAGCCTGGGCTATCCATTCATTCCATAGTTCCCCCTTTTTGTCGTTTATGGGGGAACCCCATAATCTGGTCTTCGCATTAATGTCCCCGGCGATCAATATTTCTTTTTCGCTTATGGTGGTGCTCATTATTTCATCAACGATGGCTTCGTATCTCATCATAGGGATGTTCGGAGATATGTAGCATGCCAGGAGGCTGAAACCCTTCAACCTGATGAGGATATGATTCTCCCCCCCCCCCCTGACAATGCTCTGCACTCCCACATCCCTATTTCTAATGAACACTGCCACGTTCTTTCCATTGTCTTGAACCCAACCACCGCCCGACGTAATCTTTATGTTTGGTTCGGGGACGATGAGCAGGTATATGTCTAGCTTGCAGGCTTTTGCGAGGACAAGGTCGTGCGCTCGACGCGCCCTGCCCACGTTTACCTGCAAAATCCGTATACCAGGTTGATCCTTGAGGTCCACTTTGGTTCAGTTCCCTGAGATCGTTTCTGCAACGGATTCGCGTCTTTCTACTGAATTAAAATTCCTACAAACTAAAATAAATAAATAAATATATATAAATAAAATAAATAAGTTGGTAATATAGTTAAAATTTGTATAAATAAAATTATTCAATAAATAAATTATATAAATAGGTAAATAGAGTAAATAAAATGAAATAAATAAAATAAATAAATGAAATAATGTTTGATTTTCAATACAGTCTATTCTTCGCGAAACTCTGTGAGAGGTGGCTTCCTGTTTCACTGGTGGACTGTATAGGGGCCCACTCCCGTTCTCCAGAAAGCAACCTCTCACCTTTTCACTGTTCTTTCTATTTTTCTTTTTATTACGCACCCTTCTGGAGTTCCGAATCGCGGACCGAATTTTTGGATTTAATATGACAATATGGGCAAAATATGATCGCGGATTTTTGTTTTGTTTATGCAGAAATACATACAATATATTTGTTTATTATGCAGGTGTTTTATTCCTCGTAAAATACATGTACATATGTACTATGTTTATAAGCTTTGTATGTATTTTGAACATATGTTCGATAATCCGAACAATTTGATAATCCGAACTACCCCTATACCAATTAGTTCGGATTATCGACGCTATACTGTAGTTTAAACCAGGTGTTAGTAATTACATATTCATGTTGCTGACAGAATTCTATCAATCTGTCGCCTTTGTCATTTCTCTTACCTAGTCCCCATTTGCCAGCCACTTCTGGCACTGGTTCATCCCCAACTTTAGCGTTAAAGTCTCCCATTATAATGGTTATTTCAGTTTTTCGAACTAGTTTAATGATGGTTTTCAATTCTGTGTACCAGCGCTCAATTTCAGAATTTGATTTATCAGCAGTTGATGCGTAAGTCTGGATTCTATTTATATTCATGGGTTTTCCCACTAAGAAATTAACATTTTCAAAACCAGAGGCCACAAATTGCCACAAAGTTAGAAGACGACCACGAAGAAGATGGATTGATGATGTGGAAGAGAACCTAAAGATTCTAGGGGTCAGAAGATGGAGGAAAGTTGTCAGGAATCGACAGAAGTGGCGACTTCTATGCGAGCAGGCCAAGATCCACAACGCATTGTCGAGCCACTTATGATGATGAATTGCTCGTTGACAAATGAGTAATAAATTAAATAAAACAAAGTATGTATGAGATATCGAAATTTTAATAAGATACAATTTTAATAGTTTGAAAGGTCTTTTCATGCCATTATGTTTCCTTGAATTCCTTGACGGCATCGCCATTTTCACATCCCCACATACAAAAGCTTTGTCGAGAAGTGGTGAGTAGGATGTAGTAGGTAAAAAAGAAGATGGCATCCCACTTCCAATTGAACCTATCGGGTCAGTTTCGCTTTCTTCGCTTTCTGGTCTTCATGGTATTCCTTGGCGGCATCGCAATCTTGACATCCCCATGAACAAATTTTGTCGGGAGGTGGTTAGTAGGATGTAGTAGGTGACAATGTAGAAGGCATACCACTTTCCGTTGAACCTATGGAGTCACTTTCGCTTTCTTCTTCTGCTTTTGATACCTCTTCCAACACTTTCCTCCTGACTTGCCTCTGGTACCTCATCGGGAGCTTTTTAGTGATGGTGTACATCGACATGAAGAATTGGTATAAGGCATCATCTCGATGTGATTCCTTTTCTCCTTGGCTCAAATGCTGTATCAGTTTCCTTTTGACCCTTTCCTCGCTATTGTTGATGTACCGTTTGATTGGTTCACTGAGGGTGACTATAGTTCTTTTGATTGCTTTTGGGCGCTGAAAACATTCCACTTCTTCAGCATCATTTGGCGCTTCATCAACAGGTACTGTAGTGTCGTCGATGTGCTCCGACTTTATTTCATCGGACAGCTGAAGTTCGGGGTACTCTATTGCATCCCCTAGGTTGTATGTTGCTGTAAGGGTACCCGCAGTGGTCCTGTTTTTCATATGAGGTATTAAGAATTCCATTTCCTTCTGATAGAGCCACAGCCTGACTGGTCCACTCTTGTGGCTGATTTTGGAGCTTTGCCTTCGTAGAGCTTCGCGATGGGAATCACGAAGCTTCCGCCATTGATCCTTGACTGAATTACCTAGAAACACAATAAAACACAATAATAAGTCCAGGATACGAAGCTTAAAATAGTACAAATTTTTCGGAAAATGCCGATTTGTATAAAACTTTGGGATCAAGTTCAACTTAGACTCTACCTACTTCAAAATCTATATTTTGCCGATCTACAAAAGGCGGTCTAACAATGAACGTCAAGAAGACAAATTTTTGAGAATATCGAAAACTCAAAGAAATAACGAGAATCTCTTCATAAACGGATCCAATTTCGAACGAGTCGACCAAGAACGTTGATCAACTCTACAGGTGATTACTTCCTTCTCTTCTTTGGGTACCGTCTTCTTAGCGAAGGTTGGCGATGACTTCTGCAAAGGCTTCTCTAGTTTGGGATTTTCTTATTAGTCTTTGAAAGTCTAATCCTGTCCATTCTGCGCAGCCAGGTCATTTGTCGTCTACCTGGGCCGCGCCTTCCTTCTATTTTCCCTTCCATAATAAGTTGAAGGAAGTTATACCTGTCGTGTCTAAATACCTATTATGTGATGTGTCCAAGATAAGATGTTCTATCCCTTACACTCCCGAAACAATGTTAGTTGACATATAAAGTTGTTCAGTCTAGTTTGCAATTTATATGGGAACAAAGAGATATACTATTTTTTTTCAGAATTTTGCTATGTCACTTTGACAGATTTTATTGATACTCACGATTGTGTTTCCCAGGAGTATATGCATGGCATGCACAATTGTGTGACTGACACATTTGTGAGTATTGGTAGTGTATGACACTACTCCCCCTAGAAAACAAAACAAATAAATTACCACAGTTTACAACCTTTATTAGTAATATTAAGTACACATATTGTCATTTATTATAAATGTTAATAACTAGTATATTTTTAACACATTATTTGTTGTGAAAGTTAAAAAAACAATTTTGATTTTTGCTCATACAGAGATAAACTTTACATTTGCTGCATGAAACTCTTGACCTACTCTTACAGGATTCCAATCTGCAACATAAAGGATTTTTTAGATCTTTCAAGACAGGCCAGTGATTAAAACCATCATATCTTTTGTCAGTGCAAGGTAAAGGTGACGGTCTCATTTTCTTTGGACGAGGGTCTTCATGTTCATCTTCTGTGTCCCCGTTTTCTGTATTTGGACTTTAAATTCCACATAACAAATAATCTGCTAGTTCTAAATCTTTAATATCTTTTGATTTGTATTTGTTACTTCGGCAGTCGCGACGGTATTCCATCCAACTGTTAACAATAGCTAAATCAAATAGATGTAGGATTACCTTCAATGTCAATTTGCGAGTTTTGAAGAAAGTTCTATAACACTCCATCATCTGATCGCAGATATCAACTCCACCCATCTTTTCGTTGTAAATTTTAATTACATTTGGACATGGAACCTCTACACGACTAGCACTAGCTTTAAACCATCGTTTGACTAAATGTGTGGGTTCTTGGCCAAAAGCCGTAGATGCCATTAAAACGGATTTATTATCTTTCCATTTAGTGATACATATCTTCTGATCACTGCTAACAACCTACTCAGAATCGCCTCTTTTCATCTGATTATCTGTTTTAAATGTAAATCCTTTAAAACGATTGTTCATAATAGTTCCTGTGCCATGTATTTGTAGCTCAGATAATTTGAGCAACAAAGGTATTGTCGAAAAATATCTGTCGAAGAATACAAAGCTATTAACCGGTAACGTTTCCACTAGCCTAAGGATGACTGACGGTCCGAGTCCCAGTTCTTTATTTCTTAACTTGGTACTTGTTCCTTGATATATTTCAAAATCTAGGACAGTACCATCACTTTTTGATAAAACGAAATTTTTTAAACCCACAGGTTTTGGTTTATTTTTTACATACTGCCGAAAAGCACATCGACCAAGAAACGGAATCATCTGTTCGTCTATTGAGAATGCAGCTTCAGATTCTCTCTTTAATTCCCGACATCGGCTTCTGACTAAATCGATCATTGGCTGAACTCTCCACAGACGATTATTTTTTTTTAATATTGAATGGGTTGCATATGTGAGTCCATATTAAATGTAGTAATGAAACACAGACTTACTCACAATCATTTAATAATACTTTGACGACCGGTTTCGATCTCTACACTATTCAGATCATCTTCAGGTCGGCGTTACAAGTAGTTAAATGCTACAATTAAAGAAAGCCAGGGTTAGAACAATGTCTGGTTGTACAAATGCTAATAGAAAGCCAAAATTTGAAAAAACTTTGAAAAAAGTATGCAACTGCTGACATTTCAGAACAACAAACTGATACATACATATGCACTCCTATGAGAAACAGATACTCATAAGCATGTATACGCACATGGATACATGCGGTTTATGACTATTTGTTGAACGAGTAAAAACTTTTAAAAAACCAGTAAAAACTGTTAAAAAACTTATTAAATCAAAAATTAAAAATGCTACCAAATTCAAAAATAATAAATAGTAATATTATTTTGATCCACTTACATGCCGTTACAAGGGATGCGTTGCCAGTTCGTTGATAACATGTTTATACGTCCAACTTATGCTAATAGGATTACTCTGGGCTAATTAGCAAAATACAAGGAAAAGTTATTTACCAGCAATTTTATTGCTGGAATCGAATCTTATTATTGTATGTATTAATAATATATATGCAAAGTCCGCAGATAGTGTGCTACTTTTTTTATAAACAAAATGGCGCCCGAAAATCGTGTTTTTTTCAATTTTTGCTCTATAACTCCAAAGATTTTAACTTTAGACCAAAAACACCCGAATAAAAATTCACCGCAATTAAATTCTGCATAGAGACGTGTTTTTTTCTTTTTACTTCGACGAAAACTTTCCCCGGAAAAAGCGAGTTTTTCCAACAAAATCTTTAATTTTCAACTAAACTTTTAGATAAGTAGTTGTTAATCAATAATTAAATAACTTGGTAACGTTAAAGCCCTTTCCGTATATATTATAACTCCAGAAGTCTATAGAAATTGAATGAACAGTTTAGCAACAATTAAAATGTTAATTAAAAATTTACGGTCGCTATAATAACGACAATAATTATGATGCATAAGAGTAACTATGATTTTTTCATAAAAAGAAACTATACCTATCTAATGTACTTTACAGAATTGAAATTGGACTATTTAAGCGGCCTCAGGAATATTTTAAAATTATAAACAATTTTTTGGTTTATAAACAAATAGAATATCTCAGGAAATATTAAACTAAATTAAATTGTGAAAACAGTATTAGAAAGACAGCGGCAGGACGCTTCTTTTAAAAGAAAAAATGTTTAATTATGACGAGTGGTTCCTGAGCTACAACCGGTCAAAGTTGACCGGAATTTACGGCAAAGATATAAACAATAGGATCATAATTTTCAAACCATCACCTTTTTATTTTTGTCCTCTTTCTCCACACCAATTTTCATATCTTTAGAATCCTCATAACATATATTATTATAATAAAAACTATCGATAATACGCGTGAAAATTGCCAAAAATAGCAAAATTCCAATCAAAAATTAGGTTGGAGAAAATGTAACCCTCAAAGTTCAAAATCGGTATACGTTAACAAAATGCATTTTCTCGGCTTCCCGTGGAGCAATTTCCTTCATTATTTTTTTGTTCCCTAATAACTCGAGTAGAGCCATCGAACTAACGCATTATTAGATGTCAAGCTTGCTTTTGTTTTGTTATAATAGATTAATTTATTTATAAGAACAGAAAATTACATATTTTTTCCAGCTGTAGGCTTTTTTTTAGATAAACTTACTACAAGTGTACCTTTTAAAGTTAAAAACATAAATATTCTCATTTGAAAGCTGTATAATTATTTAAACAATTTTTATTTAAACAAATTAAAATATTGTGTTATAATAAATAAATTAATTTATTATAACAAAACAAAAGCAAGTTTGACATTTAATAATGCGTTAGTTCGATGGCTCTACTCGAGTTACTTGGGAACAAAAAAAATGAAGGAAATTGCTCCATGGGAAGCCGAGAAAATGCATTTTTTAACGTATACCGATTTTGAACTTTGAGGGTTACATTTTCTCCAACCTAATTTTTAATTGGAATTTTGCAATTTTTGGCAATTTTCACACGTATTATCGATAGTTTTTATTATAATAATATATGTTATGAGGATTTTAAAGATATGAAAATTGGTGTGGAGAAAGAGGACAAAAATAAAAAGGTGATGGTTTGAAAATTATGATCCTATTGTTTATATCTTTGCCGTAAATTCCGGTCAACTTTGACCGGTTGTAGCTCAGGAACCACTCATCATAATTATATGTTTTTTCTTTTAAAAGAAGCGTCCTGCCGCTGTCTTTCGAATACCGTTTTCACAATTTAATTTAGTTTAATATTTCCCGAGATATTCTATTTGTTTATAAGCCAAAAAATTGTTTATAATTTTAAAATATTCCTGAGGCCGCTTAAATAGTCCAATTTCAATTCTGTAAAGTACATTAGATAGGTATAGTTTCTTTTTATGAAAAAATCAAAGTTATTCTTACGTATCATAATTATTGTCGTTATTATAGCGACCGTAAATTTTTAATTAACATTTCAATTGTTGCTAAACTGTTCATTCAATTTCCATCGGCTTCTGGAATTATAATATATACGGAAAGGGCTTTTACATTACCAAGTTATTTAATTATTGATTAACAACTACTTATCTAAAAGTTTAGTTTTAGATAAGGAAAGTTTTCGTCGAAGTAAATCGAAAAAAACACGTCTCTATGCAGAATTTAATTGCGGTGAATTTTTATTTGGGTGTTTTTGGTCTAAAGTTAAAATCTTTGGAGTTATAGAGCAAAAATTGAAAAAAACACGATATTCGGGCGCCATTTTGTTTATAAAAAAAGTAGCACACTATCTGCGGACTTTGCATATCTATATTATTAATATATACAATTATAAGATTCGATTCCAGCAATAAAATTGCTGGTAAATAACTTTTCCCAAAAATGGCATATTCTCCGATAATCAGCCCAGACTAGATAGCTAGGTGAGGTACAGGGCAAGCAGACATGTTTCGTAGGTCAAAACATAGTAAATTTCTTGAAATTTGAATGGATCCTGAAGGAAGATGTGTGTTGAGAAACACCTATTTTTTTTTAATTTCTTCTGTTACCGTGCATACATCCAGAATATGAAGATTTACTCTCAAGAGGTACAACCTATCTCTTGGAATTGCATCCGCAATTACAGGAAGTTTAAAGCGACTGCTCCAATATAAATGAATTGGAGGGAGTTTTAAACAACCCATCACTGCATTGATCCCAAAAAAATGTTTATTTCTTCAGGAGTTACTTTGGGTTTAAGTTCCCTTCCGTGTTTTTGTAAATAAAATTGTGCAGTACGTTCTGCACACAGTTGAAAAAATGAGTTTCCTAAATACTTTTCAAAGTAACACCATGGTGTTAAAACTTCAGTGGGACCTGGAAGTATTGTTTCGGGTATATTTTCATTTTTAAATGGATTAGTTCTACCCCAATTTAGCATTGATGATTTTTGGAGATTTTGTACAGTACTGGGAACTGCGGAATCATTTTCGTCTCCACTTTCATCAGATTTATCACTTTCTTCAATCTCATCATCTTGTACAGACAAATTCTCCTCTTCAGACGGTACCCAATCGTCATCATCATCTCCGAGTTCAATTTCCAAATCGGAATTAATTTCATCCAGCAGTTCGTAGATTTCATCTGGATGAGCAGCCAGTCTCGCCATGACAACTTTTCTAGTTGTTCCTGAAAAAGAAACCCTTGTTACCAGTTTTGTTCACTGAATCATTATTTATTTTTTTTGCATTGTTACACCATTTACTCCCGGCCCACATAAACGTGAAACACTTCAAAACTTAAATTGACACCGCTCACTCCTAGCCCTCACAAACGTGTTGTTCTTCAAAACACGTTTGTGGATTTGTATGTAACCTCAAATTAGTATTGAATGATTTTGTCATAGGTAAACATACACAATTTGTGACGACTATCCACCAAAATATTTTAAAACAAATAAAAATGTGTACTTACGTCTAGAAGCCATATTAACACACTTGACAAAAAGTCGTTACCATTCACTGAACAATATCATACGGATCTAAGCAAATTTTCGGTAATCTCCCGCGACAATATGATAGACACGTGCACCCACTATCGTGTCGTAGAGTAGCAACTGATGCAAAATGATATTTTAAACCTAATGTCACTTATAAATAAGACGCTCACAATTGTGAGTGTATGGAGCGTAAGGGCTATATTTCTTGCCAATTTCTGTGAGTTCACGTTCTCTATCGATAGTATTGATACGCCTTAAAACTTCTTAATTTCTAATGCGGTCGGTCCATGGAATTTTCAGCATACGACGAAATACCCATATCTCAAAGCTCTCTAAACGTCGTAACGAGCTGACTGTTAACGTAAAAGCTTCCACGCCGTGCAACAGGCAGTGCAACTATATACATACACTTATCATGCGGTATCGTGTAGGGACAGATCAAGATTGCGGGCAGTGAGTAACTGTCGCATCTTTAAGGTGTTTTTTGCCTGTTATATTCTACATTTAATCTCTTGTTCTTGGTTTAAGGTTTCATGTATCCAACATCCTAGGAACTTAAACTTTTTCACTTTTTCTTTTTCATTACTTCCAGGAAATCAAAATCAGAATAAAAAAGGCTGGAGCAAATTTTAACAAAATGAGTAAAGTGCTCTGCACAAGAGATTTGAAGTTGAAGCTAAGAGTTAGGTTGGCTAGGTGCTACGATTTATTGACTTTGTTTTATGGAATCGAAGCTTGGACCTTAAATGCGGCATCAATGAAAAAACTAGAATCATTCGAGCTGTGGGTGTACAGAAGAATTCTGAAAATATCGTGGACAGAACACATCACAAATAAAGAGGTTTTGAGAAATATGAATAAAGAAATGGAAATTTTAAATACTATCAAAACAAGAAAATTAGAATATCTCGGACATATTACACGTGGAGAGAGATACAACTTGCTCCAATTGATTATGCAAGGAAAGATTCAAGGAAAAAGAAGTATAGGAAGACGAAGAATATCGTGGCTGCGCAACCTGAGAGAATGGTACGGATGTACATCAAATGAACTTTTCAGAGCAGCCGTCCATAAAATCTGAATAGCTATCATGATTGCCGACCTCCTTCGCGGAGATGGCACTTAAAGAGGATAAAAAAGCTTATAAGGAGTAAAAGGTTCAGATGAATTAAATAATGATTGTCTGATACTTTAACTATACTTAATTGTTGACTATTTCAACGCATTAAAAATTAATTTTTAAGGGTGAAAACTACTCCTAATTGCTCAAATTTATAGGAAAAGCTTAAGGAAGATAAAATTTGGATCGGATGAGTTAGGTAATAATAGTTTGATATTCTTAATATAATTTATGAGTATTTCAGCCCTTAAAAATTTATTTTTTAAAGGTGAAGACTACCCTGGATTCCGAACTGTACAAAAAAGTTTATAAACAGTGAAATTCAGTTAAGATGAATTGAATAATGATTTTTTGGGGCTCTAACTATAATTTTTAATTATATTTTAAATAAAATATAAAACCAAAAATACATACAAAACCAATACAAAAATTTCGGTTTCTAGGTCGTTTAAAATTAAAAAAAAACCTATTTTAAGAAATTCATCGGATTGTGCAGTAAATTTTAAAACCAAAAATACATAAAACAGTTATTTTCCTAATAGTCTTGAAGATAAAAAGTTTTTTAACTCTCCTGTAAAATTAAAAAAAATGGGGGTGACTCCTTTTCAAAATGACCGATTCAATTAAATTTTAAAAAATTCACAAATATGTAATTTTGATTTACTTCATATGCATTAGGATTTCAAAAAAGTTTGATTAGTCCAGTCCAGACTGTATGGTTATCCCCGTTAGATAAATTATTCCGATTCGTTTTTTTGCACAAACTTACTCAAAAAGAGGTTCTTATACCATATCCACAGAGTGCCAGGAGGTACCACAGTCGGACAATTGTTTAAACCATTTTTTAAACAAACTCAAAAAATCTATTTTTTCACTTTGGACATTTTTTTTAGTCTATTTGGGTGATTATGAGCAAAAAAGGTCTCTTGTGATTTGTCTCTAAAATTGATATGCGATTTAAAATTTGAAAATCACGAAAATGCCCGTTTTCAAGGTTTAGGGGAGAGTCGGCTAATGGTGCGCGTCGGGTAATTGTGCGCATAAATGTTTCTAATCTCCTATTTAATAAAATTGCAAAAACTATATTGTCGGGCCATCTAGTAGCAACTGCCTTATCTATCCGATACAAACGAACGTCGGGAGATACTTTACCGGTTGGCAGTTATCGTTTACATGTTTTCGCGTGGTATGATATTATTTGTGTGTCTGAGAAAATAAGCGATAACTTTTTTTCTTGACAGAAATATAGTTTAAACAGTACTTATATCCTTTATTTATTTACCATTTTAAACAGTGATATAGTTAGTTTTGCCCGATTATTTTTTGTTTTTATCAAATTTTGTGTTATGTGGTTAAGTGTAACGTCGTCTAATGGTGCGCAATGCGCACCATTAGCCGGCAAGGTATATAAAGGCATTAAACAACCGTCAAAGTAGAGAAAGGGGCAAAGAGAAAACCACGAAATTGAAAAAAGACACAAAAAGGAAAATTTTTGAACACAACAGCTCCGAAGTTATTTCAGAAAGTGAACTGTGCCATGATGATGAGTTGGACGATCTCGTGTCAGATCAAAATGACTTCTGTGTATTGTGGTGATGGTAGCAAAAAAGACGAGGTATGGTGCAAGTGTTCGATATATTGTCAATGGTCTCATGCCATGTGTATACGACAGGATAGTCCAGAAGGATATATTTGTGACTTCTGCAATACTTAGATTTTTTTTTAAATACCTGTAACTTGGTTTCTTATCTTTTTCCGTATATTTGTTTGTTCCTTTAATATTTATGTTCAATAAGCTACATTTTCGAAGTTCATTTTTAAGTTCTATTTTTGCGCACAGTTATCCGACATATGCGCACCATTAGCCGAATAGGTCGGGCAATTGTGCGCATTACACTAATTGGAAATTTCGCCTCTCACTCTTCTACTGTTCAACCATTCATGAAATGGGGTCCTTACCAATATACCTAAGCCTTTGAAGTATATCTTCAAAAAATTTAGAAACTGAAATGTTTCAAGTTTGTGAAACATCCTGATTTTGCCTTAGGTGCGCACCAATAGCCGACTTTCCCCTAATAACTCGGTTAAAAATTACTATTATGAAAGTCAGAAAGTGACCAAATCAAAGTTTAAAGCCCCCCTACAAGATGCTGAAGAAATGTTTGTTATTATTTTATACTAAGCTGTGATTTTTAATTATTAATAATGAGCGCTAAGCGCGTATTAGGCGGTCGTGAATGGTGATTGCGAAAGAGATGCACCATTACAACCGTCCAATGGTGCATCTCACTCGCACTCACATTGACGGCCGCCTCAATACGCTCTTAATCTTAATTGTTTAATAATTAAAAATAACAGCTTAGTAATCAAATAATGACAAAAATTTGTTCAGGATCTTGTAGGGGGCTTTAAACTTTGATTAGGTCACTTTCTGACTTTCATAATAATAATAATTTTTAACCGAGTTCGTAAGCCTTGAAAATGGGCATTTTCGCGTTTTTCAAATTTTAAATCGCGTATAACTCGACAACAATCAATTTTAGAGAAAAATCACAAGAGACCTTTTTTGCTCGGAATGACCCAAATAATGATAAATAATAATTGTCCAAAGTGACAAAATCGATTTTTTGAATTTGTTTAAAAAAATTGTTCAGACAATTATTTTCCGACCGTGGTACATCCTGGCACCCTGTGGATTTGTTATAAGTACCCCTTTTTGAGTAAGTTTGTGCAAAAAACGAATCGGAATAATTTATCTAACGGGGGCGAGCATACAGCCTGGACTAGATGTAAAAAGCTTGGGAGGGGGACCTGGAGCCTTTGTTTACAGTTTAGAGTTTTTTAGAGTTTGAGTTGGCCCCTTTTTTACAGTTTAGGTTGGCGCCTTATTTAGAGTTTGGATCGGTGCCTTTTTTTAAGATTGGGTTGGCGCCTTTTTTGTGAGCCAGTCCGACCCTGACCATACCAACAACAACTAAATCATACATAATGTACAAAAGTTTAGAATATTGGAATATTTCATCCTTTTATTGATTTTTATATACAGGGTAGCGAAAAAGTATGGAAACAAGGTAATTTCTCAGAAACCAGTAAAACGATTTATAGATTTTGGCTAAGGGTTTTCTAATGCGGAAGATATATAGTGGTAATTACATTGCTGTGAAATCTTCCGTTTTTCTGGAAATCTAATGAACTTTCCTATTTCAAATGGAACATCCTTTATATTTTTTTCGTTTTTAAGTCCTTAAGAAATACTTACTGATTATTTTTCATGTTATATTCTATACACCTAAATACCATAATAATGCTACATTTATTTCAAAAAATTAAACAAATTATAAAAATCAATTTTTTAGGCCAAGTTAGACACATCATTTTAGGTTCTTTGGATCATTGGGAACAAAGAAGGTATTTTGTAATTTTCCTCTAAAGTTAATCGTTTCCGAGTTATAAATAAATTAAAACTGAAAAAAATTGAAACATGATGATTTTCTAGATTTAAAAACACCTAGTCCTGTCGCCAGGGGGGGTACAACGGCCTCCAGTATTCAGATGGACTTACCCAAGTTTTTTTTTTATGTATTTTGACCTGTAGAACACGAATTTTTTGGGTAACAGTTGATCCGGATGTCGATAAGATTGTTATAAACCAAGAAGTTGAGGAATCACATAACAGCGATTTCTCGCAAAACAAAACATTTTTTTGTATTTTTTGGGCCATTCTAACCAAAAAATGTTCCTACAAATTTTTTCGTAGGATGCATAGTTTTCGAGATAAACGCGGTTGAACTTTCAAAAAATCGAAAAATTGCAATTTTTGAACCCGAATAACTTTTGATTAAAAAATAAAATAGCAATTCTGCTTACCGCATTTGAAAGTTCAAGTCAAATTATATCGGTTTTAATTATTTGTATTGCCAAAAATTGATTATTTTATTGTTAAAAAAAGCTATAAACACCTAGTGCTTGAGTGATGTTTTTAATGATTTCTCATTTAAAATCGAACGAGTAGGTAGAGGAGGTAAGAGTGCAAGCGAGGCTGTTTCTACGTAGCATGCATTAAAACGCATGTATTAGGCAAGGGAAACACTATGTGTTTATAGCTTTTTTTAGCAATCAAAAAATAAATTTTTAGCAATACAAATAATTAAAACCGATATAATTTGACTTGAACTTTCAAATGCGGTAAGCAGAATTGCTATTTTATTTTTTAATCAAAAGTTATTCGGGTTTAAAAATTGCAATTTTTCGATTTTTTGAAAGTTCAACCGCGTTTATCTCGAAAACTATGCATCCTACGAAAAAATTTGTAGGAACATTTTTTGGTTAGAATGGCCCAAAAAATACAAAAAAATGTTTTGTTTTGCGAGAAATCGCTGTTGTGTAATTCCTCAACTTCTTTGTTTATAACAATCTTATCGACATCCGGATCAACTGTTACCCAAAAAATTCGTGTTCTACGGGCCAAAATACATAAAAAAACTTGGGTAAGTCCATCTGAATTAAGAAGGCCGTTGTACCCCCCCTGGCGACAGGACTAACCAGTAAAAAATATTATTTTTCAAACGACGAAGTGCCTAAATTCAAGTTCAAACCTTATTTTATCAGTTACCGATAAGTAATTTGGTCTAATTTCATTTTAAAACATTGTTTTTAGTTGTTAATGCAGCCCGTGCTCTCATATGAGCTTCATTAACAATTAAAAAAAAAAACAATGTTTTAGAATAAAACGTGCCAAAAATTTTTATGCGGAGCTGATATAAGACGGTTAGAGCTTGAATTTAGGTACTTCGTAATTTCAAAAATTATTTTTTTCCTTATGTTTTTGAACCTTGAAAATTGTCGTTTTTTTTCAGTTTTAAATTGTTTATAACTCGAAAACGATTAACTTAAGAGAAAAATTACAAAAGACCTTTTTTGTTCCCAGTGATCCAAAGAACCTAACATAATGTTTAACCGGGCGGAAAAAATTGATTTTTATAGTTTAATTTTTTTTCTCCGAAATTATGATGGCATTTGGTTATAGGAATATAACATGAAAAATAATCACATACCTAATCAGTATTTGTTAAGACTTTAAAACGCAAAAATATATCTATAGGGTATTCTATTTGAAATAAGAAAACTTCACTAGATTTCCAGAAAAACGGAAGATTTGACAACAATATGTAATTACCAATGGGCCGCATTAGAAGACCCTTGCCATAGCCACCTTTACTTAAAGGTGGATATGCCCTTACCCACCAAAATCTATAAAAATCGTTCTAGCGATTTTCGATAAATTACCGTGTTTCTATACTTTTTCGCTACACTGTATAAACTTTTCTGGATAGTTAAACATCATTCAAATTCAAATTTCTTATAATTTTTTATCAATGTCAACAGTTTTGAAACCACCATAGGCGTAGATATATATTATTTGTACCTATTCCAAACTGTTCAAACATTTGTGTTGTATATTTGTTATCACAATCAAATATTTGTACTTACCATCGGTATTCAATTCAAGTCCTATTTCCTCCCATATTTCGTCTTTTAATTTTGTCCTCATGTAATTATCGTGGTTGGTATCATACAGGACGGGATTATCCCTAACGATTTCAATGAGCCTTTCTACATCCATCTTGGAAAACAAGTAAACAAAATGACAAAACAACTGTGAGTTGGACACGCACCGGCACGGGACACGCAAGGCAAGCCACGACCCACAGCGCACGACCTACGGAAACTCGCTCTAACGACAAACCTTCCCACGTGGCACAGGCGTGCGCGTGGGTTGCTCGTGGGGTGGGTTCAACGCACGATATTAATGGATATTTCGAAGAGCTATGAGTTATAATTAATTATTTTTTAGTTTTAATTGTTTAGTTTAGTGACTTTTATAGAAAATAATTTTTAAAATATTTTGTGCAGTGAAATAATTTAAAAGTAAAGTAAAATTTAATTTACGTATTTTGTTAACTTTAACAATAAAGATGTTGTTTTTAAACAGTAGGTATATACAATCTGATAAAAAAAAATATCATAAAAAGGGAAATCCCTCTAAGGGTCGATTTCTCATACCTGCGGTAATCTATGGTTCAGTTGAACCAGGTTCACCGGTGATCTACGGTTTTGTTGGGATTGCATTTCTCATTGCTCGTTCATGTCAGCGCTCGTTCTACAGCTTTCGAGAAATGCCAATAGATGGCAAAAGGTAAAAAACTGTCGCCATTTTGAATTACCTTTTTTATGCTGTTTTTGAATAAAGTTAAATTTAAGTATTTATAGTCAAATAGTCATTTTAATAATTATAAATAAATATTATAAAAACAAAAATAATGTTATCGTTTATCGTTAGGCTTAATATAATAAAATAGGATATATTTCTATATGACAGCGTTTCGTGTTAATACAACGCATGCGTAGTCCATGAAATCATCTGAACTGAGTTCTGAAATCTTTGAACGGCCGAATTCCACCGTTCAAGCATCGTTCAAGTTTAAACTGCCATCGGTTGAACGTGCGAATTGAGAAAGACGATTTTGACCTTAAACTGACGTTTACTAGAAGTTCAGGTTAAACTGGAGTTGAACTCGATATGAGAAATTGGCCCTAAGAGGCAGTATACCACTGCAAAAAAGACTTCCTTTTGTAGCTGGTATATAAATTTTATTAAAAATTTTTCTTAAAGATCCAAGTTGGACAAAAACTTTACATCACAGATTAACATAATGTTTTCGGTCTTAGCAGACCATCATCAGGTTAAACTCTAGATCGTTGTAGTAGTTGAAACTAGCCAAGGAAATTGATCACATGACCTTTGAATAACAAATTTTAAGCTATATTTGCTTAATCTGATGCGACAACAAATCGATGTTAGAAGATTAAAATATTATCAAATGTGTCAATTGTTGTCAAATGTGTCAAATGTGTCAATTGGTCCGACTTCCTCATAATACCAGCACGTGCACGGTGCTAACTATGGTTTATTTTTTGAAGTTATTCTTCTTTAGGCGCGATTGAGAGTAAAATTTTTCATAAATCTGCGCGCATGCGCACACAGACAGTATGTAGTTCGTTTCTAATCTTTCAAGATACCTAGTATCTGTATCAGCGCAAATAAGTCATTAAAAGAATATATTAGTGTTTTTAGTAAATGTATTATTTATTATAATTTTTGTGTCTTTGAATTTCTCTTCTTCTGTAGTAAGATAATAAAATATGTAGGTATAACATTTTTATCACGATACCACTCAATCTATTTGTCACCGTGTTGTGTAATTATATCCGAAACTTACGTGTCAATTACAGGAGACTCGGTGGTCTAGTTGTTGAGCGTTCGGTCAGAGATCGAAAGGTCCCGGGTTCCAATCCTGGACGATTCAATTTTGTTTATTTTTGGTTGTTTTAATAAAAATTTTTTGAAAGTGGTAGAAAAGAAAATTAGTTTAATATTTAAATAGAATACAAATAACCTGTTAAGTATATTTACTTCGTTAAAATTATATAATAGAAGAATAACTTCTTACGTGCGTACAAAGTACACACACATTATTTTTTAACCAGGAGGAGTAAACTAAAAAGACAGATTCACACTTAAGAAAGTCACTAGGATAATCACCAAATACATCTTCTTTTTTGGTTGATCATGTAGGCCCTCGACGCGACGGTAATCCATAAATATTATATTATATTAATACGTCGCTAAAGAGTTCTAAAAACAATTGTTTTTATATAAAACCAGACTAAAAATCTAAAAATTAAAGGAATAACGCAGAAAATACAAAAAATCGCCGATATAACTTAATTAACCTATGAAATGTCAATTGTGTCAACATTTGATAAATGTCATTAGTGTCAAAATTTTATAACAGTGGAGTCACGTGGAGTAAACTTGCCTGCATTTGGACCAATTACAAACAAGCATTACAACGCGGTAAATTTGAATCACTCCTCTTAGTTTAAAAACAAACTATAGAAGCAAAGGTGAAGACGCACATTTGATAATATTTTAATCTTCTAACATCGACTTGTTGTCGCATCAGATTAAGCAAATATGGCTTAAAATTTGTTATTCAAAGGTCAAATGACCAATTTTTGTGGCTAGTTTCAACTACTACAAGGATCTAGAGTTTAACCTGATGATGGTGTGCGAAGACCGAAAAAGTTCGTTAATCTGCGATGTAAAGTTTTTGTAAAACTTGGAGCTTCTAAGAAAAAAATTTTTTAATAAAAGTTAATATACCAGCTACAAAAGGAAGTCTTTTTTACTTCTACAGTAAAAAATATAGATTTACTGAAGATTTAGAATGATCCAGAAGTTTAGCTATATTATTTATTAAACGCTTTTATTTAGTTCAATAGTTTGCATCAAATCTTTAGACGTTAATTTGACTGCCTTTTCCCCAATGCAAATGAATGGAAATATGCAGACATATGCATTCGTGGGAACAATGCACGAATAGTCAATAAAAATTTTTTTTATGTTTATTAATTGTTTAAATAATAAAAAACGAGTTTAATAGAAAATGCTTAAATTCTCTTGTTTTTTACAATGTAAAAACTTTAAACTTTTACAGATTGTAGCTAATTATATGAACTATACATAATTTCACTTTTTACGTTAATTGTTTAGGTTATGCTTCATAAATAAACAATAAAGTTTAAATTTTTTTGCCGATTCCGACTACTTTTCATATTAGTACATCATATGTTTTATACAAATTTTAATAAACATGATGATATATATTTTAATGTTTGAAAAGTGTAAGACTAAAAAGTAAAAAATAAAAAAATATGAAAAAAAAATTTTAAGAAACGCTTTTCTTTAGTTACGAGTGACTAAAATTAAAAATATTATAAAAAAATCAACTAAAAAGCAAAAAATAAAAAAAAATTGAAAAAATCTAACACATTCGTTACAGAAAAGTGTGGGGCGAAAACCATTTAATTCGATGAAGACACGCCACGCTTTTCTTTGACGAATGTGTTAGATTTTTAAAAATTTTTTTTATTTTTTGCTTTTTAGTTGATTTTTTTATATTTTTAATTTTAGTAACTCGTAACTAAAGAAAAGCGTTTCTTAAAAATTTTTTTTTCATATTTTTTTATTAGGTATATTAAATTTATAATTTTATATTTGATGTATGATCACAGTTAATTTTAATCTTCTTTAATAATTAAATAACCCATTGTTTAAATTATATTTTGCAATTAAATTCTTGATATTTTTAATCCACTTCGCCTGGGCTATCATCTGTCTATCTAATTAGCCTGCTTCGATCCATCTTTGGACATAGACCTCCCCAATCCTTTTCCATTCTTCTCTGTCTGTCCTGTGCTTACTAAATCTGTGTTTACTATTACGTTCCATGTTTGTCGGTCCTGTGCCACTAATTCCCATTGTCTCACTCCCATTTTCTCCAGATCTTCTCTGACTGCATCCTTCCACGTTCTTCTAGGCCGTCCTACAGACCTTCGTCCATCTGGCCTTTCCCAGAACTCATTGTTTATAAGGCGATGTTGTTACTGCTTACCACATGCCATAAGGGGTGATTCATTTAGAGGTACTTTTTTATAAAAGAAAAAAACAATGAAAAAAATTAATCTTATTTGAAACTTTTTATTGTCGTAAAAAAGAACCATTCTTTACAATTACTTCTTAAAGATAATTTCTTTCAAATGTTGACCATGACTGCGGTTAAGACGGTCCATTCTGAAGGTCTAATTCTCGATGACGCGTTCGAGTTTTTCGATTGGTATTTGACCAGTGACTCGAGTAATACTGGCCTCCAATGCCTCAATCGTAGCTGGTTTATTCATGTAGACTTTGGACTTGAGGTAGCCCCAGAAGAAAACGACTAGACGTGATATGTCACAGGATATAGGCGTCCAAGTCACTGGTCCGAAGCGTAAAATAAATTGCTCACCGAACCGTTTTCTCAGTAAAACCATGCTTTCACGGGATGTATGGCAGTTGGCGCCCTATTTTTGGAACCAAATGTCACTTAAACTACGAACTTCAATTTCTGGTACCAAATAGTCCGTTATCATGGCGCGATAATGGTCTCCATTCACAGTAACATTCTGGCCGGTCCAAGACATGGACCGACGATGACACCGGCCCATAAACCACACCAAACAGTGGTTTTTTCTGAATGTATTGGCAACTCTTGAACCTCTTTGGGTTGCTCATCAACCCAAATACGGGAATTTTGTTTATTCACGTCCTCATAAGCCAAAAACGGGCCTCATCGGAAAACATTTTTTTTGCTCTAAGCGCACGAAACACATTCCTCATTGAACGCCTATTTTCGTAATACAGCTAAATAATTTCTAGACGTTGTGCCAAGTTAAGTCTTTCTAGGATGAAATGTCAAACAATACTGAATCAGAAAGCAACTTTAGGTCATACCATTCATGCACGATCTCCCAACAAATCCTCACCAAAAAAAGTACCTCTAATTGAATCACCCTTTATATCTAACTAGATTTTCCTTTACGAATAGAGACTCTAACTCGTTATTATATCTGCACCTCCATTCGTTTGTCACGCTGTCTCTGCAAGGGCCATATATCACACCAGAAATTTATTTCCTTCTCTTTTTGTTAGCGTCCATGTTTAGCTTCCATACGCGACTGCTAATTGTATTATGGTCTTAAACGAGTATATCTGGATTCTTGCACCTCGTGAAAGAAGTTTTGACTTCATTGGATGTTGCTTTACATCGTCATAGCTCTTTAAAAATCCATTACCTCTACCTCCTAATTGTTTCAAAAATTGCCCATCCATGGCCTCGGCGTGTGCTGGGCCTGGGCTGGGTTCAATATGCTCCGTGCCTTAAATCAGGCTTCATTTGGAAGATAGCATGTGTTATATTGGCTTGGAGACCCACTGCGGTGTGGGTTATTCACATGGACCTGCGACCAAAACCCCACAAGAAAGGGTCTAACTAAACTATTATAAATTATGTGATTAAGCCATTATGTATTTTTAAGTGTTGTTGGACTTAAATTTTGATGGTTCGATTTCCACTCTAGAAATAGTTTTCAAAAAGATATTTTAAAAATGTGCGAAAAATATAATCAAAAAGTCAAAAATTTTAAAATAATTTGTTTGAAAACGATTTTCTGAATGGAAATCGAAACATCACACTGGAGTTAGAAACTTGATTTTCTTTGCATTGCAATCACTTGTAGCTTTGAAAATTTATTTTATGTTTTTATGTTACTATTTTAAATAACCACTCCGTCCGCCTATGGACTTAATTTAGTAAAAATATTCTATGCTCTGTCCTTGTTCTGTCGTTGTTTTGTGTGGCTTTCATACAGGGTTGCCACATGTAATATAATTATCGGATTGTAACAAATATTTTCCTAAATTATTAATTTCCTAAATTAAGTTTATTAAAATTTTGATAAAAATAGCTATTTGTATAACAATGGAGGAAAGTACTACTTTTCCTCCCGAGAATGAAGTTTACTGCCCGACGCGTAGCGGACGGCAGTAATCATTCAAGGGAGGAAAAGGTGCTTTACTCCCATGTTATACATATGATTTTTCCACCTTCCTCAAATAACAAGTTATTTTTTCATTTTTACTTAATTTATTTATGTAACTAACCAACAAAATTTATTAGAACTAAAACTAACAAGTAGGTACAATATAATTGTCAACTGTCAAATATAAGTCAAATTATTAATGTAAACATTGTTAAATCAGAATAACAATTTACTGTTTTTTACCATTCTGCAAAATACAGAGTGTTTTTAAATAAACGTTAAAATGTATAGATACTTACGAAATAGAAAATAGAAAAATAGATATTGTACAGGGCGTCATAAGTTCTATTTCATGAATGAAATACCATGACGTCACTTTTACTTTTTCTTCCTAGGGAGGAAAAGTACAACTTTGCTCCCTACAATCAGGTCCGGAAAAGTATACTTTCGGTAGAGGTAGGTGGAAAAATAAGTAACATAATCGATAACTATTATTGTAAGGTTGGTGCAAAACCTCGTGAACCTTGAAAATGCGTATGTATAACCGAAATAAAATGAAGCCTAAAAACATACGACTATTTTATTTGCTGCGAATTGCGCGACAGGGTCCCATCTGCACCCTGATATTTTCAGTAATGTCGGATTCAATCGTTTCGTTCGTATATTGACGTCACCAAATGCATGAATTAGGTTCACGAGATTTTGTAACAGCAATAACATAGGTATTTTTTTAACGAACCACAAAATTATCTAATTAATTAATTATAAAAATTATGATTCAAAGAGTACAAAAAATGAATGCTACTGTAATGCTGACCTCCTCTGAGTCCTCTGGATGTTAGCAAAGGTTTGTAAATGGATGGAGTGAAAATAATTATTACGTATTTACACTGGCGATTAGTTTACCATAAATGTCACATAAATAATATTTATGGTGTATTCGGGGATTCACAGATGTAGTAGTAACGCTCGGTTTCATAATCAGTTAAAGTGGACTTTAAATTTTAAGTTGGTACCTTTATCAATGCAATTAATATGGGTAAATGTCAACTTTAAAAAGTGAACTTTAGACTTTAGTTAATGTTCACTTTAAGTTGATTATGAAACCGGGCCTAAGGGATTCACAGATGGGGTAGTAAGGGATTCTCACATTCACATTTGAAAATAAAATCAAAAGCTGGAGACGCTCATATTTATAGTTTCTTATTTATAAACTCAAACACCAGTCTCTTAAATGTTTCAACCATAATTCTTCTTCATATACTCCTTCCTCCTTTTATCTTTCCCTATTATTATCAGTCTTAACATTTCATCTCATACGTTCAGAACTGGATGAGTGTCAGGGTGTGTATTAAAAATTTTCTCAAATTCGCATTTTTATTTTAAGACATAATTTCCAGTAAAACACAATAATTTTGGCAACATCGAAATCTAATTCTGTCTGGTGGCAGCATGGTGGCAGATGGCATCCCTGTCAAGAAGGTGTTCTGTGGTTCTAAGTAACATGCATTTGAAAGGTTTTGTTTTGATTTGAACAGCAATAGATATTAAAAATATTAGTTTATAAATATTTTTATTCTAACTAAACGTGCACGTGCAGTTCTAACACAACGTTTTGAGTAAACATGGACACTGAAATTTCAAGTACGTCTAAAGAGCGCCCAAAACCAGCAAATTGGACTCATTTAAAAAGATGTTTTCAGACCTTAGTAGACCGCAAACAACTAAATCTAGATACTGTTGTATTAGAATTAATGTTAAAGAACGAAGTACTAATAGATCTAGATAAACTAGACAAAGTTTTGGCCGTAGTTTTACCGCATATGCTCGTTTTCTACATGAAAAACTGGCCAGGCTGGCAGAAGAGTCCAGAATATTACAGTGGTAAACTAAGTTTTAAGGACTGGTTTTTGAAATTCAGACAGTACTTAAGTGTTAAGTTAAATTATTTGATAAAGAACGGTTATAGCGAAATTATGAATCAGGAAGATGAAGCTGAGGTAAACTCCACAGAAGATATAGTGCCCCCTACAGAAATGGCTCCATTTGTTATCAACATACAAGGAGCTCCAAAATACTTGTCTACTCTGGTATTTGACGTTAAAAATAGTAAGTTCATTTTAAATTATTTCATAATACAGTAAAACCCCAATTATCCATGTGTAGATTATCCAGACTGCGGATTATCCTTGCTAGGATTTTCCATTAAGGCTATGGGTACATAATTCGCAAATATTTTACGTGTATCCCTACTTTTTCTGTCTTTACACGGCAAATTACGTGTAGTAAAATTCACACTGGCATGGATATGTAAACATTACTAGAATGTCATTCTACTTGAAAATGTCATCATTAATTTAAAGAGATGGCTTTTGAATGTTCTTGGATAACTGTTATTTTTATAATTGCAAATTATTAATTCAGTTAATAAATGTGATAATTTTTTCACTATGTATTCAGTGATTGTAATAATTTATTTGTACAACAAAAACTAATACTCAATCGAGAAAAGAGGAAAAGTGATTTTTTAATAATATTATTACGGAACGATTACAATTTTGAACATCTTTAACAACAAATTACTTGGATCACAGAATATATTATCCTGATGTATTCTCTGCTTGGATCTTCCACAAATAATACACAATAAATAACTTTTTATTAAGTTCACGTCTTAAATCAATTATTTATCAAATACACTATACGCTGTGAGCTCGTACGTAGAGGGAATATTTACAAATTCGCGAGCGCCAGTAGTGACAAGTCTGTAAACCTTTACCGGAAATTTGACATAAATGTCAAAGTGATTAATTTAAAATTAAAATTAAAAACATTAATTATAAAAAATATTAGTTGGTCAAAGCTGTGGTATATATTTTTACCTTAAATATACTTTCGTTTTAAATACTGAATTTAAGTTTTTTTAATGTTCCGTAATCTATTAATCTATTCATCTTAGCGCCATCTACACGATAATTGTGAAAGTATCCGAAATAAGAAATTCATATTTTATCAATAGAACGTCAAAATGATTACCAAAATCTTAAATAAATCGATTACAATTTAATTACTTTTTTGCGTTGTAAATATTAAGCGATAACAATTAGATAATAAATTTAAAAATTACCGGTGAAAGTTGAATTAGTAGTCCGCTAGGAGCGACACCAGCGAAGCTCAGAGCGTATATATCAATAATATTTAATCAATAACTCAAAATATTCACGATGCAATGTCAAATATTTAAAATTGTCACTGATTGTCAGTGTCTATGACTGACAATATATGCTGACAAGATTATATTCGGCTGAGTGCGTTGTAAGACAAAGATAGATTTGGAAAATATTACCACGGCATTGTGTTCATTTTTTTCGAATCCTGAAAAAATCAATAAATATTTTTGAAAAATTTAAACGCAGAATGAAAGACTAAATTATTACCGAGGGCCGAAAGTCCCTTAGAATAAATAAAAAGTTTATTTTGAATGAGATATTTGAAATTAAAGATCACACTAAATTTTCTCTTAGTTTTTCACCCCTGTAACTTATTAAAATAAACATTATAGAAGTTCTCAGGGACTTTCGGCCCTCGCTAATAACGTAATCTTTCATTCTGCGTTTAAATTTTTCAAAAATATTTATTAGTTTTCTCAGGATTCGAAAAAAATGAATCCCCATTTGAATAGCATTGCAGCCGAAAATACGTACCGATCCTCTTAATCAAATTGCATTTTTGAGGTTTTATGGACACAGTGTAAGTCACTTGACAGAAACTCTATGTGATGTGAGGGAGACACAATGCCATATCGATAGCAACAGTGCTCGGAAATTATTTGGTTGATATCTGCTGCTTTTCAGGTAAACCCAAAAGAAATGCTTTGGAAATTGAACAAACCTTAGAAATTTTAAACAGAAGTGATAAGGTGAAAGAGTCGCGTCATTATCACGAATCTATGAAGTTGACAATCAAACAATACAAAAATCTACAAAATTTCATTATAAGCCTGACTATTTTTAAAAACACATCTGTAACAAATTTATTGCAAGGATCAGCTTTTCAACAACTGAATGAAGCACGTTCCAACCAAGTAAGGTTGTAACCAAGCAACGTTATTCCATGCAGGGGTCGATATTTTTCCTTTTGATCCCTCCCTAATTATTCAATCAGAGTACCCTGCTCCTTCACTTCTGGTTACACTAACCAGCCTGTATCCTACGGATTAAATTTCTAGTTCTAGTGTCCAATTTTCTGTATAGGCGCCAAGGTATTTAAATTCTCCCAGTCTAAAAATGGAACTTTATTCTGCATCAATTGGACCGCGTTATGTAATAACGGATTAACCGCCAAAAGTCCAAAATCGAGATAATAGTGCCATCTTGCAGCTAGGGTGCAAATCTATGTATAAAAATATGTTTTTTGTAAAAAAATTTAAAAAAAAGCTGTTTTTAAATGCCTGTATTAAGCTACATTTTTTATTTTCTTAAAAAAAATCCCACACTAGGATTTGTAATATCGAACTAAACGCCAATAATGGTACATAATCCATTGTCATAAACAAAAATCCACATCTTTGTAAGTGTAATAACGAATCAAGCGCCACGAATAGTCGGTTAATTCTTTATTACAAAACATAACATATTTACTAACGTTAAAGATATCGAATTAAAAGACATCCTTTGTAAGGTAACATCAGATTAAGCGCCAAATATGTCTCTTAATCCGCTATTCGGATCTTAACTCATGCATATCTTAAAAAATCATTAACGAATTAAGCGACATTTGATCGAATAACATTTAAAATATAAATTATTTTTAAAAAATTTTAAACACATGTAAAAGTCTATTTACATTTGCATTAATATATTAAATATGAAACATGTCAGTACTATATTTTAGAAATAGTACCAAAAACAAATTTAAAATCTTTAAACCGATTTATCTCAAAACTACATTTTGACGCTTAATCCGCTATTACATAACGCGGTCCAATTATTTTAAAGTAAACAAATCAAATTTTAAAAATATGAAAATTTGAGACCTTACTAAGAGAATGAGACCAAAACAGCCTCTAAATACTGACAAAGCACCTGTACAGCCGTTTGAAGATGACTTCTCAAATGGGATAAACAAATAGAATTGTTAAAAAAAATTCTCAACCGATCGGGTTTGCTCATAGGTAGAAAATACATAATTTGTATTCTAAACTAAATTCACTCAGCCGAAATTATTCATTTTGACACATTCATAGGGGACATCCATAAACTACGTCGTTGAGAAGGGGGAGGGGGCTTGCTTATTTCGACGAAATACGACAGGGTGTGGGGGGTATGAGTGCACATTCGATGTTGTTTAATATATTGGTATATTTAAAGGGCCTAGCCGGATAAGATGGTGAAAAGTGCCCCCAGCTCGATTTAAATTCCATATAGGCCAATTTTTAGCACATATAGAGGAACTCACTTTCTGAAATTTTTAGCCCCCTAGGTGGTCACGTGACCCCCCTAGAGCCTAATTAGGCTTTTTATGTTTTTATTTTTTATCTCAGGCGTATCAAGAGCTAGCCAAAAACTTTATTAAAAAAAGTTGTAAGTTCCAAAAAGATCTATAAGAAAATTTTTTTTTTAATTTTTTGGCGGGAAATTCGAATTTTTAGAACAATTTTAAACTTTTAAATGACTCTGAAAAAAAAAACTAAGACACTCGTTTTTACGAAAATTAATTATAATGTGTATTTTTGCACAATCTTTCACCCTGAATTTTTTCAGACTTTTAAAATTGGTGAAACGTACCTTTAAAAATAAAAAACCGCATTTTTTCAGTTTATTTTTCGTATTTTGAAACAATTTTATACATATTTTTCAAAAAAGGTAACACTGTCACTAGAATAGGTAAAAAACTGAAAAATAATTGGGGTTTGCTTAATAAAAATTTTTTGTAAAGCCATCCATTTTCAAAATACAGGGCGTTGAAGAAAACAAAATTTTACACATTTTTTACGATTTTGCTGAAACTACTGGCAACATTGTAATAAAACTTGGCGGGATTTAAGAGCTGGTTATTGTGCATATTTTGACATACAATTAATGATTTGATATTCATCATTGGCTCGCATAGGGGTAATGGTCTGAATTTTTTAAAGAATAAAGATAGTACGCCACTGACATATTTCAAATTAACAATCGTTTTTCAATTTCTCATTCAATTTGTGACAAAAAATGTATCTTCTTATTTTTTCATACGACGCGCCATTTTTATTAAAAAAATAAAAGATCTTAACCCTTACAAAGTATTCGAACTTCTAGTAGTTTCTACATCTACATACATAATAAACTAATACATCCATTATCAAAATTAATTCGAATACTTTGGAAGCGTTAAGATATTTTATTTTTTGCAGCAAAACAGCGCGTCGTATGAAAAAATGAGAAGATAGATTTTTATTGCAAATTGAATGAGGAATTCAAAAATGATTGTTAATTTGAAATATGTCAGTGGCGTACTATCTTTTTTTCTTTGAAAAGTTCAGACCATTACCCCTATGCGCGCCAATGATGAATATTAAATCCTTAGTTGTATGTCAAAACATGCACAATAACTACCTCTTAAAACCCGCCAAGTTTTATTACAATGTTGCCAGTCGTTTCGGCAAAATCGTAAAAAATATGTAAAATTTCGTTTTCTTCAACGCCCTGTATCTTGAAAATGGATGTCGTTACAAAAAATTTTTATGAAGCAAATCCCAATTATTTTTCAGTTTTTTACCTATTCTAGTGACGATGTTAAGTTTTTTGAAAAATATGTATAAAATTGTATCAAAAAAACGAAAAAAAAAAACGAAAAAATGCGGTTTTTTATTTTTAAAGGTACGTTTCACCAACTTTAAAAATCTGAAAAAATTCAGGGTGAAAGATTGTACAAAAATACACATTATAATTAATTTTCGTAAAAACGAGTGTCTTAGTTTTTTTTTCAGATTTATTTAAAAGTTTAAAATTGTTCTAAAAATTCGAATTTCCCGCCAAAAAAATAAAAAAAAAATTTTCATATAGATCTTTTTAAAACTTACAACTTTTTTAAATAAAGTTTTTGGCTAGCTCTTAATGCGGCTGAGATAAAAAATAAAAACATAAAAAGCCTAATTAGGCTCTAGGGGGGTCACGTGACCACCTAGGGGGCTAAAAATTTCAGAAAGTGAGTTCCTCTATATGTGCTAAAAAGTGGCCTATATGGAATTTAGATTGGGTTGGGGGCACTTTTCACCATCTTACCCGGCTAGGCCCTTTGTCGCTATTGTCTCTATAAATATAATTTTTTACTAGCTTTTACCAGCATTAAAATATCAGATATTCACATAAAAACGTATAGTTTTTGAAATGAAATTGAAAATAAAACAAAACGTTTACGAATAAATACACCTTTGTTAAAATTAAAAAGAATTCTCTCATAGATACTTTTATCGCATACATTTCGTTTTTATCAGTCACAGCCTTAAAATAATATTAGGTAGCACTTTTGTACAGGACAACAAACAATAAGACATTGTTCTTTGGGTTTAAACAAGCGCTTCTATATTACAGAACAACATCTGGAAGCAAACAATATTAAATTGTTAATTCATTTATGTGCTGCATACTGTGTGTATGAAAAAATAGTTCTGAAAGAATGAATGGAAATAAAATATTGTGTTCTATTTAGTTAGTAAGTCGTATTTATACTCAGAGAAGATTTATACACAAAATCTTGGTCCAATGCTATTTAAATGCATTCATATTTTTTGAATACTCAGAAAACTAATAAAAATTTTTGAAAAATTTAAACGCAGATTGAGAGATTACATTATTACCGAGGGCCAAAAGTTTCTGAAAACATCTATAATGTTTATTTTAATAAGTTACAGGGATAAAAAAGAGAATATTTAGTCTGATTTTTAAGTTCAAAAATTTCATTCAAAAGAAACCTTTTGTTTATTCTAAGGGACTTTCAGCCCTCGGTAATAATGTAATCTTTCATTCTGCATTTATATTTTTCAAATATATTTATTAGTTTTCTCAGGATTCGAAAAAAGAATGCATTTAAATAGCATTGGACCAAGATTTTGCGCCTACCCCCTTAATTGTTCTTGTTATGATACATTCGCAAATAAAGTTTCAAGGTTGATTAAAAAAAACAGAAATAAAATTGAATTTTTTTAAATCATTGAAAGGGGGGTCGTGAACTGCAATGACGACGTCGACATGAGGGGGGGGGGGTATTCAAAAGTTCAAATTTTTTACGATGTAGTTTATGGATGCTCCCCATAGTAGGAAACCTACAATACAAAAATTCCTTCCTCACACTATTAACTGCTCAATCAACTTAATCTTTCATAAAAAAAAAAGAAAAATTATTGGAAATAGTGGGAGTGTATATTAAACTCATAAAATTTTGTGGAATTTATTTCTTCAAAATAGTATTTTGTACAATAAATAATTTTCTCATTTGTTATCAATACATGATAATGGTGTAAATAAATAATTATCGATTAAGGTTTATGTTATTTATGTCTGTTTACTATTAATAATATTGGCTATGAGCGGGTATGTTTGGTTGTGTAGTAATTTCCAGTCACGTCTAGCAACCTAACTTCTCAAAAAAATTACTAAAATCACTAGACAGTTGTGTCTCGAATTAGCGAATTTAGTATACTGATTATTTCATTCATACAGATTCTGACCAATAGAAATTAGAGAAATAAAAATTACAGTGATAATTTTTGATAATTTCCCATCGTCAAGTATTACATCAGATGCCCTTTGTTGCTACCCAAAAATGAACATCCTGTGACATTAATGACAATTACTGTTTAAAAAAAATTACTAAAATCACTAGACAGTTGTGTCTCAGATTAGCGAATTTAGTATAACATAAAAACTCCATTGTGAAATGTGTTTTAAATATTTTTATTGTTTATTTTAGTAATTATAAACAATTGACAAAATGCTTACTCTTCGTCTTTATTTGTAATAACCTTTTTGTTTATAAACATTTTTTGGATATAAATATACCTATAGACATTTTGTTGTGTCTGTTTTTACAATATCAAAATGAATAAATAAAGTCACATTACTTTTTTTTAAATATAAAATGTTTCACTAAAGAATTGCGATGCCTGCGTGATGGTACACCTTTTCTATTGATAGACTAAGAGCCGCTATAGGTGAAATTTCTTAATCATTTTAGGCACGATGGGACCCTATAACTTAAATAGTAGAACCTAAAAGAAAACGTTTGAACACTGTGCCGTCACTTTTCAGTGGCACATGCGTCGACAGTGGCGCATCAAACTTTCCACTTATGGACGGGATAAATAAATTAAAAGTTAACAGAACTTACGAACAGAATTAATTTTTTTTTATTTTTTTAAGTTCTATGTGATTAACACATAGGATCCATCGTGATTTTAACCCACCACCCCTTCCCCCTTCCCCTGCCATCAAAAACTTCATTTTTCGTTTTTATTTTTTTTTGGTGGGATGCAATCAATTTTAAAATTTCAAAAAATTCACACACATAGTTGAGGCTTTTATAAAACATGCCTATTTTTTATAGACCCATAGGTAGAGTGTACATAACCTCAAAAAATTAAAAGACATTTTTTTTTCAAAAAAGCGTATAACTTTTTTTGAGGAATAGCTGCCGGTCTAATTTTTTCTTAATCTTGTGCGTTTTATCAAACACTATATTTTAATTTTTTTTCAGATTTTTCCGTAAGTCTCCCCACCTTCAAAAATCCGAAAAACTGTTTTTTGGGGGGTTTTGGGGGATTTTCCCTATTTTATAGACTTCATAATATATCAAATCAATTTTGTTTTTATAGGTTATATGTAACTTGAAGTAACTGAGTTCTTTAGAATATTTAAAAATCAGAAAAACACGTTCAAACCCCCCAAAACCCCCTTAAAAAACAGTTTTTTGGATTTTTGAAGGTGACTAACGTTACAGAAAAATCTGAAAAAAATTAGAAATATACAGGGTGTAACGAAAATACAGGTCATAAATTAAATCACATATTCTGAGACCAAAAATAGTTCGAATGAACCTAATTTACTTTAGTACAAATATGCACATAAAAAAAGTTACAGCCCTTTGAAGTTACAAAATGAAAATCGATTTTTTCGAATATATCAAAACTATTAGAGATTTTTTATTAAAAATGGACATGTGGCATTCTTATAGCAGGAACATCTTAAAAAAGAATTATAGTGAAATTTGTGCACCCCATAAAAATTTTATGGGGGTTTTGTTCCCTTAAACCCCCCCAAACTTTTGTGTACGTTCCAATTAAATTATTATTGTGGTACCATTAGTTAAACTGAATATTTCTACAACTTTTTTCCCTCTTAATATTTTTTCGATAAGGCAGTTTTTATCGAGTTGCGGCTTCTTTTTTAATATGTTAACATAAAAATTTTATGGGCGTTTTGTTCCTTTAAACCCCCAAATGTTTGTGTATGTTCCAATTAAACTTTTACCGCGGTACCATTAGTTAAACACAGTGTTTTTAAAACTTTTTTGCCTCTTTGTATTTTTTCGAGAAGGCACTTTTTATCGAGATATTACTTCTTATATGGTTATCATTTAATATGGTTCAAAATATACCTAAAAATTTAAATCATAAATAAATTTTCATATTATTACCAAAGGCAAGCGTCCACAGACCCGCATCGTACGCAACGGATTTTAGTTTGCCTTGTACAGAAACTTATGTAACCGCATCCACTGATCCGCATCGTACGGATCGCATTATCGATTGTCAAACTAAAATCCGTTGCATACGATGCGGGTCTGTGGACGCTTGGCTTAAGTCTCCATAATCGTACTTAGCCATATACAAATATGTGGTGGATTTGACAAATATTCAAAATATCTCGATAAAAACTGACTTTTCGAAAAAGTACTAAGAGACAAAAAAGTTTTTAAAATAATGTGTTTAACTAATGGTACTACAATAATAATTAAATTGGAACGTACACAAAAGTTTGGGGGGGTTTAAAGGAACAAAACCCGCATAAAATTTTTATGGGGTGTCCAAATTTCACTATAATTTTTTCTTAAGATACTACTACCATAAGAATGCCACATGTCTATTTTCAATAAAAGATCTCTAATAGTTTTCGATATATTGGAAAAAATCGATTTTCATTTTGTAAGACTAAGAAAAAATTAGATCTGCAGCTATCCCCAAAAAAAAGTTATATACTTTTTTTCAAAAAAAAAAAATTTTTAATTTTTTTGAGGTTATGTACACTCAACCTACAGGTCTATAAAAAATAGATGTGTTTTATAAAACCCTTAACTATGCGTGTAAATTTTTTGAAATTTTAAAATTGATTGCATCCCACCAAAAAAAAAATAAAATCGAAAAATAAAGTTTTTGATGGTGGGGGCAGGGAGAAGGGGGTGGTGGGTTAAAATTACGATGAATATTATGTCTTAATCACATACAACTTAAAAAAAATGAAAAAAAATTAAATTCTGGTAATTAGGGAGGGTATTTTTTAATTTATGTATCCCGTCCATAAGTGGAAAGTTTGATGCGCCACTGTAGACGCATGTGCCACTGAAAGTGACGGCACAGTGTTCAAACGTTTTCTTTTAGGTTCTACTATTTAAGTTATAGGGACCCGTCGTGCCTAAAATGATTAAGAATTTTCACCTATAGCGGCTCTTAGTCTATGACTTCCCCCAGATATTCTAGTTGAAATATAGCAGCCAGTCATTTTTTGATTATTAAATACTTCCTGGGGTATTGGATTGGGACCGTGCAAGTTCGGAAAAGTAACACCTGGATTCATAGCTCAGCAACATTTTTAGCACTTTTAATTATATTGGCCAATTATATTAGTCCTGGTTGCTGGATAATTGTCAAGGCCATAGCCCAAAAAAATTATAAGAATGAAAAGTAAGACCGAGGTTATGTTATTAAAATGTAAACAATTGTATGTAGTAAATAAAATTAATTATTAAAATCTAGTACTGCAAGCAAAATACATTTAATTAAATTTACTTTTATATTATAATAATTGCATATCATATCAATATTGTGGAGTAACATATAATTTTTCTTCTTCAATGACAGTAGGTATGAAATATAGGTCAATTTGACAACTTCAATTGGCAATATGAATTACCCAATTTATTTAAGAAAGTTGCAGGATTTCTCCGCTATTTGCGCATGATCGTTTCTTGTATCCTCTCCAAGTACTTGCACACTGCGAATAAGGTTGTCTCTTGATGAGAAACTGTATATCAAATTCTGTATCAAGTTCTGTCTTTAATGCAGTGCTTTCTCCTTACCTTCTGCACTCTTATGCTCTTAACTAATTGCTAGTTTTTCTTCCTTATTGGTTAGTTTCTGAACACCAGGACAAAAAATATTTTACCATTTATTGACTCTTCCAACTAGAGATGTTGGTCAACATATGGCGATTGCTTATAGCAATGTTCACTAGATGGATGATCAAAATTACCAAATGTCAGAAGAGGTTGACATTTGGGTTGGTAGTAGTCAGTTACCAATCCTGCAGAAAAGCATTTTTTTAATCTGTAAAATTCTGAATTGTTTATCTGACATTAGATTAAACATTTTTTTATTTATTTATCAAATGTTTGTATAAATCATGGTTTTATTTGATCTTTGGGTACAGTCAAACATAATGAGCAGCTTTTATATGCAAAACGAGTCTATTCAATGTGTAAGTCGAGAGACATTACTATATCCACTTTTTATTTCAGACGATATAACAATACATCGCCATTTAGAACCTGAATGGAAAGGCATATCACTAAGAGAATTCGTGAATTGGCCATATGTGGGGATGGAATTTAGAAGTAGCGAATTTGCCTTTAAACGATTTAACAGAAATGAATGTAGGAGATGGTTAAATCTGACTTCTTGTTCTATGTCTATCGGAGCAGTTAAATTTATAGAGGAAGCCAGGATTATTAATAAAGAGACTAGTAGATCAGTTCATTCCCTAGAGAGGATATATGCCTATTCAAAACAATTCATTGAGGTGCTTAACAGCAATAACTTGAAGGATAAGGTAAGTTGAAATAAATGTATCTTCTTCTTCTTATAGTACTGGCACCTATAGTGCTTTGGCGAATTATCTTAAGAGTAAAGGCCCAAATATTTTATGGCTATGTTACTTTGTGTTTACACGGCAAATTACGTGTAGTAAAATTCTCACTGGTATGGATATGTAAACATTACTTGACGATGTCATGATTAACTTTAAAGAGATGGCTTGGTGTTCTTGGATAACTGTTGGATAAATGTTGGATAACTGTTGGATAACTGTTACTTGTTTAAATGATTAATTCAGTTAATTAGTATGATAATTGTTTCACTAACTATGTATTCAGTGATTGTAATAATTTATATACTGTACAACAAAAACTAATACTCAATCGAGAAAAGAAGAAAAATGATGAAGTGATTTTTTAATAATACGATTTTTTAATTACTATGGAACGCTTACAATTTTGAACATCTTTAACAACAAAATATTTGGATTACAAAATATATCCTGGTGTATTCTCTGCTTGGATCTTCCATAAATAATAAACAATAAATAACTTTTTATTAAGTTCACGTCTTAAATCAATTATTTATCAAATACACTATCAATATTATTTAATCAACAACTCAAAGTATTCCCGATGCCATGTCAAATATTTAAAATTGTCACTGTCTTGTCACCATATTCTATTCGACTCAGTGCATTGTATGACAAAGCTAGTGAATGCTCGATTTGGAAAATTTCACCACGGACATGGTGTCCATTTTTTTCGAATCCTGAAAAAACTAATAAATATTTTTAAAAAATTTAAACGCAGAATGAAAGACTAAATTATTATCGAGGGCCGAAAGTCCCTTAGAATAAATAAAAAGTTTCTTTTGAATGAGATATTTGAAATTTAAAATCACACTACATTTTCTTTTAGTTTTTCACCCCTGTACTGTAACTTATTAAAATAAACATTATAGAAGTTTTCAGGGACTTTCAGCCCTCGGTAAACGCCGGATCCACTTGCGATTTTGTAGTTGCGAAGATTGAATACATTGTTTTAAATACAAGTCAATCCACGATTATTTAGTCGCAAATGGATTGACTTGTATTTGAAACAATGTGTTCAATTTTCGCGACAAAACAATCGCGCGACTACAAATCGCAAGTGGAGTCCGGCGCTTAGAACGCAATCTTTCATTCTGCGTTTAAATTTTTCAAAAATACTTTTTTTCTCAGGATTCGAAAAAAATGAATCCCATTTAAATAGCATTGAAGGCGAAACTATGTACCGATGCCCTTAAGGTCAGATGTCTGTCTTTTGCGGCATGCCAAAGTTCACCGGTGTTATTTATGTCTGTCCAGTTCTTTATATTTCGCAGCCACGACATTTGTTTGTGACCTACTTCTCTCTTGTCCTCAATCTTTCCATGGATGATTTGTTGAGGGATTGCGTATTTTTCCCCTCTCTTCTCAGGATATGCCGCAGGTATCCAATTTTTCGTGCCTTGATCAAGTTGAGCAATTCTCTCAGTATTTGCTCTCCTTATGACTTCCTCGTTTCTCACATTTCACAGATCTCCAACTTATTATTAGAAGATATTTTCAATGTCCATGTCTCCATGCCGTATAAGAATATGGACCATACACAGCACTTAACCATCCTGTAACGGAGATTTAAGGAAAGATGGCGGTTACAAAGTTGCGGTTTAAATTTAATGAAAGCTTGTCTTGGTTGTTCGGTACACAGCATTTCATTTCTTGTTGAGGATCCCATTGGTCATTCACCATCATTCATAAGTATTTGAATGTTTTCACTTGCTCGGAGCATTATCTACTTGCAGTTGTACTTTTAAAAGTGCACCCTTTCTTATAGCCCTGCATTTATCTTCAAGTCATACGTTTTTCCTGCTATTTTATTTAGCATCAACTGTATATAGGGTGTCAATTTAAAAAGTTACCACCCCCTATAATTTGGTCCCTATAGAAAATCTAAAAATACACAAAAACACGTCAAATTTATTTGTGAGGGGGACATTTTATAGACCAGTTTTCAACTAAATTACACTAACCCTCTAGCGGGGGCGGACACAACCCCCAAAATCTTTAATGGAAAGGGGCGTTGAGTGATACCTCATTTTAAAAGTCGTTCGATTACCTTTTCAAAAATACCACATACATTATATTTCTTTTCAGGAATTTTAATTTTTTTATAATTAATTTTAATAATTAAATATCGAGTTCAGAACTCTAAAATTTTTTTAGAGTATTGAACTCCAAATTGAAGTTTTTTTGGGGTGTTGAAGTATTTAGGGTATTTTTTTGAAGTAATTTTGGAAAACTCAAGTAAAAGCGTAAAGATATTAAGTATAGAGTTCAGAACTCCAAAATTTTTTCAAATATTGTGTCCAAGATTTTTCCAAAAGTACTGAAAACAAATATAAGGCATGTGGTATTTTTGAAAAGGTAATTTAATGACCTTCAAAATGAGGTATCACTCAACCCCCCTTTCCATTAAAGATTTTGATGGTTGTGTCCGCCCCCGCTATAGGGTTGATGTAATTTAGTTGAAAACTGGTCTACAAAATGTCCCCCTCACAAATAAATTTGACGTGTTTTGCATATTTTTAGATTTTCTATAGGGACCAAATTATAGGGGGTGGCAACTTTTCAAATTGACACACTGTATATCATGTTCGTTATCAAATGTATCAGTGATGTACATCTTCGTTACTTTTGAATATTTGTAATGATTCGTTACTTTAAATATCAATAAATGGTACTTTATAGTTGTTACTTCTGGTTCCTTCAGTCTTCAGTTAGAGTACAATATTTCTGCTAGTACGACTTTAGTGATTACTATTTAAAAGGTAATAGCAATAGTCTTCGGTACTTATTATTAATAAAAAATAGTCCAAAATTGGTTAACTGGGATTTTATTAAACATAATAAAAACTTATTAAGGCCATCGATACATAATTCGCAAATATTTTACGGGTATCCCTACTTTTTCTGTCTTTACACGGCAAATTACGTGTAGTAAAATTCACATTGGTATGGATATGTAAACATTACTAATTAGAAATGTCATTCTACTTGAAAATGTCATCATTAATTTAAAGAGATGACTTGTGAATGTTCTTGGACAACTGATATTTTTATAATTGCAAATTATTAATTCAGTTAATAATTTATATGTACAACAAAAACTAATACTCAATCGAGAAAAGAGGAAAAGTGTTAAAGTGATTTTTTAATAATATATTGTTACTATGGAACGCTTACAATTTTGAACATCTTTAACAACAAAATCCTTGGATCACAGAATATATTATCCTGATGTATTCTCTGCTTGGATCTTCCACAAACAATACACAATAAATAACTTTTTATTAAGTTCACGTCTTAAATCAATTATTTATCAAATACACTATATATCAATATTATTTAATCAACAACTCAAAATATTCCCGATGCCATGTCAAATATTTAAAATTGTCACTGATTGTCACTGCATGACTGACTTTATTTTATCATAGTTCATTTTTGAGTATGTATGTCAGCATGCTGACAATATTCTATTCGACTGAGGGCGTTGTATGACAAAGATAGATTTGGAAATATTACCACGGACATTGTGTTCATTTTTTTCGAATCCTGAAAAAACCAATAACTATTTTTGAAAAATTTAAACGCAGAATGAAAGACTATATTATTACCGAGGGCCGAAAGTCCCTTAGAATAAATCAAAAGTTTATTTTGAATGAGATATTTTAAATTAAATATCACACTAAATTTTCTCTTATTTTTTCACCCCTGTAACTTATTAAAATAAACATTATAGAAGTTCTCAGGGACTTTCGGCCCTCGCCAATAACGTAATCTTTCATTCTGCGTTTAAATTTTTCAAAAATACTTCGAGAAATCGAAAAACTGTGACGCACTGAAAAATGCTCATGAAAAGAACCATACATTATTTTCCTTTCGCCACCAAACGAGATTTTAATTTTTAAATAATTTTCTACATTTTCAGATCGACGCCAACACGTTAGAACTCATAGAAGTCCTGCTTGAAGAATTTCTTAAAGACATCAAAGAAATTGGCATCAATAATACATTCGCAACAAATACTGTAGTAGTATTTAATATTGGACAACAAGCTTATATAAGAAACAAGAAACTCGAAAATAAACAGTAAGTATGCAAAAATAGTTGCCCCTGTAGTTATTCCTTTCCTAATAAATTTTACCTATTCTAAATTGGGTGTATTGTGAAGCTCCCAAGCCGGTCCTGTCATTCTAGAGTAATCGAATTAGCCGACAGCGAGTTTGACCCTTCTCAATCATCATCATCATCAGCAATCAGCCCTGATGTGCCCATTGTCGAACATAGGCCTCCTCCAGGCATTTCCATCTTCTTCTGTTCTGCGCCTTTGCTATCCAATTGGTCACAATTCTTTTGAGGTCGTCGGTCCACCGCGTTGGGGTCTTCCTTGGCTTCGCTTGTCTGCCCGTGGTCTCCACTCAAGAAATTTTTTTGTCCATCAGTCGTCTTTCATTCTTACAACGTGTCGCGCCCATCCATCTCAAAGGCATGACCCTTCTCAAAGGCAAGGCATAAAAACTTGTTCTGTAAACATTATAAAACCTTTTGATGTTTCTAGAGAACCTTCGATTAATTGTAAATGATATAAATAGAGACGATTTTGAATTATAGACCAAGGCGGATCTGTATTGAGGTGGATGTGAGAGATGGCATTCGGATTTTTGCAGATAAAGTTAGGTGACAACTTCAATAATTATAATTGACTTATGCTCCTTCTCAAATATGCCCGGAACATTAGTAAAAAAATTAAAATATTTAAAAATTTCGAAAAACATCGGATTTTTTCTACTTTCTTTGCTTATAACTTTAAAATGATTCGTTTTGGAACAAAGTCGTAGAGAAATAAAATAAATATAATTAAATTTTGTATGACATACGACTGGTTAAAAGTGTCTTAAATTATTACCCTTTCTGCAAAATAGCAATAAATACAAAATAAGAGGGTAAAATAAGCCTGCTTTTGTTCAACGTTTTTCAACCACTTTGGTTACACCACACCTAGAACTTTCTTAATTCGCTAAAAAAATACTTATAACATACTTAAACCATCCACCAAATTTCATTAAAATCGACCTAATAGATTTTGCATAATAATTTTGCAATCTAATTTTTTTTTAAAGTTCAAATTTTTTAAAAACTTTCTGAACAAAAAGTGGACTATATAAAAGTTTGCTATTTTTGTTTACATATAAACAAGCGCTTTACCTATCTAATACACCTTCAGAATTAAAATCGGATTATTTAAGCAGCCTCAGCAATGTTTTAAAATTATAAACAATTTTTTGGCTTACAAACAAATTAGTGCTGTCGCCAGGGAGGGGGTACAACGGCCTCCTTTATTTAGATGAACTTGAGGAATTACATAACAGCGATTGTTTGCAAAATAAAACATTTTTGTGTATATCTTGGGTAATTCTAAGCAAAAAATGCTTTTACAAGTTTTTTCATAGGATGCATAGTTTTCGAGATAAACGCGGTTGAACTTTCAAAAATCGAAAAATTGCAACTTTTGACCCCGAATAACTTTTGATGGCAAAATAAAATGGCAATTCTGCTTACAGGTTTAAGTCAAATTATACCGGTTTTGATTATCTGCATTGCTAAAAATTCATTTTTTTATTGTTAAACAAAGCTATTTGTTTATAGGACAATAAAATTGTTTATAACTTTAAAACATTGCTGAGGCTGCTTAAATAATCCGATTTTAATTCTGTAAAGTTTATTAGATAGATAGAGCGCCTCTTTATATGTAAAACAATTAGCCAACTTCTAAATGGCCTACTTTTTGTTCAGAAAGCATTTAAAAAATTTGAACTTTTTTTAAAAAAATTTAGATTGCAAATTGATTATGCAAAGTCTATTAGGTCGATTTTAATAAAATTTGGCAGACAGACGGTTTAAATATGTTATAGGAATTTTCTAGGCGAATTACTAAGGTTCTAAGCCAAAGTGGTTAAAAAAATTGAATTACAACAGGCATATTTTGCCCCCTTATTTTGTATTTATTACTATTTTTCAGAAAGAGTAGTACTTTAAGACATTTTTATCCAGTCATATATCACACAAAATTCAATTATCTTTAAAAAACTCAAACATGAAGTAAAAACCACTTCTATGTAATTGGTATATTTATTAAAAATTTTAAAAATCCAATTCAGAACGTTTTCGGACCTATCAGTCCATCATCAGTGAATTCGAATACTTGCTAAATAGCCCCAGAACCAAACAATGGTTGAAATTATAATTCAATCTACATTATGTTGTAGTGATATTGAACAGACTAAACGCCGATGTTAAAAGATATAACCTCCGGGAACATGGTGAAACTCTACCAGGAAACTTAATCAACCATCTTAGGCCAACGTTGACTACCAAGTGAACGTTCACTGCAATTGCCCTTAAATGAAACCTATACCAAAAAATCAGCCACTTATTTGTGATTAATTGCCGCGGGGTTTCTTCTTAATTTTCATTACAGTTAGGGAAAATATTTTTTTTAAACATCCTTTTTAAAAATTTGTCAACTTTGGGGCGTCACCCCCCTGCCCTAAACGGTGGGTGATAGGCATATGCTGTCGGGAAATAAATAGTAGGAAATATAGTTCTCTTCATTTTACTATTAAGTAAATTTTTTGTAGAACGTACAGGAAGGGCTACCTTTCGCAAAAACCACAAATTACCCCCTTTAAAGGGATGAAAAGGGGGTTCCGGGGGAAATTTTTTAAGAAAATGTTAGTCTCATAATTAGCACCCCTTGATATACCAGAAAAAAAAATAAAACCGGACTTTTGTCCATTTTGCGAGGTTCAACCTCTGTTTCCTACACCAGGGCTTCCCAAACTATGCGTCGCGACGCCCTGGAGCGTCGCCGAGTTGTCCCAGGGGCGTCGCGTGTCAGACCGGACTTTTAATACAGAAAATATAAATACTCATATCCTGCAATTGGCAGATAAAATTACTGGGTTTCAGAAGTAGTTGCTCATATGGAAGAGAAAATTAGAAGATCAGGAAATTGACTGTTTCCCTGCTTTACAAGGTATTCTATAAGAAAAATCGATAGAAATCCTCGATCCCTCTTTAAAAAATATGTTTACACAACACTTGTTATCATTGAGCGAACACTTTGAGAAATATTTTCCCGAAGATCTGGAGTAATATGACTGAGTCAGAAATCCCAGAGGAAGAAGAACAACTGACAGAATTGTCTTGTGATTCCAGCCTAAAGTTTCAATACGAAAAGGGCAAACTGTTTGAATTTTGGAGCTCAGTTTCTCATGAATATCATGCCATCAGCACTGCAACATTAAAGGTTTTACTACCGTTTGTGACTTCGTACTTGTGCGAAACGGACTTTTCTGCAGTGACAGTAATTAAAAACAAGTACAAGTACGAGTGGCAATTTCCAAATTGGGGCCCTGGTTTCATAAGCTGTGCCCAAAAAAGCAAGCACGTCGCTCACATTAACCAGTTACATAAAAAAATATCTCTTTTTATTTTTGTGCCTGTTTTGATTTCGTTCTTAATTTCTAATACAAATATAAATGTTCGAATAGTTTTTGTTATAATTATAACCTGTTCCTAAGCTAGTACTTACTAAAATTGGTAAGTTTTATTGGGGGTTGGGTTGAGGGGCGTCGCAAAAAAATAGCAAAGTATCAAGGGCGTCACAGTACGAATAAGTTTGGGAAGCCCTGTCCTACACTAACTCGTTTTAAAGTTATAAGCAAAGATAGTGGAAAAAAAATCGATGTTTTTCGAAATTTTTAAATATTTAAATTTTTTTATTAATGTTGCGGGCATATTTGAGAAGGAGCATAAGTTAATTGAGTACTTGGGACATGTGATGAGAGGGCAAAAATACTCATTATTACAACTTATTATGCAAGGCAAAATCCGAGGAAAGCGAAATGTGGGAAGACGAAGAACATCCTGGCTTAAGAACTTACGGGAATGGTTCGAATGTAGTAGTGCAGAGCTATTTAGAGCGGCAGTCAACAGGGTCCGCATTACCGTGATGATTTCCAACCTTCGATAGAAGATGGAACTTAAAGAAGAAGAAGATAAGTCAATTATTATTATTGAAGTTGTCACCTAACATTATCTGCAAAAATCGGAATGCCACCTCTCACATCCAAAAATAGACGTTTTTTCACAGATAAGCCCTGTGCGCTTATTCTTGAATCGAGAGAAAATTTTACTCCCTTGTACGCTAGCTCGCTTTTCTACTCCTTCATAATTTCTCTCGATTTTAAAAAGCTGTATTCTTGAATCGAGGGAGTAGAAAGGAATGAGAGAAACTGCGAACAGTGTTGCCGGATTGTTGTTGAAAATTTGAACCAATCACAAAAGTCGGATATTGGCAAATGACATACCGTCATCAACTGTCAACCTGATTATTTGTTTTTGTTTACATAGATTTTTCGACTTCGGACTTGGACAAACAAAAAAGAAAGTTTTTCTGAAGAGTGTAGAGTATTTTCCTAAATACAACTCTTGGCTAGTTGTTTTGATTGTGGCTTTTAATTTATTTGCATATACATGCTGTGATAATAGTATTGTTTACCAGCTTTGCACCTTTATTTTATTTCTTTGTTGAGGTTTCTTAAACTCGACATTAAACTGTGCTTAAACCGGCCTTTATTTTCTCTTTTTGTATGTACACAACGTTGACAAAGATTTCTCGTGTTCTCACTGACGTTACATGTTTTGTTTTTTATTCAATGTGTCTATTGGTTGTTGTTTTTTTAGATTTACACTAACTTTGTAGAATAAATAAGTAACCAACAAATTAAATTCATATTTAGTTTAAAATCATTTTGTTATACAGCAGGATAAAATAATACAAATGATTTTAGTAGCACAAAAAATATGATTATAACTTGGCCACATGATATACTATCCACTATGTTAAAACAAAAAAATGAGAGATTATACACTTGTATGTATAAAAAAGAATATTGTGAGGGCAGGAATATCTGTACACCCACTTACATAATTATTTATTGATAATAAAATTATACATTGATTAAACCAAAGAATATAAACGTTAAACGAATATAAATAGAGAGTAATATTCTCTGTTTTAACTGATTAGCATGTATGAGAAGTCTGATATCAATATTTGCTCTCTATCCTCTTATTCTCCGGTTAACATTTATACTTTAGAACTCCTTCTAAAAAAATATTTTTTTGTATAAAATTGTGTAGGGGCTAATTTTTCTACTTTAACAATATGCACATCACTCCCTTTTCATTGTTTCCTCGCTGATATCTTTGGTGTAGTTAGCTGTGTTTTTAACTAAAGCTTTAATATTCATGAAATCTCGAAATATAATAGTAATATAGGGTTTTCCAGTTTTCTTTGCCAAATTTATTATAGGTGTTAATTGTGAAGGCACATACAGTGGTCCTCCTTTCAGAGCATTTTATAAGAGCATGCATTGTATCGCCCTAGTTTTGGATGTGTTCTACCACAAAGAACTTACGAGTAATGCTTTCAATATGTGTATTTAAGACAATGTATGATTAAAGGGCACATATAAACTTATTTTTATTTTGCCCAGTGCAATTATCTGAGTAAAATATGACGTTTCTGAGCCAGACACCGAAAGGTACCAATGGGCTTAACTGATTAAATAAAATAAAATATGACGTTTTACTGTAACATGATCCCTCAAATATTTCTAGTAAACAACCACCTATTTTGTTAACACCCCTACAAGCTACCCGTCATGCCATAAAAAGTAATATCCTTGTTTATTATCTATATCGTAAATTGTGTAATTGTAACAGGCAAGCCCTCTTTTATAAAAAAATCACTTCTGTCTCTGTTTGAAACAACCTGAACTGCTAGCAGGTCAAAACAACATACTAGAGTTTTGACGAAGAAGACAGTTTTAAATCGTTTTCTTTGCTAATTGACTTTGGTTCTTTTCATTAATGTGAGGATTAAAGCTTTCCTGTTTTTTCAGATTCTCTTCAATGGATAGATCTTTAAAATATTCACAGAAAGAACATGCATTTTTTTGGCTGAAAAAATTTAAATATTGTACTCAGTATTGAAAATATTTCCATATAAATGCTTTTTAATAGACTGACAATTATTTTCTGTGCACTGCTTTAGATACAACCGATACATTTCAGATAAGTTCAAGCCTCCCTGTAAATATATTCTCTGTGTGCGAGCTAAGCAGTAATGAGATTCCATTATAGGAAAAGAATATATATTATATATTATGCCTTCTTGCGAAAATATTAATTTTTTTCATAATCTGTCCTTGGACATTCAATCTTTGAATTTTTTAACGTTCAAAGCCAACTCTGAAGAGTAAAATTTAGAAATCTAACTGTTTGCAACTGAGAAAATAAAACGCTTAGGAAAAAAATCAGTTACAAAATGAAACAACTCGAATTGTTACACTTTGGAACTAAAATAATTACCATTTTATGACAAAATATATGCGTGACATCGTCACAGCACATCGTTATTATAGAGTTATTACCATTTGTAATTCGTAAATATTGGTTATTGAAGCACTTCGCAACATTTGCCTCGAAACCACTATAATTCAGACTTGTTACTCTTTGAAATATCTTTGTATAGATATCTAATATACACTATTCTATAGATATGGAGATGATAGAAACATCCATAAATCTGCATATGGAAGTTACTTTATAACATCTACATGTGGATTGAAGGATAAGTTTCAGTGTAAAATGACAAGATCTGACACTGGAAACCCTCTCAATAAAAAACCTCTCTAAATTGTAATTAAAAACCAGAGTTCCATACAGTTGGATCAGCTAAGATATTTCAGACAGAAAAGATTTTATTATGTGACAGAGAGATGCATAGAAGACTTACTATCACAAAAACAGCTATGAATATGAAACACATGAAAATATGAAAAACAGCTACATAATATTATGCATCCCAAACATGATGGATACTGAAGAAAGCAAATAGAAATAAAATAGACGGTTTTGAGACTTCTCTCAGTTCTCTCCGCTTTTCTAAGGTTATGTATTGTTATTTTCGCTCCCATTTTCAATTTCTCTTACATATTACCAGTAGAAATTATTACTCCCTTAGGGAGTGACATTTCTCTCCAAGATTAAGAGAATTTTTTTCAAGAATACAGCATTTTCGGTTTTAGGGAGCCACGCCTACTTTTACGTCACTTTCTCTTACCATTTCTACTCCCTGAAATTCAAGAATACGGGCTCTGGTCTATTAGTTATTTAGTCATTGATAAAACCGTATCGCGTAATTTGAAATGTCATGTATTCTTTCTTACTGAAATATATTTTTATTTCAGAGCTAACCCAAACAAACAAGTCGGTCTATGCGAGGTGCTGATACCCAAAATGGAAATCCAGATGAACTATTTCTCGGCACTCGAGGACACCACCACAGCACATACGTCTTTCTGTCATCTCAACGAAGTGAACAGATTAGTTACCGACAACGTTCCTTGCTGTACTACATTTATACCGAAGTTAATCTATAAATGTCTATTTTGCAACGTGCAATTCGACATGCCGCCGTCCTTATTAAGTCATTTTCAACAGCTCCACGGCATGGAACCTCCTTTTTCGTGCAACAACTGCAATAAGTCGTTTACTATTCCTGAATTGGCTAGATCTCGATGGTGTCATGAATGCAAGAAATAAAATTGATACGTACACAGACTACAATCAACCCTATTCTGTAAATAATTGATGGATTCGACCGTTAACTTTTCTGTAATTTTTGGATTCTGTAACGTTTAACAAATCGAATAGAAATGACCAAGTTGAATCGTAATTACCCGAAATGGTCATGTTGAATATATATCGCGTCGTTTTCGTGTTTGGATTGGCATTCCGTAACTCACATCGTAATTAGTGTAAATTGAAAACGCCAACTTCTATTTGACGCGCTCAGGAGGAAGTAACAACACCGCACTGCTAAGTGAAATAACTGTTCTGTGTGAAGAATTCATCAAAAAAGAAGAAATATTGGTTTGTTTACGTTAAGTTTGACGAATTCAACACAAGAACGAATAAAAAATGGCAAGTGGAACACCGATCGGGAACACGAACACCAATGAGAAAACATCGGCTGACCATTTAAATAGGGAACTTGCATAAAATTTTAAGTTCGAAAAAAATGTTATAAATCACAACAGAACATAATTTAGAACCTGTATCAAAGATAAAAAAGTTTTGTTTGTTTTTCGTTTGGCCCCTAAAGACGACTAAAAATTCAACTTATACCTAGACCTCGATTTTTGACCCTTCGCTTTGTTATCGATCATTCGCTATCTGTACACTAAACAGATACGAAACGAATACGTTCGATAACGAAGCGAAGGGTCAAAAATCGAGGTCCAGCCACCTTAAAACGCGTCGTGACGTCACGCCGTTGTATGTTTACATTCTACACCAATTGTATATATAATTTTAAATTAGACATTATAAACGTCAGTAAAAATACAGTTATGTGACGTTAAAAGTGTTTTTGATCGTTTGAACCATTCATAGAAAATTTGTACTTTTACAAAATGGTTTTATTTTCAATAGTAAACCTTCTTTCCTTTCCTTCAAAAACTGTATCAAATTCCAATCTCAACAAACTGGTATATATTATTACAACGACATACGATAAATGTAATTAGAATATAAATATTTTTCCTTTATTCCCCGACGACGAGCTGGCCAAATACCCAAGTAGGTGGAGGCCAATAAACTAAAGAAGGAGAAGAAGAATATACCTAAATATAACGCTGTGTCTAGGTACACGCTAACGTGTACGCAAATAAAAGAAGAGTGTCAGAGTGTTGGAATTTGTTTAATCGCGTTGTGTTTACTCTATAATTTTAATATTGATTAGTAAAGACATTTCTTATTTTTTATTTGTTTAGTTTTTGTTTTTAAATTAACTATGCAGTGTGGACAATTATTTAGTTGTTTTAATGAGTTTAACAACATTTTAAAACAGTATGAAAAAGTTAAGAGACTATAAATTAATATATATTTTTTTAGTTATAAGTGAAATAGTATTACCGTCCAAAATTAAAATAAAAGGAAGACCTAAAGCTTTTACAATAATAATTAACTTGTTCTGAAGCTATTTCCTTGTGGCATTTTGTAATCAATTATTCTAAATGGGAACAAAGCCACAATTTAACTAAAAAAACGATTTTATTAACGTTTCGATGTCTAAATCAGACGTCGTTGTCAAAATACAAAATATTATTAAATTAAACAAAAATGTTGCTTAGTAAAAATTTTTTTCTAATAATTTATTTAATCTGAATAATTTTTGTATTTTGACAGTGACATCCGATTTGGACGTAGAAACGTTAATAAAATCATTTTTTAGTTAAATTGTGGCTTATTTCCCATTTAGAATAGTTGATTATAAAGGCTGTATGACACTATGCATTTTCTTGTATCATTTCTAATATCGTTTCTGATATGTCAAAAAAATGTATAGTGTCATACACAGATACAAGAAACGATATCAGAAACGATACAAGAATTTGTGTCAGGCACAGATTCTTGTACAATAACTGCGCCAATTTCTGCGCAAAGAGCAAAAACGTAAAACCTGCTGGTAAAACTTCTAAATGTCATAATGGCGGCTGAAAATGAGATCATATGATTTATGTCTTGATGAATTTATTTGTGTTTTATAGGTATTATTTATAAATATTTTATTGATACTTAATATACCGTTTGGTATGGACTACTGTTCTACTAATAACCATATATTTAGAATAACTTTGGGTTTCATATTGCATAATTTTTTAATAGAGGAAAATACAATAGTTCCAATTTGGATCAAACTGAAGATAATTATAATGCAAATATTTTAGCACAAATATCAAAACAAAATAAAAAACACAAATAATCAACAGTCAACGTAAAAATTCTAGTTATTATAACATTAAAATATTTGTTTTTAAAAGTTTATAAATTTTATAAAATCCTTAAAATCAGCTGTAGACGCAGTACTACCATACCAATGTAACGTGACAGGGCGACAAACAAAATTTCGACCAATCACGTGCCGAATTTCATACAGTTTTCGATACAAGAACTTGCATAGTGTCATACAGGGCACAAATGTACGTACAAGAAATGATACAAGAAAATGTATACAAGAAACGATATCAGAAACGATATTAGAAATGATACAAGAAAATGCATAGTGTCATACAGCCATAATAATTACCTTACGTATAAAAATTATTTTAACAATATTTTGTACGTGTCATGTCAACTAAATACATATATTTATTTTGCTAACCTAAATATATACTTTTATATATACATTGATTTATTACAATTAAGTTTGAAATATCTGAATAGTTCTGCTTCCCTTCCCTTAACAAATATTTTTCTATCAAACAAACACTAAACATATCAAAATAGCATGTACCAAAATATACAGTCACTGGCTTGATGAAGTTTAATTCGCGTGTACCTAACTTTTTTATTTGCGTACACGTTAGCGTGTACCTAGACACAGCGAAATATAACCATAATAATAACTAATGTAAAACTATGTGACGCCACGGGTCGTTTGAACTATTTTATACCGCAGAACACTTTAAATATGTATTTCTAAGTTATTACGAGTTTTTGAAGCGTGAAATTTTGAAAATCTCATTTTCAAACAAAACTGAACATTATTATGTAATAAAAAAATGTGCAAGTTTCTTATTACATAGTAGACTTTATCTCTGAACATAAAATATTGCACGGGAAAAGTAAGTTTTTTCCCTAAGAAAAATTTTTGTTTTTCGTCTGAAACACACTAGATACGTTGAAATCGCTAAATACCAGTAAATTAAATTGAGTAGCAATTTTTAAAATGTTTAATGATTTCTATTATCCTTGATGGTGTATAATTATTGGTATATAAAATTAAATATGCATACAATCTAAATAAATAACAATACAGACTAAAATCACTGATTAACAAGAAATAAACGTCAAAACAACAATAATAATTCTACTGCGCAATCGTCAAGACCAATTACGATGTCGACATGTGATCTCGACAGGGCTTGTGTAGTCGAAATCAATTTCTACCCAACGTTCCGATAGTAGAGGTCGAGATGAGTTACAGAATACCAATTCCTACAAATTCCGATCCGACATGCTGACCTCTATTCGATCTGTAGTTACAGAATAAGCATGGTAGACTAAGATATAAGAATTCTCAATTAAAATCCATAAGGAAAAATTTTCCTGTAGCCTGTATATTATTAATTACAAAAATTGAAGAAAAAGATCTTCTGTATAAAAGGTACAGCTGGTTCCTAAAAAAAAACTGATACGACTCTTAAAGCGTATTTTGTAGAAAATTGAGCAGTGTATTTTGAAGGATAAATACTTATTATTTACATACTGTCACTGTCACTGCCAAATCTTAAAATTTGTCAAATAACTTATTCTGTTCAACCTCAAAAATGACTCCACATGCTAGCAAAGAACTGAAAGCAAGTATTGTAACGAAATTAGAAGATGGTTGGTCACAATCTGCGTAGCGAACCAATTTAACGTAAGCAGAACAGTTTTTAATATTAATTAAAAGATGGAGAGAACAAGAACTCTCGAAAGAAAGCAAGGTTCTGGGAGACCAAAAATATCTACCTACCCCTCATGAAACGCTTTTGGAGAGATTAGAAGAGAAATTTTGAAGATGCGAAAACTGTAAGAATTCAAAATAATATCAATATTTAGACCTTAATAATTATGACAATTTTTATGAATTAACATATGTATTATAGGTAATCAGTTGTTTATTTTATTATTTGTCTGTCATAATAAATATAATATAATGTCAAACCAATCAAATACACTGCTCAAAATGATCAAATCTTACTAAGAGTCGTATCCGTTTTTTTAGGAACCAGCTGTATGTTAGTTCGAAAACCCCAATAAAGAGCTACATTAAAATACAGAACATTTTCGCTCTAAAAAGGGCATCATCAGTGTTCTAAGCAAGCTCTACATGCTAAGCTACCAAAAATACATGGTTTAAAACCCATGTATCCCAGGTTCAGTTGGCTTTCACCTTTCTCTTTATGAAGACAGAGAAATCAACTCAACCACCCACATGCTTGTGGTATAGTCATATGGTGCCTTGAGGTATACCTTTTAAATTTCACCCATCGCCAGGGTTTAATAAATAATATGCCAATGTAAGACCTTTGGTCGGCATTTTAAGGGTTTTAACCCATGTATTTTTGGTGGCTTAGCATATAGAGCTTGCTTAGAACACTGATGATGCTCTCTTTAGAGCGAAAATGTTCCGTATTTTAATGTAGCCCTTTATTGGAGTTTTCGAACTAATATACCTTTTATACAGAAGATCTTTTTCTTCAATTTTTTTTAATTCTCAATTACACTGCTGAAAAAAAACCGCTTGAATTTTTTGTATTACCTTCAACTGGTACAGATAATATCGCAAATATAATATAGATAAAGTGTTCAAGTTGAAGGTAAACAAGCTGAATTTTGCAGAGAATGTCTAATTTTAAACTGTGGCATAGCCACCTTTACTTTACAAGCCATGAAGAGAAAAAGGCAACGTCGCAATTGATGATGTCGGTAGTCCGCCTCTCGGACTACCGCTTTCGAAACCAAAATTTTAAAGAACAAATTCTGGTAAAATTTATAGTATTTTTTGAGTCGAACAGGAAAATATATTAACTAGAAGTTTGTACAAAATAAAATTAAAAGTAATTCCTTGTAACTAACGTTTATTATACAAAAAAAACCAATGACAAGAATACGTGTAAAATACTTTCTTTTAAATAAATAATATCTTATTTTAAATTATATCTAACAACCGTCGATTCTCCATTATGAAATTCTATTTTGTGACGTCAGCAAAATAGAATTCTATTTTGCGTGCTCTGGGCTCAGGGGTATTACCAAGCCATTAAATATAAGACATTTTCTGACACTCATGGCAATTATTAAGTTAATGATTAGACTGAAGTTTTATTTGTATATAGTTAAGCTTTTGGATATATCTACTGAATTTTTATTTGTACATTATAAAAAAAACGTTTTTTTGTGATTTTTAATAATAAATAAGTTTTGCAATATCTTTTTTATTTTATAATAAATACAAAGTGGAATTGTCTGCCCTTAAGGGCGTAGATGCAAAATTTCGGCCCATGTTCGTGCAAAACTAAAGAATATTTTTCAAAATTACATTATTGCCAAGGGTTGAAAGTCCCTTAGAATAAATAAAAAGTTTCTTTTGAATGAGGTATTTGAAATTAAAATATCACACTAAATTTTCTCTTTTTTTCACCCTGTAACTTATTAAAATAAACATTATAGAAGTTTTCATGGACTGTCGGCCTTCGGTTATAACGTAATACATATGTATTTTATTCTGCGTTTAAATTTTTGAAAAATACTAATTAGTTTTCTCAATATTCGAAAAAACGAATGCATTTAAAAAGCATTGCAGCCGAAATTTTGCGCCTATCCCCTTAATCGGACGCATCTACCAACTAGGGACGATGCCCCTAGTACTGTTGTGATTCGATCCGGAAACCAGTCGCCTACTAACTAAAATCATCCCTTCTCCAGACAAGGCACCAAGTTCAATCGGTAAACGAAACATTGTTGTTTTGACGGTCATGTACTTTTGTTATGTACTATTTGTTTCGCTTTTTTATGTGCCCTTTTTCATTTCAAAGATTAGGATCCATTTCCTTTTTGATTACTTTCGAAGATAGTTAACAAACTGACTGAAATTTATTTTGAATCAAATTCTAACAATAAAAAAACTATAGTAAGTAAAACAATACTTTAATTCATAATAACATATGTACAAGTAAGAATTAGATCATAATACATATGTGAGTTTAAAGTATCATGAATGATGATAAATATAGCATATTTTGTAACATTTTTAAACTAATTATTATTTCACCTAATAACTAATTTATGAACATTATTTCCTAAGACACCCTGAGCAACATGTGTAGGTGTAGTTGAGTATAGTTTTATGGGCAAACTCCAGACCATAGTTTCCACAGTTACCTCTGAAGGTGCCCTCCAGTCAGTGTCCTCTAGACTTGGTGGGGATAGACCCTTGTTGGTGCTAGTCACGAACTCAAAATGTAATCTCCAAGTTAAACTCACTAAAAAATAAATACAGCTTTGTTAAAACAAATTGGTAATTTAGTTTTTTTGAAGGAAGAGGGGTATGGTTTGAAAATTTTGACATTTTCGGTTTTTTTATTATTTGAAATAAAAGTACATAACTTCAAGAATACTCTCAGAAGATTTCAGATTGATCAGAGCAAAATTACCGGAGATACGGCATGTTGAATATCCCTACCTTCATCCCACTTTGCAGTAATTTCACGTCAGCGTGGTAGAGCGTACTGAGAAACATTCAACGGCTTTTACCTTCTATAAAATTAACATGAAGTAAAACTCCCTAGTGTAGTTGGTATATTTAATAAAAATTCTAAAAAAATTTTAAAAATCTAAACGGATTACGTTCAAAACGTTTTCGGACTTATCAGTCCATCATCAGTGAACCTAAAAGTAAGTAATCTCACTTAGTAAAATTGAAAAAGGGTGAAATTTTGAATGTTAAAAAATTGAAAAGTGTGGTTACGATTACTTACTCTATGTCCTTGCTAAATAGCCACAATGCCAAACACTGGTCAAGATGTATATTCTAACTACATGGTGAAATTTGTTAAATAATTTGACTTACATTGGATGCCAACGGATTAGTACTAGGTACATGATGCTCTACTCCATTAATTAAGAGATTTTTTTTATTATGAATAGGTCTACATTGAACTACGTTTAGTCTGTCAATGATTTAGAAGGAAGTTGAAATACTTCAAATGTCAGTGACATTGACATCCAGGAAAGGGAATTTTTAAGGTATTAACCAAGGTCAAGATCCAATGTGGTTACGGAAATTTAAGTTTAAGACTGTTGGAATTTTAATTTTTAATATTAGAATTTAAATTTACTATTTTTTAAAAGCAAGGACAGAGAGTAAGTAATCGTAACCACACTTTTCAATTTTATAACATTCAAAATTTCACCCTTTTTCAATTTTACTAAGTGAGATTACTTACTTTTAGGTTCACTGATGATGGACTGATAAGTCCGAAAACATTTTGAACGTAATCCGTTCGGATTTTTAAATTTTTTTTAGAATTTTTATTAAATATACCAACTACACTAGGGAGTTTTACTTCATGTTAATTTTATTTAACTATTCGGGTATTATCCCGTTTTACTTTTACCTTCTCTTTTGTAAATAACTCAGCGATTCAAAAGCATATTCCGGTGTGCATTACTTTACGATTTGATACACAAAAAAGAAATTAAAATTAAAAGTTGTCAAAATTTTAAACACGTTTTTCTCAAAATTGCTTTTTTTAAAGGCTCCAGGGCCTCGATTTTTGACCCTTCGCTTCGTTATCGAACGTATTCGTTTCGTATCTGTTTAGTATACGAAGCGAATACGTTCGATAACGAAGCGAAGGGTCAAAAATCGAGGCCCAACCCTTCGCTTCGTTATCGAACGTATTCGCTTCGTATCCGGGCCTCGATTTTTCTGTTTAGTATACGTAGCGAATACGTTCGATAACGAAGCGAAGGGCCAAAAATCGAGGCCCTGAAATTTTGCATAGATTTTCTTTAGACATTTTATGAGGTCATCATCATTTAACGCGTCGAGATATTTTTTGTTTAACAATAAAAAATATGTTCATTTTCACCCTTTTTTACATAAATTTTCGTTTATAATAAGTCAAAAATCGTTAAAAAAAACTCAACAGCTTTACCACGAGAAACCCGTAGGCCAATTAAATCTTTTTGAATTTGATGTTTCACATAATCCAATGACGAGCTCTGATATCCATTCCACCACTAAATCCATTTTTTTTGAGGTGTCCGTAAAAATTTGCCACTGATAGCTTTTATATAATATACAGTGAGGACGTTTAAGTTGGAATAAATTAATTTTCTCGAGAATGGGTGATTTTGTAGATAAATACATATATCTGTGGCTTGGTTCTAAAAGGGCCAATGTCTATATTTCACTTTTTGTACACCTCTATTTAAAATTTAATATTGACAAAACAAAGCACAAAAAATTGACATTGGCCATTTTAACACCAAGCCACAGTATGTAAAATTGTGTTAAAATGGCCAATGTCAATTTTTTGCGATTTGTTTTGTCAAAATTAAATTTTAAATAAAGCTGTACAAAAAAAGTGAAATATTGACATTGGCCCTTTTAGAACCAAGCCACAGATATAATTAAGGGAAACTCCCGAAACAGCTCGATTTTTATTTTTTAATTTATTTTTTTGGCATATACATATACTAGTGATTTCATCCATCTGGGAGTGATGACGTAATTGATGACTTTTTTGAATGAGAATAGGGGTCATGTGATAGCTTAATTGAAAGGGTATTTAATTCTCTATTCAGTAATATAAACATTAACATAATTATTTATAGAGGGTGTCCAAAAAACTGTTTTTGATTAAATTAGTTGACATAAAAAGAAGAATGTAAGCAATTTATTTAATTCAAAATACATTTTACTAAATTTTTAAAATTAAATTTGTGATCATCAGCACAAATAAAATTAGAGACGACCAACTACTTATCAATAATACACCAGTGGACCGAGTAAAACAATATAACTATCTTGGAACAATATAGTAAACGAACAATGGGATCACTCACAAGAAATAAAATGTAGAATAGAGAAGGCTAGGAGTGCATTCAATAACATGTCCAAACTCTTTCTCTTTAAAAGCCACAACCTTAATCTGGAGATAAAAATAAGGCTCCTACGATGTTATATCTTCTCAATATTGTATTACGGAGTTTAATCCTGGACACTCACTGAAGCAATGGAGAAAAAACTTGAAGCCTTCGAGATGCGGCTATACAGGCGAATCCTAAGGATATCATGGACAGACAAGATAACCAACGAGACCGTATTACGAAGAGTGGGCAAAGAAAGAGAGGTGATGTATACCATTAAAAGGAGAAAGTTAGAATATCTCGGACACATAATGAGAAACGGCACTAAATACAGATTACTGAAGGTAATCCTTCAAGGTAAAGTATTCTGAAAGCGAGGAATTGGGAGAAGAAGAATATCATGGTTGAAGAACCTGAGAAAATGGTTCTCCACAACAACTAATCTATTTAAAGCATCAGTTAATAAAATAATTATAGCCAGAATGATCGCCAATATTCGAAACGAATAGGCACTAAAAGAAGAAGACATTTTACTGATGTCAGAAAACTGCTAAGAGACAGGTAGGTGGCAGCCTTAACATTGAATTTAAGAGAAAAACAATATTTTTTTGTTAAATACTTCTGTCTGTTTTCTGATAGCACTAAAATGTATTTTGAATTAAATGAATTACATACATTCTTCTTTCTCACTTAATTTAATACACTTTTTTGGCACCATTTAATACACTCATTTTTTTTGGCACCCTGTATAAAAAATTACGTTAATGTTTATATTACTGAATAGAGACTTGATTAACCTTTCATAGAGGGTAGAAGGTCTAAAGATTATATATTAAGCTATCACACGACCCCTACTCTCATTTAAAAAAATCATCAATTACGGCATCACGCCCGGATGGATGACATCACTATTAGTATGATATACATATATGCCAAAAAATCATAATTTAAAAATAAAAATAGACATGTTTCGGGATTTCTCTCCAAAATCGCCCATTCTCTAGAAAATAAATTTATTCCAACCTAAACGTCCTCACTGTATAATACTTTGCCATGAATTTTTTTTGAATAATAGTTTTATAAAATAGTTCTACCATAGTTTCAAAAAAATTCACAAAACTGTGCTTGAACATGTTGATTTCAAACCTCCCCCCCCCCTTTTAAGTTAGTAACCAATAAATTATTATAACCTTACCTAGTTTCGTAGCAAAATCTGGAGTTACATACAAAGGTATGGGCAATATCAGCTGCGTATAATCATATCCTAGGCAAACTTCATGAAAGTTTCCAAACGTAATAATCCTCGTCTGCTTTGAATTATCCTCAGCAGCACCTTCAATAATCGTTTTTTCCTCACACTGTAATGACACGGAAACTTGTATACAACTAACTGTAGCTACAGTAAAGTCAAAAGTTCCTATTATGTCCTCTCCTAGCTTATAGTTTGGCTTGAAGAGACAGAATCTAGCTACTCTGCCCCATGTGTTGGTGATCATGTAGGAATTTGGATTTCTTCTGGCCGTAATGTTCTATAATTTATTAAAAAAATTAAAAGTAAAAGTTATATAAAAGGAATTGTTTTTTTATAATTCTATGAGTAATGCTTGACATAATTCCTAAAAGAAAAAGGAATTAGTAAGGCAAATGGGCATAAAATATGGAGTGGGGTAGACAAGAATAGCAGAACAGCAGCAAGAGTCATATGTTGAATGGACTTCAAATGTAAGGCTTAAATATGCCCCAGAAATTGGGGAATCATGGAAATTATCAGAAGGAATAATTTCGAGAGATTGGGCTCTCTAAGCCTAAACTGTACACATTTAAATCTGGTGAGACTAAAAAAAGTATCTTGGGGTAATATTAGACTCGAGGCTTACTTGGAATCAGCAGATAGAACAAAAAAACAAGAGAGTGACAAAAAACAAGAGAGTGGTAACTATGTTAATGGTATCAGCATGTGCTCATGAAAAAATGTGGTGTTTAAAACCAGAAATGTTACATTGGACGTATAATAATATGGTGGTAAAATCAACAAATACGGCATCAGTATATTACACTGGATGTATAATATGGTAGTCAAATCAACAAATACAGCAAATAGCATGAGTGCTATGGTGGCCAAAGGCGTAGCAAATAAGGGCCATTCTCAAACTACACAAGATGCAAATACTTGCCATTGAAATCACAAAGGCTATGAGGGACCCACTAATGACAGCTATGGAGGCCTTTATGGGCCCTTCATCTGGGAAAGCTAAACAACATAGTGGTTACATCAGTCCTAGTAGTCCAGAAAGCCACTGCGCATCCGCTAGGAAAAATATTCTAATTCGGATTTTTTGCACAATCTTACTCAAAAAGGACTCCTTTTAACAAATTTGCATGTTGCCAGGACCAAAAGGTGGTCAAAAATTTTTTAAACTTTTTTTTTTGTTTTTTTCCTAAAATTATTTTTTTTGCATGGAACAAAGTTTTTTTAGGATTTTTGGATCATTCCAAACAGAAAAGGTCTTTAGTGATTTTTCTCTAAAAATGATAGTTTTTGACATATAAGCGTTTAAAAATTGAAAAATTGCGAAATCGGCCATTTTTAACGCTCAAAAACTATGTGAAAAACTGAAAATTTGAATGTTGCCAAGGTAGGTAGATATTCTTTAAACATCGATTGATGAAATCCCGAAGAGTTTTTTGCAATATAATATTCAAAACTCCTTTGTTTTTAATTTCTAATCACGCGTGCGCGACACTATTTTCCACCGTTGCATGTGTATACAGTATGGTGCAAAAGAAAGGAATAAATTCGTTATTTCGTAAACCGGCTACTTTAAGAAAAAAACCCGAAACAGGTCGATTTTTATTTTTAAGTTATGATATTGTGGCATGTATGGTATACTAGTGACGTCATCCGTCTGGGCATGATGACGTAATCGATTATTTTTTTAAATCAGAATAGGGGTCGTGTAGTAGCTCATTGGAAAGGTTCTTCAATTATCTATTCAGTAATGTAAACATTTACATAATTATTTATACAGGGTGTCCAAAAATTTTTTATTAAATTAAATTATTTGACAAAAAAGAATTAGAAGGACACCCTGTATAAATAATTATATAAATGTTTATATTACTAAATAGAGAATTGAAGAACCTTTCAAATGAGCTAGCACACGACCCCTATTCTCATTTAAAAAAATCATCGATTACGTCATCACGGCCAGATGGATGACGTCACTAGTATATCATATATGCCATAATATCGTAACATAAAAATACAAATCGACCTGTTTCGGGATTTTTCCTTAAAGTCGCCGGTTTACGAAATAACGAATTTATTTCTTTTATTTGCACCATACTGTCGGTGGAAAATAGTGTCGCGCACGCTTGATTATCAATTAAAAAACAAAGGAGTTTTGAATATTGTATTGCAAAAAACTCTTCGGGATTTCATGAATCGATGTTAAAAGAATATCTACTTACTTTGGCAACATTCAAATTTTAACTTTTTCACATAGTTTTTAAGGGTTAAAAATGGCCGATTTCGCAATTTTTCAATTTTTAATCGCTTATATGTCAAAAACTATCATTTTTAGAGAAAAGTCACTAAAGACCTTTTCTGTTTGGAATGATCCAAAAAATCTAAAAAAACTTTGTTCCATGCAAAGAAAATAATTTTAGGAAAAAAACAAAAAAAAAACGTTTAAAAAATTTTTGACCACCTTTTGGCCCTGGCAACATGCAAATTTGTTAAAAGGAGTTCATTTTGAGTAAGATTGTGCAAAAAATCCGAATTAGAATATTTTTCCTAGCGGATGCGCAGTGGCTTTCTGGACTATAGTACAGAAATGAAATCAGAGATACCAAATGGATGATGATTTCTGGCCATATGGTACCCAGATACAGGCCTAAAGTACCTGTTCATATGGACATTTACCCACTAGTTATGGGGCAGTGGTAACACAAATAGGTCAAACCGCAGAAGGGTATGGTGCAGGAATATTCAGCAGAGGTGTTAATTTTCAACAGTTCTGTCCCACTAGGAGAATAAACCATTGTATTTTAGGCAAAGATTCTTGCAATCTTTTGCAAGACAAATTAACATAAGGGCTTTTGAACTAAAGTGGATTAATATATGCACAGATAGACAACCAGTCAATTGAGCTCTCATAATAAGCTCTAAGGTGGACTAGAGCCTAGTATGTATGTCAAGAGGAACTTGACAGACTGGCCGAACATAACAGTGTCACACTGGTATGGATTTTAGGTCACTGGGGTATACATAGAAATGAAGCTTGCTAGAAGAGCATCAGCTACAAAATACTAGTTCCAGAGCCGGCCATAAGAGTGCCAAAACATTGTCAGCGACTGGAAAAAAACTCTCACTGGAAATCATACTTGGTCAAACACCAGCTTCTTTACTGGGCATGCACCAGTTAAGGTCAAACAATATTTCAGTTTTAGGCTTAAAATGAACTACAGTAAAACAAAATAATGAGCCAGGACCAGACAAATATAACAATACAAAACCGTACCACAGAAAATGTTGAACATTATGTATATCTTGGCCATGTCATCAAACTGGGAAAACACAACTGGCCATGGGCCACTTTTGATAAGCTAGCAGCTAGCATATATCTCCTTCCAACTTCACTTCCATTCCTATAAACTTAAGAAATGGTGTATAACACATGCATACTAGTGATTTGTACCTACAACTTGGAGACTGTAGGCTTTACCAGAATATCTGCTAAAAAACTAGAAACAATAAACAATGTACATAAAGGGCAATGGAATAAAACATGCTTGGAATATTATGCTGAGAGACAAGACTAGAAACACTGAGATCAGGGAAGAAGGCAAATCAGGGATATCCTAGAAAGAAATTACAAAAATTAAATGGTGCTGGGCAGGCTACATAGCCAGATATGATGACGACAGGTGGATACAGAGAATCCTAGAACGAAGACCAAGGAGGACAAGATGAAGCATGAAAAGACCTCAAATGAGATGTGTAGATTACATAAAAGCAGTGACAGGTAAAGAGTGAATTAGATTGGTACAAGATAAAGAAACATGGAAGCACTTGAAGCAAAAGAAGAGACTAACATTTTAACTTTTATAACGAATAAACATAGCGTTTACTTACCTGTAGACTTTGAAGTGCAATTTCTAGTGGACTTTCTTTTTTTCTGATTTCCAAAAATGGATTGGCAGGTGTTAATTCCTCTGTAGTATCATTACAAAGAGCCACAGCCTCATTTAACAAAGTTTCACAAAGAGGAAGAACCCTAATAGGCACTCTTAACAATTTAACAGGACTATTAACTCTTTGTGTGCCTATTGTTATTTTGTATGAATACTTCACTAACTGACCTCTATATGATGGAGGGGAATCGTTTGGAATTTTTTCTCTATAGATATCTAGAAATAAACAATATTACAAATCAATTTATGCTCAACAATACTTTAGTTATACAACAGAGTACAGAGTACTAATAAAACAGAAATGCACAAAATGTTCATCGATTTCAAAAGTGCTTTTGATACAATTAATAGGAAGAAAATGATGGAAGAGCTAAAGCATCTTGGAATCCCAGAAAACTTAATGACCTGTTAACAGTGAGTCTAAAGAACACCACAGACCACAGCAAATATCAATTTTAACGAAATAACTTCTAAGGAGATCAAAGTAAACAAAGGCATGACACAAGTGCCCGATTTCACCAACGATACCTAAATATTTAAGAATTGCCTAAGTGGGTTTAGGTACTTCCTAACTCTAAAACTGATTTCACCATACGATAAGAATTGCCTAAACCGCTTAAGCATTACCTTACGTTAGGATACGGATTTCGATCTCCCTAAACTTTAGGTGTATTACTTATTGTTGACAGTCAGGTTATATTTTTACAATTTTAACTAATGTACTTGTGACGTTTGTCAATAATTTGCTTCTTACCTTAATTTTTCTGTTATTCTGTAATATTAGGTATATTAGTTGTAATTTTGTATTTTCTTTTACATTATTAATATAATATGTGTTGGAAAATATAGAAAATCCTTTGGAGTTTTTTACAGGTCTGTTGACACAATTATGTAGTCTACCTACTACCTACCTAACAAACTAGTGCTGTGTTTCAAAAACCCATTCATGATATAACTAAAAGTGTGTCATTAAAAAATTAATAATAAAAAGCAATTTTCAACATATTATTTATTTTAAAATTATTTCATTAATGACAATTCAACTAACTTAAATTCTTCGTCATATGTGAAATTTACAACTCTTTTCTTTTCCTCCATTTCACTGTACATATGCAAATAACATTCAAGACTATATTTTATTATATACAAACTTAATGCACAAATAACTAACTACTAAATAAAATAACTATACCATTACAAAACTGAATAAAACCAAATTGGCAAACAAACAATAATGACAAATAATCGAAAAAGTAAGGAAATGTCATCTTATTCTTCTTCTTATTTATCAAAAATAGTTCAAATGTACCCTAGGTAATACCTAGGAAAGCATTTCCTAGATAAGCAGTTCTTTTAGTTGTGAAATGTGATTGTTCCTATGTATTGACTTAAGAAGTTCCTATCGATAAGAATTACTTAGTAAGGCAACTGTTTAGGTATCGTTGGTGAAATCGGGCATAAGTAACTCTATCTCCTTGACATTGTTTAACCTGATATTGGAAGCAATAATAGGACAAACTTCATAAACAAAGAGATTACGGATCAACTTCAAATAATGCAGATGATCTACTCATCATAGCAAAGACAAAGATGACACTTGTAAGAGCAATTGAAAAATTAGATAAGGAAGCAAAGAGACTAGGGCTAGAGATAAACAACACAACAACTCAGAAAAATATCTAATGATAACACAGAACTATAAATTTGAAACTGTATTCACTGTTATCTATTTTGAAGTAGCAATAGGGAAAACTGGAAAAGAGAGAACAGGGGAAAGGATTCTGGAAGGCAAAAAATATATATAACAAATAGAAATCTGCTGAGAAGCAAGACTCTAAGTAAGAGATGAACCTATGTAAGACCTGTTATTACATATGGGGTGGAAACAACTAGATTTACAAGAAAGAGCAAGATAGCTTTCTGCAATTTCAAAGAAAAATAATGAGAATTAATAAGAAAATAAAAATAGAAACAGAAATAAAAATGAAAACAAATGCCAAAATTGGAGAAGAGTTGAAGGGAGAAAATATAGTCAAATACATAAAATCTCTTTGCTTAATGGATAGGATATATACAGAGACACCCACACTCACATATGCTGAGAAGGATAACTGACTGGACACCACTACACTAGGATCCAGATGTAGAGGAAGGCCTAGAAGAAGATTCTGGATGATGTAGAAGATGTAAGAACAATTAATATTCTGGAATGACTAAAAAGTTCAGTGCAAGGACAGGAAGACATGGAAAAGAGTAATGACAGCGGAAAAAACACACAGCAAGCTATAAAATTGTCATTTAATGACATAGATGAATAATACACCTCATCCAAGAATGGGATTTTGAACACCATCGCATTAACTATGAATTGTAACGAATGTAACTATTGAACATGGTGATGATGATGAATTGTAACTATTGAATCAATACTTTACTTACATGTTTTTGACTGTCCAGGGGATAATCTCAAATCACAAAAGAGTATTTTTGGTTTCGTAGCTACTTCTACTCTTGCATTTTCATTAGTATGTACACCCAAGGCAGTACCAGGAAAATTCGATATATTCTCAGAGGCTCTATCTTTGGGAACTTTAGAATCAGTAAAACATTGGCAGTGGATTTGGGCTGAGGCCCAAGCTAAACTTTCAAAAACATCTGTGTGGCTTTGGGCAACTGTATGTGAAGGAGAAGGATGATGAATAAAAGTTACACTACATTCTAAGGTTTCACCAGATAGAAATACGTGACCATGGGGCAATTTTGCAACCACTTCAATCATTTTTGTATTAAAAAGATTTATTGTTTACAAATTGATTCAAACGTCATCCATTTCTAACCTAAGTTTCTCGTTAAAAAATAAAAAGAAGCAGAGGATGATTTCTAAGTGAGTATGCAGCTCTTGTGTTCGTTGTATGCATTGTATGTAATAGCACGTAAGACGTAAACTGATTAATTACCTTTGGCAACGTTGCATTATCTTAAACGTCACGAAAGGCGAAGGCCAAGACAAATGTCAAATGTGGTGGTTTGTGTTGAGAAGTTATGTTTTTTAAGTTTCTCCCCGTAAAAATTGAAAATTTCTTTAAAACGCGGTGGATTAAACCCCTCTTAACTGTCCTCCACTTTTAGTGTCTTAAATATTGACGAAGAGGTTGTAGAAATGTGTTAAAAATGTAACAAAGTGTTCATAACGGTACCAGTAGATCTTGTTTTATTGAACCCAAATCTGGTATTTCCGAAAGGATGAAATAAATTAAATTAAGAACAACCGGTTCCGTACGTCTACACGAAATAAATTAATGCTAAATAGAATTTGAATATTTAGATAAGGATCATTGTAGAGCATTAAAAGATGGATAACCAAAAGTTAGAAGTTACTTTCTTGTTCCAATTTGGGCTCATAAGGGACACTATTACTGTCCCACAGGCTTCTCTGAATCTCAAAACTGTTAAGAATCTCGCAGTTAGCTTCCTTAATTCTAAGGTATGTATTTACAAATAAAGATTGATACATTTTTCAGTATGTGTATTTTCTTAGACTGCCGAAAATAATCTGTGTCATTTAACTAATTACATTCCAACAGTTGGTTAAGTCTATTTCAAACATTGTAAGTAATTTATTAATAGAAACAATAATAAATATAATAAGTTCCAATCCTAGAATTTAAAAGCAAATTAAAGAGAGCAATTAATCTTTTTCGAACTGTCACATTAAACACCCAAAAAGTAATCATTCTGTCTTCAGTTTGTGTAATTTAAAATTTAATATAAAGTTCATATGTTATAAAAGTTGCAAAACCAGTTACAAGCTTTTGAAACAAAAATAGAAATGACATTTTTACTTTATAGTTCAGGTGGGATCCCTCGAAAAGCAGTTCATAATGAATATTTTCCATTTAGTACAATGGTACAAGAGGGGGTACAATGGCCTCCTTTATTTAGAAGGACTTACCCAAGTTTTTTTGTGTATTTTGACCCATAGATCACAAATTTTTTGTTATAAAACTTTTTTTGTATTTTTTGGGCCATTCTAGGTAAAAAATGTCCTCACAAGTTTTTTCATAGGATGCATAGTTTTCGAGATAAACGCAGTTGAACTTTCAAAAAATTGAAAAATTGCAATTTTTTAAAAAATAAAATAGCAATTCTGCTTGCATCATTTGAAAGTTCAAGTCAAATTATACTGTTCTTGATTATCTGCATTGCTAAAAATTAATTTGTTTATTGTTAAACAAAACTATAAACAAATAGTGTGTTTGAGCGTTTTGACTAGTGTCCAATACATGCATTTTGTTGCATGCTACGTAGATATTGCTTGTTTGCAGGCTCTTGCACTTGTACCTCATTCGATTTTAAATGAGAGATGCATTAAAAAAATCACTCAATTTTTTGAAAGTTCAGTTGCGTTTATCTAGGAAACTATGCATCCTGCTAAAAAGCCTGTAATACAATTTTTTACTTAGAATGACCCAAAAAATACAAAAAAATGTTTTATTTTGCACAAAATCGCTTTTTTGTAATTTTGCAAGTTTTTTTGTTTATAACAGATCTTAGCGACATCCGGACCAACCGTTACCCAAAAAATTCGTGTTCTATGGGTCAAAATACATAAAAAAACTTGGGTAAGTCCATCTAAATAAAGGAGGCCTTTGTAAACCCCCTGGCGACAGTACTACTATGGAAATTGTCCAATTAAAACAGATCTTGCCTGCACTATTTAGTTTATTTTCTGAAATAACGAATCAGAAAATATTGAGCAACTTAAACAGTTTATTTAAAAATGATATTTAAAACTTTAAAGAACTATCAATTGCTTTTAGGAATTTATTATCACAACTAAAATATGAATGCATTCCTTGAAATAACAAGCATTTCTATTAATACTAGGTAAAATAGAGCTAAACAACTATGGCAATAATTTCTAAACAATACAGAGTTTCAAATAATTAGATAAATTTTCACTTAAAAAAACATACAAACTAGTGGTAACTGAATGTAAATTTTCAAGAATACAAATATGTTTAGACAAGTTAAGAAAAAAACATCTCAAAAAATCTTAACAGTTTTTTGAAGGTTCCAAATAAAAGGTATAAATATGGGAGATAGCTGATGACAAATCCGTGAAAATGTACAGCTGATTTTGCTTTGTTTTTTTTAAACAATCATAAAAATTAAAAAATCATGTTGAAAAAAGTTGTAGATCTTAAAAAGTTTTTTATTTCTGAGAGTTTCCAAATTAAAATGCATAAACAATAATTATTGGCAGAGATAATTCCAAAAATAATTTGTAAATGGTATGTTAATACCTTTTTATTTAAATAAATTATCCACATTTTTTAATGTTCTTTCAATAGGTATGGATAATGCATAATTAGTATTATTATGGAATTGCAATGCAGAGATTCAATCAAACCCCCAGTTTCTAGAGAGACAATTCATTTAAACTGTTTTAAGTAGTTCTGAACATATAGAAATAGCAAATCTGAATAGCCTAGCCTTTTGAATTCTCATCCATTCAGTTTCTTTACTTAGTCCTTCGTCATCTGTGCGATATTCTATATCTTCATTTTGCTCTTGTTTTTCTTCCCCTATTTTCTTGTGTAATATTTCTATTTGGATTTTCATTTGTTGTATGATCATGTTTAAGCATTTTCTTTCTTGTTTTTCCTGTGGTCAGGCATTGTATAACAGTTGCTCAGTTTGGATTCTTGCTTGATTCTCAGTAAAGAGTGCTTGATTTTGTTGAACAAGTAATGACTCACCTGATGTTGTCGGTTGGGAAAACATATCTAACGTGCTATGTACTAAGAGTATAAGTCATAAAATAGATTTTTCGGAATTCTTCTATATTTTGAATTATATACTTAATTAATAAGGTATTACCAAAGTAGAAAGTAAAATAGTTAATTACTAATTTATTAATCATATTTCGTCACCATTTTGATATTTAGTTGTAATAGTTATTTCGTCAGTGGTAAAAAAGACTTTAAAAAGTCCTAATAAAAAATTTTCATTTTTGACTTATACTCTTAATACATAGCACTCTAGATATATTCTCTTGTTCTGTATTTCCACACACCTATTTTACACCGGAAAACAAAACTCTGAATCTATAAAACAATAATCAGGGCCATTGTAAGTTATGGTTGTGAAACACGGGTTGTGATTAGTGATGTAACGAATATTCGCATTCGCATGTTTTTGCATATTCGCATTCGCATCCGCATTCGCGAAATTTGTGAGAATGTTTTGCGAATATGAAAACCAGAAAAAAAAATAATTTTAAGGTAATATTAGGTTAATAAAATCAAAATCTATTCACTTCTCATCTTTTTTTATTAAGAAAAGGTAACTTAAGTTCAAACATGCAGCTACTCTCAAATGGACATAATATGCAGGACACAACTGCAGACAAAGAGACAGAAGATGGAATGAAGCGATAACTCACTGGAGACCTTGGGACTAGAAAAGAGTAAGGGGCAGACCACATACGAGATGGTCGAATGACCTAAAAAGATACGCAAGGACCAGATCGACAGCATTAGCACTAAACCGAGAAGAGTGGAAAAATACGGGGGAGGTCTACGTTCAACTTTGGACACATGAAGGGCAATAGATAGATAGAACTTAACCTTGTATAATCACATTATCAGCCTTCACTTCTTTTATTATTTGGTATTATGAAATAAAGCTTATGATTCAGATTGATTTACACTAAATATCAATTAACTTTTCATTATAAATTTAGGAAACATTACAAAAATAGAAACAAATTAAAAAAAAACTGAATATTCGCATTCGCATCCTAATTCGCGAATGTCGGTAGCAGATATTTGCATTCGCATTCGTATTCACGAATGTTCAAAAAATGACATTCGTTACATCACTAGTTGTGATACAAGAATCTGCCAATGCATTAGACTTGTTTGAAAGAAAAATATAATATTATGTAGGATACTGGACCCAATAAGTGAAAATAACAACTGGCCAAGTAGGTATAATAAAGAAATATACCAACAGAATAGCGAACCAACTCTAACAAAATACACTAAACTGCAGATATTGCGGTGGGCAGGGCATGTGGTCCGCATGCATGAGAATAGAATCCCCAGAAAATTGCTAAATGCAAAAATGCAAGGAGAAAGACCTGTTGGAAGACCAAAAAAGAGATGGGAAGACGAAGTAGATGAGGAACATCCTAAAAACGGGTTCATGGAAAAGAACAGCAGTAAATCAAAATGATTGGAAAAGCGTTGCTGAAGGAGGCCAAGACCCTGTTTGAGCTGTAGTGCCATTGGATGGATGGATCTTACACTATTATTGCCTGGATTATTATTTAAAGGTTTAACAGTTTAACTATCTATCTGTGAATATAAAACTTTTACGCCTTATTACAATAGGATTTTAATTTTCAGCAAGAACTTTCCAACTTTTATCACAATAGGGTTTTAATTATCAGTAGTAATTGCACAAGAGCTCTAAAATTATTGAATTTTTCCTGAGTGACACTTTGACAGTTTTAATTTATGTCCAAGTGTCACGAGGGCAAAAATTCTATATTAATTTTAGAGATCGAGTGCAATTTGTTGCGATTTTTTCATGAATAAAACTGTTCAAAACCAAAATTTTATTGTAATTTATTTATGTAAGTACAAATTAGTACAATTAAACACACAGTTGTTATAAATATTTGAAGGTTGAAAGTCATTACTTTCATAATTTTTAAAACATTAATTGTCATTAATGTCACTGAATGTATTTTTTCATAGCAACGAAGGGCATCTGATGTAATATACTTGACGACGGGAAATTATCAAAAATTATCAGTTTAATTTTTATTTCTGTAGCTTTCTATTGGTCAGAATCTCCTATGAATGAAATAATCACTGTAATCAGGGCTAAGTCAAATGAATACTTATACTAAAAGTAATTAGTTGTAAACAAGAAATCTCAAACATAAAGGTGATGCATTTACTGACTAGATATGTATGATATAGATTTATTTGTTTCAGATTCCAGATCATGGTGTTAATAGAATAGAAGATCGTATATTGTTGTTTCGCCATGCTTACAGCTCGAACAATATTTTACAGTTGATCAATTCGGCTTTAGAAATCTCAGATGAAACACTTATAGAAATAGTTTTAACAGCCAAAGGTAAGTTTCAATTTTATGATGTTGAAATAAGACTCGCATTTTGAGAGTTAATTTTCGAAAATATATCATCATCTGCGACCACTGACAGCCCATCAAGGGCCATGGTCGCCCGTTGGAGTTTCTGTGCTCTAAAGTTTTACATGGTGTGGTTGCCAGCCACATGCATAACTCCTCAAAACGTCTAACATTTTATATTTGAACCAAACTTACGTACATAGAAATCGCCCCACTTAAAAATTTGGTCATTTTTGATGCCTCGTATTTCCTAAATCTGTTGGCCGATTTAAGTGATTTTTTTTAATATGTTATAGCCTGATTCTTTATCAATATCGCTGTAATAATATTGTTGCTAAACAGGTAAATTTTTATTGTATATCGAGTGTACGAATCAAACTGTGTTTTTCTCTCAAAGTTCGCATCACACTGTTGAATATTCTAGGGTTTATAAAATACTGAAATTAAAACCTAACTATAGCCTCAAGTTTTCTTAACATTTTGGTGTTTGATTCATTCGCTTACATTAGACCATAAAAAAGTTAGGTACTTTAACAACTAGACATGTTCTTCATCCATACAAGGTATTTGTAAATAAGTGAGGCAAACTTTAAGGGGTAATTCTGCATAAAAAAATAATGACAGTTTACTTTATAAACATATGTTTGCAAATGTTTTGTTTCCGAGATACCAGATGTTGAATTTTTTCTTACAAACTGACGATTTATTTATTGCTCTAAAACCAGTTGATATGCAAATGAAATTTGGTAGGTTTTAAGAGATAGTTATTGCCGATTTTTTGACATAAAATTAAGAATTTTATACTCACTATTGCGCTAATGGTGAATATTAAATTCTTAATTATATTTCAAAAAATGTGCAATAACTACGTCTTAAAACCCACCAAATTTCATTTGCATGTCTCAACCGGTTTTAAAACAATAAATAAATCGTCATTTTGTAAGAAAAAATTCAACATCCCGTATCTCGGAAACGAAACATTTGCAAACATACGTTTATAATGCAAACTGTCATTATTTTTTCATGCAGAATTACCCCTTAAAGATGTCAAGAAGAAAGTAAGTGCCAGAAATAATATCATCCGCAAGCTAACTAATACAAAATGGGGAGCACAACCACACACTCTCCGTACTTCTGCCTTGGCATTATGTTTTTCGGCCGCGGAGTTTGGAGCACCAGTATGGGCAAACTCTGCTCACGCAAAGAACGTCGACGTGGCTCTAAATGAAACGGTCCGTATAATATCGGGTTGCCTGAAACCGACACCTATCGAAGAGGTATACCCCATTGCTGGAATTGCTCCACCACCAATCAGGAGGAAGGTCACGTCAGAGGTAGAACGGAAAAAGCAGGAGACAGACCGAAGACACCCCTTATATGACCACCAAACTCAGCCAAGCAGACTAAGATCTCGGAAAAGCTTCCTGAAAACATCAAGATCCATCCCCGAAGCGCCAGAGACGCGCCGAATACACCTATGGCAAGCGTCAACTACCGCGACACATTTTCCTCCCTCAGAGGAAATGGCTGCTGGACACAATTTACCGTATCCGACTTGGAAAGCGCTAAACAGACTAAGAACCGGCGTTTCACGTTGTGCTAGTAACCTGAAAAAATGGGGATACCAGGAGGACGATACCTGCGACTGTGGCGCGGTTCAGACCAGCCGGCATCTACTATCATGCACAGAGATGAGAGAGACCTGCACAGAACAAGACTTAATTATAGCAAATGACAGGGCCATCTATGTGGCCAACCATTGGAAATACAGAATTTAAAGTTGTTGGTGTTCCGGACACGGAAAGTAAGTAAGTACCCCTTAAAGTTTGTCGCACTTATTTAGAAACACCGTGTATTGATGAAGAATATGTCTAGTTGTTAAAGTACCTAACTTTTTTATTATCCAACATAAACGAATGAATCAAAAAACAGAATGTAACCTGAAGCTGTAGTTGGGTTTTAATTTCCGTATTTTATAAATGCTAAAATATTCCACAGGCTGATGCGAACTTTGAGAAAAAACACAGTTTGATTCGTACTCCCGGTATACAATAAAAATTTACCTGTTTAGCAACAATATTATTACAGCGATATTGTTAAAGAATCAGGCTATAACATATTAAAAAATCACTTAAATCGGCCAACAGGTTTAGGAAATACGAGACATCAAAGATGACCAAATTTTTAAGTGGGCCGATTTCTATGCACGTAAGTTTATGTAATGACTTCCCAGTTTGTCTTTTTTGAGATCATTTCATTATCATGTATATTTTGCTTCCTTGAATTGACAATGTTTTTCTTTCTTTTGCTTTTTTCCCCATTCTCGTATTCCTAGTTCTTTTAAATCCTGGTTAATACCATCAATCCATCTCTTGCGCTTACCTCTCGGTCTCTTTCCGTTTAATTCTTTTCTAAGTACTGTTTTTGTGTTTCTCTTATCAGCTATCCTTTCTACGTGTCCCAACTAACTCAGTCGTTTATTTCGTATTTCTTTTGTGATAGTCAATGTATTAAATATTCTATTTATTTCGTGGTTCATTCTTATACTAACTAACTGTGTCCCAACTAACTCAGTCGTTTATTTCGTATTTCTTTTGTGATGGTCAATGTATTAAATATTCTATTTATTTCGTGGTTCATTCTTATACGCCATTCCCCATTTTCCTGTATAGGTTCATATATTTTTCTTCTAATTTTTCTTTCCTATCTAAGAAGTTGTTCCTGTTGTTCACTAGTCAAAGTCCACGTTTCTGATGCATACATTACTTCGGGTCTCATATCTGTTGTGTATATTGTTATTTTTGAGTGTTTGACTTTATACTATTCTGTTGGCTGTTTTTGTTTCTGCATTTGTTTCCAAGTGAAATTCTCGCTGTTACCTCATCACTGTTGTTATTTTCTTCTGTAACTATTGATCCTAAATATTTTTGCCCGCTCAAAGATATATTAGTGCTTTTCATTTGTACTTTTTCTCGAGTTGTTTTCATGTACTTTGTCATTGAAACATTAACTTGTAGTCCCATAGTATGTGCCGCTTCTTTAAAATATGTATAACCCTTTTCCAAGTCTGTTAATGTCCAGCTAATTATGTCTATATTATCTGTGGAAACTGCGACTTGGTTGATGCTTGTAAATATTGTACCTTCTCTATCTATAGGAATTTTCCTGATAACTCATTCCAATGCAAGGTTAAAAAATGTTGTGGATAGCTTATCTCCTTGTGTTAGACTTTCCTTAATATTAAATTGATCGGACAGTTAATTTTGGATTCTTACTTTTGCTCTGGTGTTGGTTGGGCATGGTTTTACTAATCTGGTTAGTTTTTTGCACATTTAAGGGGCTATCCTAGTGTAAAAGTACGAAATTCTAGATTTTTTTTGTGAAAAATATTGAAAATTAAACAATTTTTTTGAAAATAAAAACATAGCTCCACAGCTGCAGTGATTCCTGAAAAATAAAATTTCAAAGTGATTATTGAAACATAAATTATTTCCTATACCATCAACTACGATTTTTGAAAAATATTAAAATTTGAAAAAACAACAAAGTGTTGAAATTTTTTTTTAATTAGCTAAAACATTTTCAGTTTCAAAAACCGCCAAATTGACCTTTTTTATCTGATCAAAAAACCCCTAGTTGATGGTATAGAAAATAACTTATATTTCAATAATAACTTTGAAATTTTATGTTTCAGGATCTCTATTAGTCCCAATCACTGCAGCAGTGGAGCTATGTTTTTATTTTCACGGTGCCAGCAGATGGCGCATAAATCGTTTAATATTCAATATTTTTTTATGAAAATTGTTTTAAATGTACTTCTTTTTATAATCAATGCTCATGCAAATTTTCAAAACAATTGGTACAGTACTTTTTATTTTAGAAATTTCCAAAAAAGTATATAGCCTAATAAAATAAAAAAAAGTCAAAATGTAAATTCGTACAGGTTAAACCAAATTTTATATCAAAGTTTAGGTGGGTACAAAAGATATTTTCAAGAAAGTATCCAAATCATACAAGGGGATCATTGTTTAAAGTTTAAATGATTAAAAAGGGGTCATTTTTGCAAAAAAATACTTTTTTAACTGCTGAGGTAATCCACTTATCGATGAAGGTCTATAGGATTTTTTTCTGCAAAGCTGAAGAGAAAATCTTTCACATAAGACTTACTAAATTAAATTTGACCCCCTATTTATTTAAATAATTGTATATAAAACTTTAAAAACAAATTTGCAAAAAAATATTTTAGCGTTTTAAATAAGCACTATAAAATATCTTTTTTTACAGACTAAGTTGCGCTATCTTACCAGTATTAAGCAAAAAAAAAATTGGTCAAAAAATATTTAATATTTTTTGAGATATTGAATTTGTTTATTAAATGTTACTATATTTTCAATTGCAAAAACGCGGTTGTTGCCAAAGAAATATTCACCTTCTTAAGATCTCATTATTTTTATGTATATTTTCGATAAATGTATTGATAAATTCAAATTTCAATTAAACTCCCCCCTAAAATGGCATTTGAAAATTATTCAAATTTGTTTATAATTTGTTTTTTTAATAACACCGCGGGGATTAAGTATTTTGAAATGCCGTTTCCATAATTGGGTTCGTGGGAATTTTTTACTAATTAACAAAATTTTTTTGTCGTTTTTTCTTCTTCTTTTTTTTTTCTTGGAGTTATATTACTACGGGCCCTTGTAGGGTTAAATTTTATTAAGAATGTCGATTCTCTGAGTTGTCGATTCTAGACCTAAAAATATTAAGATTTAACTAAAATCTCTTAAATAAAATGTGGCTACTTACTGAGTTACAGGGTGTTTTAGTTAAAAATTTAAAAATTATTTTTACCAAGTACTTTAAAACTATTTGACGTATCCTTATCATACTTGGCAGAAAGTGTAGCTATTATACACCCTACTAAATTGTGATTAATAAACGTTTCTAGCTAGCGCCAGAGGAGTACGACAGGGGATAGTGTATGATTGACCCTTCCCAAATTCTACGCCACTGAGTGAATTACTATTTTAGCGAAATTTTTCGATTCTATAACTTTATTGGTATCGATAAAGTCATCAGTTTGAGATATATTGGAAGTTTAAAATGAATGAATGAATGAATCAAAATAACTATGTCGTTTCATTTTTAACGTCCAATATCTCGAAAACTAATGACTTAATCGTTACCAGTAAAGAGAATCGAAAAATTTCTCTAAAATAGTAATTTCCTCAGTGGCGTAGAATTTGGGAAGGGTCAACCATTAACTATCCCCTGTCGTACGCCTCTGGCAGTAGCTAGAAACTTTTGTTTATCACAATTTAGTAGACTGTATAGTACCCACACTTTCTACCAAGTATGATAAGGATACGTCAAATAGTTTGAAAGTACTTGGTAAAAATAATTTTTAAATAAAACACTCTGTAACTCAGTAAGTAGCCACATTTTATTTAAGTGATTTTAGACCATTCTTAATGAAACTTAACCCTAAAAGGGCCCGTAGTAATATAACTCCCAAGAAAAAAAAAGAAGAGGAAAAAAGACAAAAAAAATTTGTTAATTAGTGGAAAATTCCCAGGAATCCAATTATCGAAACGGTATTTCAAAATGTTTAATCCCCGCGACGTTATTAAAAAAACAAATTATAAACAAATTTGAATAATTTGAATAATAATAGTTTAATTGAAATTTGAATTTATCAATACATTTACGAAAATATACAAAAAAATAAAAATAATAAGATTTAATAGAGCTGAATACTTCTTTGGCAACAACCGCGTTTTTGCAATTGAAAATAGAGTAACATTTAATAAATAAATTCAATATCTCAAAAAATATTAAATATTTTTGGACCAATTTTTTTTTATTAATACTGATAACATAGCGCAACTTCTCCTGTAAAATAAGATATTTTATAGTGCTTATTTAAAACGCTAAAAATAATTTTTTGCAAATTTGTTTTTAAAGTTTTATGTATAATTATTTAAATAAATAGGGGGCCAAATTTAATTTTCTAAGTCTTATGTGAAAAATTTACCCTTCAACTTTGCAGAAAACAATCCTATACACCTTCATTAGTAATTGAATGACCTCAGCAGTCAAAAAAGTAAGTTTTTTTGCAAAAATGACCCCTTTTTAATTATTTAAACAATGATCCCCTTGTATGATTTGGATACTTTCTTGAAAATATCTTTTGTACCCACCTAAATTTTGATATAAAATTTGTTTCAACCTGTACGAATTTACATTTTGATTTACATGTAGTGTAATTTTATTTTACTAGACTAATATGAATTTCGTACTTTTACACTAGAATAGCCCCTTAACTCTTATATTGGAACTATCCCGGAATACAAAAATGAAAGTTTTCAAAGCAGTTTGTAGACCTGTTCTGCCTTTTGGCAACAAATCATGGGTACTAAAGAAACACCAAAAGAGCAAGATACAGGCTATAGAGATGAAGTTTTAAGAAGAGTTAAAGGTGCTACCAAAATACATAGAATAAGGAACACATAAATACGGAACGAACAGAGAATACAATCCACATTGGAGTTTATAGAACAGGGATAATTGTTAGTGGAGTCATTTACACCAGATGAAATATACCATATCAGTGAGAAGAGTGTGAGAAGCAAAAATATTGAAAAACGAAAAAATAGAAAGACCAAGACAGACATGGGATGAAGTAATCGGAAAAATATTGGAGAGAAGAGGAGTGACATGGACAGACGCAAAGAAACCGCAAAAAAATGGAAGAAATTTTTTAAGAAGTAAATTAAATTTTGCCCCATTATATGGTAGAAAAGTTTTTGATTATAAATATATAGCGGTATATTTTATGGTATTTATTTCTTTTTCAGAAATATCAGGTCCCCATGTTCCAGAAATTACTATAGTTAGACCTCATGCCTTGTCCGTGCATTCATACAAGGCACCGACGTTTTGCGATTTCTGTGGGGAGATGCTGTTTGGGCTGGTCAGACAAGGGCTCAAATGTGACGGTGAGTACAAAAAAAATAAATAGAATAGAAATGTATGTACGAGTATGACTATATGGTGTATGCCACCATCAGAGCTTCGTGTTATACGTATAAAAACCTCATAGGAGAGCAATTGTTGACAAACAACATATTAAATATAAAATTGATGCAGGCCTAGGCCTCTGATATTGAGTAAAACCCTTAAAATTATTAAATATCCCATCGATGTGCTACTAGACAATATGGCTACCACATTGTAACAGCTAGTTACAATGTGGTATCAATATTGCCCTCTGATATTAAGTAAAAACCCTTAAAATTATTAAATATCACATCGATGTGCTACTAGACAATATGGTTACCACATTGTAACAGCTGTTAGTTACAATAGTAGTATTCGCGCTGTGTAACCCGAACGTATTCAGAGTAAGTTTGGGATTAGTTTCCAAGGCGCAGGCGTCAACGTAAACTTATCCTGGACATTTCCAGGATTTTTCGCTCCACGAACAATTTTCGAATTCGTAATGTAATGACGGGTTGCATACATTAAGGTTAGAGAAGGAAGCCTTTTCTTGTCCCTTTCTTATTTCGAAATCAATGTCAACAAAAAATGCAAATGCAACAAATTTTTATGTCAACAAAGAGAAAAACAGCAACAGGCAAAGGTTTAACTTTCTATTCCCCGTGAGCCGATGTGTAGAGGGGAGTTGACAGTTTTCGCCAGCGCTGTTAGTGGCAGGTTTGTGTATTGAATTTGAACAATTTTATCAGAAAAATACGAGTTTCAAACTGCGAGAGAGCGCTACCGACGAAACTCACAGCCAATAAAAAGAGAGGTAACCTCTAAATTTCACATAAACTTCTTCTTTTTTCAATGGCCTCTTGCGTAAGCAGTCATCCAGTCGCACGAATTTATATATTAATTATTAAAATTATAATGAATAAAATAAAAAACATAATTACTTTTACTATTAATTCTGTGTATTCGTTCAGTAATCAGGTTACAATAATATTTCAGTTCATAATTTGTGTTTTTCTAGATAAATATCTATTTTTCTCGTTTTGTATATTTCACATACACCAATTTTATCAGAAAAGTATAAGTTTCAAACCGCGAGAGAGCGCTACCGTTCAAACTCACAGCCAATTCAATGCCTTTCTTAGAAGTTTGAAATTTGATTAGCGTCTTTATTATTTCGACAATATAATTTGGTATTTCCACGCCAAAATTCGGCTTAAATTTTTGTAGAGAGTAAAAGATTGTCGAGTTACTGGGAAATTGCAGCTTGTTATTTAGATATAAAAATAGAAATTATCTTTAACTTCCTGGGGGTTGAACATAATCTGAAGGAAGGAATAATTTAGTAAAGCAATCATTTCCAATTTTGATATATGTATTGAATTTGATAGGTTGTGGCATTGTGTTGTGGTTGTGATTTATTACACCACAAAAATAATGAAATATAACAAGCCACAAGAAATAGTTTCACAATAAGTTTGATGTGTTGTTTATGATTAATTATTCAATTAGAGACTAATTTAACTCAAATTACACTGAAAAATGAACCACAAGAATATGTAGATACTTATAAGCTCATCTAGATAGAAGAAATTAAGTAAAAACAGAGTACAGTTTATTGTAATACTACCGTAATAAATAATTATCGAATATCGAATGAAAAGTAATAAGATAATAATACTAGAAAAGGTACCTACTTATTTATAAACATACTAAATGGAAAACATTGACAAAAACAACTAAAAAAGCTTTAATATAAAAAATATTAAAATTTGTTTGAAGAATATTGAAATGATACAACACTTTACATAATTTAAAAGCTTTAAAAACCAGAATCTACATCTACAAGTTGTTTACCAAAACAATATTTTAGGTTAAGAATTGGACGGCGGACGGAGTAAGAACAGAATAATGGTCAGAATGTCAAGAAATTCTTCCCAAAATATGTTGTGCGCCTGTGCGAACTTAAAATCCGAAACAAAATCCTCAACGTCGAGAGGGTATCCCGTACACGTTCAGGATCTTTTTTCTGTACTGCGCGAACACCGAATTAAAAATCCGGAGGGTGTTCAGAGGGAAAAATTCGACCTCCGCGAACGCTCGATCTTGTAATGCGCAGGCGTTCTCCCTCAGGGAACGTTCGGGTTGTCCAGCGCGAACAAAGCTATTGTGGTAGCAATATTGTCTAGTAGCACATCGATGTGATGTTTAATAATTTTAAGGATTTTTACTCAATATAAGAGGTCTAGTCGTGCATCAATTTTATATTTAATAGGTTGTTTATCAACAATTGCTCTTCTATGGTGTTTTTATATCTATAAAACGAAGCTCTGATGATGACATTTTGCCATGCCGAAAGTACTTAGCTGATTTTAATAAATACTTTACACACTATCAGTTTTTGAAAACACACACCTGTTGCTGTTTTGACAAAACAAATGTCTAACAGAAATAACTCAATTATCGTATGTGTGTGGTCGCCGTGGTTTTTATTTACTTAAAAAAGATAGTAATGTAATTATCACTAATTTACGACGGTGTATTTTGATTTCCTAGTTAAAATAAACTTTTGAAAAACCGCAACACGCATGAAATTACGTACGCACGTGTCAATTACCATAATTCGAAGAAAACAAAATATGTATAGGGATAGGAAACCACAAAACACGTGATTCGGAAAATGTTTCTTGTGACATCACACTTTTCTTCAAATCTATTTTTTATTTTATTTATTTTATTTAGCGTATGGCTTACATCATAGGATAGGTAATTAAATTTACATTTTTATACATTATACAATCCATTACAAACAGATGTCCAGTTTTTTTTATTATATTCTGTTGAGTCTTCGGTTGCCATTATGATTTTGGTGTGTAAAGTGTAAAGGTCTTGTGATGCGACCGATATCATGGTGGTGTTTACATTGTTGCCAGGTCTTTCAGTTTTCTCGAAATCTAATGAATTTTAAGAATCTTGAGAGAGACGTCCTTAAGAAACGCAGAATATTTTTCATGTAATGTTCCTAATGGCCTAAATGTCATAATTTTGTTATTGCTACATTTACTGTATTTTGGCCGAAGTTAAAATAATACATTTACATGGCTGCAACTGTTACAATATCAACTTTTGAGATTTCAATATATTAGTGTTGTTGGTGTTTATTTAAAGTCATAATGGATCGTATATCTGAAAAAGAACGCATTGAGATTTTGATGATATTAGGATATGGTGACATGCGTAGAAGTCAACAAGAAACGCGTAATATCTTAATAATGTATATCCTAACTGAAATCCTATAACAAGATCTACTGTCAGTAAATTAGTAAAACAGTTTAACGAAGCTGGTTCAATAAAAGGTCTATCCAAATCAGGGCGCGGAAAAGCTGCATCAGCTGAAAACATATCTTTAGATAGTCGAAGTTTTAAAGTTTTCAACCTAATAGAAATATTAAAAATATTGAAAAATATTCCTAAAAGATATTTAATTGAAAACTTATTGGACCATTTTCCTAGTAACACCTCCATGGCTTCTAAAAATGGCAAGCCAGATGGATGCTGAAGCGAAGAAGACAGGAGTCGAGGGAATTCAAAAAACTTACAATTCACGACCCCGTCTGTTCAGCTGGTAAATTCCAACGGAAAATGTACCTATTGTCTGTCCCACCTTGACTTTACAGTATACGAACATACGGCAATACAATCCTTATGGGAGTTTTTAGCGCGGCGATGCCGATTTTCTTCAAAAGAATTTTCATTCGGACATTACCAAGGTCCTAAAAATGTAGGTCCCTAAAAATGTTAAATTAAAACTAACTCGTTACAGTCAAGTAAAACAATATTTTTCATTGTTTTTTTTTTTGTGAGTGATAGTCATTTTCGAAAAGTAATCAGCAATTTTATAATCGATATGCGTAATAACTATTTTTGGTTAAGAATGTTAGAATATTCAACATTAAAAGTTAAAAGTGGATGTTGTTCTATGGTTGTTAATTTTGTGTATTGACAGTAAAGACAGTTCTGAGGTAATGTCAAGAAAAATATAAAACAGATTGTCAGTCAAGTTTAAGTAAAGTTTTATATTGTCCTACCAGGTCCTACAGTTGAGAATAAATAAAGTATTGTTGATGGTCAGTTCACCTAAATTAAATTATAACAAAGAATATTAAATAAGCTTAAAATTATTACTGATAACATTGTATTGAGTAACTCATTGCTTATTTGGAAAATTTGGATCCTAATTGCAGTTTATTGTTATTTTAAATGACTGATTTCCAAGATGAAATTAATGTCATTTTAATGTGTTTACACCCTACGACAGTGGCAGTGAAAGTGAGGAAGACGGGATTATAGAAAGAAGCTAAAATATAGTTTAAATGTATTTTAATTATTTCTGTAGGTACCTACGTATTTACTAAGGTTTAACATATTTATGCGCTTAAATACATTATTATATAAATGTTTTATACAAAATTATTTTTATTTTGTTCACATAAAGGTATTTGTCGAAAAAAAATATGTTTTAGAACCCCTGGCAGCCACAAAATGTCAATAATATTAATTCCTAAGTTATTAATAGTTATCCTATAGAAAAAAGTATGATTGCTTAAAACCTGTTTCTGATAAAATTTGGCATCACTGTTGGTCATAAGAACCTGTACTGTAAAGTCAAGGTGGGACGCACAATAGTTACTCAAAGGAGTAAAACCAATATAAAATGAAATAAAAATGTATACCATTTTTATTCAGTTGCAATGCGAAGGCAAAACTGTCTTATTTTTCACTTAGAACAGAGAGCGCAAGCCAGCACTCTAAATCGACGATTTTCGACTCTATTTGGAGTCATCATCAGAGAGGCGCAGGCGCAGGCCTGCTGCTCTCTGCCCCAAGTGACCAATCTCCGAGAGCTTATCCCCGCATTGCAACGGACGTTAATGGAGTAGGTATCTAGCGACATCTGGTAACTGAAAGTCAAAGTTTTAAAGTTTTCAAACTAATATTAAAAATATTCCTAAAAGATATTTAATTGAAAACTTATTGGATCATGACTTCTAAAAATTGCAAGCCAGATGGATGCTGAAGCGAAGAAAACAAGAGGGAATTCAAAAAACTTACAATTCTTACAATTCCTCTTGTCTTCTTCGCTTCAGCATCCACCTGGCTTGCAATTTTTAAAAGCCATGGAGGTGTTACCAGGAAAATGGCCCAATAAGTTTTCAATTAAATATCTTTTAGGAATATTTTTAATATTTTTCAATATTTTTAATATTTCTATTAGGTTGAAAACTTTAAAACTTTGACTTTCAGTTACCAGATGTCGTTAGACACCTACTCTATTAACGTCAGTTGCAATGCGGGGATAAGCTCTTGTAAATTGGTCACTTGGGGCAAATAGCAGCGGGCCTTCGCCTCTCTGATGATGACTCCAAATAGAGTAGAAAATCGTCGAGTTAGAGTGCTGGCTTGCGCTCTCTGTTCTAAGTGGAAAATAAGACAGTTTTGTCTTCGCATTGCAACTGAGTAAAAATGGTATTGTCCTTTTCATGAGCATTTTTCAGTACGTAACAAATGATAGGAAAAAGGGTAAGTCCGTGATAATACACATTTATGACATTTATTCTAACATGACATTTTAGTTAAATCTGACAGTTGTCACATTTTATTTTCAATTTGGAATAAAAACAAATAAAATGTGTTTCTTGCATTTATAAAATGGTATTTTCTTTGATTTGTATAGTCTTATAAATTATACAGATTATATTTGTAATATTATTATCTAATTAAAAAAAATTATTTTTTTTATTATGGCGCCATCTGTCAACAACTAGAATAACTAGAATAAATGTTATAAATGTCACCGACGAAATGTAATCACCGACGTGCCTTTTTTTCTGTCACATACAATTTAATGCGTTAGAAAGAAATCGAAAAACTGTGACGCACTGAAAGATGATCATGAGAAAAAGAATATACATTTTTATTTCATTTTATATTGGTTTTACTCCTTTGAGGAACTAGGTCCACTTTCCGTTGGAATTTACCAGCTGAACAGACGGGGTAGTGAATTGTAAGTTTTTCGAATTCTCTCTTGTCTTCTTCGCTTCAGCATCCATCTGGCTTGCAATTTTTAGAATCCATGGAGGTGTTAACAGGAAAATGGTCCAATAAGTTTTCAATTAAATATCTTTTAGGAATATATTTAATATTTTTCAATATTTTTAATATTTCTATTAGGTTGAAAACTTTAAAACTTTCACTTTCAGTTACCAGATGTCGTTAGACACCTACTCCATTAACGTCAGTTGCAATGCGGGGATAAGCTCTCGGAGATTGGTCACTTGGGGCAAAGAGCAGCAGGCCTTCGCCTCTCTGATGATGACTCCAAATAGAGTCGAAAATCGTCGATTTAGAGTGCTGGCTTGCGCTCTCTGTTCTAAGTGAAAAATAAGACAGTTTTGCCTTCGTATTGCAACTGAATAAAAATGGTATACATTTTTATTTCATTATATCTTTAGATGTTTGTGTCCTCTTAAAAGACGATCCACACTTGAGTACTAGACAAATATCCAGGGAATTTGAGATTTCGCAAACATCCGTAATGAATTTTACGTGGAAATAAATATATCCATGCAAAATAAGGTTAGTTCAAGACTTGTCATATGATTTCGACAGATGTGAAGAGTTTGCAGACATAATGATGTTCAAATGTTACAATTAAAACGATCCAAAAGTAATGTTATTTTTTTTGTCACTTTTTTAATTAATATCGGCTGGAATAATAGGCGACAAGATAATTGGTCCCTGTGTTATTTAGATTTATTGGAACATAGTTAATATACCTGAATTGTATCGGTTGTTTCTTAATCCAAGTATTTTCAATTACTATAGAAATTTCATTATTCGAAACTTTCAGACAATAACAATATCCCAAACGACAACATTTGGTTACAAGATGGTGCTCCACCTCACTATGTGCGTGTGGTGAGGCAATACCTAAATAATGTGTTTTCCAGAAGATGAATTGGAAGACGTGATTTTATCGAATGGCCCCCACGATCACCCGACATGAATCCTTTAGACTGGTTCCTGCGGGATCACTTAAAAAACATCGTTTATAAAACAAAACCTGCCAATGTTCAAGAATTAAAAATTAGGATTACCACAGAGATAAGAATTAAGCAGTCATAGGAATCTTGCAAAATGTTTATAAAGTTTTTAAAATCGCATGGCTTATTGTATTGAAGTAAACGGACAACATTTTGAGAATCTGTTGTTATGGTTGTACTGGTTTTTTAAAACTCCTAATTTTTCTACTACTCAATTTATTGATAGTAGACCTTGTTCTGATGTTATTAGGATATACATACATAGGGCTTTTCATCGATTGTCATTTGTTTCGAGCTTCTGTCATGTGTCACATAATATTAATATATCTACGTCATACGTCTCTGGTTTGTATCATTGTAATATACCAATGCATTCCTGTTGGTAAATCAAGAAATTATCCCGGAAACCAAGAGTCGGCCATTGTTATGCCAAGTTAACGGGTACTTTTTATCGGCTACTTTGGACGCCAAAATTTTGCTCATAGGTTCTATCCTGGGTATAGGGCTTTTCACCGATTGTCATTTGTTTCGAGCTTCTGTCATGTGTCACATAATATTAATATATCTACGCCATACGTCTTTGGTTTGTATCATTGTTATGTACCAATAACGTATGACGTAGATATAGTAATATTATGTGACACGTGACAGAAGCTCGAAACAAATGACTGTGAATGAAAAGCCCTATACCAAATTAATGATACAAACCAAAGACGTATGACGTAAATATGTTAATATTATGTGACACATGACAGAAGCTCGAAACAAATGACAATCGATGAAAAGCCCTATTATTTTAACTTCGGAGATAATGTAAACTTAGCACTAAATCCGAAATTATTACATTTAGGTATAGGGAACATTACACGAAAAATAATCAGTATAAGAAGTTAAAAAGGCAAAACCATACAGGGTGTTTAATTTAAAATAAAAAAGTCCATTAGATTTACGGGAAAACACAAATTCAATAAAATTCATAAATTAATTAATGAAAAAATTACATTTTCATGTACTTTTAGGTTGTGGTCAAAACTACCATAAGCGATGTGTCATCAAAGTCCCGAATAACTGTTCGTACAATTTGTTGGACGAAAACGAGAAACAAAGACGTAGGTCAACGTCAGCGAACCTGCAAGTGCCCCGCAGTCCATCGGGAGGCTCGAATACATCACTGGCTTCGGCGAGTTCCACGCAAACCGAGGACAGTGGCTTGGTAAGGTTTGCTAATTTTTTCACCGGAGTTACCCTGGATTAAAAAAAATTGGGACGTCCCAAAGATTACGTGAAGATAGGTACAAATGATGGATGACAGAAGGAAATATTGGTGTTTGACAGTGTTGCCATGTCCTTATAATAAATCGGGAAAGAGCATGCGATATGTTTAATTAATTTTTATTAACCATGGAAAACAAAATGATAAAATAACGACGAAAAAGTATTCAGATAAATTCATCCCAAAATGATAAATAAGTACTCATAAAATTTATGTCTACTGAACATCTGAAATTTTCTAAAAATTAACTGCAATTAATTTCGAAACAAACAAATATTTATTCGTTCGTGTTTTATATAAATTAAAAAAATAGCAGAATCTATAAAATAATATAATAAATATGTAGCTTTCTCTCTGTATATTTGAAGCATACCACAATATAAATTATAAGGACATGGCAACACTGCCAAACGCAAATATTTCGTTATGTGGACATCCTTTGTAGCTATCTTCACCGGAAAGTATTCTGTACGATTCCCAAAAATTGAATATTTTTATAGTTGAACACAACAGAAAGAATGTTCTATTTCTGATGTGCAGCTAATTTTGATCTTTAATAGGTTTACTTCTGCTTTTATTCACTTTCGGTTGTGTCTTTTCCTTTTTCCAAAATAAGGATTCTTTCTACTCAAAAGAATATTCTTTAGGAACACCATAATTTAATGGAAAACAACCTCGTATAACGAACAACTTTAGTTATCTCGTTTTTGAACAGCGAATATTTATTTATTTGAGGGTTGTCTTTTTAGTTTTGCTTATATTCATAAAGACAAAAATTATATGAACTTAAAGTTTTTATTGCTTTTCAAAACATGTCCCACCAAGATCGATACACTTTTGCATACCTTCAAACCAATTGGTAAAACATGTGACGATAATATAATTTTATCGTCTAGCTAGAGTACGCCAATGAATTAAGTAAAACGTGTTTTTGTACCGTCTTGGACGATATAAAAGTCGGATCGAAAAGCCTAGTTGATTATTGTTGGAGCGTTGATTATTGTTGGAGCGTTGATCGAAGAATAATAAACAACAGCGAGGTATAAGAGGTGAGTTTATATAGGTAGTATTTCCCGACCATTTTCCGCTGTCGTTTTGGCGAGCTGAGCGAATCCGACAGTTTTCCTCTTACCTATCCTTATACGAGCGGTGATCGTATATCCCTAATATGTCTTTTCATCTGGCGAGCTGAGCGAGATTCCCTTTCTTCCTTTTCCTTTTATATACATTCATGTCGTATTAATAAAAGCAATTCCTATTTCACGCGATCGTCAAAATCAGTTATTCATGTACAAAATATCGTCACATCGGTCCGAACAGAAAGCTCGATGCGTAGATTATTAATATATTTTATTAACGAAATTAACGAGTAATTAAGGCTAATTATCTTATCTTTTGTATGTTTTGATTCCAAATAAAAAGTCTTAAAAAGCGAAGTCTTTTCTTCGACTGATTTAGTTATCTGGAGCAACAACGCAACGACCTCGTTAGTTATTCCAGTCTTCAGTTGACGCCTGCAAAAACGCTGTTTTAAAGGCATCGATGGCTTCTTCTGGCGACTGTAATCGCTGCCCATGCATTGAATTCTTGATCTTTGGGAACGTCAAGAAGTCGTTGGGAATTAGGTCGGGGCTATACGGTGGATGGTTTAACAATTCGATGTTTTAAAGGTCCAAAAACTCTTCTGTCTTTTGGGCAGTGTGAGCATTTGCATTGTCCTAATGTGGGATGATTCGCCGCCGATAACTTCTGACAAAGAAACGGTTATATACCAATCAGAAGTAACCGTTCTTCGATCTTCTGTAACAATTGTTGCCACATGAAGGGTTTTTTAATATGACGAAAAGTTGACACACTTCGAGAACGGATCACTTTTGTTGGATTTTCATCATCGTGAAACATCCACACAGCGCATTGGCGTTTTTTTTCCGGTTCGTAGAAGTAAATCCAAGATTCATCGCCACTAACAATACTTGAGCTTCCTTTGTTGAACCGTTCCAATGTTTTTCAACACCAATTGACGCGAACCGCTTTTTGCTCTTCTATGACCAAATGAGGGATCCAATGGGAAACGAACTTCGTAACGCCCAGTTCTTCATGCAGAATATTTTGGATTGAGGTCTTTGAAATGCTCAAAGATGCGTGTATCTCCCGGTATGTTACACGGCGGTCATCCTTAAGTAGCTGCCGAACCGCATCAATGTTTTGCTGTGCGACTGTTGTTTTGGGTGGACCTGGCCACGTTGAAATTTGCAGTGCCATCGGGAAATAGTTGACTGGTGTGATGCTACATTCCCAATAGAAACCATTTCAGCAAGACATTGCTGTTGGAATAGTCCTGTTCGAAAATTGTAAAAAATTATTGCTCTAAAATGTTCTCGGCTAAGATCCGTTTTTCGACTGACTTACTAATTTCAAAAATGTACTGTATACCGGGTGTCCCAATAAGAATGGCTCTCGGCCATATCTCAGGAACCGTTTATAGTAAAGCTTTGAGAAAAAAATATTTATAACAAAAGTTGCTTTGGGAAAAGCCTGGAAATTATTTTCATAATTGTAGGTCCACCGCTAGAGGGCGTAATTGAATATCAAAAATTAAAAAATCAAAATTTTACAAAATTTACCTAATGAAAGGGCACTGGAAATCCAATCATCGTATTCTTTATAAAATTCTGCGCATATTTGATTTCACAAGTTTAAGTTTACCTTTGCAAATAAGAGGTGGGGGTGGGTGGGAACCTTCTTATTAAAAAATGGCTGTAAGTCCGGTTCTGCTAAATTGAATTTTGCATACTTGGTCTTGTTAAAAACAGCTTTTTTTCGTCAATGTAAGAGTCTTATTTTCGAAATAGCCTAATAAGTAATATGCAAGCTAGGATGCGTTATTTAATTATTTTCAGAAATCTAGTTTTCTTTGGAGAATATTAAATACAAGTATGCATTTTTAATCCTGTATTACAAAATTAGACCAAATTAGCAACATAATACCGAAAACTGCATGTCGATACTTTTTTTATCTCGAAATATCTAAAGAAATGTGCAAATTTTAAACATAACTGTTACTGTCACCGGTAAACGAGGTTAAGGAAAAGTAGTGTGCTATGGAAAAAAACAAATAAACATTTTCCAGATGTAAACGTATATAATTAATTAAAACAACAATAAGACAAACAACACTATAAAATATAACAAAGAAATAAAAGTAACTACTTACTTAGTCTTAGTGACTGCCTAAATGTTCAAATTGTTGCCCATCATTTTAGATGCAAGCATTTACTCTTTCAAGATTAGATGGAATAGCAACAGATTTAACTGTTTAATGGCCGGTTTCTCCAACTACAAATAGTAGTTTATTCTATGAATAAAGTTATTCGACCATTAAACTGACATTTCCCCATTTTACTAACGTCAAATAAGATTATTTTGCTTATTTATTAAATAAATACACACTCTTCGAATAAATTGGCAAGTTAATCTCGCTGTAAATATTTATAAGAAAGTAAATTCACCAGTTTATCTTTAAATTATCAAAATTATATTGAAACAAAATATAAATATAAACGTCTAATAAATTTTATTCATTGATTTATTTGTTGTTGGTGAAACCGGACCTAAGACTTTTATTTATAGGGACGGATTAAAGACCTTGTTTTTGCCGCTAGGTCCACTACGCGAGAAAACATGATCCAGAATCTAGAGAATACGAAACGCCATTCAAAGCATTGCGAAAGCAGAAATTGAGACTGCTGTTCAATCTACTCTTGAAAGAGTAAACTTGCATTGAAAATGATGAGCAACAATTTGAACATTTAGGTCGTCACTAAGTAAGTAGTTGCTTTTATTTCTTTGTTATATTTTATAGTGTTGTTTGTCTTATTGTTGTTTTAATTAATTGTACAGGGTAGCGAGAAAGTATGGAAACACGGTAATTTTCTTGTCAAATCTTTCGTTTTTCTAGAAATATAATGAACTTTCTTATTTTAAATGGAACACCCTGTATATTTTTTGTGTTTTGAAGTCCTTAAGAAATACTGATTATTTTTCATGTTATGTTCCCTATACCTAAATGCCATAATTTCGGAGTTAGGTATTCCTACATTTATTAAAAAAAATTTTTAACAATTTATAAAAATCAATTTTTTCGGCCCAGGTAGACATTATTTTAGGTTCTTTGGATCATTGGGAACAAAAAAGGTCTTGTAATTTTCCTCAAAAGTTTATCTTTTCCGAGTTATAAACAATTTAAAACTGAAAAAAAAAAACAAAAAATGACGATTTTCAAGGTTCAAAAACACAAGTTAAAAAATCATTTTTAAAAGTACCAAGTACCTAAATTCAAGCTCAAACCTTGTTCTATCAGATCTCTATAACAATTTGTGGCATATTTTATTCTAAAACATTGTTTTTTTTTTTAATTGTTAATAAATCTCATATGCGAGGACGGGCTATCGGGCTACATTAACAACTAAAAAATAAAGTTTTAGGATGAAATAAGACCAAATCGCTTATCGGCATCTGATAAAATAAGGTTTGAACTTGAATTTAGGCACTTCATAGTTTCAAAAATAATATTTTTTACTTATGTTTTTGAACCCAGAAAATCGTCATTTTTCGATTTTTTTCAGTTTATTATGTTTATAACTCGGAAACGATTAACTTGTGAGGAAAATTACAAAAGACCTTTTTTGTTCCCAATGACCCAAAGAACCTAAAATAATATCTACCCGGTCAAAAAAAAAAAAATAATAAATTTGTATAATTTGTTTAATTTTTTTTTTTAATAAATGTAGCAATAACTCCGAAATTATAGCATTTAGGTATAGGGAACATAACATGAAAAATAATCAGTATTTCTTAAGGACTTCAAAACGCAAAAAATATATAGGGTGTTCCATTTAAAATAAGAAAGTTCATTAGATTTACAGAAAAACGGCAGATTTGACAACAATGTAATTACCACTATAATATCCGCCGTATTAGAATGCCCTTACCCACCAAAATTTATAACAATCGTTCAAGCGGTTTCCGAGAAATTACCGTATTTCCATACTTTCTCGCTACCCTGTATACGTTTAAATCTGGAAAATGTTTCTTTGTTTTTTCCATAGCACACTACTTTTCCTTAACTTCGTTTACCGGTGACATTAACAGTTGTTTAAAATTTACACGTTTCTTAAGATATCTCTAGATAGAAAAAAAGGTATCGACATGCGGTTTTCGGCATTATGTTGCTAATTTGGTCTAATTTTGTAATACAGGATTAAAAATGCATACTTGTATTTAATATTCTCCAAAGAAAACTAGATTTCCAAAAATAATACTCTTACATTGACGAAAAAGAGCTGTTTTCAACAAGACCAAGTATCAAAATTCGATTTAGCAGAACCGGACTTACAGCCATTTTTTTCATAAGAAGGTTCCCACTCACCCCCACCTCTTATTTGCAAAGGTACTTAAACTTGTGAAAGACTTAATGCTGGCCACACTTACAAGACCTTTATTCGACCCGTCATGGAGTACAAATCTTGTATCTACTCTCTTTGTTCAAGACAAAAACAAGAGAGGATGTTGAGAACAGAACGTAGAATCTTGCGTAGATGTAACTATGAGCACTGGCGATATCCCTCAAACGAAATCCATAACATCTCGAACACCCCCAAAATCACCGAGAGAATAAACTCTCTGAACAGGAACTTCACAATCAAAGTAATCAACGGCCCCCCCTCCGACACACAAGAATCTCTCAAATGTTCCTGTTCATCTTCCGGCCACGTACTCCACCGAAAGCCCAAACGCAAAAAGATTCACGTACTGTCCGCTCTAATGCAAACATGCATTGACGAACTCCCGGTGGAGTACGAAAATATCCTTGAGGCTACTCCGTTAGCCTACCGTACCCACCTCTAACATTTCCTCTTCCCTACCCCGAACAGCGAGAAGTTGGTTTTTTGCGGTTTCCCAACTTCATTGCACAATTATACCTGTTCGTCCCAAGAAAATAGCCGCAACTATTTTCTCCACTCGAACGCACACTGTCCACGCTGAACTCAAAGCCACCTCCTGACCGCCGACGAGGGACGCAGGTTCGCCTGTCGTTGTACAATGGTTTCTAGGGAGATTGGTCGAGAGCAAAGCACGGACAGTACACGTAAATGTCTATGGAACCAACAACAATCCATCAAACTTTCTTCTCTGTTGACTTCTTAGCCTTCTGGACACCACCGTCCGGCATAACCCAGGATCCAAGAACACCAGGACACGGCGCTTGCCCCGGTGTGATTTTCCGACTGTTTGCTTTTGCAGCCAACACAATACATTCACCTCAAACCCTGAAGAGGACAAAATCCTAAACGGGGAAGCACATTGAACGCATTTCTTCTAAACATTATCTAGACAAGCAAATCAAACAATGTGGCATGGCATTAATGCTGGCCACTCACTTACGGATAACGAAGAGGCCTGGCGCCTGACAAGCCCTTAACCGAAGGTCAAAACTACCACCCACACGCAGTTGTCATTCAGACCTTGGCGCGATCGCTTCACAAAACTGCAAGTGTGTGACATCTGGACTGCAGATCGTTAACTTAACTGGCATCGATCGGCAAATCGGATTTTTAAAGAGAAAATGGCAAACAAGAACGCAAAGGATTCTGAGTTTTTACGTCAATTTATTGATATTTATCAATCACATCCTTGCCTATGGAAGGTTAAAGATAAATGTTACGCGAATCGGGATTTAAGAGAGAAAGGTAAAAACCTTAATGTTGCAGTTAGTCTCTCTTCCGCACTAATGGCACTTCTCATTCTAGTGTTTTGTTTCTTTATTAAAGGTGTCACTAGTTTTAATAGCTTTTTAAAACATGTTTCATCCATTTTTAAATATCTTTTATAATCTTCCGTACAGGAAAGTTTTAATTCTGCCATAAATGCCATGTGAGATAAAGATAACCTGTTTCTTTTCATGAGCCAATCTTTAACCCAGTACGCTCTTTTCTTTTTCTTCCGGCTTTCTAGCACAATTATTAACGCACACGCTTTTTTTCGTGAGAGGGACATGCTTTCTCGTCGATAATTGCACTGTGTGTGGCAAGAGTTACGATTCCCTACAGATCTTTACCTGAAGAAAAAGGTCGTCAGATAACGAACTGATTCTAGTGTGTGTCGGTTTTCGATAACGGCCTTCAGTCTTGGCCTGCATGCCATATCCTCTTCGTTATCCGTAAGTGAGTGGCCAGCATAAGACTTAAACTTGTGAAATCAAATATGCGCAGAATTTTATTAGTGCGGCCGATATGTGAAACAATTGCACATTTAATGATACAAGCATATAATTTGCACCACATATACTACACATATAAAGGTTCAAATTTAGATATGAGGCCATCTCAGATTTTGTCTTTTACAAAAATGGCGGGCGTTCAAAATGGCGGCTATACTTATGTGTTTAATAGTACCATAACTTTTGAACGAAAAGTCCGATTTCAACCAAATTTGGTATATAGGTTTTCTTTTTGATTTACAAGAGGGATATGGTGAACCGGAAGAATCGGTTTACCAGAAGTTGTGTTTTTACTGGTTGTTTATGTAAAAATATGTTTTTTTTTTCAATTTTTTCCCTCTGTATATATTAATTTTTCAAAAAGATAATACCGCAGTTGAAAAGAGCGTAAAAATATTTTGTAGAAAATATTTTGAACTTTTTAGTTATGTTAATTATCATTTAATAAATGCATAACGTATCATCACAAGTACCTATGTGTGGCAAATTCGTGCAAACATTATAAGAATTATTGTGCATTTAATGGCAGAAGCATATAATTTGGACCACATATACTACACACATCAAGGTTCAAATTTAGATATAAGGCCATCTCAGATTTTACCTTTTACAAAAATGGCGGGCATGCAAAATGGCGACTATACATATGTGACTTATAGCACGATAACTTTTGAACAAAAAGTCCGATTTCAACCAAATTTGTTATATAGATTCTTATTTTGATGTGTTAGACCAAGGTCTTGAACCGGAAGAATCGATTTACCAGAAGTTGTGTTTTTCCTGATTTTTATTAAAAACATGTTGTTTTTTTACCAATTCTTTCACCCTGTATATATTAATTTTTTCAAAAAGTTAATACCGACGTTGAAAAGAGCGTAAAAATATTTTCTAGGAAATATTTTGAACTCTTTAGTTATATTAATTACCAATTAATAAATGCATAACGTATCTTAACATGTACCTATGAACCTATGTGCGGCGCATTCGTGCAAATAATATAAGAATTATTGTACATTTAATGGTAAAAGATTATAATTTGGACCACACACACTACACATACAAAGATTCAATTTTAGATATGAGGCCATCTCAGATTTCGTCTTTTACAAAAATGGCAGGCATTCAAAATGAATATACCGCACATAGGTACATGTGAAGATACGTTATGCATTTATTAAATGGTAATTAACATAACTAAAAAGTTCAAAATCTTTCCTAAAAAATATTTTTACACTATTTTCAATGGCGGTATTACCTTTTTGAAAAATTAATATATACAGGGTGAAAGAATTGAAAAAAACAACAACATATTTTTACATAAAAAACAGTAAAAACACAACTTCTGGTAAACCGATTCTTCCGGTTCAAGACCTCGATCTTATTCATCAAAAAAAGAAACTTGATACCAAATTTGGCTAAAATCGGACTTTTCGTTCAAAAGTTATCGTGCTATTAGTCACATATGTATAGCCGCCATTTTGAATGCTCGCCATTTTTGTAAAAGGCAAAATCTGAGATGGCCTCATATCTAAATTTGAACTTTTGTATGTGTAGTATATGTTGTCCAAATTATATGACTCTACCATTAAATGTACAATAATTCTTATAATATTTGCACGAATCTGCCACATATAGGTACATGTGAAGATACGTTATGCATTTATTAAATGGTAATTATAATTAACATAACTACAAAGTTCAAAATATTTCCTAAAACATATTCTTACGCTCTTTTCAATAGTGGTATTACCATTTTGAAAAATTAATATATACAGGGTGAAAAAATTGAAAATAAATTATTTACATAATATAAAATAGTTTTACATAAAAACCAGGAAAAACAAAACTTCTGGTAAAACGATTCTTCCAGTTTATGGCATCGATCTTGTAAATCACAAAACGAACCTACGTACCAAATTTGGTTGAAATCGGACTTTTCATTCAAAAGATATCGTGCTATTAGTCATATATGTATAGTCGCCCATTTTGAATGACCGCCATTTTTGTAAAAGGCAAAATCTGAGATGGCCTCATATCTAAATTTGAACCTTTATTTGTGCAGTATATGTGGACCAAATTATTACGCTTGTATCATTAAATGTGCAATTCTTATAATATATTGCACGAATCTGCCGCACTATATGAAGAATATGATGATTGGATTTCTAGTGCCCTTTCATTAGGTAAATTTTGTAAAATTTTGATTTTTGATATTCAATTACGCCCTCTAGCGGTGAACCTACAATTATGAAAATAATTTCCAGGCTTTTCCCGAGACAACTTTTGTTATAAATATTTTTTCCTCAACTTTTCCTTACTATAAACAGTTCCTGAAATATGGCCGAGAGCCATTCTTATTGGGACACCCGGTACACGACTTGTTGTATCGCAATGAAACTCTGGATTTATGTGAACAAAACATTGACGTTACATTGTGTCTGAAGGTTTTATTGGTGGCTCCGTCTAAGCGGCTATATGCAAAACTAAAAAGACAAACCTGATATTTTTAATTTTTCTTATTATAGCAACTAGTTTTTACTCAGTGATATGATTTAATTTTGATCTCTGATAGATCCACTTCTCTCTTTTATCGGAATGTCCTTTAGGAAGGCATTTTTTTAAGGTACATTTAAAGAACAAATCTCGAAAGACTAATTTTAAGACAGCTATTTTTATATATCACTTATTATACTGTGTACTCCGGATAACAATTGCATAGTATTATGTATCTTTTAGAGAAAATTTTAAATAATTCCGTCCAATATTGTACTTATTTTTGTCTACTATCAGTGTACACAAACTATTCCGAAGATACTATATATCAATTACATATTTATTAGTAAATATTCAAATGTCAATCAATAAAAAAGTTGACCAACTAATATTTTTATTTCCCAAAGTCAATAATAATGACCAAATAATATTCTGATAACACTTTGTAAATATATTATTCTTAATGTGGTTAATGAAGCCAAAATGTTTTTAATAGGCTCTGTGATATGAACAAAAATTTAGCCTATCTTCCTCAACGGAGCTACATATCTTGAAATGTCTGGACCTCCTGAAAAATGTTTTTCCAATCGCTTCGATTCTGGAATTATCTTCTTATATCTAGTAATTTTAAGTCTTGGAGAACAAAGTATGCGCCACTTAGGATACCCTCCACCATTTTCACTTTGACGTTACAAGCCACGCCCCTTTTCAAGATGACGGCTAATACGTCAGACATCATGTCAGCTGTCATATCAACTGCTCCAAGTGACGCGTATTCTGCTTTTCATATATATAATATGCCTGTTTTAACTGGTATATTCCTTCTTGTCATCGTGTATTTTATTTTTGTTCCATTAATGAGCCCAGTTTTTCTGAAAATCCTAGGTCAAGCGCCTACTATCTCATTTTGCGAATATCGATATCTTAGACATAAACAGTGAACTATACCAATCGTGACAGCTGACACTGAACTGTCAGCTGTCTCGCTCTTTGTATTCTTCGTTGGCAACATTTAATGGCACCAAATTCTAATCCTGCAACAATTTTAGGGCATTGTTTATGTATCGAAACTGTCAATTCATTCTTGTTTATATTTTATATTGAGTATATAATATGTGATCCGTCTTTATCGATCATAAACAACATCATTGATAGTAGATAAAAACGAATTAATGTGTATATTGTATTAAATTGTGATATTTGACCAGTTGTTCTCGTTCTGTATTTGTGTCGTACTAGAAAACAATAAAAAAATCGTATAATAACAAGTATTAAATTTACTATTAAGCATCGGTGAAGGTATTTTTATATTCATGTATTTTATATATAATTTTATGTATTTTTATGTTTTTTATTTTTTAATTAAATATTTTTGTTGTTTTATTTTGTTTTATTCCAAAAGAGTAGCTTAGTTTTCCTTTTGTTTTGTCATTTGTTTTTCATTTATCAAATCATCTTTCATTTGAAATGCTTCACTATCGATTATTCGAATAAAAGTACATTTTTGGACAGTTTCTTTGCTGATATTTTTTCAAAAATGTAGTTTTAACAAATATTTATCGTTATTCTCGATGTTTAAAGAGCAATAGAGATGATGGAAAGCCCGAAAGCTAATCTTCTTTTTTGGAATAAATATTGTATGAACTTTAAAAGTAAATAACGTCTTTCTATCATCTCTAAAAAAGATCGAGAACAACTAAGTCATGTATTTGTCCACCTCTACTTCGCAAGCCGTGTTATTATCAATCATATTAGGAGCGCCTAAAGATACAGTGCGGCTCCCTACTTTGCGCATGCGTCAAAATATTTACAACGTTGTCATGTTGTTTACACATTGACATCGCCGGGAAATTCAAAATTCAAGGAATCTTTTATTTTGACAAATGACATAATATTTTTGTAATGTAAATATAAAAATAACCTATAAAAATAAAATTCTATTTTGTTTTACCTGTACCTGTAAAAGGGTATTAAGAAAATATAAGATCATTGAAAAGAGTAAAACGTTGAATTTAATTATTTTGTCAGTTAAAGAACAACATACCCATCATACAATATGGAAGTGCTATTTTAGGTATAGAAGTTTTTAAATACTTTTGCATATTATGGGTATATAAAATGACACCATTGCAGAATCTTCAGTCAGACAGTAGTTGAAGTGTTGTATAATCAATGACAAATTGCCTCAAGAATTGTTATAGAAAGAATATTTGGTATTTTATGCAGAAAAGATTCCCCATATTAGTATGTGAAATGAGATGCAAGTTACCTTTTGTTTGAAGAATAATATCAGCTTGTATACTTTTACATAATATTGCAGTTGTTAATAGAGAAAACATTGAAATACTGGAAAAGGAGGATGCTGTTATTTAATCGAACAAGCTGTGGCAGTACCTACATTTTCAACCAGGAGCAAATCTAGTGTAACTAAATGTTGTGTGTGTTTGTTTTAAAAGATTATTCTCCATTTAACTCAAGCCTAAATGGTTCCCACATAACAATTTCATGTTCTTGGTAGATTCGATATTCAATATTCGATAAATAGACTATTGATTATGTATTTTAGAAAGGAACTACAACGTTAACGGGGTTTTATTGTTTCATATAGTCAATGGACTTTTAAATATGAAAAACCCGTGGAGTGCTACCATTTAAAGGGGTGAATTAATCCCTAGGCACAGGACGAATTAGGGTGAGTTCTATGCACTTTTGGTCCAAACACATCTGCAGGAAAATTGTTCCAGGTTAAATTTACTATCCAAACATCACATTTTAAAGTTAAAATTTTTTTTTTACAAAAATATATTCAAAAGAAAAGCAAGAAAAAAACTTCCATCCTTACTCTTTAAAATGACGTTTAGTAGAAGTATCTATGATTTATGATTTCCAAAATATGATTTTTCAAAGTTCGCCACTCACAGCGATTTTGGCCCATTTTCCATGTTACTTTTCAAACATTGTTCTGTAACTTTTTTCTATGTAGCTTTAGGTATATGCAATGTTACATTTAATAGGAAAAAAGGTCAATTACCTTTAAAAAGTTTTATACTTTTAATGATTTTTGATATATTTTACGATTATTTTTAAATTTCTCATTATAACTTTTTTTATTGTATATGTAGGTATATAATTGGTAGGTATATTATTGTCTAATAAAAAAGAAAGCTTATTTTATTTACTTTAAAATGGTGTATCATAAAAAATTCTGGGACTATTTTTAAACAAGATATTAAAATGTGACATATTTATACACATGCAATAGGTCCCACTAAGTTGGAACCCTATGGAAAACTTTTTTATTATTAACTTTATGAAAAAAAAATTATGATATAATATGCAATCATATTTTTCTAATTGAAAAAAATTTAAAATTTTTCTCAAATTACGGATACTCTTCGATATACACAATGTATATACTTAAACATACAAGAAAAAAAGTCATAATGAGAAATTTGAAAAAGCATAATAACTTGCTTAGAAAGAGCTGTATAAATAACCTTATACAATAGACTATTTTAAAGGTAATTAATTTCTCTTTCTACTATTGCATATACATAGAAATGCGCACGAAATAGTTACAGAACAATGTTTGCGAAATAATGGGGAAAATTGCCCAAAAATGCTGTGAGCGGCAAACTTAGAAAAATCCTATTTCGGAAACTATAAATCTTAGAGAATTTTACCAAACTTCATTTTAAAGAGGAAGGATGGAAGTTATTTTTTGCTAAAGCAATGCCTATACCTATATCCCCGTGGAAAATAGTTATGGGGCTAAAAACAAAATTGTTTTCTTTCGTGTTTTTTTCTTGCTTTTATTTTGAATATATTTTTGTAAAAAAAAATATTTTTGACTTTAAAATGTGATGTTTGGATAGTAAATTCAACCTGGAACAATTTTCCTGTAGATGTGTTTATATCAAAAGTGCATAGAACTCACCCTAATTCACCCTGTGACTAGGGACTAATTCACCCCTTTCTCAAAAACGCACCCATTTCAATGGTAGCACTCCATGGTTTTTTCTAATTTAGAGACAGATATGTGACAATAAAATCCCGTTAACGTTGTAGTTCCTTTTAGTTCTCTTATTTTGAACATAATCAATAGCCTAAAAGGTTTATTCCAAGAATAAACTTTTACGAATATTCTATGTAACTACATACATGAATGCGCTCTGTATATTTGGTCCGAGAATATTCTTCGAAGTATATGCAAAAAACATGAAATTTAGAATGTTTTTATAGTACATGCTATGCTTCTACTACACACATAAGTACTAAAAAGAATATATTCCGACGAATGTTGGTAGTGTATGCTTCGAACATGAAAGGAAAATCATTGTTATGTAGTATAATGTTGATAATTTTATTTTTATTGGACTGCAGTTTGTTAATAAATTTATAAATTAATAGGTATATTATATTGGTGACTGATTTGATTTTAAGTATTTTATTATTATTAGCAATTTATAAATACATGATATTGGTGTTTGATTTTGAGTATCCTTTAAAATTTATTTTAAATCTCATTCTGTTAAAAGGCCTTCCACAACTAGCAAAAATGTATGAACAAAGAAGTTATTTTAAAGGACAAAAATAATAATAGAAAAGTTAGCTTTATGGTGTTTTTTTTTATTAATTTTTTTGACAGTATGTTTAAATAAACAAATGCTGATGACACGAAAATGAAAGTGTAATACATACTTTTGGCTCAAAACTTTATAGATTATGGGACTTATGTCCCCGTTAAACCTCGGTTAGCTAATTGGGACAGAAAAGTACCTCTTTGGGCCTCTTGCGTTGTAATATCATGTATAAACATAATATCATCATCATTGGCTCCGCAACCCATGGTGGGTCTTGACCTGTTCCAGAATCAGCTTCCTATCCCTCACCTTGGTTTTCCAATTTCGCACTCCTAATCATAATAATAAGTATGATTGTGTTTATGTCTATGCTATGCATATATTTCTGTCCTGATTAAACCCGGTTAGCTAATGGCGGTTTAACCGGGACATAAATACCTGCCCTATATCTAAATAATAAAAGGATTAAAATTCCAAAAACCTTTGTTTTATTGTATTAACCTGTTCATATTGTTAATACCATACGTATATTATGTTATATCTGTTGAATTGAACTGTACTTTTGAATCCAGAATTTTAACAAATCCTAAACTTTTCCACAATTTCACAAGCATGATATTTGTGCATTCAAATTAATTGAAATTACATCTTATATATCTATACCTACTAAAAATATTTATTTCTACACAAAAATGTCTAAATTAATAATTATAAAGAATGTCTATGTGATTCTTGTAATTACTTAACAGTTTAAAATTATTTACAAATTATATAGCTTCAATAAATGTCCTCGTTTCATATTGATTTGGGTCAAACCATGCATAATCTGTATCTGAGAATAAACTTTTATTTAGGAGTCCTTTTTAATGAATAAAACAGGACATACATAACCAACTTAGATCCAAATATCCAAAATATAACAATATATCCAATAATCCGATCAAAGATGTGACTGACAGTGACAAATACAAAATACAATTGAAGTTAGACACGTTTCTTGTTTCTCAACGACAAATTTGTCCTTCAAACTATCTCGGAAACGGCAACGTTGGAGTTGAGGACACGCACGCGCAAATTAGGGAGCCGCACTGTATCTTTAGCCGCTCCTAATCATATTGATCATAGTAATCATATTGAAGATCCAAATATTTTCGATTTTTTTGGTGTAACACAATTGGTTTATTCTTTTACTGAGTCTAGTCCAAAAAGACACGCTGTTTTTGAAGAGTTTGTGAAGGTCACAAATAATAAGTTAAAAACTTTGAAATCTTTATCTGAAACATGTTGTGCTGTGGCAGTTGATGTGGTCAAAGATGAGCTGGAAGAAATTATAGAAGCGATTGAAGAGACAGTAGTTAATAACTGATGCAAAGGCTAGAGATAAAGATAAAGGGATACTACATCAAATAAAATATTTTGATTTTATGTGTGTTTGGAAATAATGCATCCAATTCTGCAAATGGTAGCAAAGTTAGCAAATTACTTCAATCATCAGCCGTAGATATTTGTGAAGATACAGAGTAAGTTTCAAACTTAGCACTTGCTTTGGAAGAATTAAGGATCGAACCATTTATATTTGGTGATGTTTATTTCAAAGTAAAAGGCACTTGTGATCAGCTTCAAATTGACATTCCTACTCAGAGAAAACGTGTAGTTTCTAGTACATTAGATAATAATCCGAACTTTTCAGTCATTAAATGATGAATTTGACCAAGAATAAAAAAAATATTTATTCGGTACGACTGGCGTACTAGCACAACCATCTTAATGTTTAAAAAGGGTGATAACACGGTGCCCGAAAACTACAGAGAAATAAACCTGCTTAGTACCGCTCTGAAATTGACCACAAAAGTCATAACCACCAAAATCACCAACGAAATAGATCGAGCAGATGAACAACAAATCTTTAGATCCGGACGATCCTGTAACGATGCAGTTTTTTTCGTCAGGCAAGTCATCCAAATCCAAAATATGTGCTTGATATGATCGTTCATGATGGGTATTCTTTCATTTTTTTCCGACTGTATAAAGTTTTGACATAAAAAAAAATGATAACACAGGTTTACAAAAAAAAAAATAAATTGTGGACTATTTGACGAAACCATATGACTAGGGGGTTTTTGGGGTCGCTGATCACGAATCCGGGGTCCGCTGATCTCTATCACATCAGGTAAAGGTCATTTCAAGGTCAAATCAAGATAAATAGACAATCGCTCTGAAAAAGTATATTAGGGGTTTTTGGGGTCGCTGATCACGAATCCGGGGCCCGCTGATCTCTCTCACGTCTAGCTCAAGGTCATTTCAAGGTCAAATCAAGATAAATCGACACAATCGCTCTGAAAAAGTAAATTAGTAGGTTTTTGGGGTCGCTGATCACAAAACTGGGGTCTGTTGAGCTATAACACGTCAGATAAAGGTCATTTAAAGGTCAAATCAGTTTTGTGATCAGTGACCCCAAAAAACCTCTAATATACATTTTCAGAGCAATTGTGTCCATTTATCTTGATTTGACCTTTAAGTGACCTTGAGCTGGACGTGAGAAAGGTCAGCGAACCGCGGATTCGTGATCAGCGACCCCAAAAAACCCCTAATATACTTTTTCAGAGCAATTGTCTAATTATCTTGATTTGACCTTGAAATGACCTTTACCTGACATGATAGAGATCAGCGGACCCCGGATTCATGATCAGCGACCCCAAAAACCGCCTAATGTATTTTTTCCGAGCGATTGTGTCGATTTATCTTGATTTGGCCTTGAAATGACCTTGAGCTAGACGTGAGAGAGGTCAGCGGACCCCAGATTCGTGATCAGCGACTCCAAAAACCCCCTGATATACATTTTCAGAGCGATTGTCTATTTATCTTGATTTGACCTTGAAATGACCTTAACCTGATGTGATAGAGATCAGCGGACACCGGATTCGTGATCAGCGACCCCAAAAACCCCCTAGTCATATGGTTTCGTCAAATAGTCCACAATTTATTTTTTTTTGTAAACCTGTGTAATTAGCCATTCGCCCATTTCACAATAAGAAAAAATAAAAAGTAGAAAGACCTTTTTGTCTTGATAAGACTACTATACTTAAAATATACTCTTAATATAAAGAAGTTGCATAACATTAAGTAAGGAAAATAAGCTATATGGTAACGGTATGTAAAATTCAATGAAAATGCTAATAATTACACAAAAATTTCTATATACATTATACATACCTACATATATAAATTCTTTTAAGAATCTAAAAAGGCAATGAACTATATTTAAATATGTTACTAACACATCAGCTGAATTCGATAGCAGCGAGGCAATGAACTTAAAAAACATTTTAATAGTTGGTTAACTTACTAAACAAAACAAGTAGAAAGGGCCATCTGGCAAACTCGGTTTTGCCTGCGAAATGCAAAGAAGGACGGTAGGTAAGCCCCAAGAAAATAGGCCATGCCGTGAACTCTTTAAGAAAAAGAAAAGTCTTTCTTTAATATCATTGAAACTTAGATTGGAAGATTAAATTGACTTGCCACAATGATGTGAGTTCGTACTAAGAAACTGTACTTTTACTGATTACACAGGTCCTATACACACAAGCTATGATCGGTCATATTACACGTATGCGCGCTAATGGTGATTATTAAATTCTTAATTGTATGTCAAAAAATGTGCAATAACTACGTCTTAAAACCCACCAAATTTCATTGGCCTATCTCAACCCGTTTTAGATCAATAAAATAAATCGTCAGTTTGTAAGAAAAAATTCAACATCCCGTATCTCGGAAACGAAACATTTGCGGATACACGTTTATAAAGCCAACTGTCATTATTTTTTCATGCAGAATTATCCCATAAAGTTTGTCGCACTTATTTAGAAACACCGTGTATTGATGAAGAACATGTCTAGTTGTTAAATTACCTAACTTTTTTATTATCCAACATAAACCAATGAATCAGAAAACAGAATGTTAAAAAAATCTGAGGCTATAGTCGGGATTTAATTCAGTATTTTATAAATGCTAGAATATTCCACAGGGTGATGCGAACTTTAAGAAAAAAACACAGTTTGATTGGTACACCCGGTATACAATGAAAATTTACCTTTTTAGCAATAATATTATTACAGTGGTATTGTTAAAGAATCAGGATATAACATGTTCAAAAAATCACTTAAATCGGCCAACAAGTTTAGGAAATATGAGGCATCAAAAATGACCAAATTTTTTAAGTGGGCCGATTTCTTTGCACGTATGTTTATGTTATATGATGGATAAGAAAACTCTTTTATTATCAGCTGCTTCCATTGCAACATTTCTTAAAAGAAAAGTTAACCTTAGAAAAGTTAAAAGTTAAAACTTTGTTTATTTACGTATTTTAATTCATAATATGGAAAATTGCTATTCTGAAAAGTTATTTAGAATTAATAATTATGTTTTAATGTGCAATCATAATATTCTAATCTAAATGTTATGAACTATAAAGGTACTTTACTCTTGATCGAAATTCATATTTTTTATATACCTCGTATAAAATTAATAAAATTTTATATATGATGGTTGCTTCATAAACCTTAGAACATGAAGAGCTTCTTATGAAGAATAACTTTTCTTCGTCAAATTAAAAATATGTAAAAGAGTTATAAATGAAAATGTTGTTGGTATCCATAATTTGATAAAAATCTTCAAATATTTTTTTCCATTAGAAGGATGTAATTGCACATATCAGACCATAATTTTTTATTCCAAACAATATTATTTCATATACTGTCGGTTCGCTAAACTCAACAACTGGCTAGTGATTTTAGTCAATAATTTTGCCAATTTGGCAAAAAAATAATTACCTACTAAATAATTAATAAGTACTAAATAATTAGTAATTTTGCCAATTTTGGCAAAATTCGAAAAAAACAAAAAATTACCTACTAAAATCACTAGCAAGTTGTGTCAAATTTAGCGAACCGACTATAATAACAATTTTCATTTCATAACAAATGGAACAGTCCATTTATCATTAAAGGGGAGGCCGTATACTCGTATAAACCTTTTTAAAGCTGTTAAAAAATTATTGCTTTTAAAATATACTCAAATTGTATTTTTGAACATCTTATTTATTTTATAATAATTAAATTCACTATCAAATGTCATTGATATTTTATTAATACTTAATTTAAAATTTAGTTTGACATTCACGAAGTGTCAAACTCAAATGTAAATAACTTATGCTTTGCTTAACAAATCGAGATTAAAAAACTAGCCTACTTACTAGCGACGATTTCAGCTGACGTTTAGTGTGTCGGCAGAAAATAAATGGATTGTGACGTCACATTTTAGACTTTGGGGTCGATTATCTCGAAGACGGTTAGAGGTATCGAAATGCCGTTTTCAGATTTGTATTCAGAAAAAAACTACATAGGAATCCATCGATAAATCTGATCTGAATATTGCAGGAGCGGCAACGCATTAACACACAGACTTTGCGAATTTATAAACGAAAAGTTTTCGTTGAAAATTGTAAATACTGGTTTCCATATATGAAAATATTGTTGGAAATTAAAAAAATATATATGGAAAGGGGGATAGGGCGCGATTTTCAGCATTAGAACCCATTCTAAAAAAGCTGGCAACGCCTATGCAACTCATCTTTTTCGAGGGGTTTTTACTGGAGATAATAGTATCACTCATGATCTTTAATGAGTGAGAGAGCCTGTAGAGAATTTTGAATGAAATTGAATACAAAGAAGATCAAAACGATGGTCATCAGCAAGCACCAAAACAGAAGGGTGAAGATCAATGTCGACGGAACAGATCTGGAAGCAGTAACAAGAATAACGAACCTTGGAAGTAATCTTGATGAAACTTAGGACCACTCGTACAGTTGTACACTTCTGGGACGGAAAAAGCACGTACAGTGTTTTACAAAATGCAAAAAGTTCTATGCAAACGCCAGCTCGGTATCTCATTGAGAACTAGAAGACTTAAGTGCTATGTTTTCTCCACCTTGCTCTGTGGTGTTGAAGCCTGGACAATAACAGAAGCAACACAAAAAAGAATCCAAGCATTCGAACTCTGGTGTTACCGTAAAATGCTCAGAATATCCTACATGGGCCATACGACAAATGCGAAAGTCTTGCGGAGGATGAACAAGGAAAGAGAGCTTATGATTATAATAAGAAAACGGAAAACACAATATTTTGGTCAGATCGTAAGAAGTCAAAAGTATGAACTGCTCCAACTTATATTCGAAGGTAAAATGAATAGCAAAAGGGGACCAGGAAAAAGACGCAACTCTTGGCTTAAAACCCTACGACAATGGATGAATATGACCTCCATAGAACTATTTAGGGCGGCTGCAAATAAGATTAAATGGACAAATGTAATGGCCAACGTCCTTAAGGATAAGGCACCGTAAAAAGAAAATGATCTTTAAAACACATAAATTTTACTTTTAAAATCAATATGTGGAATTTAGGGGACTGCAATTAGAACGAAAACATGCATTGTTTCCGAAAAATTCAAACAAGCTTATATTTTTCTAAAACTTTTTTTGTTAGTTTATATACATGTTAAAGTAAAAAGTTCTACTGGCAGATTTGGCCGCTAATTGTTACAATAACAATTTTTTTGTATAAATAATTTTAAAAATATCGTTCATTCATCATTTTACTTTGATCAAATATGTTTCTATTTTGTTTTTGATCATGCTGAATCCGAATATGGCATTGCAATTTGAAAATTCTTATACAGAAGCTCTTATACAGTGTGTCTGCGTAGCTAGGAACCACATGGAAAACTTTTTTATTATCAATTTTACGAAAAAAAGTTATTCTTAATTAAATGCTCTGAATAGTCAAAAATCTAAAACTCGACCATCAGATATCAAATTTTATCAATTTTATACGAGTTATGTCAAAAATATGAATTTCGTTAAAGAGTAAGTACATACCTTGATATTCCAGCGTATCAAAAAATTCCAGCGTATCAAAAAATGCTATTATGAAAAGTTGTTTGAAATTAGAAACTACATATGTCTAAATATACAATTACATTATTCTAATCGAAAAAAATTTTTTTCTCAAATTACGGATACTCATCATCATTTTATTACAATTATGATAACTATTTTATTATCACTTTTACGAAAAAGTTATTTTTCATAAAATGCTCTCCCTGGTCTAAAATCTAAGATACAACCATCAGACATCAAACTTTTAATTTTATGCGAGGCATGTAAAAAACATGAATTTTTCTTAAGTGCCTTTATTATTCACAATATTTTAATTAGAATCATGTAATTGAACACTAAAACAATTTTTTTTAATTCCAAACAAATTTTCTTAATAACAATTTTCGATATTGTGAAATGTAATGGTACTTTACTCTTGAGTGAAATTCATATTTTTTGACATACCTCGTATAACATTAATTAAATTTGATATCTGATGATTGCATCTTAGATTATATACGATACAGAGTATTTTATAAAGAATAACTTTTTTTCGTAAAACTGATAATAAAAAAGTTATCAATAGGTTCCAAGTTACGCAGACATACTGTATAAGAGCTAAAAAATTTTTTTTCTGAACATTTATTATTGTTGAAGCTTATTATTAAATGTATTTTAGGTAAGTTTTACAGAAAAACGTTTTGATCACTCTGTACAAACATTTTTTTTAGCTGGTAATTTTCGGTTTTTGTCTTACATTTTTGTTATCTTTCTTAATTTTCTTAAAAAGAAATAGGTTATTTCATTTCTAAAGTAAAATAATTTAAGAGTTTCTTAATAACTCAATCATTGGTCATGCCAGTTCTCCAACGGAACTCAGCATCAAGGAGGCATTATCCATATTTCTTTTGAAGCCACCCTTAAACACGCAACAAGACATGGCGTGTTTGAAATTATTGACTTAACCCAATGATTGTCAATGTCATTTTTACGTTTTCATTAATTATTGTTTGTTCCTTTAAAATTATTTTAAAGCATCCGCTCAAGAAACTTATTATTCTGACGATGATTAAAGTAATAATTGAAACGTCACCATGAATTTTAATTTAGTTATGGGTTTTATCTTTAAGTTTATTATTTTTATCAAGTTTAATGGTGTGTCCTTATCTACATAAAATATTTTAGTGCATTTTAGAGATTACATCCTAAGCTTTAAAAAAGCACTTATAAAACTGTAATAGATCTGTTCAAACTTGAGTAATACCGTCTTAAAGTGGTGGTAATTCTATAAAACTACGAAGATTTCAAAAATTACATTTTTTGAGACGTCATATCATTTGAATTAAATTTTTGAGATTTTTTTTGAATGAAACATCATTTAGTAAGATGCTTGAAAGGTAAGTTGTGCAAAACTGAGAGTTTTATAAGAAAAACTGTATTAGTTACACATTTTTAAATCATTTTTAAACAAAATTCATGTAAGGCTCACTTTTCGCCCACACCGTAGTTATGCCCATACATTATATTTCTTTCTATTATAACCATAAGATAGCTTAATTACTCTTCTTTCATGTTCAATTTGTAAAATTTCATTTGATCCATTAGTTAAAGAATTACATTAAAATAACTCAACCGTGCACTTCGCCGTACGCTAGTTTACAGTGCGCCAATGTTTGTGAGAAGAGTGACTTTAGCGTTATAATTAAAAAATTATAGAAGATACAGATTTAATTTTAGAAAATTCTTTATATAAGGTTTTTTTTATAAAATTTTCTGAATTTTTCAATGATTAAGTCAGTTATTTTCTAAAATTTATATTTTCTGAGTTATTTAAAAAACATCTAATTTCATACTTCATTTGTTTAATAAAAAATGAAGCACCCACTTCTCGAGTAGAACTTTTTGATATGTTGTTTATTAAACATTTCTTAATGAAATTACAAAAAGTTCTATCTTGTTTGATTTTTTCCGAAGTGAAAATCTATATGCACTCCCCTAATTTATTTATAAGGATATAATTAATTTGTTTTTTAATTAAGAGGTGATAACACCGATTTTGTTAATTATACTTTAAGTATCAAATATCTACTCACTATGAAGAATCGAAAACAAGTCCAATATCTAGTTTATTTTGGTTTATTAAAGAAAAGTATAAATGCCGAGGTATAATAACTATTCTAATGTCGATATGAGAGATATGATTGCTATTTATTGTCATCAATATTTTAACGGGCGTGCAGCAAAAAGAGAATATTTAAGAAGATACCCAAACAGGCTGCAACCTAGTCACCAAACCTTTAAACGTCTATTTCGGAATTTAGGCGAAAGTGGTTCATTTCGTCCTAAACGTGACAACTTAGGCCGACCTAAAATCATTACTGATCAAAAAGATGAAGTAAGTAATGGTTCGCGTTGACGCAGCTTTTCGGTTGAGTATCAAGCGTTTGTCGAAAAAATAAACACACGTAATATATTACTACACCCCCTCACCCTTGTGATATTTCGTGATTTTTTATGGAACCCTTCTGAGCCATACCATGATTAATGGACAGTCCCTAAGGCACGCGATGGCACTCTAAATATCAATTAAATCATAGTTTAACAATCTTCTATTTATTAATATTTTAGTTTCAGAGCAACAACCGATCCCCTTCGTTGGGAGGTCGGCCGGTATGGGTCGAAAAAGAAATGTCTTCGAGGGTCAAAATCCCGCACACGTTCGTCCTACACACGTACACCAGACCTACAGTATGTCAATATTGTAAAAAACTACTCAAAGGGTTGTTCAAACAAGGATTGCAATGCAAGGATTGTAATTACAACGCGCACAAGAAATGTCTTCAGAAAGTACCGAAAGATTGTACCGGAGAGCTTCCACGTGATGCTTCAGGTAAGAAACATTTTTTCCACTTAACTTTAGATACAGGGTGAGTCATAAGGAACTGTACATACTCCTACGTCATATAGAGGTCCCTATGGAGAATAACAACGTAGTTGTTACTGTCTTTCGGCCAGTAGCTGGTTTCTCTACCTTTTTCCACTAAATATTTCTTTTCGCGAATGCCTTAACAATATCTGCGTTCCATATTCTTGCTGATCTGCCTCTTCGTCGTTTTTTATCTGATGCAGCTTTCCATACCCTCTTTACAGTTCTACATTCACTCATTCTCGCCATATGGCCGAACCACGATAACTGTTTCGTTCCTAAGGTCATTCTTAAAAATATTTTCTCGAGCTTTGAAGAAGCTGCATTAAACATCGGTCTAAAAGTAAATAGTTCAGAGAAATAAGGAAAAAAAAATATCACAACCCCCTCCAGGCCGAAACCAAATTTTTTGAGTAGTATGGACATCTATAATAATAACCTACATGTTTCCTGCAGCCGATTTTGATGATATACCTACATAGTTATAAACAAATTAAAATCAAAAAACGGTAAATTTTCGTTTTTTTCGTCTATAACCAAAAAGTTAAGCATTTTAAACAAATTTGAGAGTAAGAAACTCATAAATCGTATAAAAAATTTCAATATGGCGTTCGTTGAATATGTCTATCCTTATTGGTTGCTTAGAAAATTGCAAAATAAATCATAAATTTTGAGTTTTATAAATATTCATAACTTATATAAAAATTAACTTAGAACGTTCTTATTACACGGAATTCTGAGACTTCTTTCTGGTGCTTAAAGCATACCCTAAATTTCAAAGCAATTGGTCAAATAGTTTAAAAGGTATTTAATTTGTTTATCCCAAATTAATTTTTTTGCAACGCTATAAGGCAGAAAATGATGAGGTTACAGTAATACTTTGGATAGTTTATGAAAGAAGAAGAGTTATACTATTAATTTAATTAACAAAAAATGACAAAAAATAATTCTAAATACTGCAAAATTATTTTGAAAAAACATGTGAATTAAACTTCGTCCCTAATTGTCCTAGGACAATTGTTTTTCATTCTAAATGTGTATAAAAATGCAGTCTTTCTAGATATGAACAAATAATTTTTCTACGGGTAACGGTTAAAAAGTTATTCTAATTGTTTATAAGTAAGCAAAAAATCGACATGTTTTTGCAAAATAATTTTATACTGTTTAAAATTGCTTTTTGTAATTTTTTTTAATTAAGTCAATAGTATAAAAATGTTCTTCTTCCATAAACTGTCAGAAGTCTTACTGTAACCTCATAATTTTCTGACTTATAGTGTTGCAAAAAAAATGAATTTGAGATAAACAAATTAAATAACTTCTAAACTATTTGACCAATTGCTTTGAAATTTAAAATATCATTTAAGCACCAGAAGTCTCAGCAATTCGTATAATAAGAAGGTTATAAGTTAACTTTTCCATAAGTTATGAATATTTATAAAAACTCAAAATTTATTATTTATTTTGCAATTTTCTAAGCAACCAATAACGATAGACATATTCAGCGAACGCCATATTGAAGTTTTTTTAGACGATTTATGAGTTTCTTACTCTCAAATTTGGTTATAGACGAAAAAAGCGAAAATTTACCGTTTTTTTATCTTCATTTGTTTATAACTATGTATATCATCAAAATCGGCTGCAGGAAACATATAGGTTATTAATATAGATGTCCATACTACTCAAAAAATTTAGTTTCGGCCTGGAGGGGGATGTGTCACGAGAAAAATCTTATTTCTCTGAACTAAAATGAAGACAAAACAAAATACATGGTCGTCTCAAAACAAGAACGACGACGAATAAGGCAAACCATTACTATGAACGATCATAACGTCGAAGTAGTTAAAGAATTTAAATATCTAGGAGTGAATAAGATCGGCTCAGCTCAACTTCTATCGCCGATAGTAGAACACCAAATTAAAGATGAAAGAACTTTATTTTAAAACGACACTTATAGCCCGGGAGTAATATAAAAATAATAATCTACTTGCTCTTACTACTTTATTTTAAAACGACACTTATAGCCCGGGAGTAATATAAAAATAATAATCTACTTGCTCTTACTGTCTTACACTGATTGGATGAGTGATAACAAAGATAATAATTTGAAGTCACATCTTGACTGTTTGAAGTTGAATGAATATTAATGAAGAATGAATGAATATTAATGATAGTAATGATGAGACTACATGTTGTTTCTATGAGGTGATTCAAATGAATGAATATTAATTATTAATGTAGGTATGCTTTTCTAGTAGCAGTATTTTTCTGGGTTAGGTCCACACGCGTTATTTACAAAATATCTCATTACCAAATATTAGAGAACAAAGAGTTTATATTAACTCATCAAACTTTATGTGCAATTGTCCAAATTATTGTTTATGATTCGCAATAATTAACTAAATTAGCAGGCCATCTTTAGTATGATATACAGAGTGATAAAAACTATTGTTTAATATCGGATATGAAAATTGAATATTTGAGATTAAACAAGGAGCAACAATCACAAATGACAACAAAATAGAGCGAGAAGTTAAAACGCGAATAATGACAGGAAACAGATCTTTCTTTGCAATGCAACATCTAATGAAGTCAAAACTTCTTGCACGAGATGCAAAAATCCAGATATATAAGACCATAATACGACCAGCAGTCGCGTACGGAAGCGAAACATGGACGCTAACAAAAAGAGAAGTAAATAAATTGCTGGTGTGGGAATGTAAAATCCTTCGAATGATATATATGGCCCTTGCAGAGACAGCGTGACAAACGAATGGAGGTGCGAATACAATAACGAGTTAGAGTCTATTCTTCTTCTTCTTCTTCTTCTTCTTTCTCGAAACTCCTTATGCCCCTCAGGGGCGTCGGAGGAGAGTCTATTCGGAAAGTATAATCTAGTGAGATATATAATATAGGCCAATGACTCAGATGGGCAGGGCATGTGATACGCAGTAACAACAATCACCTTATAAACAATGTGTTCTGGGAAAGGCCAGATGGAAGAAGGTCTGTAGGACGGCCTAGAAAAACGTGGAAAGATGCGGTCAAAGAAGATCTGGAGAAAATGGGAGTGAGACAATGGGAATTAGTGGCACAGGGCCGACAAACAAGGAAGGCAATGATGATGATGATGATGTTACACTAGTAGGTACCACCTAATCAACTGATTTATTCAAACTAGAAAAAAATCAGGGTCGGTTTCAAAAAATCAGTTTATTTTGTTCAAAGAAAAATTTCACCCTATCTATACGGTTTTTGCAAAATCTAATAACAATTTTACAAATTAGACAAATAGGCAATTACAATGGCATATTTATTTTTCCAGTGATACTTTATCTAATCTTGTTCTTACTGTATTTTAGGCAATTTCGAACACTCCAGTAGTTGTGCTAGTATCGATAGTCACTTTAATTCTGCCTTAGATGAGGATTCGGAGACTACAAAAGAGTCTTCTGTGTCTTTAAATAACGATAATGATAGCAACAAATATATTGAAGTGATACCGGTACACGATGATGACGACAACGACCTAACGCCATCCAGGTAGGTAATCAATCCATTAAAAAATCATTTTCTCTTATACATTTTTCATATATCACACATTCACTTGAATATGTAGAGATTAAAGTCAGTATTCACTGACTCAGGTCCACACAGTCTGTGACCGATGCATTTCTGTTGTTAAGGGCATCTGGACAGATATATAAATGTCAAAAAAACCAAATATATGTGTTGTATTAGCTGAAGCAACCAGACAGCTAGAAGAACAATAATTGACGCCTTAGAACTTGAAGGTGTGGACACATATACCTATATACTACATATACTAACACTGCGTTTCAAACGTTAGAATCAGTATGGTTTTATATTGCAAGCGGATTAGCCAGTCTGTGAATTATCATAAAAAAATCCTCCTTTAGTATTCCACAGCAGTTAACAGCGATAATTCTCTAAAAGTACCTGCCTAATACTACTTTTCACGACAACTGCCTGAAGGGTGGCAACGTTGTCAGGAAAATTCTCATTTATTTTGTATTGGCCCCATCCTTCGTACAGTGAATCGCATGTCTGAAATACGCTGTAGGCTTGCTGTTGACTAAAGAGCACAACGTCATTGAAGAAATTAAAAGAAGAATAGTGCTTGCCAATAAATGTTACTATATAGCTTGAGAAGACGGATGACCTGAAACCAGAGACATGTTAACAATAGACCAGGCTAGTTATATGCCACTCAATGCATCGGGGTGTAACGCCAATATCAAGTACGGTGGTCTAGCTATCTTTGTCTGTCATGCGAGTGTGAACGTATCTACCAAGAGGTGGGAGTAATGGAACGACACAAACACAGAGGCTGCGGCCATCATATGCTAGAGAAATAAAGCTAAGCGCCGGTAGAGAGAGAGAGAGGGATAGATAGATAGACCACCGACCCGAACTGCTCCGCGTTACGCTATTTTTCGGACCTGACCAGCGCCTAATCTACTTGTTATTATATCTATGCCTGAAACACTAATATGACCAGTGCTAAAACATGGAGCAGGAACGTGGTCACTGATATAGAGGGATCAAGAACTGCTTAAACGTTTCGAGCGAAAAATCCTAAGAAGAATACTTCTTCTTCCTCTTTATAAGCAAATCTGCTTGTTCATTGGCGGATTGATTCTTCTAAGGCTGTTACTCCATCTCTTGCGCGGTCGGCCGATACTTCTACCGAATGGTGATTTATCTCTTGCTATTTTGACCACACGTTCTGCCACCCATTCTGCTTATGTGGTTATTTCATTCTTTTTTCTATTTAGTGTCCATTCGTTTATACACTGTACATTATCTTCTAATGTCCACTCCCCTTTCGATCTCTTAGCATATTTCGTGTAATTCTTCTCAGTACTCTCATCTCTGCCGTTTCTAGTAGTCTTTGTGTTGTGGCTGTATCGGGTCTTGTTTCTGATGCATATGTCATTATTGGTCGTTCACTGGTTTTATAAATTCTTGATTTCATCTCAGTGTTAATATGTCGGTTTCGCCATATAGTGTTATTAAAGGCGGGTTCTCACTTGTCAGTTTCGCTGACGGAGTTTGACTGATTCATTAATAATGAAAAATAAAAAGCCACGTTTGCATTCACACGTTTCATGTTTTGCTATATTCAGTACGCAGTTAGTGCAAACATTGTGGTAAATCGTGGTAATATAAAATGGTTAAAAATATTGAGATTAGCTGTTCGCGAATTATGTTTACAATAATTAGTAAATGCATTACAGAATATTCTAGTGAATAAAAAGAAAAGAAAACGTTGTAGATGGTGGGTCAGGTCCTGGATATTTCGCAGAAATATATGGGGTGCTAATAAAACTATAATGAAAGAATTAGCTTTGCAGGATTGATTCATTTACAAACCACTTAAGAACGAAGACAAATTTCAAGAGATTCTGTAATTGTTCCAAAATTGCTCTCAAAACTTGCCACACTGAACAAATTACGAAAATTTATGTTCTTACGCTTCACAGTTTCTATTCATTATGCGATCATGATCACTGTTTTTCACTTTAACTGAAAGTATGAATCTACTGATCATTTAAAATGAAAATGTGTTCTCATGTTCATTATTTGTTCAGTATCACTGAATCAGTTAGACTGCGTCAGCGAAACTGACAAGTGAGAACCCGCCTTAAGACATCCTGCCAGCCTATTTGCTTTTTGTACTTGATTTCTCACTTCTTTGTCCAGGTATCCGTAACCGGACAATGTAATTCCAAGGTATTTTATTTCAATTACTACTTGTTCAAGTTCAATACTGATACCATCAATCTCTATTTTACATCTGATTGGTTCTTACCGATTACTATTGTTTTAAAACTTTAAAAAGGGGGTAAACCCTGTAGGCGGCTGTATACCTTCAATATAACAACGTGGAATGAAGTAAACACTTCTGTTGTATGTAGGCATATGAATTTATTAAAAAATACTTAAAATTTATCCACTAAGGAGTGGATAAATTGTGGGAAAAACGTTTTGTACTTCCACTCCTTAGTGGATAAATTTTAAGGATTTTTTAATAAATTCTACATACAACAGAAGTGTTTACTTCATTCCACGTTGTACTATTGTTTTAGTTTTCAGAGATAAAATTGTCATATGAATTCTTTTGCTTTTATGTTAAATCTGTGGACTAATCTTTGCAGATTATCTTCATCTTATCAACTATTTTAAATGGGAAATAAGCCACAATTTTACTAAAAAAAAATGATTTTATTAACGTTTTTTATTATTTTGAGAGTAAACTAAATGTAAGACCTAATATTTACGATGTCGGGATAGTATCACCAGGTTTTTTCCTGGTTTTCCCTCGTGATTTACTATGGAATCTTTAACACGAGAATTTTACTGTCACCGTTGCATATGGTTGTCTTTTTGAAGACAGAACACATGCTATGCTTTTTTGTGACGGATATTCATGAGTTGGGATTGATTTCATGTAATCGAATGAACTATCTTTTAGTAAAGTCGTCCCAGGAACGCAACTCATAAATATTGGCAATATAATTTTAAAGTCTTCTACTTTAAAATGTATAATACATATCTGAATTGCGGATATAAATGAGTCAAATTAAATAAATTATTAGAAGAATTTTTACTAAGCAACAACATTTTTGTTTGATTTTTTAATATTTGGTATTTTGACAACGGCATCCGATTTGGACGTCGAAACGTTAATAAAATCATTTTTTAGTAAAATTGTGGCTTATTTCTCATTTAAAATAGTTGATTAGAAAAATGCCACAAGGAAATAGCTTCAGAACAATATCTTCATCTTGGACTATCAATATTGCGTCGTCTGCGTAAGAAGAATACATAAATGGAGGAATAAAATAGTCTTGTGGCGCAGGCGTTGCAACTTTAAATTGTATGGAAGTTTTTAGGGACCTGACGTTGTAAAATTCAGTAAAGTAGCAAGAGAGCCGACGGGGCAACAAGTCAGAGAAAGACTAAGACTTGGGTATCACGACAATCTAGTGGACGATTTAAAGTTAAAATCTATTGGAGTTAGAGCATGGAGAAGAGTTGTCAGACACAGGGATGACTGGACGATCGTTCTAAAGAAGGCTTTGACTCATAACGAGCTGTGATGCCACTGATGATGATCCACTGACTTATTTTTAATTTTCTATGAACAGTGTACACATCAAAAGCAACTTTTGTACACATCAAAAGCAACTTTTGGTGTTTGTAATAATTATAATGATCTATAAAAAGTTAAGTCTACTATTTTTGATTTATTTTTGTTGTAGTTCTTCTTCTTCTCCAAGTGCCAACATTCCTTTACAACGAATAGTTCAATCAGTAAAACACACCAAACGAAGAGGTTCCAAAGTGATCAAAGAGGGATGGTTAGTGCACTTTACGAATAAAGACAAAACGGTAAGAATGTTTATTTAAATATTTATTTACCTTCTATATTACCAGCACTTAAGGGGGTAGGCGCAAAATCTTAGTCCAATGCTATTTAAATGCATTCATTTTTTTCGAATCCTGAAAAAACTAATAAATGTTTTTGAAAAATTTAAACGCAGAATGAAAGATTACACTATACCGAGGGCCGAAAGTCCCTTCGAATAAACACAAAGTTCAACAAAAGTCACACTATTCTCTTTTTTTTTTCACCCCTGTAACTTATTAAAATAAACTTTATAGAAGTTTCAGGGAATTTTGACCCTCGGTAATAATATAATCTTTCATTCTGCGTTTAAATTTTTCAAAAATACTTAAAAGTTCTCTCAGGAATCGAAAAGAATGAACGCATTTTATGAATGAATAAATAGCATTGGACCAAGATTTTGCGCCTATTCCCTAAATTATATATAAGCTAAGTGTCTTCGTTTATACATAAAAATTTAAGTTAAAGAGATTTAAAAACCTGTTTAAGGCGTAAGGTGCTGCCATACCCAGTGAAAAGATATTTCCGTATATTCTTCATAATCACTCCCACTCTCAATAAAATTCTCACAGCTCATAGGGAAAAAATTTTACAGCTTATAGCCCAAAAAATTTGCTTGTATGAAAATAAATATGTAATACAAACTTTTGAAAAAAAAAATTATTTTGACTTTCAGAAAATTTTTTCCAGAATTATTAAGTATAGATTCGGCTCCCTATAGCCAGTGTCTAATAGGGGTATTCCCATCTTGGCTCATTATAATCCTTTAGTCCTTTATGATTATGATACACCAGGTACATTTAAAAAACCCCCCAGGTCGGCTCGAAGATTAACAGGTGTGAAAATTCTTATAGACAATGCATTATGAACATTTATCAATATTGCATTAACGAATCCAAACTGAGAGGACTGGAAATAAATGAAAATAAAACAAAATACATGAATGTAAGTAAAAAAAAAGAAGACGCAACTGACAGAAATGACAATAGATGCACACAGCTTCGAAGAGGTTGAAACGTTCAAGTATTTGGGTGTATAGTCAACAGAAGAAATGAAAGTGTAGATATGAAAAGAAGAATTCAAGCAGGAAACAAAGCATTCTACAGAAATAAAAAAATTTTCAAAGATAAGAAGATAAGCCGAAATACAAAAATGAAAATCTACAAAACGACAATAAGACCAATAGTGCTAAATGCTTCGGAAACATTCACATTAAGAGCAAGAGAAGAAGAGTAGCTGAAAGTTTTTGAGAGAAAAATTATGAGAAAAATTCTGGGACCAAAGAGGGAAAACGAAGAGGATGCAAGGCAATGGATGAACCACGAAATACAAGAATGGATGGGTCAAGAGAACATAGTCAGAGCAATAAAAGCACAGAGAATTAGATGGTATGGACACATAATGAGAAGAGAGAAGAACATTCCGTTAAGAGTTATAACCGAATGGATACCACCAGGTACAAGAACCAGAGGCAGGCCTAAACTCAGATGGAGACAACAAGTGGAAGAAGACTTAAGAAGTAGAAAGGAAAATCAAAGAGAGATAAGAATGGAGAAAGGTAGTGGAAACCGCGAAGTCACACCAGCAACTGTAGAACCAAACTCAGAATGGGATGATCCCCCACAAAAAGGATCTTCAAGTGATATTCCGTTAGTAGAAGTTTTATATTTTTTATCCTATCTAAAAAATATTAATAATTAATATCCCATGAGCCGAGCTGGTATATTTTATATCGGGCAGTTTTAATCTTTGCGCCGACTTAGGACATTTTTAAAAGACCTACCTGTTTCTTGGGCCGAGATAGGCACTGCCCCCCACAAAATAATAAACAATCAGAAGCTGACTCAGATAATTTATGAATAGGGGAAAGGCATTATATTAGACGGGCAGTGCCTATCTCGGCACAAGAAACAGGTAGGTCTTTCCCCTATTCATAAATTATCTGAGTCAGCTTCTGACTGTTTATTATTTTGTGGTATGAGTCAAGGTAGAAATATGCCGGAAAATGTAATTAAGATAGAGGACACTACGTGAGCTTAGCGATAAAAAAATTGGCAATAGTGATATGCCATACATCTATTTAATAGATTGATATCTATTGTAAATCATTGATTTTGAAATACGTTAGTGTTATTTATCATTTGATACATTTTGTTATACAACTTCTACATTTTAGGTGAGACGTCACTTCTGGAGGCTAGACACAAAGTCCATAGTTCTTTTTCAAAGCGAACAAAGTTCCAAGTATTACAAGGAGATTCCCTTATCAGAAATCTTAACTATCGACACAGCGCGCATCAAACAAGGAGGTATACAATCACAAACCCATACATAACAGTTATACGTATAAAATTTGTTCTATTGTAGAGTACATGCATTGTTTCGAGATCAGAACGGCCAATATAGATTATTTTGTCGGACAAGACCCTTTGTTTAATCTCCAAGACGGGAATCTGGTCAATTTGCCCCCTCCAGATAGTGGTGTTGGTGCTTATCTTGCCAAAAGTTGGGAAAGTTCGATTCGGCAAGCCATTGTGCCTGTGCAAGCTAATCAAAGTAAGTATTACTCGTTCCTATAGTGTTACAGATCCTAAAACCGCAAACAGAAAAATGACAAAAATAGCAAAGATTGGTGTAAATAGTGCATCTACAATGCTACAGCTACAATTTATGGTGGATATTATTGATGTGTTCTAAAAATACCTTTAGTTTTTCTTCTCCATATGTCCAGATGATAAAAGTGTCATCTACGTACCTAAGCCAATTTTCTGGTAATGTTTTAATTTGTAAATGAACTGAATTTTCTGAACAAGAATAAACAATAATGATTTTTTAAAACGTTTGTAGAACACGAAGAGACTTCTGCCAGTGAAGAACAAATCACTGATATGAGTCAGTTGTACCAAATCTATCCAGACGAAGTTCTTGGTTCGGGTCAATTTGGAATAGTCTATGGAGGAGCCCATCGAAGAACAACTAGAGCAGTAGCTATTAAAGTAAGTATAGCTTTATTTTTCATTAAAGTTCTTAAGAGCCTACAGTAGCGCATCATCAAAACGGAAAACGCGATCCAAGATTACGGCTTTAATTTTAAATATTTTGTCGAAATATTTGGCACATATATTCGTAATATAGTAAAGAATGGCCGTACCGAGCCCAATTTGAAAAATATGTTAGTATGTGGAAATTACTCTATAACTAAATACAGTATTAAAAACGAGCCTGTACCGCCATTAAGAAAAACAAAAAATACACTTTCTTCAAATAAACTTTTTTATCCCGTACCTAGATTTTGTGTCACATTGGAACTACTAAAATTTTTTATCCCTAACAAGAAATCAAACATATTATAACTAAATAACTGATTAGGCAACATAGAGAAACAGTCACTGTCATTTTGACAAACCTGCGTCAGATTTCTAAGTAATAGCACGATTCTCTTACCTGTTCTGTTATCTGTATCGATATCTGTTCAGTGGAGTAGGAATCCGTTAGTTTTGATCCATAGGGAAGTAGTGTTTATTTTATAATTAATTCATTATATTTTTGTGTAATAGAACTAAGTTGTTAAACTATTTGAAAAAATAGATTATTGTTAATAGTGAGTTTTGCTTATTAGTCTGGGCTGATTATCGGAAAATAGGCCATTTTTGGGAAAAGTTATTTACTAGCAATTTTATTGCTGGTATCGAAACTTATGATTATATATATTAATAATATAGGTATGCAAAGTCCGCAGATAGTGTGCTACTTTTTTTATTAAAATGGCGCCCCCAAATCGTGTTTTTTTCAATTTTTGCTCCATAACTCCAAACATTTTAACTTTACACCAAAAACACCCTAATAAAAATTCACCGAAATTAAATTCTGCATAAAGACATGTTTTTCCCGATCTGCTCCGATGAAGATTTTCCTCGGAAAATGCGGGTTTTCCCAACAAAATCTTTAAATTTCAACTAAAGTTTTAGATAAGTAATTATCTACCAATAATTAAATAGCTCAGTGACATAAAAGCTTTCTTGGTTTAGATTATAGTTCCAGAAGCCGGTGAAAATTAAACGAATATTTTAGCAACAATTCAATTGTTAATTAATAATTTACGGTCGCAATAATAAAAATAATTATGATACACTGATCAAACTTTGAAATCTTATAAAGATGAGATCCCTATTTAATATTTTGTCGACAAAATATAAATTTTGAATTTTTTTGAATAATCTTTAAATGTTTCAAAAAAATAGTTATAAACAAATTAAAGTTCCTCAGAAAGTTTTTATTATATTCTAATTTTAAAAAATAAATAAAATGCGTATTCCAAATATCTTGAAAATGAATGCTTTAAAACTTTTTTGCAACCATTTGCAAAAAAGTTATGAAACAGCCAAGTAAACATACGATTACTACGTTGTGTATATATTTTTTTAATTCTTTCAAGGCGTAAAAGTGAGTATAAAGTACAAGCTAATTACTTACAAAAAATATCGATTATTAGTTTAATGGTTATATTTTCATTAAAGATTATAAATATATTTTTTTGTAATTTACACGCGCGAAAGTAGACTAATACAGTACAGTAGCTAAAATTTTCACTCGAAGCGACGACCGCCGCGCGACGTACAGTAGTTAATAAATAAAATTATGTATTATAACCCGTCCACATACACAACTCGCGCGAGTTTAAAGCGTGTCAGTCGCTTTGAGTGAACATTTTAGCTCCGGCTCTGTATCAAGCCTACTTTCGCGCTAAAAATTACAAAAAAAAACATTTTTAATCTTTGATTAAAATATAACCATTGAAGTAATGTTTGATATGTTTTGAGAGTAATTAGTTTGTACCATGAACTCACTTTTAAGCTTTGAAAAAATTAAAACAAATTATAAACAACGGAGTAATCGTATGTTTATTTTGCTATTTCATAACTTTTTTGCAAATGGTTGGAAAAAAATTTTAAAGCATTCATTTTCGAGACCTTTGAAATACGCATTTTAAGTATTTTTTAAAATTATAATATAATAAACAATTTCTGAGAAATGTAAATTTTTTTATAACTATTTTGTTAAGCATTTATTATAGATTATGCAAAAAATGAAAAATTTATATTTTGTCGACAAAATATTAAATAGGCATCACATCTTTATAATCTTTCTGTTTGATCAATGTCTCATGATTATTTTGGTTATTATTGCGATCGTAAATTGTTAATTAACAATTGAATTGTTGCTAAAATATTCGTTTAATTTTCACCGGCTTCTGGAATTACAATCTATACCAAGAAAGCTTTGATGTCACTAAGTTATTTAATTATTGATTGATAATTACTTACCTAAAACTTGATTTGAAAATTAGAGATTTTGTTGGAAAAACCCGCATTTTGCGAGGAAAATTTTCGTCGGAGCAAATCGGGAAAAGCATATCTCTATGCAGAATTTAATTGCGGTGAATTTTTATTTGGGTGTTTTTGTTGTAAAGTTAAAATCTTCGGAGTTATAGAGCAATAATTGAAAAAAATACGATTTGTCGGCGCCATTTTGTTTATAAAAAAAGTAGCACTATCTGCGGATTTTGCATACCTATATTATTAATATTTATAATTATTATCTTATAATTCGATTCCAGCAACAAAATTTCTAGTAAATAACTTTTTCCATGAATTTTGCTAATTAGCCTAGAGATATAGGTAAAGTATATTTACTTGAAAATATTTCGAATTCTAATACGAGTATATAAAGTTTTAGGAGGATTTTTTATTCTAAAAATATTATCAATAGTTTAAAAAAACGAGAAAGTTCATTTAAAGTTCTATATTAAAAAAAGGGTTGAAACTAGTTGGAGTGCTTTTGGCGCTGTATGAACTAAATAAAATAAGACGGCTCTTGTTTCGCTTCACATCTAAATGACTATTTATTATTATTTTATTATTATTTTGTGCAAATACTTATGTTAACATAAAATTTTCACCCATTTTGGTTTATTTTTACAAATAATTATTTACTATATAATAAAATTGTTTTCTATTACTTCCATTTAGAGCGCCTATGAGTATATCAAAATATTGATCTTAGATAATGTCAAATATTGCCACTGTTGCCAAAGTTTCGCAGAACTTTCGAAAAAGGGTATGATACTATCTCCCGAAGTTATATTGATGACGCGCTACTGTAGGCTCTTAAAATACAAATTTGTATTCGTATGTTTCCATCGGTCAGTCCCGAGCCTAACTAGTAAAACAACATTTTTTACAAAAATTATTCTTTATTTATTAAAATAATCTAAGTTAGCGGCAACACAATTATTTTAACGCTTTTCTCATTTCGATACTGCTCTTGTAAAACGGTTTATCTTTTGACTGCAAAATAGACTTCAGTTCCTGTGATTACTTCCTTATCGGAGCTATATCTCTTGCCATGGAGCATTTATTTTTAAATTCATATTTATTATATTTGAACTGCAGAATATCTACAAGCATATGTTTGGTGGAAAAGATATTACCGCAATAATTAAACGAAACCTCCTGCAGTAGGCAGGACATGTAGCCCGGGCCCCTGAATCGAAAATGATAAAAAAGATTTCTAATGAAAAAAACAGCACAACCGGGAATGACAAGACGGGGCAGACCAAAGCTGAGGTGGATAGACGGGGTAACACAAGATGCCGAGAACAGAATGGCGTAGAAAGCTTGAGAAGGTGAAGCCCTCTAAGAGCTGTAGCACCAAGATGATGATGATGATGTTTATTATATTTTCATTTTTTTAGATCGTAAAAAAAGTGGTAATCACTGGGAACCAGATCTGGACTATCCGGTGGGTGCAAAAGCGATTCAAAGCTTAATTGATGCATTTTGTCATCGTTTTCATCGACTTGTACCTTGTTTTGGTGAAACAACAATTTTTGTTTAAAGGTAAAAGCTTAAGAAACACTATGTGGTACAAATATAAACAACTACAATGTTTGTCTCCCAGCGGTGTATAAACGTCAAAGTCTTAGAATGCCCTATGCTTTTGAAGGTTAGGACTACCGAAATGTCAAATGCAAATTTCATTAGAGTCGCCATCTCATGGTTAGCCCCAGGACTTATTGACCGATGCATTATTGTATTCTTGTATATGTATTCGTAATTTTATGTACCTGTTATAATTTATTTATAGGTTATCGACAAATTAAGGTTCCCGACTAAACAGGAAGCCCAATTAAAGAACGAAGTCGCAATTCTACAGAATTTGTCCCATCCTGGCGTTGTTAATTTGGAGCGAATGTTCGAAACCCCAGAGAGAATTTTCGTGGTGATGGAGAAACTCAAAGGTGATATGTTAGAGATGATTTTATCCCATGACAAAGGTAGACTGACTGAGAGGGTCACTAAATTTATTATAACACAAGTAAGTAGGCTTAAGATTTTTAAAAGAAATATTAGTGGGAAACGTATTGTCTCTTTGAACAACAAAATGCTCAGATATATCAGCGTTTTAGTTTTTTTGCATAAAAGAAATTGTACAAAGTTTGGTACATTAAGGTTACTATAGGACAAGTCAAACAATAAGGAATGCACGTAATTTTCCCCTTGTTGCCATATTCTAAATTTAAGAAAATATATAGGGAATAATCAGATTTTTTTTGACATGCCATTCCTATTACGGCGAGCATTTCATTGGCTAGAATGAGTGACGAGTTTATATGACGTCATTATTATATTTGTAATATAGTACATATTATAATGTTATGATTGTAAATGGTAACTGACGTCTGTCATAATATTGGAGGTTAAATATAATGTCAAAGTATTGTTTTCAAATTATATTTTATTTATTTAGTGTATATTTTAATGACAGTTTATTTTTTAACCAACTTCACTTTCCCTTCCCTATCCTTGATTGGTCGATTAGGTTTTTAATAATCTTGTTGTATGGTAGGTTTAGTTATTCGTTAATTTTAAGAAATGTTGGCTAAAAGGCAACAGCTCCCAAAGGCCATAAAAGAAGAAGCAAAAAAATAAGCAAACAAAAATCTTACATAACCTTCTATAGGACAATGTTAGTTTGACACTTATAGACCATTCCAAGGTGACGTCATATTTGACAGCGACTGGAGTGCAAAGATCTTGTAAGGGAGCGTTCAAGTATTACGTAACGCACTCTTATGGGAGTTTAACTATTGCTTAACGAAATTTTTGAAGATTTTTGACCCCCTCCCCCCCACCTGCGTTACGTAATACTTGAACGGTCCCTAAACAAAGTAGAAAACCATTGTTTAATTTAAGAATATGATTAAAATACCAGCGTTTTGTTCAGTTGTAAAGTGTTTCAGTAAAAGTAAAAGAGATAAAGTGAGTTTTTTTTATAATACCAGCCGCATTTAACGACCGAGATGTTTTAAATCACTATAATCACAATGCGCTGTAAACAGAACGACGATATGGGTCAAGAAAACTGATTTTCTGATTATACCGGGTTTTTGCATCCCCTATGAGGGTGTCCTATATCTAATATTTGAAATTTTTGTAGTTAAAACCATGATACTATAAATAAAGAGATAGTATTTTCCCGTAGCTCAAATACGTCCGAGTTCGCGCATTGATTACGTAACTGGAGACCGGAAGTTGAATTTGAATTCTTGTTAAAGTTAAATGGGATTTGTATGCATTATGTGATGAAATTATTCAATTAGCAAAATAACATTAAACTTCAATGTATTCGAAAAGAATTTAGTGTCGAGATTCCAGTCAAAATAATTGTCAAAGATAAAATATAAAATACAACCGCGAACAATTCAAAGTAGTCGGACATTACGAATGATTACGAACCATTACGAACTTGCCGGTCTCCAGTTACGTCACGACTTCCGGATGTGCAATATATTATCTTGTTATTTATAGTATCATGGTTAAAACCACGGATTTCTTATAATAAAACGAGAAAATAGCAAAAAGAACACCGAAAACACAATTTTTGCCCCTCAGCGACGCTGTCAAAGTCACGTGACCTGGAATGGTCTGTCTATAGTACAGATATCTTTGTTTATCAGTGTTAAAGACAAAGAGAAACAGTGTAGCCGGTAGCTGCGTTGATATGTTTTTAACAAAAAAATTTGTTGAATTTGTTTGCCGTTAAGTTTGTATCGGTGGGTTATGATGTCATTAAATCTATGACGTGCATTCCTAATTGTTTGACTTTTAGTTTAATAATTTTTGTTGGATACTACCGAGTGTTTTTTACTAATATTACTTGGCTTCCTTGATTATGTTCGGAAAACTATACGGGGTGTTTCATTAATAATTGTCCATATAGTAACTGGAGAAACCTTAGCAGAGAATACGAAGATTTAACCTAAAACACTTAAATAAAATGTGGTTCCTTACTGAGTTACAGGGTGTTTTATCTAAAAATTTAAAAACTATTTTCGCTCAGCATTTTTAAACTATTCGACGTATCCTTTTCATACTTAGCAGAAAGTATAGGTACTGTACAAACTACTAAATTATGTTAAACAAACGTTTCTGGTTATTACCAGAGGCTTACGACGGGGAAAAGTGAATGGTTGACCCTTTCCAAATGCTACGCCACTGGCGAAATTGCTATTTTAGTTCAATTTTTTGATTCTCCAATACTTTCTATGAAAATAATATACTCTTCATTCGTAACGATAAAGTCATTAGTTTTTGAGATCTTTGAAGTTGAAAATGAAACGACACGGTTATTTTGATTAATGTATTGTGTCGCTTCATTTTTAATTTCAAATATCTCGAAAACTAATCATTTTATCGTTACGAATGAAGAGTGTATTATTTATATAAAAAGTATTGCAAAATCAAAAAATTACACTAAAATAGCAATTTCGTCAGTGGCGTAGAATTTGGAAAGGTTCAACCAGACACTATCCCCTGTCGTACATATCTCGTGCCGTTCATATGTCGTGCCGTTTCATATTTAACTTCAAATATCTCGAAAACTAATGACTTTATCGCTACCAATGAAGAGTATATTATTTACGTGGAAAGTATTGAAGAATCTAAAAATGGCACTAAAATTGTTATTCCTCCAGTGGCGTACAATTTGATAAGGGTCAACCATTCACCATCTCTTGTCGCACGCCTCTGGTAGTAGCAAGAAACGTTTGTTTATCATTATTTAGTAGGGTGTCTAGTAGTCACACTTTCTGCCAAGTATGAAAAGAATACGCGGAATAGTTTTAAAATGCTGAGCAATAGTATATTAAGTATGGAGAACGGTAAGGCTTTTATACCGATCGAAGACAATTGTTTGGAGGAGGAGCGGAGCGACGACTCCAATTATTGTCTGAGATCGGTTACCCTTAACGTTCGACATGCTTATAACGTTTTTTGCACGATTGATACCATTATAAATTATAAAATTAAACATTTTCGTCATATTGACTAGTTTCATTCATTTTATCAAGATAGATACAGTTGAGTCCGCGAGTCTTTACCCGTGCGTCATCATTTAAAGCATACGAAATAAGTCGGAAATTTACTAAACGCAACGGCAAATGGATATTATTCCGATCACGGGTTATTATAAAATTTGACGTTATTAAATAAATAGAATGTCAAATTTAAGTTTTGCTTTAAAATTTTAGTGCATAATTACAGCTACATTTGAAGTAGCGTAATAAATTATTTTATTATCATTGATTAATAAATAAATAAACAATTTATAAAAAAATTCAATAACATATTTTCTTTTTGTTATTTTATTCACTTTGGCGGAACCTTAAATACAAACATTCAACTGTGTCAACAATGAGGTTAGCTTTGTACGTCGTCAAAATTTATCTTAAAATAACATAAACTTATCACAAAACTTCTAACTCCAATATAAAATTAGTTACGAAAACAACTGTTTGTATACTATAAAAAACTTTAAAATGCAAAAACTCGAGAAAACACCAGCAAAAAATTCAACAAACTGACAGCCACAAAAGTAAAACAAACCAAAACGTCAGAAATTGTACTTAAAATATGTGAAGACATCCCCAATCGTCTTTCTTTGTACCTATCTCTTTTCAATACACTGAGTCTAAATCGTTAATAAAAATAACATGTGTTTTTACTTAAACAACAGGCGGCAGCTGGTTTGTCATTAATTTCATGCGTGCAAGAGAATGATGCTAAATAAAAAGTATGTGTTTTATCTGACCAGGTATTAATGACGCACGGGTAAAGACTCGCGGACTCAACTGTACTTTGGTTGTTAGGTAGTAACTAGGGTGCATAACAACAATGGAGAATTGAGTTTTTATTTAGTTGTCAATAATTTTAAGTACAATTTTGATTATTATAAATTAAAATATGAGCGAAAGTGAATTTGAAGAAATTGAACGGGCTTGGGAAGAAGGGTATTCCGCAATTATTCCCGAAAAATCCAAAATCCGTTATCAAAATATCTACCAAAGTTTTAAAAAATGGTGCGAAGGCAAGAATTTAAGAATCGAAGAAAAGACTCTATTGGCATATTTCGTTCAAAGACATATGCAGTTGAAAGCTCCTGGAAGCCTCTGGGCAGAATATTCAATGATTAAATCCACCGTTTTTCTTTATGATGGCATTGATATTTCCAAGTTTTCAACTTTGATCGCGTATTTGAAGAGAAAAAATGTTGGCTATAGGCCTAAAAAAGCGAGCATTTTTACACGGGAGCAATTTGAAAAATTTCTGATGGAAGCACCGGATGAAGAATTTCTAGTTCACAAGGTAATATAAGCTAGTTCAGGTAAAAGAAATACTCTAATGAAGATTTTTTCATAATTTGTAGGTCGCAATGATATTGGGAATATCTGGTGCCTGTAGAAGAGAAGAATTATATAATATTACTATGAATGACATCCAACAAACCGATGGTTTAATGATTGTAAAAGTACCCAATACAAAAACGAACATCCAGCGTACTTTTACAGTCGTTAATAAACCAGACGATAAAATTCCATATTTAGAAATTCTGTAAAAGTATATAAAACTTCGTCCATTACAAGTAAAATCAAATCATTTGTTCTTAAGATACGCCAAAGGAAAATGTTGTGCTCAAGTAATAGGGAAAGGGACAATCGGGGGCTGGAATTCTCAAATTGCCAAATTCTTAAATTTGCCTAATCCCGAGAACTATACTGGCCATTCGTTCAGGAGGACATCAGCAACGCTTTTGGCTAAAGTGTTGATGTCCTCGGATTTAAGCGTCATGGAGGTTGGCGTTCATCGACAGTGGCAGAAAGCTATGTAGAAGATTCTCTTCAAAATAAAATAGATTTTGCCGAAAAAATATTGTGCAATACTAGTAATACTACTAATGTATGCGATTCTGCAGGAGTTTCTGTTAGAAGTGAAACCACAGCCCAAACAAGTGGGATTTCATTAAATAATTTAACAAATTGTACCATAAGTTTCAATATTAATAAATAATTCGTTAGTTTTCTTTATTCTTTAAAAAAATAAATTAAAATTAAGAGATTTTTTAACTCGACGGTAAGTGAATTACTTACCGTCGAGTTGGAGTACTTACCGTCGAGTTGGATTACTTACCGTCGAGTTGCTAGTAAATGTCACCTACTGACGTAAAATCTGTCACGGTAAACAGTCAAAAATGATCAATCGTGCAAAAAAATAGTTTTTAAATTTTTAGATAAAACACCCTGTAACTCAGTAAGGAACCACATTTTATTTAAGTGTTTTAGGTTAAATCTTCGTATTTTGTGCTAAGGTTTCTCCAGTTACTATATGGACAATTACCTATTAATGAAACATCCTGTATACAAGGGTAGTATAGGGTGGATAAGTACAAAAAAAGAAGTTTCAAAAGAAAAACGAAAATTTTGGAAAAGTGGGGATTTATTTCTTAACAACTTCCACCACTTTCCTTTTAGCTCGATACACATGACCCAGCGATGATTAAACTTCTTTAACCCGTCTGAAAAATACGTTTTCTCGAAGTCTGCAAAGGAGGCTTTCGTGGCGTCCGTCCGCCGACGAGTGGCTTTTTTAAGTTTGGAAACAAAGTCGCTCGGGACCAAATCTGGAGAATGCGGTGGATGGAGCCACAGTTCGTAGCTCAATTCGACTAATTTAGTCGTTAGGACGGCGAATGTATAAGTCAGTGCGTTTTTATAGTGGAAGAACACTTTTTGAAGATATTCTTCTTTAGCGGCGAATCGATTGAGGGTAAAATTGTACATTTACCGCGCGCCTGCGCACACTGACAGTATGTAGTTCATTGCTAATCTTTCAAATAGGTATGTATGTATCTGTAACCGTGCAAATAAGTCATTAAAAGAATATATTAGTGGTTTTAGGAAATGTATTATTTATTATAATTCTTGTGTTTTTTAATTAATAAAATATTATGTAAGCATAACATTTTTACACTATATTATGTCGCCGTGTTGTGTAATTATATCCGAAACTTACATGTTCATTTCTAGTGCCTCGATGGAGTAGTTAGAAATGCGTTAGCACTGAGATTGGAAGGTTGCGGGTTCAATTCCCGGGGCGATTCATATATTTTTTTTATTTTTGGTTGTTTTAATAAAAAAATTTTGAAAGTGGTAGATAAGAAAGTTAGTTTGATTTTTAAATAAAATACAAATAACCTTTTAAGTATATTTACTTCGTTTAAATTACCTATTATATAATAGAAGAATATCTTCTTACGTGCGTACATAGTACACACACATTCTTTTTTTTTTTATGTAATTCGGCTTCGATTCGGCCTAATAATTTAACTTTCGGCGGAAATTTTGACAGTAACCGTCTACAAGAATGTACTACGCGATATTAAATTTGTTTGGCGATAGTAGCGCCATCGGGCGGCGAGGTTAAGTACTTATGGGACCGCCGGAGCCGTCGTAATTTAATTTATCAATAATTTGTATTTCTTTCTTTTTTATTGCTACGTATGTTGAGGCAATAGTTGTGGTCTATTGAAGTTGACAGGTTTCGAGTTTTTTTGTTGAAAAATGAGTCAAGTTAAGTGTCGCTGTAAAAATACTTTTCACTTGTGAATTTTTTAATAGGAATTAAAAGCTGGGTTTCCTAGACCGGATGCGGATCTTTCCCCAACACGACTCTACCTTATCGGCAGAGTGTACGAGAAGTGTACGGTAAATTGAAGCTGTAATAATTACAAAGAAAGAAATATGTATGTCTTTGTACTCACTTTATAACGCTTAAAAAATTACGGGATCTGGATTTCAATGCATATTTTTTTTTATAATTCTCGTATCAAAGTTACGCGTGAAGTTAGTCGTATTGATGACAGTTGGGGAAAGATCCGCGATCCTTCCTAGACAGCAACAAAATGAAATCTGAGCCTTATTTTTGTACAGTGGGAGTGTTAAACAGAGTGAGTTTTATGTATTGAACGCCTCAATTATCAGAGAAACGGGTTGCATGATTTTTATAGACTTTGGTGTGTAAGGGCCTTGTGATGGGGCCGATATTATAGTGGTATTTAGGATGTTGTCAGATCTTCCGTTTTTCTGGAAATGTAATTAATTTTCTTATTTCAAGTGAAACACAATATATATTTTTTTTCTTTTTGAAGTCTTTAAGAAATACTGATTATTTTTTATGAAATGTTCCTATACCTAAATGCCATAATTTACTATCAATAAATTAGTAAACAGTTTAACAAAACTGATGCAGTAAAAGATTTATTCAAATCATAGCGTATAAAAACTACAGCAGATGAAAACAAATTGATGTTAGTTATTACATGAAAATAATAAGTATTTCTTAAAAACTTCAAAAGAAAAAAATTATAAAGGGTTCTCCATTTGAAATAAGAAAGTTATTTAGATTTCCAGAAAACTGGAAGATCTAACAACAATATAAATACCATCATAATGATAATTGAGGCCTTTCATACTTAAACCTCAGTCTGTACGTTTAATATAAATGTTTATAGCGCTAATTGCTTATTGATTTTGTAGATACTTATAGCTTTGAAGCACTTACATAGTAAGAATATTGTGCACTGTGATTTAAAACCCGAAAACGTACTGCTAAGTTCCGATGCCGAATTTCCCCAAGTGAAACTGTGCGATTTCGGTTTCGCTAGGATCATTGGAGAGAAATCGTTCCGTAGATCTGTAGTTGGTACACCTGCTTACTTAGGTAAATATAGATAATCACAATTTGTATATAATGTAATTATATTTGTAGAAGTAAGTTCTAATGAGTCATCGAGGAAAGTCCTAATTATCGTAGGCTGGGAAATGACATTTATTATTTGACATTTTTAATTCTAAACTGCGCGTCAGAGAAAACGGGCCACTCACAAAATTCAAGATTTTTTAAATTTTTTTCTTCTTCTTTTTGTATAGAAATGACTCTGTCATGTCTCTGTTCTTACTTTTTTTTATTTCGTCCATGATCAGGTTGAACAATAAAGGACTCAAGGAATCCCCCTGTCTTATCCCATTGCCGGCTTCAATTGGGTCAGTTAGTTCATCTTCCACTTTTACTTTTATTGTGTTGTTCTGGTAGATGTTTTCGATCGTTTTAGTTATTCCTAGAGGTACCTCTCTCGAGTATAACAAATGGATAACGTCCTTTAATGTGACCCTGTCGAATGGTTTCTTAAGGTCCACGAAACATAAATATGCCGGTTTGTTGTATTCCAACGATTTCTCTTGAACTTGCCTCATTATAAATATAACCCCACTGCATGACCTTCCCGACCTAAAACCTTGTTGTTCTTCTGCTGGTGGTATAATTTCATTCAATTTTTTTGTTATACCTTTGGTTGTTAATTTTAATATTATGTTTAATTTAATTCCTCTGTAATTCTCCGGGTCCGATTTGTCTCCTTTTTTGAAGAAAGATATTAGGATGCTTGATCTCCATTCTTGTGCTATTCTGTTTTGTTCTATTATTTTTTTTTATTAGTTTTAATAGTTGTTTAGTTAGATCTTTTCCTTCGTACTTTAGGAGTTCGTTCGTTCCTGGAGATTTTCTATTTTTTAATTTTCTTAATGCTTCCTTTACCTCTCCCTCCTCGATGTTTATTTCTTCGTTTGTCGTAACTTCAGGTGTTGGTGGTTCATTATCGTCGCCTTTAGCAAATAGAGATCGGAAGTAGTCTCCATGTTTCCTTCTGAATGTGTTTCGCTTTTATTAATTCGTTCATCTCCTTTCTTTGCCCTCTGATCATTCTCCATACTTCTTTTTGTGTTCCGTAGAAGTCGTGTTCCATCTGTTTTGAGAAACTCTGCCAGTGCTCCCTTTTTATTTGTCTCACTAAAGTATTCGTTTCGTTTCTGATTCGTTTGTAGTGGTTGTATGCCTGTTGTGTTTATTTTGTTCTGTATTATAAAAATGCTTTCTTCTTTTCTTCACATTTTATCTTCACTTCCTTTCTAAACCACGGGATTTTCTTCTTTAATATGTGAGTATTCGTTACTTTTCTCTCTCTCCAAGTGATTCTGTTGCAGCGTTGATTATGTTATCTTTGAGTTTTTGCCATCTTTAATCGATGTTATCGTTTTCTAATATTCCATTCTCAGCAATCTTCTCTGATATTCTTTTTCTGTATAAGTATTCCGTGGATTCCGTATTTAGTCCTTCGACTTTGATTTTTGTTTTGTGTTGGTGCTGTCCTCTTGGGTGTGAAGTATTTCATAATGATTTCTATTTTATATAATGCTAGGCTAGGGTCGCTACCTACATACATCTGCTGAGTTGAGGCATCTTACGTCCATTATTTTTTATGGATGTATATCTCTGTTGGTTACAACATAATCTATCATAGATCTCTGTCCACGGGTGTTATTGAATGTATACTTTTTTTTCTTACGTAACCCGATATTATCATTTGTAACAAATGGAAAAGAAGGAAAAAATCGATGTACCATTAGTTACAGTTATAGCAATAATTAAATTATAGAGTCAAAAAAAAGGCAAGTATTACTAGATTCAATAATGTGTGTGGCCTCCACGATTCTGAATACCACTCATTATTCGATTTGGTATAGAACAGATCAGGTTTTGAATGTCCTTTAGGGGAAAGTGGTCCATCCCTCAAAGAGAAACTTTTGAAGGTATTCACATGTTGTGGGAACAGGTATACGACGTCTTACAGATCTTTCGAGATGGCTCCATATGTGCTCAATAGGATTAACGTCTGGACTTTGAGCAGACCAGTCCATTTTTGGAATACAAACATCTTCAAAATACTGTGTTACAATCCTTGCCCTGTGTGATCTTTCATTATCTTGCATTAGCAGAAAACCGTAGTAGGATCTCCGTTTTGTATTAATATGCTGTTAATGTGTTCCTCTCAATCAAGACGAGATCCGTGTATGCCTTAAAAGAAATCCCTGCTCAAAAGTCACCACCAAAAGCAACCCGGTTTGACTGACTGCAGGCAGTATAACGTTCTCAAGCCCTTTTGTGGTTCTTATTTCGACCATCTTTACCATACATTGATATTCTACACTTATTCGTAAACAATACGTTTTCCCAATCGTCTCTTGTCCAATTACCACTTTCACAGGCAAATATAAGTCTGCGTCTTTTGTGAGCAGTAGTAAGTAATGGTCCCTTTGCTATATTGCGAGCTATTAAAGTATCAAACCTTGTTCTGTTAGCACAGTAGAAACGCTGATTACTGGTCCTTGGACTTGCTGAATATGGCTTTGGAGCATTTTTGCAGTTTGTGTCCAGTTTCGCAATGCAGCAACAGTGTGTGACGGCAGACTCAGTAAAACACAGTTTAAAACAAAATAAATATATTCAATGTAATTATGTACAGATCAAAATAAAAATAAAATATAATTCTGTTTATCGTCCCGCTGCAGCGAAGTCCTCCCCTGGATAGACGTCTGCAAAAGAAAAGCAAAATTAATAACAAAACGAAATATCCTTACACCTCACTGCAGTGTAAGACGCAAAACAGTCACGAGAGTAAAATAATAATAATTTATCGGGAGCTCGTTCACTTCACTTGCTACCGTTTAATTATGAGACTGCGAATTACTTCAACACGGTACACCTCGCTGCTCAAGTCGGCCTGCCTCAGTTTCAGAGATCACGTCAGTACGGTGCACCTCGTTACTCAGGTCGGTCTGCCTCGCTCACTTCGCTTGGCTGGTATTTGGGGCCCAGAGCTGTCGCTTCAAGACTGGAGAATCTCTGTTCCGTGGCCTCCTTAAGTATCTCTCTGCCCAGACAGTTTCGGAGAAGTGGAAATGAATGGGGTATCGTTCTGCGCGGATGGTGGAACTCGTAGGGTTCTAGCTGTCGGTGCGTGCTCGCGGCGTATCATTATAAGTGAGAACGCGATCTCTGTGACTGTTATCTTCCTTTTTTTACCCGTGTCGGGTTGCCGTTGATGACATCCTTTCTCAAGAAATCGTTGGTAAGTTCTCTGCACAATTCCAGACATCATTCCTTGTATCGGCATCATTTAGTTTACTTGTAACCGTCGACCTGATGATGTTCTGCAAATTGTATAAAGCGAAACCGGTCGTCGGAGTAAAAAAATAAGCGATTGCAAGTACGTCTCTCTTGATCACAATGAACTCGATATGCAACCGATTCAACATTATATAATTGATTTAATTTGGAAATATTCAAAATTTAACTAAAATTACTATTAATAAAACTGTACAGTAACTGTAGTTTAGTATAACTATAAGTTTCACAGAGGTTTCCAATGTCTTTATTATACATAATTTTTGAAGAACCATTCCCAAGTTCTCATAAATCTCTTTTGAAGAACACATAATGTCAACAGGAATAGAATCATATTAGTTAATATTTGTTTTTTCTCTTTAGCTCCAGAAGTTCTTCGCAACAAAGGCTACAATAGGTCTTTAGACATGTGGAGTGTAGGCGTTATAGTCTACGTCAGTTTAAGCGGCACATTTCCATTTAATGAAGACGAAGACATAAACGAACAGATTCAAAACGCTGCATTCATGTACCCACCGAACCCCTGGAAGGAAATTTCTTCTGATGGTAAGAAATAAAGATGAACCGTCTTATATTTCAGTTCGTTCAGAGAGCGCCATAAGCACTCTAACCGGTTTCGAACCTTGTTAGGTTCTCATCAGAAAATGCATATATCTGAACAAACTGAAACAAATCGGGCTTCTAGATAGCAGTCCGATTTGTGCTATAATAGATAATACTTTAAATTTATTATTTTTTAATTATCTTAAATAATTTTTAGCTATTAATTTAATAAACAACCTCCTGCAAGTTAAACAGAGAAAAAGATACACAGTGGATAAATCTTTAAGCCACATCTGGCTGCAGGTAAGCGTTTCTGTCTTTGTTTTTATTTTTCTTCTGCTGTAATATACAGTGCTCTTCAGATAAAAATATCCACATTAAATAACTTTTGAACCACTAATTAAAAAAAAAAACGAAAAACACGTCAAATAATGATTGAAGGGGGAGACATTATGCCATATTTCAGCTTGCCGGGAAAGGCACCCTCTCACCCCCCGTATCATCCCTTATTTTTTTAATTACTACCCCCTTTTTTATTTCATATTTGGATTCTCCTCTTTGTATTGATTTCAAAAATGTATAACGCTTGATGCTTTAAGTGATTAGTTTATGAGAAAAATAAATGCAAATGCAAGAAAACTGGATTAAATAAAAATGATTTTTTTAACAATTTGATTTTATTTTATTTCATTTTTTTAAGTTTAGGAAATTCTAAACATCAAAAATGACCAAATTTTTAGTGGATCGATTTTTTTGCACCGCAGTGTAGTTAATCATATATTATCGCTATTGAAAACAGCTTAACCCAGCGTGAGGCTGACCCTTATTTTGCGGTGCGTCACTGGAAGTGTATTGTCTTTTATTACCTATAAAATAGCAGACCTTAATACCTGAAGAAAGATTTATGAACTACCTTTTCACAAAATCTCTTTTCTTACTCTAACTCATGTAGGTATATACCCATTTGATTTTAGATTTAGTTATATCAATTTACGCCATTATTAATCAAAATTCAGAGTTGGCGCAATGATTGTAATTTCGAGACGAATCTATTGATGTAAATTTTATTATTTATTGTATTTGAGTGATATTATAAATATTCCATAAGATGTGTGAGGTGTACCTACTTTTCAAAATATTTACAGTTTTATCAATACAGGGTGTTTGGTAAAGAATGGGTCATAGCTTAACCTTAGATTCCTGAGGTTAAAATAGGTCGATTTAAGCTAACTTACCTTAGTACAAAAGTTGATAATAACCGAAATACAGGGTGTCAAAGTTAAACTTTTATTTTATTTATTCTTGAATATTTCCTAACAGGCATAGCATAATAACACGAAATTGGGTAAGGGGAGTTTTTTGAGACGAGAAATCTAAATTCGCTACCAAAAATGATGTATTACCCAGAGGGCGCCACATACGCCTTTCAGCGCTCAGTTAATGGACATCCTAAGTCTTGACGTCACAAAATTGGGAGGAGCTTATATTTGACTCCAAACAATTTTGTTTATAATATTAAACACTCGTAAGGAATTTTTAATTTATTGTTTACGTTTACGTGGTTTGTGTGACAAAATAAAAATTTCATTTAGGTATTTAGTTAAAGAAACGTGTCGATTAAGAGATTTTTATTCGTTATTGCCCAGGTGAGTTAATTTAATGCAATGATTAGAACGTAAACAGTTTTGAGGTTATGTTTATTTTCAACCACTAAGGAATAAAAACCACCTGAGCAAAAACGAATAAAAATCTCTTAATTAACACGTTTCTTTAACGAAATGCCTAAATGAAGTCCTATTTTGCCACACAAGGCACATAAATGAAAAAATTCTTATGACCATTTAACGTTACAAACAAAATTGTTTGGAGTTAATATAAGCTCCTCCCAATTTTGTGACATTTGTGACGCAGACTTAGGCTGTCCGTAGGTTCAATTATTTTTTATTACCGACTTTTCGAATCAAAAATTTTATTCTCTTAATATTTTTATTTAAAAAAGGTATATGGGCCATTCCACGAACATACGCCTGTTTTGGATTACTTCAAAAACGAATATTTTACTGTGCAACATAAGAAGTACAAAAGTAAATGGCGCTAATAATTATTCCAATAAACAACAATGTAATTTGCAATTTACTTTCGTTCTTCTTATTTTGCACAGTAAAATATTCGTTGTCGAAGTAATCCAAAACAGGCGTATGTTCGTGGAATAGGGTATACTACATTCATCTCGCTAAACTCGTTTTCGAGATAAACGTATTTTAAATCTGCGAGGCAACAAATTTTTTGCATAATATCATTGTTGTTACACCAGAGAAATAATTATTTAAACCATAAAAATTTACAAAAATGTATTGCAAATTTCTTCAAATGGGATTCAATGACATAAATATGAGAACTGGCACAATTATTATGGTTTCAAGTTTATTTTTCGGGTCTTAGTCTAGTAAAATAAAATTACACTACATGTAAATCAAAATGTAAATTCGTACAGGTTGAAACAAATTTTATATCAAAGTTTAGGTGGGTACAAAAGATATTTTCAAAAAGTATCCAAATCATACAAGGGGATCATTGTTTAAATAATTAAAAAGGGGCCATTTTTGCAAAAAAAATTACTTTTTTAACTGCTGAGGTCATTCAATTACTAATGAAGGTCTATAGTAATATTTTCTGCAAAGTTCAAGGGTAAATCTGTCACATAAGACTTACTAAATTAAATTTGACCCCCTATTTATTTAAATAATTATACATAAAACTTTAAAAACAAATTTGCAAAAAAATATTTTTAGCGTTTTAACCTTTAACTACACGCGCTGGCGTACTTTGTACGCCAGATATAAGAATTCTACTGGAAATATATTTAAAAATTTAATTTTTGACCTTGCTTATTTTTCTAACCTATCACTGGAATGTGCTTTACAATTTGGTGTTAGTTTCGTTATAATCGGCGTTCTGGAAAGATCGTAATTTACATTTTATTATTTGTTGTTTCCGGTGGTGGACAATATACCCCAGGATTATATTACTATTGGGACCGTGCAAGTTCGTCAAAGCGACCTCTATTTCTACGCTCTATACTAAAATTCGCACTTTTAATTATATTGGCCAATTATATTAGTCCTGGTTACTGGATAATTGTCAAGGCCATAGTCCAAAAAAATAATAAGAAGAAAAAATAAGATTCAGGTTATGTTATGAAAACGTCAACAATTGTATGTAGTAAATAAAATTAGTTATTAAAATGCAGTACTGCAAGCAAAATAAAATTAATTAAATTTACCTTTATATAATATTGCATATCATATCAATATTGTGGAGCAATATATAATTGTTCTGCTTCATTGACAGAAGGTATGAAATATACGTCAATTTGACAATTTCAATTGACAATATGAATTATTTAAGATAGTTGCAATATTTCTCCGCGACTCGCGCAGGGTCGTTTCTCGTTTCCCCTTCCAAGTACTTGCACACCTCCAATAAGTCGTAATATAAGTACATATTTTAATTGTTTTTTAGTCATTATGGCAAAAAATATATTTTTCTTTGTAAACAATACTTTTTCTCCTGTAAAAAATCACATTTAAAAAAAATTTTATTAGTAATTTTATTTATCATGGAATCCAGTTATAAATCCCAATTGGCTTACTGAAAAGGAACTCCAAGTATTCACTGATGCCGAATAAGGTTTATAACAAACAACTAAGTGTATTTTTTCAAAAAAAATTATTCAAAACCGCTGTTTTTAAGTGTATTTTCTTGTGGCGTACAAAGTACGCCACGCGTGTAGTTATGTTATAACTTGATGCGCGGGTAGTTAAAGGTTAAATAAGCACTATAAAATATCTTAGTTTACAGGAGAAGTTGTGCTATGTTATCAGTATTAATCAAAAAAAAATTGGTCCAAAAATATTTAATATTTTTTAAGATATGGAATTTGTTTATCAAATGTTACTCTATTTTCAATCGCAAAAACGCGGTTGTTGCCAATCAAATATTCACCTGTATTAAATCTTATTATTTTTATTCTTATGTATATTTTCGATAAATGTATTGATAAATTCAAATTTCAATTAAACTTTCCCCTAAAATGGCCTTTGAGAAAATTATTCAAATTTGTTTATAATTTGTTTTTTTAACAACGTCACGGGTATTAAATATTTTGAAATGCCGTTTCGATAATTGGGTTCCTGGGAATTTTTCACTAAGTAACAAATTTTTTTGTCTTTCTTTTCTCTTCTTTTTTTTTTCTTGGAGTTATATTACTATGGGCCATTTTAGGGTTAAGTTTCATTAAAAATGTCGAATCTCTAAGTTGTAGATTCTAGACCTAAAAATATTAAGATTGGTCTAAAATCACTTAAATAAAATGTGACTACTTACTGAGTTACAGGGTGTTTTATTTAAAAATTTAAAAATTATTTTTACCAAGTACTTTCAAACTATTTGACGTATCCTTATCATAATTGGCAGAAAGTGTGGGTACTATACAGTCTACTAATCTGTGATAAATAAAAGTTTCTAGCTACTACCAGAGGCGTACGACATAGGATAGTTAATGGTTGACCCTTCCCAAATTCTACGCCACTGAGGTAATTACTATTTTAGCGAAATTTTTAGATTCTCCAATACTTTCTAAGTAAATAATATACTCTTTACCGGTGACGCTTAAGTCATTAGTTTTCGAGATATAGGACGTTAAAAATTAAACGGCATAGTTATTTTGATTCATCCATTCATTCATTTTAAACTTCCAATATCTCTCAAATCGATGACTTTATCGATACCAATAAAGCAGTTTACATACAAAGTATTGGAAAATCGAAAAATTTCGCTAAAATAGTAATTCACTCAGTGGCGTAGAATTTGGGAAAGGTCAATCATTCATTATCCCCTGTGGTACGCCTCTGGAACTAGATAGAAACGTTTATTAATCACAATTTAGTAGGGTGTATAATAGCCACACTTTCTGCCAAGTATGATAAGGATACGTCAAATAGTTTTAAAGTACTTGGTAACAATAATTTTTAAATAAAACACCCTGTAACTCAGTAAGTAGCCACATTTTATTTAAGAGATTTTAGTTAAATCTTCATATTTTTAGGTCTAGAATCTACAACTGAGAGATTCGATATTCTTAATAAAATTTAGCCCTAAAAGGGCCCGTAGTAAGTAATATAACTACAAGAAAAAAAAGAAAAAGAAAAACGACAAAAAAATTTTGTTAATTAGTAAAAAATTCCCAGGAACCCAATTATCGAAACGGAATTTCAAGATACTTAATCCCCGCGACGTTATTAAAAAAACAAATTATAAACAAATTTGAATAATTTTCAAATGCCATTTTAGGAGGGAGTTTAATTGAAATTTAAATTTATCAATACATTTATCGAAAATATACATAAAAATAACAATAATGAGATCTTAAGCAGGTGAATATTTCTTTGGCAACAACCGCGTTTTTGCAATTGAAAATATAGTAACATTTAATAAACAAATTCAATATCTCAAAAAATATTAAATATTTTCCGACCAATTTTTTTTTTGCTTAATACTGGTAACATAGCGCAACTTGATCTGTAAAACAAGATATTTTATAGTGCTTATTTAAAACGCTAAAAATAATTTATTGAAAATTTGTTTTTAAAGTTTTATATACAATTATTTAAATAAATAGGGGGTCAAATTTAATATAGTAAGTCTTATGTGAAAGATTTACCCTTCAACTTTGCAGAAAAAGATCCCATAGACCTTAATTCGTAAGTGAATTACCTCAGCAGTTAAAAAAGTATTTTTTTTTGTAAAACTGACCCCTTTTTAATTATTTAAACAATGATCCCCTTGTATGATTTGGATACTTTCTTGAAAATATCTTTTGTACCCACCTAAACTTTGATATAAAATTTGTTTTAACCTGTACGAATTTACATTTTAACTTTTTTTATGTTATTAGGCTATCTAGCTACAATGATATTATGCAAAAAATTATGTTGCATTGCAGATTTAAAATGCGTTTATTTCGAAAACGGTTGAGTTTAGCGAGATGAATTTAGTATACCTTTTTTAAGTAAAAATATTAAGAGAATAAAAATTTAGTTTCAAAAAGTATGTAGAGTGGGGGATAAAAAATTGAACGTATTAAATGAGCGCTGAAAGACGTATGTGGCGTCCTCTGGGTAATACATCATTTTTTGTGGCGAATTTAGATTTCCCATCCCAAAAAACCCCCGCTTGCCAAATTTCGCGTTGTTATCCCATGCATGTCAGGAAATATTCAAGAATAAATGAAATAAAAGATTAATTTTACCACCCTGTATTTCGGTTATTATCAACTTTCGTACTAAGGTAAGTTAGCTTAAATCGACCTATTTTAAGCTCAGTAATCTGAGGTTAAGCTATGGCCTTTCCTTACCAAACAGCCTGTATATATTCTACATTCTTTATTTTTATTATTTTTAGGACTACCAGACTTGGTGTGATCTTCGAACGCTAGAAAACCAAGTAGGAGTGAGATATTTGACCCACGAGTCCGACGATCAAAGGTGGGAGCAGTATAGGGCCGAAGTATGACCCGAAAAAGGATGGTTACATAGCTTTAAAAAGTGCCTTCGAAGTATGCGCACTTGAACACAGAACACAAACCTCTAACAAGAAGAAGAATATCGATGATTTCTTCGGTTAAGATTTTTCAAGTTGTCTAATTAATTGTTAAATTACATTGGCGAGAAAAAAAGAGAAGTCACTGTGAAAACGATTTGAAAGTCTACATTTTGCTTACTACTTTAACTTTCATTAACTGCACATTCTTGAACATTTCTTGAAACTTATACGACAGTTGCCTTTTTAGTTTTGCATATAGCCATAAAGACAGAAAGTATATAGACTTAAACTACTTTATTGCTTTTCAAAATATGTTTCACCAAGATCAATACACTTTTACATACGTTCAAATCAATTGGTAAAACAGTTATTCCAGTCTTTAGTTGACACCTGCAAAGTCGCTGTTTTAGAGGCATCAATGGCTTCTTCTGGCCACAGGAATCGCTGCCCACACATTGAATTCGTGATCTTTGGGAACGTGAAGCAATCGTTGGGACTCTGGTCGGGACTATACAATTAGGGATGATTTTAGGGTCGGGGCTTAGGGATGGTTTAACAATTCAATGTTTTGAAGCTCCAGAAACTCTATTGTCTTTTGGGATGTGTGAGCATTTGAGTTGTCCCGTAGGATAATTCGCCGTTGTATGTTGCTTTTGTGGAAGTTTCGCGATAACTTCTGATAAACAAACGGGTATATACCAAATAGAAGTAACCGCTCTTCGATCTTCTTTCTAAAGCCACTGTTGTCTCATGACCAGATTTTGACACAAAAGTTGCGACCATTTCCTTTGGCGCACTTCGAGAACGGATCACTTTTTTGTTTTTTCCTCATCGTGAAACACCCACACAACGGATTATCGTTTATTTTCCGGTTTGTAGAAGTAAATCCAAGATTCATCGCCACTAATAATACTATAAACGTTTTTTGAGCTTCCTTTGTTGAACCGTTCCGATGTTTTTCGACACCAATTAACGCGAACCACTTTTTACTCTTCTGTAAGCAAATGAGGGATCCAACGGGAAACCAACTTCGTAACACTGAGTTCTTCATATAAGATCTTTTGAATCGAGGTCTTTGAAATGCCCAAAGATGCCTGTTTGACCCACGATTAGTTTAGCGTGAGTATACGTTGCTATAAAATATTACTTTAGCAAATTAAAATAATATACGACGACACTTTTCGATATAACTCTTTATTGATTACTATACGTGTTTACAGATCTAATTTTCGCTCGCTACTGAATCCTACTAAAATTACAAAACTACTCTCGACCAGAAATCCCTGGTGGTGGGGAAAACAAAAATGTCTATATCTGTTCTACAAAATTTCACTTTGGAAAAAACGTAATTACAAAACCGTTGAAAACCGTTTATCACTGTCCTTCTCAGAAGGGGACAATAACCGCTTGGCTCGCCTAACTTTCCAAATACCTACTTTCTAAAGAGGATTATGATACCAATGACAAATGTTACCCAGAAATATAGGTAAGAATGAATGTATTTTAATCTTTTAAGAGATTTTTGGAAAATAATTTACCCAAACTTTATGAATGGTCTGATATGAATTTACATCGTAAAATAAAATCGAAAAAACTAAAATTAACTAAACTATAAGCAGACGGAACAATGCCTCTATCTTTCGGTATGTTACACGCGGTTGTCCGTAATTAGCTGCCGTAGTTTGACTACTGTTTTGGGTGGACCTGTCCTGGATTCGTCGCTGGTAATAAAGCGATCATGTTGAAATTCGCAATACCAGCGGGAAATAGTTGACTGGTTTCATTCACAAACACAGAAACCATTTCAGCGAGACATTGCTGTTGGAAAAATTGTATAAAATTATTGCTCAAAAAGGTTCTCGGCTAAGTACCATTTTTCGATCGATTTGCTAATTTCAAAAATTCACTGTATCTACACGACTTGTTGTATCGCAATGAAACTCTGGATTTATGTCAACAAAATATTGAGGTTACATTTGAGTCATAAAGTTTTATTGGTGGCGTCCTCTAAGCGGTTATATGCAAAACTAAAAAGACAAACCTCGATGTCTTATGAAATTTAGTCTCAACTCAGCCCATACCGGTGGTCCATTTCGATGTTCTTTGATGACTACATTTTTCTTGATACTATTTCCACTTCTGTACATTCTTGAACAGTTCTTGGAGCTGATATATATCTCTTAGGAAATTTAGTCCCAACTCAACCCATACCTCTGGTCCATTTCGATATACTTTGATAACTTTCTCTACGTCAGTTCTTTCATTCTCTTGCACAAAGAGACATAGACTTCATCACAGGCATAAAATTATATTACATAACTTCCATGCTGTACCTGTGAACTGTCAGGTAGTAATTTTGCAGGAAGATCAAGTCTATGTCAGGTTCTCAAAAGACTTTTGTCCAAATTAAACTGATTTATCTTTTAAATAGAAGTCACTTTTCTCCAGTCTCGTTATACATATTGTTACATTTCTCTATAAAATAACTTTCTTTGAATAACAACAATATTACAATACTTTAACTCAATGACAACTATCAAATTCAAAAACTGAATTTATATACATTTTCAGACATTTCGGGATTTTTCGATGATGAATATTAGGACATGATGATAACGAGCGATCCAAAATTATTGGGATCAAAGCAATCCGTGCAAAAAATTACGTATGTATTGTTTTAATCTGAAAGACAGCCGGAGTGTGACGTCACAGCCAACTGCGGCTATATTCAGTGTTGTTATGATCACTTTCACTTTCCAAATAAAGAATAAAGATTGAAAACACGTTGAAAAGATACCCATCTCAAGACCTTTTAATTCGTATAAAGCTAAAATTTTGCTTCCTCTGCTACTTTTTATGTTCAATTATAGTGTTTTTTAAGTTGACGTACGTACACTGACAAGTATCTGTCAAAGTTGACGTAAACTAGAAAGTATATCTGAATTAATAATAGACATGCACTGTATAGCTATCTCTGTCGTTCAGAGCCACCTATGGTGACAATAATTTTGGATCATGTTATCTCGAATATTCTAGAATTTTAAAACTTCTTCTTTTTCGTCAAGGGACTTTTTCTATACGGGATAAATCTTAAGGAACTGTCGCAATTCTGCTCCTTCCTTTATAGTTAATCGTCTCGAATAATTGAACTATCAGGGACCAACTGAAGTCAACAGGATGGATCAATTCCATGATATGGAGCTAATCTCTCGATATGAACTACTTTGGGTTTACCTCTAGCTGAAAACTGGATGAAAAAGATTGGATCAGTTGCTTCTCGATTAGGAAGGGGTGCAATTTCAGGCCATTTTGAAAAATAATCCATTTCTACCATTAAGTACTTGTTTCCTCTTTTTGCCATCAGAAGTAGACCGAGAATATCTACTGCAAGTCGTTTAAAAGGCTTTCCAGAAATATACTGTCCCATTTTGCCACGTCTTCTTGTACTCGTGCCTTTTCTACCGTTACATAAACCGCGTTTCTTGCACCAATCCATCCATTGGGCGACAATCCATCCAAAAAAATCTGTCTCGAACTCTGACCAGTGTATTTTTCACTCCGAAATGTCCTCCAGAAAGACTGCTATGCAGTTCTTTAAAGGGTTTAATTATTACCTTTTGCATAATTGGACATAGGTAAATATTTTAGGACCACACGCATATGTCCCAAAGCAGCGAGTCCTTCGATATTAACAAACTAGTGAACTTTTAGAGCGACTGGTTCTGAGAATTTATTTGGTCTGGTTTTATAGTTACTAATTAGGGTTGTGCACACGAGAAATAAAAGTGATAAGCGACAAAAACATTTATTAACAACAACGAGTTTGACAAATAAGCGGCTTAACGATAAATTGTCTTAGTAGCGAAAGAGAGAGAAAGAGTCTATTATACAAATTTTCGTGTCGACAATTAGCGAGAGGGGTAATTATTGCGAGAGCGTATCGTATTTTCACAACGAAAAGAGGAGCACACACTTAACACCTCGCCTTAGAGAGGCTGGTGATAGACTGCTCAGTTTTTATTCTAAAACTGCAATATTTTGTTTAAGGGTAAGAATGTCACTTAACAACAGCGTATCCATGGCATCCACGCATGTTTATACCCTTGCGACCACCGAAGACGCCAAAGCAGCAACCATATGTCCGTTATCTTTTGTGCCCTAACACAACACTAACACTCAAGTTTTCAGAGAATTAAATATTTCAAACACAATAGATTGTCCCAACAGATTTATAAGAGAGATTTACATAAATGCGAAATAATTTAACTGTTGTTTTCACAACACCCACTTCCGACATAATAGACCTTTTGAAAGATACAGAGATTCCCATTGTGCTCAGTACGTCTTTATAGTTCTGTGTATTTGACTATTTCCTGACAAATATGTCTTACTCCATTTTAACTTTTAACCCATTCTTGTATGACTTTTAAGACTCTTTCATCCGCACTTTTAATGTGCCACACGTGATAAGTCCTTTGTTGATCTATAAGTTCCTGCTTATACAGTGACTTCAAATTAGCAAATGTAAACTACTTAGACCATCACTTCAGATTGAAATAAATCTTTTACTCGTCATTGTATCTACACTGGATTTTGGTTATGCTAGAGGAAAACCATTTTTAAAATAATTGTGCCAATAGTAACAAAGCTAGTACCTCAAACACAGTTTCAGAATTACTTCCAGTTAAAAAAGTTTATAACTGTTGATAGTATTTTTATAGGAAATTTACATTTTTCGTTTTATAGTAAAACGAAGTCTAATACTGGTAGTTGAAGTGACTGCTATGTTTATTGAAAAAATTAGAAGAGTATCTAATATTTCACATTGCTTATTGATCTTTTGCTTTATACAAGCTTTGTCTCGAATATCATGTGATAACTACTCTTAACTAACTGAACTTTTCAATAAAAATGTAAACTGACGAGATAATTTTGTTAAAAACCTTGCCAAACAAATTGTCACCACTCATAATTATATGAATAATTAGACTAATTACATTAGAACATAAAAGTAGACCATTTAAGTACAACAGAAGAAACGTAAGACATCACACAACGTTTCTTTTTTTTTTCTTGAAACTTTCATAATTACAGTTGAGTCCTCGTACTTTACCCGTGCGTTATTAATACATGGCGAGATAAAACACATACTTGTTATCTAGCATCATTGTCTTCCACGCATGAAACTCAAGACAAACCAGCTACCGCCGGTTATTAAGTAAAGACACATGTTATTTTTATAAACGCTCTAGTCTAGACCAAGTACATCGAAAATAGATGGGTACAAAAAAGACGCTTAGGAATGTTTTCAGATCTTAAGTACAATTTGTTACGTTTCTATAAAGTTTGTTTACTTGTGGCTGTCAGTTTGTTAGATTTTTTGCGGTTTGAAATTTTATGGTAAGTGCATTTTATTTTGCCATTTACATACAAATTTAACATCATTCATACAGTTAAGGAATGGTTTTGTTTAAGTTTCCGCAAAAGTGAAAGAAATGACAATTATATTTTTTTTTATAAATTAGCCACTAATGATATTAAAATAATTAAGCTACCGTAAAATGGGGTGGATAGGAACAAAACTTCACTAAACAATTACAATAATCTTCCTTAACATATATATTACTTTCGTTGGGCTATTTAATTTTTTTCAAGTTGGCTAACGTGATATGGCTTTAGGAAATTTAGGTTTGTGTTGTTGGCGTCATTAGTTCCTATGTTCTAGGCGTGCAAACAAAGTCGTTCATTTTGAGGATATTTCTCATCCTAAAAAACTTTCTCAGTAAGTACAAAATGTCGATCTGTCAAAATAGATTGAAGAGTATTGTTTTTTTGTTTATTCTAACCGTTACAACAATATAACATGATGATACTTTGATTTATCTGTTAACTTTTTTTGTTAACAACAATTATTACTGTTCACGTCATGAATTTGAGAAATGGGGGGTGGATAGGAACATAATATTTACCGTGTTGCCCTTCACCCCACATATTAGAAATTACTTTTTTATCTAATATCTCCATAGAGTAAGTCCAAATGAAACAATATCTCATCTAACAACAAATTATAAATATTATATTGATTATATTGATGCCTTGCAAAACGTGTTTCTAGCAGTTAGCTATCGTCTCCAATCCAAAACAAACTTCTACCAGGGTTCTCAACCACGCGTGGTATTAATGAACACAATGTTTCCAATTATTATGGGCACTAATTATCAGCATCCGGCTCGAAGGACCAAATGTGGATTCCCAAAATTTGAAATAAATATTTATACGGTTTTCTGCAATCATCAAAACTGCTGTCCAAAAAGTTTAAATGTACGTCAAAACGCAACAAGTCCCATGAAGATTATGTGGCGCAAAATAGTTGAGGAATGAAAAACAGGACGAGGCAGGAATGAATCCACAATAGCTAAAGACAAGTTTCCTAGACTATGGGAGCGTTCAAGTATTACGTAACGCAATTTTTGAAGATTTTTGACCCCCCTCCCCCCCCATGTAACGCACCGTAACGTTTTTCTGTACCCCCTCCCCCTACCTAAGGTACCTAAACGTTACGTAACAACCAAGTGGCCATTTGAACCTAAATGGAAAACGAGGCTGCGAAAAGTACCGGAAACTCGGTAAAAGAACTTTATTATTTTAATGGCATTTGAGGTAATAATAAAAACTTACAATCATCATTCAGTCTTAAATGTCCACTGCTGAACATAGGCCTCCTCCACTCGTTTCCAACCACGTCTATCCTGCGCCGCTCTCAGTTTTTATTTAGCTTTCTTAAGTCGTCAGTCCATCTTGTAGGCGGTCGACCGACGTTTCTCTTGTCTTCGCTTGACCTCCATTCCAATAACCTTTTTGTCCATCGCCCATCTGTCATTCTGGCAATGTGTCCTGCCCATCTCCACTTCAACCTGGCTAGCCTTTCGATGACGTCAGTCACCTTTGTTCTTCTCCTGATTTCTTCGTTTTTGATTTTGTCTTGCAGAGTTATTCCTAACATTGAGCACTCCATTCTTCTCTGCGTTACTCTTAGTTTGGTAGCCGAGGCTTTAGTTAAGGTAAGTGTTTCTGATCCGTACGTCAAGACTGGGAGGACGTACTGATCAAATACCTTTCTCTTTAGGCATGTGGGCAACTCACTTTTAAAAGTTTCTCTCAGTTTTCCAAATGCTGCCCACCCAAGAACGATTCTTCTATTTAGTTCATGTGTCTGGTTATCCCTGCGACTCGTAATTTCATGTCCCATGACATGAAATATGTTCAAAACTTACAGTAATAATCTTTTATTATTAATTTTACATTTACATTTTCCCTACTTGGCCCCATCCTTACACACATTTTTGGTTTCATTCTTTATTGTTCTTCTCATGCATTCTTCTATTTTATCTATTTTAATAAAAGCTTAAAATAAAATAACATATTTATTATTTCAACATTTTATTTTGCTTAGTAAAAATTTTTGTATAACGAATAATATACGATGTTACCAGTAGTTTCTGAAAAATAGTGAAAAAAATGTGTAAAACTTTTTGTTCTTCAACGCCCTGTATCGTGAAAACGCATGCCGTTACATAAATTATTTAGTAAGCAAACCCCAATTATTTTTTAATTTTTCACCTATCGTAGAGATCGTGTTACCTTTTTCTGAAACACTTTGTATAAGAAGGCACTTATGGAATAAAATTATTTCTGTCCTTGTTTTAAATCATTTTAAAAAACGCTGGGACTTGTAGATATTCATATATAAAAATGTGTGCTTTTTAAACATAAATTTAAATGTACAAGGTGATTCATGCAAGCCTATCGTAGTCCATTATCTTTAATTTTAATTAAATACCCTGTATATTTTTGTTTTTAGAAGCTGCTTAACAACCTCATCTCAAAAATGTGTATTATGTAGGGTCTATTATGAATAATGCAAGGTGAAATTTTGAAATTATGTATAATTTTCGTCAAGATGTTAATCACATAAAACTTTGAAATTAATAATTCAGGAATCACACTTTAAATAAGGGTATTATTTTTTAAAATATCTATCACTTTTCTAAACTAAGTATCAATATAGTGGGTTTTGTATTTAATGCTTTTTAGTTAGACATTTTTAAATAATTTGAAAATTTGCGTATTTAAAACATTAATGAATACCTACCTACTGCTGAAAACGATACTGCATGTTATGGACTTAATTATCCATTTCATTTTTACCAAAATATAAAGTACCTACCTATCTATTCATCAGATAAACCCATAAATAACTCCGAGGGAACAGTTCCGGATATTGGAAACATAATATGACACATGGTCTTTTGAAAACAAAACAATTCTCAACGAAAGAATCTCTTGTTATCTTAGGTTAGGCATTTGACATCATTTTTACATGATTTTACCCTGAAAATCCTATGTCGCTAACTTTACCATCAAATATAATTTAGGTAGGTGAAGTGAAACGAAAGAAGATTATGCGCTGTTGGATGTTGGGCTTTGGGTTGTATAATATGAATGAGAAATGGTTTATATTTGAGCAATGAATTTTTTTCAGAGTTTTCGGTTGATTTTATACAGTTTTCAGTAGATAAGTAGATTGGAGTTCAAATCAGTAGGTTTTATACAGTTTTCAGTAGATCGGAGTTCAAAACGGTATGTCCACTGAAAAATCAGTAGACAAATCATAATACAATTCAGGGGTCTATGTAAAACAAAAGAAATTATGTAGTTTTTTTTATTTAAATTAAAAAAGAATGTTACGTAACGCGCTGTTCGAACCCCCCTCCCCCATGTAACGCGCCGTAACGTTTTACAAAACCACCCCACCCCCCAAACTGCGTTACGTAATACTTGAACGCTCCCTATTAAAGAAACTGGTTAATAGTCTTTCAGAGAAAAATGCCAAATTAGAGTTTAAAAAATATTTTTCATTTCAGCAATATATTTTTCCAACAATACAAACTTTATATTTATTTGTATATGTTACTTTACACCTTAGACACTTTTTACCTGTTTCTATTGACCCTACAAATGTACGAATAGGAACACAATAGTTTTTAATACAAGTGTTCCCATTCACCCCACTTGGTGGGGTGAATAGGAACACCAGGTTTTGATTTTTTGTGATTAAAGTATTAACTTTTTAATTTATTAACATCTAAATATCAAAAGAGGAAGGTAAGACCCAAATAACAATGCATAAGTTTTATGTTTGCAATATGTGTTAGTGACATTTTTTTCAGTTGAAAGTTGAAAACCGTTCCTATTCGCCCCATTTTACGGTACTTCAAATGTAGCTGTAATTCTGCGCCAAAAGCTTAAAGCAAACTAACACTTTACATTCTATTTTTTTGATAGTCAAATTTTATAATATAATCTGTGATCGGTGCAGTAGCCACTTTCTGTCAGTTGCTGTTACTTGGAGTAAATTTCCGATTTATTTCGTATGCTTTAAATGACACACGGGTAAAGAGGCATGGACTCAACTTTACCTATTGGAAGCCACAAAAAAGGCCAAACGTTAAAACTAGAATATATATATTTTTATTACATAGTATTCTTAAGCAAAACAGTATTTACCATTTTTTATTAGAGATTTTGATTCCAAAGATGGTTCCTCTAGTAAAACCAAACGTCCCACAACCTTGGTACTTCCATATTGCTTGTAATACTCAAAAGTTGATATATGCTATTTTATATGTTACAAAAGAGAGTTAAACTTCAAACAAAAGTAATCATTCCTGATTTTTTATTTTTAAAGTATTTATTTATATGTGTATGGTTATACAAAATATTTTATTTTTTATTAATGTTTATTTATACAGTTTTTAGCAATAAAAAGTAACATTTTCAACACTTTATCTAATTTAGTGAATTGGAAAATAAAATTTTCTATGAGAAACCACTGTGTTTATTTTGTTCTTTCTTGAATCTGCTTATACCCTATTTAATTGTTGGGCTGACAAGTTCGTAGGCTAACATAGAAAAAAAAAATGTGTGATAAAATTTGATTTTATTATTCAATATAGTTACCTTCGAGGATGATACAACGATTAAAGCGGTCATTCAAATTTTACATGCTATTTTTAACAGTTTGTCTTTAGCCTCAGTTCTGGCGATTACCTGTTCATTGGTGCTAAATTTCTTTCCTGCGAGCATTCTCTTGAAGTCAGCGAACAGGTGGTAGTCCCTGGGAGCCATATCTGGTAAATACAGTGGCTGCGGAAGCAATTCGAAGCCCAATTCATTAAAGTTTACCATTGTTTTCATTTATTTACAAAAGAGTATATATTTCAAAAATCTGACGATTTGAGCAGGGCGTGAGGAAATGGGAGCGTTAAAAAGTTCCTCAAAAAAAAGCGAATAATTCGTGAAATGAACGTTAGATCGAAAAACTGCAAAATACACTTAATAAATATGGTACCGAATCGAATGTTACCAAACACGACCCCCATAGAGGTGGGGTGGGGGGTTACTTTAAAATTTTAAATAGGAGCCCCAAATTTTTATTCCAGATTTGGATTCTTTACCTAAAAATAAGCAACTTTTATTCGAAACATTTTTTCGAATTATAGATAGATGGCGCTATAATCTGAAAAAATGATTGTTGGAAATGGAAAATTACATTAAAAAATGGTAAGAGCCCACTAAAATGAAAAACTTTACTTAACTTTTTTTGGTTTTAGGACCTACTCTTCACAACCCAATAGGTCCCCAAAGTGCTCGAGTGACTGCACATTTAGCATACTTTGCTCCCCTACTATAATGTAATGCAATGTAATCACTTAAATTTAATATTGATATTTACATAGTAAAAGAAAAAAGAAAATTAAAAAATATATGTTTAAATAAATAAAACTTTTACATTAGAAAACCCTCTGTGTTACTGAGTTACAGTGTCTAAGAGCATCTTTAAACTTATAAATTAAATCTAGTAATTCTACTGAGTTGCAGGTGAAATGAATGGGCTTTAAAACTTTACTATCCTTTTCCATATCAAACTGTTCACCAATCAAACATATCCTAAATAGGGGCCCTTCCGCAGATTCCACTTCACTAGACTAAAAACAAAAAAATAGATTAATAACCTATGAGCTTAATAATAAAATAAATAGTGTTATGTTAGCTGCCTGCCTATCGAACGTTAACTCAGCATCCAATGACTCTGGTCTTTTAGAAAGTACAAGTAAAAGCAAGTGTTTACCTCCATTGCCGAACTTATCTGGTTGAGACATCCATATGAAGGGTCAGGGGGGAAAAACGATGAATGTCAATTTTTGGTCATTTTGCGATTTCTTAGCAATCTGTTAGCTTGGAAAGAGTACTATCAACCTGTGAATGGCCATGGAGAAATAATGATAAGAATCATCTTAAAAACACGTTACAAGATTGGATGCAAGGGAGAATACAATGAATATGTAACTTTGTTTCTCATTTTACTGAAAATGACCCTTCATATGGTTTAAGTTTCCCAGGTACATGAGCTTGCTTGTCAAACTAGTAGATTATCAACAAAAAACATTCAAGGGAACTCCGGATAACTGTTCACAAAACATATAAATACAGAATGATTTACATTAAGTCCTACCTTTACTATGTAGTCTATTTTCCACTTTATATCAGTAACGTGTGGTAAAGCACTTCCAATATTTAATAAAGCTATCTGTAGTTGACATTTCTTTTCCTCCAACATGCTTATATAAAGGTTTGTTCGTTCCGAAGATAAACCACACTCATCATGTAAAAAGAATGTAATGTCTTCTCTATTAACATTTTGTCTGATAAAATCTGTAGTAACTGTTAAAAGGGAAGCATAAAATTCTTTAATGATATCAGGTTTTGAATTATACAGATTGTTTGTAGCTAAAAGAAGAGCAATATTAGTATTTAAAATTAACAAAATGAATATAATCTCACCATGAATCTCTTTCCTTTCAGTTAAAAATTGAAAGCAATTTTCTAATTGTTTTTTAAAGATCTCATCGTTAATTACTGTTGAATTTTTCGCTAAAGCTATAGAAGCTCTTTTATCCTGAAAATTCTTCATAATTTATAAAAAAATATACACATATCCACCCACCACTCTAAAAAAGTTTGACAGTAATGAAAAAAACAAAAAATAAACGTCACTGTCACAATGACATACGTCATTGATATATGGATGTCAATTTGTCTTGGTCAGAGCGAGCTACACAGCCACTTTGGTGTTTTAAATTTTTAAATCATTTTATTATAAAAAATAGTCGTTGAAATTTAAATTTAGTGATTGTGCAATTAATAATTGATTCTCATAACTGGTTGAAGGAGCACCCGCCAATGAAATATCACGTGACTGATCATGTGACAATTATTGACGTCACCATGTAATCAGCATTTGAGCATTGGAAAAATCACTTTTCTTATCTGCCATTTCTTTCACATCTCTGTCTGCTTTTGGTCGACCTCTACTGGGAAAGGTCAAAGTTTTTCCAAATTTGAAGAGGTTAAAAGTTAAACTATAAATTCAAAAATGTTTTCCAGAATTGTAAGACCAACTGTAGTAGCAACTAGAAGCTTCAGCACATCAAAACAGGTAAGTTCTAAAAAATTTGGTTAAAATTTCAATGTCAAGTTTAAAAATTAAATACCAAAGACAAGATTTACAGATATACGAATTTTCCATTGTTTATTTCGATAGTATTTACTACTATTATCAGTATCTTCTATTACAATTAGAATTGTCTTTAATATGTTTGGATTAATTTTTTGAAAATAATATATTACATAATACCTAGAGTGTAGAGGGAAGATGATGATACTGGATGATTTTAACACTTGAATAGGCAACCAAGTAATATCAGGAATTAAGCAAAAACAAAGAGAATGTTAAAAATGAAAATGGGAAATGGGTAACTGATGATAAACTTCTGCAGAAATAATGAACTTAGAATTAACAACACATTTTTTGACCACAAGACCAACACAAATATACATTCAATAACACCTGTGGACAAAGATTTATGATAGATTATATTGTGGCCAACAGAGAGTTTGTGACCATTAAAAATAATCGATGTAGGATGCCTATGATAGATCAATGTAGAAAAGGATGCCAAACCGATTATCACCTTGCCTGAATGAAACAATATGGAGAAATAAAAACATTGCAAAAGAAATGAAGGACAGAATCTACAAAACAGTCATCAGACCAATAATGACATACATTCAAACCTGTTGATTGGAATACCAGTTATAGGAACATCTGGTTTAAGGAATAGAAATTTGGTTTTTAGAATAACTTTGTTATAGGAATACTTTTGCTTGGCACGAAGGCTATTTCAATAAACGGATTCAACTGTACTTGGCAGAAACATGACATTGACATTAACTAGGTAAGAAACAGATGAGTAGAATGGAATGATCACATAAGCTGAATAGGGCTTTTCATTCACAGTCATTTGTTTCGAGCTTCTGTCATATGTCACATAATATTAATATATCTACGTCATACGTTATTATATATACCAATGATACAAACCACCATACAAACCAAAGACGTATGATGTAGATATATTAATATTATGTGACACATGACACAAGCTCGAAACAAATGACAATTGATGAAAAGCCCTATAACAACAAATAAAGTAATAAAGATGACGGGAGACGGTTCCCCAATAGGAAGATAATCAGTGGGAAGACCATGGAAATCATGAAACAACATCTTACTGGAGGCACATTGAAAAAACAAACACGTCATTTCTAAAAAAAGAAAAAAAAGATTTACAAATGTATGGATTTGCATTGTTTATTTCAATGCAAATTGTTATCATTATCTCGAGGGCTGAGAACCATAAGGTTCCAAGCGCCATTTCACAAATTTTTCAGGAAACAAATTTCTAATTTTAAACTGTCATAACTTCGTTATTTGAAGGAATGTAAATGGTAAAATTATTTTATACTTCAGTGTAAATTGTGACAACGCCTCAAGTTAGATAATCTCATAAGTAAGATTTTAATGTGTTATTTTGTATCATTTTTATGACATCTGCAGTGTTATTGGAACTTAATGCACTATAATCCTTGTATTTGGAACGTTATGGAATTATAAGATAAACAGTTCACAATAAATTCTAAATTTTCCAAAATATTGATAGCACAATTGGTGAAATAGGGAACTTGCATAAAATTTTAAATTCGAAAAAAATGTTATAAATCACAACAAAACATAATTTAAAACATGCTTGGCAAATATGCATAATTTAAAACAAATTTCGCTTGGCCCCTAAAGACGATTAAAAATTAAAATTATACCAGCCAGCCCAAAACGTGTCGTGACGTCATCAGGCTATATATTTACATTCTGAACCAACAAAGTAAACAAAATTGTATATAATTTTAAATAAGACATTATAAATGTCAGTATAAAATGCAGTTATGTGACGTTACAAGTGTTTTTGATCTTTTGAATTATTCATAGAAAATTTGTACTTTTACAAAATGGTTTTATTTTCCATAGTAAACCTTCTTTCCTTTCCTTCAATAACTATATCAAACTCCAATCTCAACAAACTGGTATATATATTATTACAATGACATACGATAAATGTCATTAGAATATAAATATTTTTTCTTTGTCCCGTTACGACGAGCTGGCCAAATACCCAAGTAGGTGGAGGCCAATAAACTAAAGAAGAAGCAGAAGAATATACCTAAATATAACCATAAACGGAACCATATATAGTTAAACTATGTGACTTCATGGGTCGTTTGAACTGTTTTTAACATACAGAAGACTTTAAATTTGTACTTCTAAGTTATTATGAGTTTTTAAAGCGTGAAATTTTGGAAATCTCATTTTTAAACAAAACTGAACATTATTATGTAATAAAAAAAATGTGCAAGTGCCCTATTAAGTAATAAATTTTAAAATAAAGCGAATTTTTATTCTTAAATTGAAAATTATAACAAAAATCAAGGAAAAAATTATTTTTCCCAAATTAAGCTTAAAAACAGAACTTGAAATGAAATTTTTACTTTATTTATGTCGCTTGGAACCTTATGGACCGAAGCTGAAAATATTTCATGTACTTGAAACCATATTTCATTGTTGATTACACCGCCATCTAATAACAATTCAACATATTTCAAATATCATTCGATGCAGAATTCTTAGTTTAATCTCATTCTTTACAAAAACCGATTCTGTACAAAATGTCGCTTGGAACCCTATGCTTCTCAACCCTCAATCTATTATCACAATTAGAATTACCTTTCACATGGTTTAATTAATTTTCTACAAATAATATATTACATAATACCTTGTAGAACAACTTCAAAGTAGCAGTATGTGGAGCCTCTGGCGGTATTGGTCAACCCCTTTCTTTGCTCTTGAAGATCAACCCTTTGGTCAGCCAGTTGTCTCTGTACGATCTTGTACACACTCCTGGAGTAGCTGCTGATTTGTCTCACATTGAGACCGCAGCTAAAGTAAAGGGGTAAGTTGCTTTTCGATTTATTAATAATTATTTTAAGTGTTATGAAACTGTTTTCATTTTCAAAAAATTTTTACTATATTGAAGGGAAATAAACTAAATTTTAATTAAAAATACTGTGTATTTGACATTTTCCTTTCCAATAGTATATCTCTGAACCGGGGAGAATAAATAACTTTTTTTAGTGTGCATAAAAACAGGGAGAATAAAACATAATTTTTTCAAATATATAACTTTTGAGCAAAGTGAATGTTGATGGATAATATTTTACTGTGACCTGTCATGTTATTTACACCGTAGGTTGTCACATTTTTTTAAATTGTTCCACTTGAAATAGTGATTGAAAACATCTAATATGTAGTTGTAAAATAGTTATTTATGAAACAGTTCGTGAAGTATGCTTTTTGCGAACGCACGCGGTTTTTAGAGTGCTATACATCGCGTAAGTTCGCAAAAAGTACTTCACGCACAGTTTCATACAATATTTTATCTACGAACAACAAATAAAAAAACTGTAACTCTTCGTCACTGGAATTCATTTCTATTCTACAGTTTTTAGAACTTTGACATTTAAAAATCCTAACTACTTTCAAACCACAAAACTGTCAAACTGACTTTTGTTGTAAGTCATTGCTCATATTGTCATCACCATGACAACGCGAGAGTTAAGGATATTTGATTATATGAAAGGGTGCCAAAAAACCCATTGAATGTGTGCGAAAAAGTAAATCCCATTTAAAATACATTGTTACTTCACCCACACTTTAAACCCTTCACGCACACTTTAAACCCTTCACGCACTGCTATCTATAATGACAGTTTTGACAAACTAAAAACTTATAGATAATATGACAGAGTAGATAAACATATTTTCACCTCTTGTATTCCCATGGATGCTTTTTAATGCACCAACTCTTCTGTTACACAAAATTGTTTGTCAATTCCACAAATAAAAATCAACAATTGAGCAGTGCTAATTACCTTGATCTTATCAAGTGCTATACCTTGTTTTTAAACCAAGAGTAGTAAACTAAAAAGATATATTCACGCCCAAGAAAGTCACTAGAAAAATCACCAAATACATCTTCTTTTCTGGTTGATCATGTCGGCCTTCAAAAGTAATCCATAAATATTATATATTATACTAAGTAATACAGTGGTGGGCAAACTTTTTTAATGGGGGACCACAAAGTTTAATAAACTCTATAGGAGGGTCAGAATTATGGAAAAATGCATTTTGTGTTAAAGCTGTATAATATCCATGTCTATAGACTCTTGGCGGGCCGGAGTTGGCCCGCGGGCTGTACATTACCCATCACTGTACTAATACGTCGCTAAAGAGTTATAAAAACAACTGTGTTTTATATAAAAGCAGACTCAAAATCTAAAAATTAAAGGAATAACACAGAAAACACAAAAAATCACTGATATAACATAAGGCCATCAGTACATAATTCACAAATATTTTACGGCTATCCCTACTTTTCTGTCTTTACACAGCAAATTACGTGTAGTAAAATTCTCACTGGTATGGATATGTAAACTTTACTTGACAATGTCATCATTAACTTTAAAGATGGCTTTTGAATGTTCTTGAATAACTGTTACTTGTATAATTAATTGCCTTAATTAATAATTCAGTTAATTAATATGAAAATTCCACACCTGTAATTTTGAACCAATCAAAATACGTTATTTTGACAGATCACCATGGCAACGGAGGTATTTTATCGGAAATTTTTTGCTCGTGGGGTACCCAACAGCGAATTATAGTGGAAATTTTTTGACGTTTACAATAACAGAACATTTTTGACAGACTGGTTTTTATTTGTTTACATAATTTAGTTTTGATTCATTTTCTATCACTTGTAGTTACTCAAAACTTATGTAAAATTGAAGAATATACTATTTTCTATCTTGAAATGGTATTGCCATGAAACTACAATGAGTAGAAATTACGAATTTGAAAGCCTAAATAATTGCTGACAAAGCTATGGCGCGCTATTAATCTGTTCATGCAGCTTTGGATTTTCAAATGCAAATTTGGTGTGGAATTTTCTTACCGAATACCACGCGAAGTCAAATTAATATCCGGAAATTTTTTTTTGATCATGAATATTTTTAGAAAATTTCCGGAAATAATTTGACCTCTAGTGGTATTACTAGTGATAATTTTTTCACTATGTATTCAGTGATTGTAATAATTTATCTACTGTACAATAAAAACTAATAATCAATCGAGAAAAGACGAAAAGTGATAAAGTGATTGTTTAATAATATATGTATTGTTACTATGAAACGCTTACAATTTTGAACATCTTTAACAACAAAATACTTGGATCACTGAATATATCCTGGTGTATTCTCTGCTTTGGATCGTCCATAAATAATAAACAATAAATAACTTTTTATTAAGTTGACGTCTTAAATCAATTATTTATCAAATACACTATCAATATTATTTAATCAACAACTCAAAATATTCCCGATGCCATGTCAAATATTTAAAATTGTCACTGTCTGACTGACAATATGCTGACAATATTCTATTCGACTGAGTGCGTTGTATGACAAAGATAGATTTGGAAAATATTACCACGGACATTGTGTTCATTTTTTTTCGAATCCTGAAGAATCCAATAAATATTTTTGAAAAATTTAAATGCAGAATAAAAGACTAAATTATTACCTAGGGCCGAAAGTCCCCTAGAATAAATAAAAGGTTTATTTTTAATTAAATATTTGAAATTAAAAATCACACTAAATTTTCTCTTACTTTTTCACTCCTGTAACTTATTAAAATAAACATTATAGAAGTTCTCAGGAACTTTCGGCCCTCGCTAATAGCGCAATATTTCATTCTGCATTTAAATTTTTCAAAAATACTTATTAGTTTTCTGAGGATTTGAAAAAAATGGATCCCATTTGAATAGCATTGGAGCAGAAACTACGTACCCATCCCCTTAATTAACCTATGAAATACCAATAATGTCAAAATTTTATAAATGTCAATAGTGTTAAAACGTCATAACAGTGGAGTAAACGTGCCTGAGTTTGGACCAATTACAAATAAACATTACGGCGCCGTAAACTTGAATTACTCCTCTTGGTTTAAAAAACAGAGCATAGTGAAAAATACTCAAATTGGGAAGAATTTTATTTTAATTTATTAAAAATAGTTGATATATGTATTTGACAGCTATAATATATTTGAAGAAAACAAAAATATCTTGATTTAAAATACAAAATGTAAAATAAATATTAATAACTATTAGATGATCATGGCCTTAGTCAGATTATTTATCAATTACATATAAACATTTTCTATACAAATAGTTACCAATCAACATTGATAAACCTGATTACAAGGATTTTAACTTACGCAAGATATATTTCTATATCATGTTTTTTAAGTAATAATTTACAATAATTGAATTATTATGTTCGAATTCAGATTATACACATTATTTTTAATATATTTTAAATCAAAATTTATGCCATGTGTTGCGTCATTAAAAGTTACTGTCATTAACTTAATTTATTAACTGCAAAACAGCCTATAGATAAAACAAATCCCAATCTTCACAATCTAATTCAATACAAAACATTTGTCTTAAAGCCTTAACTACCACACTCCAATTAGTGAGGTCTGGAAGAGAGTACATTGTATCAAAAGCCAAAAGTAGTCCAATAAACTTTCCATATACTGACACAACAAAGAAATGCAGCTATGCTTTTTCTCATGAGGATCTTTCAGTGCGTCACAGTTTTTCGATTTCTTTCTAACGCATTAAATTGTATGTGACAGAAAAAAACGCACGTCGGTGATTACATTTCGTCGGTGACATTTATAACATTTATTCTAGTTGTCAATAGATGTCGCTATAATCGAAAATAAAATAATTTGAGAATTATATAATATATCTACGAATATAATCTGAATAATTTAAAAGACTATACAAATCAAAGAAAATACCATTTTATAAATGCAATAAACAAAATTGATTTGTTTTTATGCCAAATTGCAAATAAAATTTGACAATTAACTAAAATGTCATGTCACTAAAATGTATATTATCACGGACTTACCTTTTTTTCTATCATTTGTGACGCACTGAAAAATGCTCATGAAAAGAAGCATACAGTCACTGTAACCAGAGAAAACTTCTAGAAAATATCTAGAAAACTATTGGAATTGTGTGAATTACATCATCGACTCAAACAAAATAATAGTTCATCTCCAGGGATGGATTGTATAACATACTCTATGCAATATTTTCTTCATACAGAAATTATTACAAATTTTTAACAATACATATATGGCAAAACGAGAATTTAATTTCCAAAACGTGAAAGGACTATATTGTATTGGCTATAAAAAAGCCAGGAAAGCGAGATAACAATGTTAAGTCTTACAGATCTATATATTTGTCTTCTTCGTATGCCTCATAAGGACATTGGCAATCATTATGGTCCATTTGACTCTGCCTGCAGCTGTTCTGAAGAGTTCTATTGTTGTTTTTCCATTCCACCGCTATAAATTTATCAACCAGGATGTGCATCGTTTCCTCGATCCTCTTTTTCCTTCCACTTTTCCTTGTATAACTTGTATAATCTCTTCTTCTTCTACAGCACTACAGCCCAAATTGAGCCTTGGCCTCCTTTATTTTTTGCCTCCACCCTTGCTTGTCTGTGGCTGCTCTTCTCCATACACAGACTCCTAAAAGGGCTTGTGCGTCGCTGTTTACTGTGTCTTCCCAGCGCTTTCTTGGCTTTCCAACCTGTCTCTTTCCCTGCATTCTAGCACTCGGTGCTCTTTTTGGTAGCCTATCCTCTCCCATTCTTATCACATGTCTGGCCCATTGCAATCTTTGTATTCTAATGAAGTCTGACAGGGGTGCTTCCTTATAAAGTTGATAAAGTTCGTTGTTCTATCGACTTCTGAAGATTCCGTTTTCCCTCACAGGTCCTAGTATTCTCCTCAGTACTTTCCTTTCGAATGTGTAGAGTTTGTTTTTGTACGTTTCTTTCAGGATCCAGGCTTCACTGCCAGCATGTTATTGGTCGAATTAAAGTTTTATAGATTCTCATCTTTGTATTTCGGTTTACACTTTTAGACCGAAATATATGGAAGAGGGCAAAATAAGGTCTGTTTGCCTGCGTTATTCTCTTCCGTATTTCTCCATCTGCTGATCCGTCGGCATATATTTCTACTCCCAGGTATGTAAACTTTCCAACCGTTTCAATGTCATCTTCATGTATAATGTTTTGTGGGACTATATTTCTTCTCGTTTGAGTCATTATTTTTGTTTTTTCTTTGTTAATTTCCAGACCTAACATTTTTGTTTGTGTTTTTAACTCTGCGTATGTTTCCTGTGCTCCTGTTGATGTTCTACTCATAATATTAATATTATCGGCATAAGCAGCCAGTTGAACCGTTCGGTTGATCAGTAGGTTTCCTCGTCCAATTTGCATTTGCCTAACCGCATACTCCAGTGCCATCTTAAACAATGTTGGGGCCAGCCCGATCTCCCTGCTTTAGTCCCTGCGAAATTTTGAAAAAGTCTGTCCGGTGGTTTTGTATTCGTACACATGCCTGAGTTTCATCCATTGTGGCTTTAATGAGTCTTATTAGCTTGTGTGCTATTGCCAATTCAGCCAATTTATAGTATAGTTTGTTCCTTTTGACTGAGTCGTATGCCTGTTTGAAGTCTACAAACACGTTGTGAACATCAATATCGTGTTCCCATGATTTGCTCAAGATGTTTGACTGTAAATATTTGATCCAGTGTCGATCTTCCCCGTCGGAAGCCCGTCTGATACTCTCCAATAATCTCATCAACTCATATTTTTCATTTCTCAGTATGCAACCAAAGTAGCTTATTTCTCTTTCCTTCATAGTGTTGACTGCAGATCTATACTTTGTATACAAAAAACTCTAGAGAGATTAATCAAAAATCGGCTTGAGTACTGGCTTGAGTTCAATGATGTCCTCCCCAAATCTCAATATGGCTTGCGAAAATCCAGGTACACACATAATGCTCTCACTTCACGAGTTTCTTCTGTACAGGTGTATGTCACAAATGAAGAGTCAACAGCTGCATTTATAGATGTAAAGGCCCGTTTTCACGATACGTTTTCTTGTACGTTTTGTCGGTCATACAAAACGTACGACAAAACGTACGTTTTGTCAATAAGCGGATATAATTTTTTCGATTCGACAAGACGTACGTACGTTTTGCTGTTTTCACGTTACGTCTTATTGTACGTTTTGTGTGATAGGACAAATCCTATACATTTTTCGATTCGACAAAACGTACGTTTTGCTGTTTACACGCCACATTTTATTGTATAGGATTTGTCCTATCACACAAAACGTACAATTAAACGTAGCGTGAAAACGAGCCTTTAACCTCTGCATTTGATGATATAAATATTGTCTACTTATAAGAAATTGTTATTTCAAATTTCATTATATCCTTGTACAAGAATAGATGAACTTATTTAAAAGAAAATGAGAAGTTTATACCACCCAGGCATACATAATATATAGGCCTTCCTGTTTATATATTCCTCCTCTGTTGTTTTTTTTTTTTTAGAAAACTGCAATGGTCTTTCACTTAAGGTACGATTCCGACAACTACTGCAGACGGCAGTTACAGTTGTCACCATGACAGAAGTTATTACTTTGCACTATTAATTTGTATAATTATTACCAACTGACGTTCTGGCGGACAGCAGTTGCAGTCAGATGTTGGAATCATTGTCATACAAATTAATAGTGCAAAGTAGTGACGTCGATCACGGCGACAACTGCAACTAACGTTGTCGGAATCGTACCTTTACTCTCATGTTATTATTATCGCAACCCCACTCTTGCTGGTATTTTTGGCCTCTTCGTCATGATTCTTATTCTTTTTTACTACCTTAACATTTTCTTCCTCCGTTTTAGTCTTTCTTAAAAAAACTTTCTGTAAGGGTGTTTGGTAAAGAATGGGCCATAGCTTAACCTTAGATTCCTGAGGTTAAAATAGGTCGATTTATGCTAACTTAACTTAGTACAAAAGTTGATAATAACCGAAATACAGGGTGTCAAAGTTAAACTTTTATTTTATTTATTCTTGAATATTTCCTGACAGACACGGATAACAACACGAAATTTGGTAAGCGGGGTTTTTTTGGGACGAGAAATCTAAATTCGCCACCAAAAATTATGTGTTACCCAGAGGGCGCCACATACGTCTTTCAGTGCTCATTTAATACGTTCAGTTTTTTTTATCCCCCACTCTACAGACTTTTTGAATCAAAATTTTTATTCTCTTAATATTTTTACTTAAAAAACCGTTTTTGAGATAAACGCATTTTAAATCTGCGAGGAAACATATTTGGTTGCGTATTATCATTGTAGTTACACCCGAAAAATAACTTAAAACCATAAAAATTTACAAACATGTATCGCAAATTTCTTCAAATGGAATTTGCGATGCAATGATATAAATATGAGAACTGGCACAATTATTATGGTTTCGTTTCAAGTTTATTTTTCGGGTCTAACTACAATAATATTATGCACAAAAATATGTTGTATCGCAGATTTAAAATGCGTTTATCTCGAAAACAGTTGAGTTTAGCGAGATGAATGTAGTATACCTTTTTTAAGTAAAAATATTAAGAGAATATAAATTTTGATTCAAAAAGTATGTAGAGTGGGGGATAAAAAAAACTGAACGTATTAAATGAGCACTGAAAGAGGTATGTGGCGCCCTCTGGGTAATACATCATTTTTGGTGGCGAATTTAGATTTCTCAACCCAAAAAACTCTCGCTTACCAAATTTCTTGTTGTTGTCCCATGCCTATCAGGAAATATTCAAGAATAAATAAAATAAAAGTTTAACTTTCGACACCCTGTATTTCGGTTATTATCAACTTTTGTACTAAGGTAAGCTCGCTTAAATCGACCTATTTTAACCTCAGGAATCTACGGTTAAGCTATGGCCCATTCTTTACCAAACATAATGTATATATAAGTTTCAACTCTTAACATATTGTTAATTTCAGATTCAATGGTCCTGAATGTCTTAAGGATGCTTTGAAAGGCGCCGACGTAATTATTATTCCAGCTGGTGTACCCAGGAAACCTGGTAAGTGTTTTTTTATTAAGTTGTAACAACATACTCATTCTTCGCTTTTTTAAGGTATGACCAGAGACGATCTGTTCAACACAAACGCCGGAATTGTAAAAGCGTTGGCCGAATGCGCAGCTGAAGTAGCGCCATGTGCGCTTATTGGTATCATTACCAACCCTGTCAACTCCGCTGTCCCTATTGCCTGTGAAGTACTCAAAAAGGTAGATATTTTTTAAATGACTTTAAAGTAAAGATAGCAGAGTAAAACGAAGAGTTTCCAGTCTAGTAGTAAAAAAATGAACTTTTGTATTTTCGAAGTAAAGCCTACATATTGTATGTACAAAGTCTAATTGAAAACATGTATTAGTTTCTCCATTTAGTCTTTTTTTTTGGTGAGGGTATCCTGCTCACACAAAATGTGATCCTGCAGTTTCTTTATAATGTAGTGATAGATGAAAGTCAGGGGTAACCAAATCTGGCAAATTGTGTGGATGTTCCAAAAATGTATATGTAAAATCATATTTCTCTGTAGTTTTAATTTTTAATTTTTTTGTTTTAAACATTGTATAGGCTGGTAAACTTGACCCCAAACGTGTGTTTGGTATCTCCACCTTGGACATCGTCCGTGCCAACACCTTCATCGCAGAAGCCAAAGGACTTAACCCCAAAGACGTTAACATTCCCGTCATCGGAGGTCACTCTGGCGTCACCATCATTCCCCTAATCTCCAGAGCCACTCCTTCAGTATCATTCCCCGCTGACCAACTTCAAGCTTTGACCGTAAGGATACAAGAAGCTGGTACTGAGGTAAGTTCGCTGTATAATATACACAATATATTAACATTTTTTATTTCAATTATTGGTAAACACAATTATTTCTTCTTGTGGTGTCGTAGGCTATGCAGCATGTAGGCGTTCATGCTGGTTGGATTATACCTTCTGCACTTCTTATAATTGTAGTGATATCGGCTATTAGGCCAGGGTAATAAGACAAAAATATACCCTGTTCGTGACACTTCAGCAGCCACGGTACTGAAGCGTTTTTTCGACAAGTAATACCTATAGGAACAAACTGTAACTATTTCCTGCGTAGGATCTGGCGGCCATTTTTATTTATAAAATTAACTGTCAAAAAATGGCATTTTTCCCTTTTTTTTTCAATGGAAAACAGTGAAACATATAATTTTTGTAGTACAAATATCTTTGAGATTATGGAAAAAGCTTTAAAATTACATATTACAAAGTTTGATATATTCATTTATTGTTAATATAATTGCTAAAAAAGGTCGGAATTCAAAAAAAAAATATTTTAGCAATAACTGTTGTAAAAATTAGTGTACAGGTTTGAAATTTTTTCTTTGGTGCTTAATATGTGATAAAAATTTCAAAGCGATTAATTCAATTGTTTAAATTTTATTCAAATTGTTTATCCCAGAGAGCATTTTTTTGCAATAACATAAGTCAGAAAAACATGACGTTAGAACCATTCCACAGGTGTCAAATGAAAGAGCATGAGCTATATTTTCAACTTGGTTTAAAAAAAAACGAATAAAAAATGCATTTATTAGTAATAAATAATTATGCAAAAGTATCGTAAATCTTTCCTTATATACTTTTTGGATAACTTTTTCCAAAAAAATTAACTTTTTTACCCTGTTTTAAGTGCACAACTACCAAGTAATGTTATTTATGTCATAATTGATAAAACATTGTAATAAATATAATATAACTTCTTATATAACAAAATAAAAAGTTTATAAGGAAAGATTTACGATACTTTTGCATAATTATTTATTACTAATAAATGTATTTTTTATTCGCTTTTTTAAACCAAGTTCAAAATATACCTCATGCTCTTTCATTTGACACCTGTGGAATGGTTCTAACATCTTGTTTTTCTGACTTATGTTATTGCAAAAAAAAGCTCTCTGGGATAAACAATTTGAATAAAATTTAAACAATTGAATGAATCGCTTTGAAATTTTTATCACATATTAAGCACCAAAGAACCCTTATATGACAAAAATTTTAAAGCTGTACACTAATTTTTATAATAGATATTGCGAAATTAATTTTTTTTGCAATTCCGACCTTTTTTCGCAATTATATTAACAATAAATGAGTATATCAAACTTTGTAATACGTCATTTAAAGCTTTTTCCATAATCTCAAAGATATTTGTACTAAAAAAACCATAAGTTTCACTTCCGAAAAATGCATGTTTTTAACCATATTTTCATCAATAACTCAAAAAGTGTAAGTTTTTACAAAAAAGTTATTATCAAAATTGAAGCTAATAAAAAATGAAATAAACCCCTTACTAGAAAAACCTTTTAATGTTAACTAAAAGTGAGTTATAGGTAATTGAATGTATATTTTTTCGGCGAGTAAAAAACTCTGAAGCATTCAAGCTGAAATAACGGGAAATTGATGCATTTTATAACATAAACTTATTAAACATTTGTCAAAGTACTTAAAAATATCTATCAAATTAGCCCCCGAACATGTTGATAGCGTTAAAATTTATGCTCCAAATTTTTTTCAAAATTTATCTTTTAAAAATTTTTCCAAAAAATGTTATTGTTTTTTTTTTTAATAACTCCGTTCGTGTTTACGATATCAGGTTCGTCTAAAAACTGTTTGAAAGTTAATTCCAAGTGCTATTTAAGCACGTTGAACCTAATCTTCTAAACCACTTACTTTTTTAAAAAATAAAAGGTTAAATGGTTCCCACAGCAAAATTTAAGATTTAAACGTTTCTATCTCGGTTATTTTTTACCCTATAGAAATAGTAAAACAGGTAACATATTTGGCACAGAAAAAACTAAAATTTGGTTATATATAATTTTTTACGTATATTGAGTATTTTTGGAGTTATTATCAAAAGAATATGAGAATTACAATAATTTTAAAAATTATGATTTTTTTTAAATTCTATCTATTTTTCAAAAATATGCATTCTAAACCGGTCAAAATTATCGAAAACATTACTTATGCTAATATAAAGAAGTTCTTGTAAGGATTACTATAGATTTTAATTTTTGTGGAAATGGCGTATGTTTTATTTTTCACTTTTTTCCTAAAAAAATCGAAACAGTTCTTTTATTTTCATTATAACTTTCTTAATTTTGACGCTATTACTTTGTTATGAAGCTCATTTGATAGGTATTCCGAAGTACTTTGACAAGTGTTTAGCAGGAATATTTTATACATTGCATCGTTTTCCCGTTTGAATACTTAGATTTGAGTACTCGTCGAAAAAAATACACATTCAATTGCAAATAACTCACTTTGAACTAACATTAGTTTAGTTTTTTATCTGAGGAATGTATTCAATTTTTTAGTATCTTCAATTTCAATAATAACTTTTTTGTTAAAGCTTATAGTTTTTTATTTATACGTGAAAACCCGATTTAAAACATGCATTTTTTTCCGAAAAAATAAAATCTTTGGTCTTTAGTAACTCAAAAAGTGTTGATTTATTTTAATAACTTTATATAACAACTTTTTCTTATAATTTGTCCCTCTATCGACTTTGGTATTATTTTTAATAAAATAATTTTCACCCCCGAGAAGGGGTGGCATCCACCACCAGGGTAAGAGCGCAAGTTGGCATCATGTCACCTTTGTTCCTTGAGGTATCCTCTAATTACTCACCAATTTTCATGAAAATCGATGGAGGTTCAACGAAATCGGAGGTGAAAACCTTCAGTGACTGCACTAGTTAGGTGTTCGCTGGGAACTAAATTTGTCATAAATTTGGTCTTACTGAGGTTCATTTTTAGACATATTGTTGAAGATATGTTTTCTAATTCTTGTAGCATTTGTTGTGCTTCACCCAGATCTTCGGTAATAAGTACTATATCGTCGGCAAAACTCAGATGATTGAGCATTTCCCCATCTATTTTTATTCCTCTATTTTCCCACTTTAGCACTTTAAAGGCGTATTCGAGGACCGTTATAAATAATTTAGGTGAGAGTGTCGCTCTCACACGCATTATGGCGTTTTGGTACAATGTTTGTACTAACTTTGTAAACCGGTAGTCTATTCTACTATTATTCAGAGCAGTTATAATGCTGTCTAATTCCACGGTGTCGAAGGCTTTGTGAAAATCTACGAAGATAAGTACCAATGATCTGTTATATTCTATCGATTTTTTTATTAAGGGTTTTACTGTTTGTAGATGATCGTTTATTCTGAATTTTGAGCGGAAGCCAGCTTGTTCTCGAGGCTGGTAGAAATATTTTTTTCTAGTCTTGTGGTAACTATTCGGGTAAACATTTTATAGATGTGGTTCAATACGCTGATTGGTATATAGTTAAGTGCGCCTTGTCTCCTTTCTTGTGTAGTAAAAGTTAGACAAAGGTTAAACAAAATTTTTATTTGGTTCAGAAGGGCACGTCCCACGGTGGTGAATTTCGCCAAAATGTAAAAATCTAAGTTTATAGGTATACCCTGAGAAATTTTATATGAACCTTGCTCTGTAGGTTTTTGAGAATCATAAACGGCCGTTAAGGTGATACAGTAGCGATCAACAGGTAGCAAAAACTCGTTCCAGTTCCAAGATTGTGGCTGTAATTTTGAATATTTTTTTTAGAGAACTTTGGCACACGTATTCGTAATATAATAAAGAATGGCGGTACAGAGCCCAATTTGAAAAATATATTAATATGTGGAAATTACTCTGTAATTAAATACAATATTAAAAAAACGATCCTGTACCGCCATTAAGAAAAACAAAAAAATACACTTTCTTCAAATAAACTTTTTTATCTGATGCCTAGATTTTGTGTCACTTTGGAACTACTAAAATTTTTTATTTCATTAGTACATAGTTCCAAAATGACACAAAATCTAGGCATCGGATAAAAAAGTTTATTTGAAGAAAGTGTATTTTTTGTTCTTCTTAATGGCGGTACAGGCTCGTTTTTTTAATATTGTATTTAATTACAGAGTAATTTCCACATATTAATATATTTTTCAAATTGGCCATTCTTTATTATATTACGAATACGTGTGTCAAATATCTCGAAAATATATTCATAATTACAGCCGTAATCTTGGAACGCGTTTTCGCTACCTGTTGATCGCTACTGTTTCCTCTTAAGGGTAGAACAATACAAGTAGATCATGCATGGGCGCCCATCTAAAAATTTTTTAGGGGAGGAGCCAGACGTGAAGATGTTGCACATTACATGTTGTATACTTTGGATGACAATATATTATAGTTTAAAGCAACAGAAAACCTAGGGGGGCCGTGACCATGCCCATGGACATGGGCGCCTATGAGATCATATATTTATATTAGTGTAAAGTTGTGATTGAACGACAGCGGACCAAATAAAAATTAAGTGTGTTACACAATAATATTGGGGCATTGTTTGTTTTTTTTAACTATAGACGTGTATTATTTTGTTAGTTTATAGTGGATGCTATGTCTGGAGGTAAGTGAAGTATTTTAATATACTTTTTAGACTTTTTTCTTCGTAAAATAGACTTTATTTAGAACATGTTTGCAAATTGGCAAGAATTTTCAATCGTTTTAAGTTTTCCAAGTTTTAAAAAGGGAAAAGTAAAAAGTCTACTTTGCTCAGCAAAGATATTTTGTTTAATAAATAGTTCAAAATGTATATAAATATTCCTCAAAAAATCATCTGCAGCCAAATGCATCCTTAGCGGAATTTTTCATTTTAAAGAAATATAACATGCTGGAGAATTGTACATGAAAAGACTTTAATGTTATATGGTCAGTTAATAAAGTAAGAACAAAATATGAAGTATCTGATCCAGTAAATTTACAGTTTTTTTTTACACAAGAGCCGCCGTTTTTGTTATTTTTTTGCATTCTTCTCCTTTTTCTTAATCTGTAAGTCCTTTTACTCTTATGTATAATCCTGTTTTTGCTTCTTTACTTTTATATTTTTTAATAATTTTGGTCGAGTGAGCCAAAAATTTTAATTTTTTAAAAATGAAATGCATAAACGAAACTTTGTGTTACGAAGCCACACATTGGTAGGTAATAATTATAATTAATTGGATCCATTTACAAACTTAAGAGTTGACCTACCTATTTTTGGCTTCTTAATATAAAGTATCGTTTATGCATTTTATTTTTAAAAAAAGGCAAAATTTTTGGACTCACACTACCAAAATTAAAAAATATAAAAATAAGAAGGCAAAAAGATAGACCTATACATAAAGGCAAAATGACAAAGATTAAAAAAAAAGAAGAAAGCAAAAAAATAACAAATAACTGCGGTTCTTGTGTAAAAAAACTGTAAATTTTCTGGATCAACTGCTTTATGTTTTGTTCTTACTTTATTTACTGACCATAACATTAAAATCTCTTAATGTAGAAATTCTCCAGCATGTTACAGTCTTTTAAAATGAAGAATTCCGCTAAGTTTGCAACCTGTTGCAGATGATTACTTGAGGAATATTTATATACGTATTGAATTATTTATTAACCAAAAAATCTTTGCTGACCAAAGCTGACTTTTTTACTTTTCCCATTTTAAAACTTGGTAAACAGAAAACGATTGAAGATTCTTGCCATCATTTTGTAAATATGTTGAAAATAAAGTTTATGTTAGGAAAAAGAATCTAAAAAGTACATATATTGAAATACTCCACTTACCTCAAGAAATAGCATCCACTATAAAATAACAAAATAATACACGTCTATAGTTTTAAACGAAAATCTAACAATGCCTCAATTGTATAACACACTTTAATTTTATTCGGTCCGCTTTCGTTCAATCCCAACTTTACACTAATATAAATATGTGATATGCTTGTATTGTTCTACCCTCAACGGCCGTTTATGATCCTCCGAAACCTACAGAGCAGAATTCAGATAAAATTTCTCGGAATATATAAACTTAAATTTTTGCATTTTGGCCAGGTTTTCGGCAAAATTCACCACTGTGCGTCCGCCCATCTTTATAGCTTCTATTACGCCTCTTAAAATATTACCTGGATAATAAGACATTTCGCTGTTTAACATTGTTTAGAATCTCTCTTAGCTTTAGAAGCTCACAAGTTGCATTGTTATGTTTTACCATGGAGTGTCGTGAGTGGTTAAATTCCTTGAATACAGCTACAATTTTACGTTTTTACTTACCATTGTAACGGTCAAAAATTCAAAAGACTACCAACAAAGAAGTCACTGGTTAACATTAACCAAGTTAACACTAACTACGAGACTGTCTCAAACTACTTCTACTAAACTGCATCTACCTTTTTCTTTTTTGGCTTGGACTATGGTCATTCAGCCAGTCTCAATCAAAAGTAAATGTATTAAAGATATTGCCAATTAGTGAAACTTGGTTATTATAATATTATTACAATTTTTTACTTCTTATTTACCTACTCATTACAGCTAATGTACATACTATGTTAATAAATATAAATATATTATACTACTTAATGTTTATCAAGAACACATAGTGTATACATTTTACAAATAAAAATAATAATCTTAATATTAAAATAAATGCATTCTTTTTTGTATTTTATTTTAGTTATTTTGTTAGAAAAGACCTGCAGTTTATCTGTAAGGGGTTTTATCACTTTCCAGGTTTCACATCCGTAGAGTAGAACAGACATGACATTTGACAGGAATGTTCGGATCTTTGTCCTTGTAGTATACTCGCCAGACCGCCCAACAAGGTTGAGCATGCTGAATGCTTGCTGAGCTTTTCGTATCCTCATACGAATATCGTCTTCTCTACCTCTGTTTTCTGTTATTGGCACTTCCAAGATAGGTAAATGTTGTTCTGAAGCTATTTTCTTGTGGCATTTTTATAATCAAGTATATGTGTTTGAATTGCCGATATAAATGAGTCAGATTAAATAAATTAGAAGAATTTTTTACTAAGCAACACCATTTTTGTTTATTTAGTATTATTTTGTATTTTGACAACGACACCCGACTTGGGCGTCGAAACGTTAATAAAATCATTTTTAGGTAAAATTGTGGCTTATTTCCCATTTGAATATACTTGATTAAGATAGGTAAAGTTTACCACATTTTCAATCTGCATGTTGTCGATAGTAAATATGTTGTTGTTCCTTGCATTTATTCTCATGGACTTAGTTTTACTAATATTGATTTTCAAACCTATTTATTGACTTCGGTGGAAAGTGTTTCCAATTGGTCGGCTACATCTTGGAACCTTTGTCCTAATAGGCAGATATCGTCGGCGTATTCTAGATCGCGTAGGCGTTTAGTTAACGTCCATTGTATCCCTCTTGTGCCTGAGTCTAGTTTGGAGAGAACATAGTCTATAGCTATGAAAGAAACGGAAAAAGCATGCATCCCTGCCTGACTCCAGTAAGTATGTCAAATTCGTCACTGTGGATCCCATTGTGTGTCACGCTGCATTTCGTCTCAGTATATGTCTCTTAGCTCCAAAATTTCTCATATAGCAGCATGAGATAAGCTGTCAAAGGCACTTTCGAAATCAACAAGAACCATGTATAGGGGTGTGTTCCATTCAACCGATTGTTCCATTATTACCCTCACACTATTAATGTGGTCTATGCAGGAGGATTCTGGTCTAAAGACTGCTTGATTAGCTCGAAATTCAACCATGTACCTTGGCCTTACTTTACCCCAATATCGCAAGTGTATTATCTTTTAGTTGCATTTTATACTTCTGATTTTAGGTAGTAAAAGCCAAAGCTGGAGCAGGATCCGCAACCCTCTCCATGGCATACGCCGGTGCCAGATTCGCCAACTCCCTCCTCAGAGGTCTCAAAGGAGAACCAAACGTCATCGAACCAGCCTACGTCCAATCAGACGTTACCGAAGCCTCTTATTTCTCCACACCTCTAGTCTTAGGCAAGAACGGACTCGAGAAGAACTTGGGTCTTGGAAAACTCAGCGATTTCGAACAAGATTTGCTCAAGAAAGCACTTCCAGAACTTAAGAAGAACATCGAAGCTGGTGTCAAGTTCGCCAACCAATAGAATAACATCTAATGTTAAATTTATGTTTATTTTTTGTTCTTTTTGTATTATTTTTTCAGTAAAGTAAAGGGTTTTCTAGTCGTTCGTGTAACGGACAATTTTTTATAGCCAAAATTAACAACTGTATAAGAAGTAGAAATCTGTCATCTGCATTTCTGAAATAAATAATTGTTTTTATTTTTGTTTTATTTTTGTACGTAGGTACACAATTCTAACAATTAAGAGAAGAAAACTGAGATATATGGGACATGTGATGAGAGGAGATAAATACCTAATACTCCAGATCATTATGCAAGGAAAAATCCAGGGAAAAAGATCCATATGAAGGAGACGTATCTCATGGCTGAAGAACCTTAGGGAATGGTTTGGATGTAGTAACAACGAATTATTTAGAGCCGCAGTCTCAAAAGTAAAAAACGCTCTGATGATAGCCAACCTTCGAAGCGGAGACGGCACCTATAGAAGCGAAGAAGACAATACCCACGAAAGAGTAAAGATAAAACCAATGCAAATGGAGTAGTGAATGCAGGCAAATTGGCACGCAGAAAAACTGAAAACGAAACAAAAAATGCGCTAAAAAGGAGGAAAATATCAGAGCGACTAGCCTTGGAGACGTATCTGCAGAACTTCTAAAACACGCCCCTTCCGAGACGATAGTTTTTAAGCAATATGTAAAAAACTGGTCTACATCAGAACAAAAAAAGAACAATCGATTTTATTTATAAAACTCAACAGACCTTGTAGTCCTGTCGCCAGTGGGGGTACAACGGCCTCCTGTATTCAGATGGACTTACCCAAGTTCTTTTTATGTATTTTGACCCGTAGAACACGAATTTTTTGGGTAACAGTTGATCCGGATGTCGATAAGATTGTTATAAACAAAGAAGTTGAGGAATTACATAACAGCGATTTATCGCAAAACAAAACATTTTTTTTGTATTTTTTTGGGCCATTCTAAGCAAAAAATGTTCCTGCAAATTTTTTCGTAGGATGCATAGTTTTCGAGATAAACGCGGTTGAAATTTCAAAAAATTGAAAAATTGTTGAACCCGATTAACTTTTGATTAAAAAATAAAATAGCAATTCTGCTTACCGCATTTGAAAGTTCTGGTCAAATTATATCGGTTTTAATTATTTGCATTGCTAAAAATTTATTATTTTATTGTTTAAACAAAGCTATAATCACCTAGTGCTTGAGTGATGTTTTCAATGATTTCTCATTTAAAATCGAACGAGTAGATAGAGTAGGTAAAAGTGCAAGCGAGGCTATTTCTACGTAGCATGCATTAAAACGCATGTATTAGGCACGGGAAACACTATGTGTTTGTAGTTTTTTTAGCAATGCAAATATTCAAAACCAATATAATTTGACTTAAACTTTCAGATGCGGTAAGCAGAATTGCTATTTTATTTTTTATTCAAAAGTTATTCGGGTTCAAAAATTGCAATTTTTCGATTTTTTTAAAGTTTAACCGCGTTTATCTCGAAAACTACGCATCCTACGAAAAAACTTGTAGGAACATTTTTTGGTTAGAATGGCCCAAAAAATACAAAAAATTGTTTTGTTTTGCAAGAAATTGCTGTTATGTAATTCCTCAACTTCTTTGTTTATAACAATCTTATCGACATCCGGATCAACTGTTACCCAAAAAATTCGTGTTCTACGGGCAAAAATACATAAAAAAAACTTGGGTAAGTCCATCTGAATTAAGAAGGCCGTTGTACCCCCCCTGGCGACAGGACTATTGAAGGTAATCCAGGGCTGAAGTTTAATTTTCACTTAAAATTACTGAAGTATATAACATATTTAACCCGGGAGCAGTCGCGCCGTTAGAAAAATCTAACATTTTATCCTTTTCGGTGATAACTTAATGAAAAATTTTGCAACATAACTTTCCACTCGTAAGTGCCTCGAGGAAGATTGTAGTAAGGCGTGGGATTTTTTTTATTTTTTTGTGTAATTTATTGCTTTGGTGAGAACCAATTAGTTTTAAAATTGTTAGAAATAGATATAATTTATAATTATTGACATAAGTAAATAAAAATATTCAGCAGTCACAGGCGTTTGAAACGCATGTTAGGCTGCGACAGGGAGATGCGCTGGCGTGTCTCCTCTTCAACATATGTAGCTCTGGAAAAGGCGGTCAGAGATGCCCGAATGGACAACAGAGGAAATATTTTTAATAAATCATCCCAAATTTTGGCATATGCATATGACGTGGACCTAGTAGCCCACAAAACACGCAAGCTAGAAATGTATACCACCTTCTCAAATGACTCTAAAAAATATGGGCCTGCAAGCAAACGAGGAGAAAACTAAGATGATGGCATCAACACCCAACAATAGAGCCAGAAACATCAGTCACCAATTCACGGTTGATAACTCTACCTTTGAAGTGGTGGACAAATTCACATACTTAGGCTCCCTGATCACAAGGAGAACGTCATGACTGAAGAAATCAAGCGAAGGATAATCCTAGCAAACAAATGCTATTTTGCGACTGAGTAGACATATGAGAAGCAGAAACTTAGCCAAAAAACAAAAATAACCATATATAAAACCCTTATACAACCAGTGTTGACATATGGAACAGAGCCACGGACGATCTCCAAGGCAGATGAAAACCTTCTGCTTATATTTGAACCAAGGATCCTGAGAGGAAAATTCGGCGAGGATCTGAGGAGGAGGTACAACTACGACGTATACCACAGATATAAATAAAAATTTGGTGGTAAAGATGTAGTATCTCTTATAAGAATAGGAAGACGAAGATGGACAGGGTATCTAACAAGATCACAGCAGAACAACCCTCCTAGAAGAATCCTTATGTCACAACCTGAGGGAAGTAGAAATAGGGGTAGGCCAAAACTCAGATGGAAGGATGGTGTAGATGAGGATGGGAGAAAAATAGGCGCAGCAAACTGGCAGCGGATAGGACTGACTGGCGTAATAGACTTGGGAAGGTCGAGGCTCTTTCATAGAGCTGTAGCACCATTGATGATGATGAAATAAAAATATTATAAAATAGAAATTTGTTAAATTCGTATTGTGAGATTTTTTCTCTACGCGCGACTACTTACGTGACAAGTGAACGCGACTGCTCCCGGGTTAACATTTTTTATATTTCCATACATCCCACTTCACCACCTCCTTCTGATTTCTGAAGTCTTCATATACGCTGTCCTTCCATCTCTTTGGTACATTCGTTCTTCTCTTTTGTATTGGCTTTGGTGATAATATCACCTTCGGCATTTTTTTTCACATTCTTTCAATGTGTCCTAAATATCGTATTCTCTGTGCTTTGATTACCGTCGTTATTTTTGGTTCATTTTATAGTTCTTCAAATTCTATATTATTCCTTCTTCTCCACTGATGATCTATTGTCAGACCTCCATAATATTGCTCGCTTTGTATTTTCCTCTCCCATTTTTTCTAAAAGTTCCACTTCTGATTGTTAAGCATCCTCTCATGTTTCGCATGCATATTATGTAGTTGTAGGCCTGATAACTGTTTTGAAAATTATAATTTTTGTTTTTCTTAAGACATGTTTTGGTTTCATTAATGATTACAATGCTTTACACTTTTTGTTTCTTATTACTATTCTTGCCTTTATCTCCCCTTCCTCATGTCCCTTTTCACCTAATTGCACACTCAAGTTGTGAAATCTCCGATGTGAAATTGTCTATTTCTTTATCTGTTTCTACAATTCTCATGTATTTTGACTTTTCCTTGTTTATTACAAGCCTTCTTTTTTGCATTACAATTACAACCCTTAGGACGACTTGAATAATTCAATAAAATCAAAATATCCAATAAATGAAACGTTTTTATTAAAAAAAGTAATCTAATGTTATAAATTTTGAAGTTTCTTATTTAACATTTTATTAAGAACAATCTTATATTAAAGAAAAAAAAAACAAACAAAACAACTTTTAGAACAAAGCTCAAAAATGTAGGTATAAAAGAGTACCAATTTTCAAACGAAAATATCTAATAAATACGACAAAATTAGTGGTAACTTGAGCAGCATATGTCATATTAATGTGATGTCATATGCGTGATTTTTAAGGTTATGTTAATTTGAAAACATTAGAGAGATTTTGCACCTCTTATTTTGCAATTCCGTTATGGTTATCGTTATACTACGTCTGCGCAGTAGCGAATATATGATCCGTTATCGTTATTAAACATAAGGGATTCCGTAATTTACGGAGGTTTAAAGTAGTGCTTATCGTTATCGTTATAGTAATTGCTTTGTTGCCAGAATGTAAAAAATCAGTAAAATTACATTTACATAGATTCTAATTTTGATGACCTATAAATTAAAATATCAAAAACTGTTCAAGTATATGCTTAAAATTACAATAACGTTGTGAAGTGAGGTTATGTTTAAATAACGATGACACGAAAAACCTACTTGACAGGCTGCAAAAACTCTGCTTTTTAACGTTGCCGTAATCGTTATGCTTAATAAAGTTAACCATAGCGGAGCCAAAATCAGCGGTTATTTTAAGAGGTGCAAAATCTCTAATATAACTCCTTCCGTTATTTATTTATTCCATTATTCTTAAATCGAAAACCAATGTACATTAAAAGATTTCAAATTAAATGAAAAAGTTTATAGGGAACTAATAAATATATTGTTCAATTTGTTTAAAAATTATTTTGAGTACAGCTCCCGGAGCAAACCATGACCGATGAGAGAAACCCTGTCTGCGTAAAGATTAGGCGAGTGTACGACCGACGAGAGAGTCTGCCACCGGCCATGGTTCGCTATGGGAGCTGTATTTGGGCATAGAAAACAGAATTTCCTTATATTTAAACGCCCTTAATAGTATTTTTTTGCTGCTAAAAAGAACTGCAGTCTCAAACAACACACAACTAGAAAAACACATCATGCAGAACCGCTAGGATCTATTATGGAAGAATTCCACATGAAACTAATAAACACGGAAAAAGCACAAATATTAGAAGACATAAATAAGACATGGAATAGAATAACAAACTGCGGACATATTCAGCGAAAAAAGAGTGCCATTGGATGTCAGGGGAAACCTTAGAATTAGCAGTAAAAAGAAGATTTGTGCTCCAACACACCACAAAAACAGGAAACAACGCTCAAGAAATAGCAGAGGTAAATAGGAAAATAAAAATGTATACGAAGGGTCAGAGGGAAAAACGATGAATGTCAATTTTTGGGCATTTTGCGGTTTTTGTGCAATATGTTAGGTTAGAAAGAGTACTATCAACCTGTGAATGGCCAAAGAAAAATAACGATGAAAATTATCTTAAAAATACGGTCACAAGATTGGACGCAAGAGGGAAAAACAATGAATATGTAACTTTGTTTCTCGTTTTACCGAAAATGCTTCCAGATAGACATTCATCGTTCTTCGCACTGACCCTTCATATACATCAGGAAACATTTTTTACCGAGAATCACAAAAGGAGACGAGTTGCATTTTGTAATGAATTCATAAACTGTAAAGTCAACTTTTGGTCTAACGTTGCATTTTCCGATAAAAAAAAGTGTTTCGATCATATAGCAATGGTCGAATAAGAGTTTATAGGCCGAGAAATCATAGGTTTACTGAACGGTATACTCATCATTTAAAAAATGGCGTCTATTCTCATAGAGAAGAAAAATTAACAGGATTATAATATTACCAATATATTCTTGAGAACATAATGTTGCAATCAGAGATTCCCTAACAACAACTTCATCTTCCAGCATGACAATTGACCGAGTATTGTGATACAAGTAGAATTGTTCGAAAATGGTTGGAAGAAACTCATGTTAATGTTCTTCAGTGGCCTTCCCGGAGTCCAGACCTTAATCCCATCGAAAATGTGTGGGCAGTTGACAAAGAAATTAAATGAAGTAAAACTTAGTTTAATTATGGGAAGCGATTGAGCAGGCATGGGAGGAGCTTGTTGAATGTAACACGAGGAGATTGGTGGAATGTATGAACAGAAGATGCAAAGTTATATTGGCAAGGGGACTCCCACCAAATATTAATTTTGTCACTGACAAAATTTCATTATTAAGAGCATAATCCATTTTATTCAAAAAACTTCTTTCTACATTCACCGGCACAAAATTCCGCCACTAAAAATTTTTGATTAAAACTTTATTTTTTGTACTTTGATTTTCAAGATTCTTGCATCAGTTTGTAGGTATATTATACATGTATTGATATCGTTTGTTATTACTCCGACAACAACAAAAATTGCTTA